>NC_062221.1:60115949-60736417 GCF_902686445.1 Sciurus carolinensis | reverse complement strand
AACGTTAGTACATTTCAAAAGCAAACTGTCCGGTCTTTTTGCTTATAATATTTCTACCATCATCATCTCATACCAATGAATTTATTCATTTTTTGCCAGTCATTTGTATCTCAATATATAATTCCTACTTTTTAATTCACCTATAACCAACATAGAGAGTGATATATGTATGACATTATCTAAATGAAACGTGCTAGGACCCTGATGATGATGCAGAAAATATATAATAGATACATTAATCCAGATAAGTGAGCAAATACTTTGAGTTATGTAGGTTATGGAAATATGCATAGTGGTGATGGACATGGCCACTAGAATTACAATGAAGTTCTAACTCTAAAAACCTTCAAATTTGTGTGATCTTGAATAAATTACTTATCTTTTTGTTCCTTGGTTGGTAAAATTGTGATTATAATGCATCTTTAAAAAAATTAATGGAACTGGCAGACTGTTTCACAAGGCTGTTTGTAGGAGGCCTCACATGGGCTCCTTCACAAGATTGCTTGAGTGTTCTCATGACATGACAGCCAGCTCCCTCCCTAGCAAGTGATCCCAGAGAGACAGGAAGACACAAATCAAATTGTTCTTTTATTACTTAATCTTGAAAGTGACTGAGTCCCTCACTTCTAGCATATTTGGTTTACTCTGAACGAATCACTAAATTCAGCCCATGCTCTAAGGAAGAAGCACTGAACTCCATTTCATGAATGAAGCAGCATTGGAGAAGTTGGGGATCTATCTTAGAAACAATGCATTGCCCTTTTGAAGGTTTCAGGTATGCTCTTTTAGCATCCTGCATGCTCCGTACCTCTTTGCTGCGCCTAGATTTTTTCTTTCTTTTGTCTTTTTCTTTTTTTCTTCTTTAGGAATGGTCTCACTATATTGTCTAGGCTGGTCCCAAACTTTTGAGCTTGAATCAACCTCCTGCCTCAGCCTCCTACTCAGGAGTGTAGGTGTGTGCAACTGTTCTCACCCAGATAATTCTTAATTTAGGAAACATTATAAATAAATATAATATGCATCATCTTTTACATAGGTAATTATTTTTTTGAATTCTGACAGTTTTACTGAGAAAGACTTCATTCATTTAAGGACTCTAGGAAGCAATCTTAAAGTCTTAGTTCTAGTAAATAATTTTACTAACATGAGTTCTTGGAATTCAGAGACAATTTAGAATGTGGGATGTGTGATTTAAGAATGGCTCTGGAGCTGGGGTTGTGGCTCAGTGGTAGAGAACTTGCCTAGCACCTGTGAGGCACTAGGTTCGATTCTCAGCACCACATAAAAATAAATTTTAAAAAATTAAAGTATTGTGTCCACCTACAACTAAAATATATAATATATATATATATATATATATATATATATATATATATATATAAATGTGTGTGTGTGTATGAATGGCTCTGTATGCTAGGCCTTAAAACCACAAAATATTCTCTAGACAAGGTTAGGCTCTCTTATTTGTAAAAAATATTGCAGTAGAAATAACTTGATTTTTAATTTTTTTTCACAAGAATATTGAATATTTTATTTAATACTTCTAAAACTATAACTATACAAACAAGAAGTTTTATACAAGAAACATGACAAACTCAGATATTCTTGATTTTGGTGTCAATTGTGTGAACTTGACCAAATCACATTACTCTAATCAACCTGGTCCTTTTTTGTAAGTAAAACAAATAAAATATGTTGTTGAATTATATGGTATAAGTGCTATTTGATGCAAAATTCTTTGGTTCTAGAATTCCAACTTATTTTTTAGATGAATTCTGGTAAAAATCTTAATGCTATAATCTATTTCTATCTCTAAATGTCTAGGATGAGAAATTAAAAGATCGATGTTTTAAATGAGTAAAAATCCATGAGTTAACTTTCAGGAAACAGTATATTTTTATTTTTAAGTTGTTTTTTAGCTGAAGACCATATAATCCAAGGGTTAAACATGAATCAATAGAAAATGTGTTTGTATTCTTAACATCAATAGTAAGCTTTATATTTATACCAGGTTCAAATAGATATTTTCCTCTTTAAAATAAACTACCCTTGTGAATAAAGTGGTTTAAACAAGCAAGGAAGCAAACTACCATGAGGTAGGTGAGTGATGAGTGCTTACTTAAGTAAAAAAAAGAGAACCAAATTATGTCTCCAAGTACTAAAACAATATATTACAATCATCTCATAATTCATAACAAAATAGAGCAAAATTATGTGGATCTGGTGGAAGTTCAATGCCAAAGAATCAGGCCTCTGTTAGGTCTGTAACTCTTAACAGATTGCCCAATATAGTCCTGAAAATGAGAATAAGGGGCCTGGAAAGTGAGAGTTATTTTTCTTTTTGATAGCAGAAGGTAAATTTAATATGCAATACACTATTGTCAAGCAATGAAAATAAATGAATAAAATAAATGAGTTATACCTATCAAAATGTAAAAATCTTGCAAAACTAATATCAAATAATAAAATCAAAGTATAGAAGGATATTACAGTATGATATCACTTAGATAAAGTATTAAAACATGCCTAACAATATTATACATTGTAAGGAACATGTAATTATATGATAATATGTGAATAACAGCTTGGGACTACAAAAACAACAGCAACAAAAACAAAAACAAAAAACAACGAAAGGAAAAGCAAAAACAAAACAACAAAAATAGGTTGATGATTTCCAAGAAGGGAAAGAGAAATATTGGAGTGAGGAGGGTTACTTAGAGTATTCCAACTCTGTCTCTGATGTTCATTTCTGAAAAACCAGCATCCAAAGCAATGTGATTATTTGCTAGGATCTGATAAAGATCAGTAGGTATAAGAGAATTGGTTTCAGAATATAATAGATAATAATATATGCTTCAATTATGCCATAATAAAATCACAATATCAACAGAATACTTGCTAAAGTAGAGATAGGAAGAAAGTTACTAGTTTATGCACATTTATATCATGACCAGTATACTTGCATGAATTCCACTGATTACATCATAACTAAAATAAAAAATATCAAACCACACTCTGCATATACTAAAGAGGATTTTTATGAAAACAACATAGCTGATATATCTGAACCAATATCTGTGTATATCTGCCTAATGGTTTGCTGTGTTAAGTGAATACAAGATAACAGCTATAGAGAAAACTGAGAGAAAAAGAAATAATAGAAGGAAAACTCTAGAATTGAAGAAAGACATGAACTTCAGAAGGAAACGATCCATTAAATTCCAGGCAGAAAGAATGAGAGAAAATTCCAGAATTAGGCACAACTTTGTGAAAGTGAAATCATGAATAAACAGAAGTCTTTTTATGAGCATATATATAACATCCACTGTACTCAGGGCACCGTGACCAAGCAGCAGAGTAAGTTAATCTGCTCTGAAACATAGGTAGTCTCTGGGGGGAAAACCATGTTGTATTTTGGCCATATTGCAGAAAGTTTTCAAAAGTTAGAAGTTCTAAGGAGAGAAGCCCCATGTGTTTGCACCTGTCACTCTCATCTCCTATTGTAGGACTGGCAGGTCTTGTAGGTGATGCTTGGAGCTACCTTCTGTCACCTAACAGATCCAATTGAACTTTTTTTGTGTGTGTGCATGCTTTCTTTACCTAGGTATCCAAATGAGTTATACTTTTAGGCTTGAGAGATCCTTACCTTCTTGGTTTGAGTTTACTGTTTCTGTGAAATTTACCCTAAAGGGTCAGATCACTTAAAGATAATAAGAACTATCTGAAAATCATATATGTCTTTCTCTGTCTCATTTTTACTGAACATATATTTAGCATGTAAATCATGCCAGTTTATGTTCATTAACTCAGTTTGTCTTTATACTAACCCTTGGGATGGGTCAGGTGGAGCAAGTGCTATTTATACATAAGGATACGGAGACCTCACGAAGTGAGCAATCTGTCCAAGGCTGAAGCATTAGAGCCTGGTCTAAACAACCTGGCTATAGATTTCATAGTCTATAATGTCTCACTTCTGGTCTCTCTTATTCCAAGACTCCTTTGTATTTATTTTCAGCAAGATATAGGGTTTTGAATATTCAATAAATGAATTGTAACTTACTTAAAAATGAAAATCTGTAAAAATCATTCTCAGAAAAGCAAACACTAATTGTTGTGCACACATAGTCACTCACACACAACACTGTCCATGTGTGGTTCATGCAACACCAACACAGGTGTCTACTGGGTCCCAAATGTGACAAACTGCTTCCATCTGTAAATTCACCAACAAATATTTTGAAGTTGTTAGTGATCACACACTAAGGGAGACTGAATAGTTGCTTTTATATCATTATCAATACTATTTTAAATGACCTATAAAATATATGTACAGTCTAATCCTGAGAAATTAACAGAAAAAGTAAAAAATCAATTAGGGCAAAAACTAAAACTTATTTAATAAATCTCTTAAAAGTAAGTGTTTCCCCACAGATACACTAGTCATCCACAGACATCATAGACATTTTTAGTATTCAGAAAATGTAGCTTTAGAAAGTTTTAGAAAGCTTACAAAATTTAGACAATGGTCTAAGATTCAATAACTAAAATCAATAATATCCCCATTGATGGTAACTGATTTTGAGTAGAAAACTTTATGGTCCAGAGAATACGGCACCTTAAACATTTGAGCAAAGCATGAGTATTATATACAAACTTACAGATCATGGAAAAATATTTATTTGCTACAGCTATGCATTTGACTACCAAGAGTGTGTGTGATTTTCCAATTCATTGGACATAAAATTCACAGAATATTTTGAACTATCTACTAGAAATTTTCAAGAAATTTTCCTTTCTACAGAAAAATAAATATTCTCTTTATTCTTCATCAGATTAATTCATAACTCAGTCTAATGTCTTCTGCCAATCCTTCATACACCTGCATTTTTCTCTAGGTAAATTCAAGCTAAGCAGTGCACTTGCGTGACTTTTGCTAAAGGCTTTTCTGCAGTCCTGTTCTCAAGTTTTCTCTTATTCCTCTGATGGCAATCACACCAATAAGGGGTGACATCTGTGCCTCAGATCATTTGAGCCATTTCAGGTAGACCATGTGTTGTACCTTGACCTAACATCTCATTTCTTTTCCTGCCATTGTGGCCAATTAAACAGGGGCCTTTTAAGGAGCCAGTTGACTGGTCTGGTCCTGTGCCTGTGCCGACTATCACCACAAGAGCTTAAGGGCCACAAATCTCTGTTATTACCAAGCTGTTGCTGCCAGAAGCATGCTGATTCCTGACAAAAAGAATAGATTAGGATCAATCAAATCTCCCCCAGGCTTATCAGTGGGACTTTTAACCACACCTTCTACCTCAAACTTTCCCCTTCACCTCCTTCCAAACACCTACGCAGCAGCAAGCTAACAAGGTGTCTGCCAAACCATATGTTCGTAATTAGTTAACTTCTTGCCTGTCGCTAGAGGCACCACTGATTCAGCAACAGCCCTCAAGGGTGTTGGGCATCCAATAAGACACCACCAACCAGCACCAGCCCCTCCCCTCAGCAGTAGGAGAAGAAGCATACTTAATTCCAGCTGTGGCATTGTTAAGTGAATTAACTTTATCCTCAATTTAAAAAGCCAGCATGAAATCAAAGCAGACCCCAGAAAAGAAAAATAAAGAAAATGAAAAAAAAAAAAAATGCTTATAGGTTAACTCAACAAGTCTGCTGAATGAAACTCAACTGGTTGGCCCCAACCAGCCAATCACTGCAAAGCAGGTTCCTGGCACCGTTGTTACTTCTGGCATAATTCTTCCTTTTATTTCCCAGTTCTGTGGTTAAGGTCTCTTGTTACACACAGAGGGGACTGATGATATAATTGTTTATGAGCCGGTGGAACACATTTTTAGGTGATAGTGAGATTACCCAGCAATGAGAAATTAATGTTAGAAACAGCAGTGTACGATGCTGGCTAAGAAATCTCATCTCAAGGTAAGAGTGCTACATATGAAATTAAATTTGCAATCTCCTTTTTGAGCCTATACATACATGTTTGATTGTATGGGTTTTCTTTATAAGAAAAAGTTGGCAAACAATATTTTGCAAAAAGCTATAAGGTAATGAGAACTCTGAAGTCTTTTTTGTGCCCGTTGACTAATGAAGAAATGTCTAACATGATTTTAAAAATGTGTACATTCATTAACTACATTGATTAAGATGAGAAGCAGTGATGAATTGCTCTACTTTGAATGAAATAGTAGTAGAGATGCTCTAACACATTAGTTTGCTCCAATGAGTAAAAGTTATCCTAAAAGCATATAATGATCCTGAATTTCAGTAATTGGAATTTGACAATGTCATTTCTTCTTTTACAGTTAGTGAGATTATAGGGAATAAATTTTGAAACTTGAAAAAATAAGGATGTATTTTCTATAACTTAAATATTGCAAGTTCATTATTTTAAATTTGTAATATATTGCAAATATGTATTGATATAACTATTAAAGTTGGAATGAAAAAATATTAGTTAAAGCCATGTGAATTCCTAATTGTAGACTCTACAAAACTGCTATAAAAGTTAGTACTGAAAAAGTGGTAAAATATATATATAAATATACATATATATATAGATATATACACACATATATATGTGTGTGTGTGTTTTCATACAGAACATTTTATGAGCCCAAAAATGTGACTATAAATTTGGAAGTAAAAAGAAAATTCAAATTAAAAAAGAAGATTAAAGAATGCATATCAAAATAATTATAAATAAGGAACCAGCTCATTATTTTAAAGAATGCTAATCATAGACAATTATGATTTTGTTGTTGTAGTTCATATTTTTGCTTAGAGGAAATCCTCTTGTGAAGCAATCTGAGAATTTTGGACAATGCAAGGATTACCAGAGAACAACTCAAGATTTAAATATCCACCAAACATAGGTCACTGTTCCCTACGAGTTTAGTATCAGCTTGAGATCTAATTTCATTGTCAATTACATAATCTCTGCTATTATATTAAATAACCATTGAGGTTGGCAGTGGACTCAGGGGTCTTGAGTAACAGACATTGTCAGAATGACATGTGGCTTAAAATGAATTAAGAAACAACTGATGTGGCTTGGGACCAGGGAATTAAAAATGTAAGTCAAAGAGAAAATGCAGAAACCACAGATTGGTACAAGTTACAGGCAATTTTCTTAATAACTCCCTTTACAATAATGTTAGACAAGCTATGTCAAGCGTCTTCCCTATCCTCTATGGGACAAACCAGTTTACAATCACAGCTTCATGTCTGCTTTCAAACACAAGTTGTCATACTAAAAAAGTACATATATTTTACAACTTAATTGTTAAGCAAATAACACTCATTTTTAAAACAAAAACAATCCGATGAAAATGCCCACAGATTAATACATTTAATTTTTCAGTTCAATCTTGCCAAATTTTCAAAATCTGACACATTTTAATTAAAATAAAGCCTGATTCAACTAAAAATGCAATCTCATTTTCATAGAAAAGGGTTTTATCTACAATACCATACTAGGAGGTCTTTATTGTAGCTTTCCATGTGATTAACTTTTAAATGAGATTTAATTTATAACAAGTATTTAAGGAATATGACGATCTGCAGATTGGAAATTGGAAGCAAGGTTGATGAGATATTAAGAAGTGACTTTGAGGAATCTTAAAATTTTTAGCTCTGTTGAAATAATAGTGAATCACTGGATTACAAATAATGGTGTTCTCATATGAGGGAGAATGCTTAAGAAAAAACTGAGCAATGATGAGCAGTGCAGATGGGAAGAAAATAAGAGGCACATTGAAGAGGCGGGATCCAGGTTAGTGCTGGGCACTTGGCCAAGGCAGTGCGAATGGGACTAGATAGGGAGGCAAACAGGACATATTAAAGACTGATTCAGATGGCCGCAGATCATGAAAGAGGCGAAATGCAAGACAGTGATGCCAAATTGGCGAATTTTGTTGTGGGGAAAAAAATACAGTACCAAAAATGATGTGAAGACAGGAGGGCAGAACTCAGATTTTTTGACTTAAAAAAAATGATGCGTTTAGTGTTAAACTGTGTTTGAGGAGCAATCTGCACAGTAGGAATGACCATCTGGCAGGATAGAACTTTGATGATCCGGTTTGGAGGCGGGCCTGTAATCCTAGTGGCTCAGGAGGCTGAGGCAGGAGGATCACAAGTTCAAAGCCAGCCTCAGCAATTCAGCGAGGTCCCAGGCAATTTAGCGAGAACCTTTCTCTAAATAAAATATTTAAGAGGGCTGGGGATGTGGTTCAGTGGTTAAGCTCCCCTGGGTTCAGTCCTTGATACCAAAAAATAAAAGAGAGAGAGAAACACATCAGGGCAATGCAGATGAGTGTGCACAGGGGAAACACTGGACTCTCTGAGGCAGGCAATGTGGATCTAGAAGCAACAGGTCAGGCCCTATGTGCTACATTCCCAAAATGAAGGGGCCCAGGGAAAGGAGTCAAGAATGAGAACACAGGAAGAGTGTCAAGAAAAAAGTCAGATAAGAGACTCTACAAGACAATAAACATCTAAAGAACAAGAGAAAGTAAAAACATCTTGTGGAGGATAGAGGTCAAGTGTGAAGAAAATAGCTAACAATACAAGTAACTCAATTAAACAAGCCAGAAACTTCAAAATCTATTTCTAAAGCATGGTAATGATGCTTGGATTGAAAACTCAGACAATGTGAAAGCAGTAATAATAAGCAAGGGAAATATTTCTAATGTATTATGTAGTACTTTGCAGCTATGTCTATAGGGGTCTTGACTTCACTCTCACACCACCTTCCTCACAGTCACACGGGAAGTCTTAATCTGAAAAATTGTCCCTTATTCTGCAATTATTTCCATTCCCACCTTATCACCATAGTCTAAGCTTTTATAAATTTTTGTCTTTGGCTATTATTACAGGAAACATCATTTAAAGTATTGCAGCTTTTGTTCAGATTGTTGCTTTTGTTCGGATTTTGATAGAAAGGTTACATAAATTTCATGAAATCAATTGAGAGATGTTTGCTTGTTTCTGTGCCCTTATTTTCAACAACAAATTGTGATTATCAGTTACTTGGAAGTTTGATTAAAAACTCATAAAAACATGTAATCCCCGTTTATATTTTGGAGGAAGAATTTCAACCAGTTTTTAAGGTATTATAATATTTTATTTTTTAGTTTCTTTGGGTTCTTTTCAGATTAATATTTTTAAGATTAATCAAAATCACCTACATTAATAAAGTCACTATTTTACTATTTAATGATTACTATTATGTCTACCTTCTTATTTTTAATATTTAAAACTTTTCCCTCTCATAATCAAAGAATCTATATTTATGGCTATTTGATTAGTCTCTTTGAAAAGTAAAGAAGTTCATTTATTAAATACATACTTTTTCAGTTCTTTCTGCAATTATTCCCATTGTTTCATGATTGTTTCCCTTTTTCCTGCCTTTTTTTTTTTTTTTTTCTGATACTGGTGGTTGAACTCAGGGCACTCGACCGAGTCACATCTCCAGCTTTATTTTGTATTTTTCGTATTTTGTTTAGAGACAGGGTCTCACTGAGTTGCTTAGAACCTTTTCTTCTGAGGCTAGCTTTGAACTCACTATCCTCCTGCCTCAGTCTCCTGAGCTGCTGGGATTATAGGCATGCACCACTGTGCCTGGCTTTTTCCCACCTTTTAAATCCTGTTTTTCTCCTAGTTTCTTGGATTAAAATTTGATATTTCATTTTTCTTGTTACCCAGTATTTCTAGTGAAGTTCATAAGTCACCATTATAAATTTATTTTACATAAAGTTTGATATAAAACCTTTGTTTTATATATTTCTAAACATTTTATAGCATTTAACGTAATTTTCTTTAACATCTTAATTATTTAGGCAATTTAACATTGATTTTTAATTTTTTTCACTTGTATTCACTTTGTTTTATATTATTGACTTCAAACTTTATGAAGAAATCATTAAGGGCTGGGGTTGTGGCTCAGTGGTAGAACACTGGCCTAGCATGTGTGAGGCAGTGGGTTTGATTCTCAGCAACACATAAAAATACAAATAAAATAAAGATATTGTGTCTATCTACAGCTAAAAATATTTTTTAAAGAAGTCATTAAATTACTAGATACTACTTACTCTTCTCTGAATTCTGCAATACTTTAAATGATGTTTCCTATAATAATAGCCAAAGACAAAAATTTATAAAAACTTGGACTATGGTGATAAGGTGGGAATGGAAATAATTGCAGAATAAGGGACAATTTTTCAGATTAAGACTTCCTGTGTGACTGTGAGGAAGGTGGTAGTGAGAGTGAAGTCAAGTATGGACACAGGGTGGTGGCATCACTGTTACTGATATGAAGACTGAGAACAATGGCAGAGATTGTGTCATGTGTTAAATGCTGGCCATGATACAACAAGGATGATTATTAGCATCTATACAAATTTAACTTTGATATCATAGGTTTAGAATTTGATTTTCTATGACCTATTTAGAATCCATATGGTTTTCAATCATCCTCTTAACTTCATTGTTAATGACATTAGTTTGGGGTAAGTTTTGCCTGTGTTGCCTATGAGATAAAAGGAGATAACAAGAATGTATGAATGAACTTTTCAAATAGAAAAGTTTTGGCTAAATATACAAATTTTGAAGCCCTGCACATATAGAAAGTCATTGAAATTATGGCAGTGGATCGACTTAGCCATGAAACATCTGTAGCATAAGGAAAGGAAGAAGACTAAAACCTTGAGCAATTCCCATGGTCTTCAGGAGGAAGAAGAGTTGACAAAGAAGATTCTGAAGTCACAGGAGAAGACTGAGGAGAAAAAGAGGCATGATAAGACAAGAGACTGGAATATTTGAAGAAAAAGGAATTATGAAGAGAAAATTTGAATTCTTAACCTATGATAGTCAAACTGGAATCCCCATTGAAAGCATAACTAATAATACTAACAGGAATTTTGATATTGCAGGAAGTTGTATGAATTGTACATTTTCTGTTGATAAGATTGAAAGGCATTGTCAGAACACTAAGTCTGGTAGTAACCATAATAACAAACTTCCATGTATTGAGAGCTTTCTTTGCTTCAACAAGGGTGATAAGCACCTCATACAAAATAAACGCTGAAAAATTTGCAGTTTCCATCTGGAATGCAAAGTACTTTAAACAAATTTCTCCTTTAATAAAGATATCAATGAATGTTTCTGTTTTGTTTTGCCAATCATACTATGTCGAACACCTTTCTTTCACATTGTCAATTGTCACTACTGTGGAAGTAAAACAAAAAAACCCTTCTTTTTCACTAATTTGCCTTAATCCATAAAGAGGGACATTTCCACCGACCCTTCTTTCTTCATTCCCTTACTGGTTTCTGCCCACAGGAAGACAGGATAATCTTTAGACTGTTCTGAATGGGAGTCTCTTGGTTTATAATGTGCTAGTAGAAGAAGTTCCATTATGTAAGAAGCAGGGAGATGTCATGCTTTTTACTTATTTATATTTAACTTTTGCACTCAAGGTGCTGCAATTTTCTTGGTGGCTTCCTTCTTCTCTGTGCAAAGAACCTGTAGCCACATATGCAGTCCTCCACTTCATTCTTGGTCCCATCCGTGTGCTACAAGGCAAAGGTTATTTAATTAGTTTATATAACTAGTTGAGTTAATGGACTTGGAGTTTGCTCAAAAAGGAAAAAAAAAAAAAACAGACACTCTAGAATCAAAGGAAGATATCTCATTTGGACAACCAGGTAAGTATATTCCTCCAACATATTATACCAGAGGAGCCCTGCATTGGATATTTCAAATAAACACACAAATTAATTTGCACATAAATACACACTCCCACATACACACATTCCTTATTGGCATATTCTTTTTGTATGTGTGTATTCTCCTTTGGCATACTAATTCAGAGGAGAAGAAATGAATTAAGATTTGTATATTATTAATATAAAAATGGGAGTTGAAGGACCTTGGTACTTGACCAAGGTGAAACTATTAAGATGTAGATCCAGGATTTAGATCCAGGTCTTTTCAGTTTCCTTTTGGTATTCTTTCACCCAACCTGTAATTTTACCTAACATCCAGTCACACTGATAATATATAATTAGTTAAATTTGAGTAGTTTAAATGTATGTAACATTTTCCCTTCCATAAAATCTTGATTTTATTTGTGTTCATTAGTAACTGCATTAAAGATAGCTTAACTGCTTTACTAACATCCAGTAATATGTGGGCTATATAGATTTCAGAATAATAAAACAATTACTCCACACTAAAGGAAAAGGATTTTGAGAATAAGATCAAGAACAAGAGAGAGGAAGAGAGAAAATGTTCGATATTAGCACATTTTCCACACTTGAATAAAAAATGCAATATTATCAGTTAAGTTAGTTGGCTTGTCATCTTTATACAGGCATTATCCAAATGCGGGTTTCTGACTGATGTTGCCATACTAAAACTTTGATAGATCAGAAAAGGCTAAGAAAGAGAGCAAGCACAGAGGACCACTTTGTCAATGGATCAAAATAACATCTATTCCAGCCTTGAAATCCTTGTCTCAAAAGGCAGCTGATAGTCTCGCAGAATGAAGATGAATTCACAGTAAAATTTCCTGAGATTTCTGAGGAGTATGAACGCTCTGGGACAGAACAATTGGATAGACACTAGAGAGAACAGAACTATTGGAACACAGGAAACACTGTTTAAAGCATATAGATTTAAATATTATCCCACATAAGGGAAGATTTGGAATAGAAGAAGACAGATCAGGAGCCAGGCATGGTGGCACACGCCTGTAATCCCAGAGACTCAGGAGTCTGAGGCAGGAGGATCATGAGTTCAAAGTCAGCCTCAGCAACTTAGGGAAACCCTGTATCAAAATATAAAACAGAAAAGGGTTGGAAATGTAGCTCAGTGGTGGAACATCCCTGGGTTCAATCCCTGGTACAAAAAACAAACAAACAAACAGTAAAAACCAGATCAGTTGGCAATTCTGGTTCTAAAAAATATATAGCCTGAAATAAAAATAAAGTGAAAGTTCTGTCTGGTTAAAGGAATGGATGCAGTTAAGTAAAGCAGTGGAGGTTTGACAAATACTTGCTAACACTGTGTGGTAGAAATGCCATAAAAGAAATAATAGAATGTAAATAAATAATGAATGAAAAGAATAGTTGAGATTTCTTCATAAGTGTAATCACACCATACCAGAGTAAAAGCTTTGTAGGGTTTCAAGCCTCCAAGAAAAAATTTCAACACCAAAAATATACTTAAATGTAAGAATAGCAACAATAATAAGCAATAGATTCCAAAATGAATGAGAAAATTGTTCACAAAAGAAGCAAAGAATCCCAGTAATGTGAACCCTTCTTCATCAGAAATATGCTGGACTATATAATAATTTAAGAATGTAAACTAATTGTGCATCTCAACCTGCATTATTGGATGCAGGGTGATGAAAAAAAATCCTCATTTATTCTTTACAAAACTTCCTGAATTTTATTGCCTTGAAATTTAAGAGATGAACTCATAACAATTTTATTTTTAAATGGATCTTCATCAAATTGTATTTGCTTACTTTTCTGAAAGAGGTTCCTCACAAAGGACCACCATAACTCTGACCATATTATTAAGCAATGAATTTTCAGTTGAGAAAAATGGCCTTCAGAATCCTAATCTCATAATTGCACTTCTCTTCCATTGGTTTCTAAAAGTACTTCCCCATAGTTTCATAAATGTAAATAGGCTAGAAAATTCTAGGCCTGGCTGGCATTAAATTAAATTAGCTCCATAGTAAAAGTCATAAATAATAGAAAATGATGTAATTGCTGCAAAGTTTGTTTCACTTATATTAAAAGAAAAAAATTGGAATCATATTTCTTAGTTAGAATTTGTATTTTTAAAACTGTGTACTGTCATTAAGAGAGATTCAACCTTTTCTTTAATCTGCAAAATACTAGAAAAGCCTTCAGGAAGCCCCCTCTAGTGTCTGAAGGATGCAATAGCTCATTGACAAAGGATTTGCTCTAGAGAAACGGAGAATTCTTTGTCCTGCTCAGAGTTCATAGACATCTTCAACTCCAATACCCATTCTCTCCAGAGTATGGGAAGACTGAAGGTTCAGTGAGAGAACCTTTTCTAAGGTTTCCAGTAGGTTAGTGGTAGGTCAAGAAGTAGGACTTGGGTCTCAAGTTCTAGTTACTACTACTAGTTAACAGAACATTCCACTGTGCTCTGTGGACTTGGATTTGGGACAAATAGTCCCAAAGTACAATAAAAACAGGGAACTTGAAAGATATGAGATTTTTTTTTTAATGGAAAAGAATTATAGATATAAGGGACGAGTCATTGGGATAAAGGAGGAAACAGAAAGGGAAAAATGCAAGGGGTTCGTAGTTCTTTATTCAAAAATAGGAACTCAGACAGGGTGATGAAGGGGATGATTTGATTTGTGATGCTTGGGAGGATACTGACAGATGATTAGAAATATACACTTAAAATGAGTGTGTACAAAGTTCGGGATTTTATTCATGGTTCTGAATATAAGATGATTAATGAAGGTTAGCTACACATTCCCCACTTATTAAAATTGGTTACTTAAGTCTTGTTTGCTTATCCTTTTTACCTGTGTCAAAAGAGATTACACTACCAACGATGCAGAACATGAAATTTTCATTACAGAACAATAAGTCTTGATTTCTCACTGAACTCTAGTGCACTGTAACAAGTAGCAATGGGGTTGTTGGTTAACAGTCCTGATATATTATCCTTATGTGGAGTGCAAAACTTTCTCTCTCCCTTTCTTTCCCCAGAATGCATAATGGGCAATACCTCTCTGGAAAACACTTAAAGAACTATCTCCCCCAAAAGATACAAATCGGAACAGCATCGTTCCCTAAAGTGTATGAGTTTTATTTGCATAGCATCGCTAAGAAATAGTTTGTGAAGAACATTCTGCTATTTCTTTTTCACAAGTATTGAATGTGGGAGTGTGCTATACAGATAAGATATGCATTGAAGAGTTCAGAGTCTGATGGGGAAAACACAAAAGTAGAAAAGAAAGAGGGGACATATTGTTTGTGTCACCTTTCGATTATTAGCCTTTTACATGTTAGCAATTATGGAATGTGATGCCGAAGTGCTGTGGAGGTACAGTCCAAAAATACATGCTGCCAGACATTAAGACACCTGATACCGGAAATGCTCTTCATCTTCCACATCAGTGTGTGAGATGAGTAAACAAGGCAGACATGACTTGCATGGAACCCTGACAGATAAAAATGCTTTAGACAAGAAACTCTCTATGGAATAATATAGTGTGAGCACTGAATTAAGAAAGTGAATTATAAGTGAATGAGAATCCCTACATTTCTGTGGTTCTAAGGAAGAAATCACAAAATTCCTCAAGACTGACTTGCTCAGTCATAAATTGAGCAGTTCTATGCCAGATGGGAATGGTAAGGGATTTGGAAGTAAATTTCTGTGAAGTCAATTTTTAGAAGTGAAAAGACCTCATAGAAATCTAATACTCTTTCTCACCAATTTTCATGACTTTCATCATAAATAAGGTTCCAATACCTAATAAAGTAAAATATATTGAGAACCAATTTTTCGCAATGCACTATTCTTGGTGTTTTTACAAGCATCATCTCATTGAATTTTTACAAGACACCTTTATCACTGGGGCAGTCCTGTTGGGTCACCAGTCTAAGAGAAATGGCCAAGCATTACAGCATTCTCATAAAAGTTTCTTCATCATTTCCTTCAAGACATTTCTATATTTAAAAGAGTATAAATGATGTTACATGATTCATTGCTTTTTATATTTTATTACATTTGAAGTGTTGAGAATTAAACTCAGGGCCTCACGCATGCCAGGCAAGAGCTCTACCACTGAACTACACCTTAAGTCCCTGATTTTTTTTTTAAGACTTTTTAATTGAACCTCATAGTGCTATACTTAGAAAAGTTTGATAGATCTAATGGAAATGCTGTTAAACTTAGAAAGTTGGCAATGATCTAAGTGCTGTAAAAATTTTCCAAACAATGAACCTGAAATTGATTGATTCAATAAATTGGATACTAAATAGTGAATGCATGGATGTAAACACTGGACACAAAAGGAGATCTAAGTTCCAATTGTGATTCTCTCTATGTATTACAACTGGACTCCAAGGCATGCTATAAAATCTCAAATTATACCAAGTAGAGTTGATAGTTTTTACCCTTGGCCACAACTCCCCTGTCTTTCTCCATTCACCACATTACCCAGGATTGTTCTGCCACTCCTAAGAGGGCCTCAAGTCCAGCCAGTTGCTCTATAAACGAGGACACCAAAAGGATGGCTAAAGTGAATTCTACACTGTATCCAAGAGGAGGGAATCTAAATACATCTTAGGAACTTTGGGGTTCCTTTCACAAGTTGATCTTGTCCCACTGTCTGGCAACAATCCACCATCCAGCAGTTTGTTCAATTGACTATTTCATTTCCCCTAATTCTTTCAATGCTTTTGAAACTTCTTTCCTTTTTGATCCAACATTCTACCACTCCTTTATGAAAGCCTTCAAATGTTTCTCTCCATTGAAGTTCCTTTAAAAGTTCTCAGCAGATCCTAAAACACAGATTGACCCAGATCTTCTTTTCTCTCTTAACCTCTCTACTTCTGATCACATCTTTCAGTTACCACATCCACAGGCTTTCTCTTTATCTGAACTGTTGGAGCTGATGGTAATTTCCCTCTTTTTCTACCCTCTGTGACAATTTCAAACTTCATAGCTGTCCACAAACTCTACCATTGTCTCTCAATGGATCTATTGCCTTCCACTTCATGGAGAAAAATAGAAATTATTGAGTGAATATTTCCTCAGTCCTCTACCAAAAGTTGTGTCACAGTAGACCTTCCACGCCTTCTTATCATCACTTAGTCCCTCTTCCTGTCATGTCTGATCTTTATTCTTTGTCTTGATGCTGAATCTTGTATACATTTGGTCTCTGAGGGTAGGTAGCTACTTATTAAAAATTTTGCATTTGGAATCACTAAGCTCATGTTTATAACTCAATGTTTGAGATATTAATTCTCCCAAAGATGATATATAAACCAAAACCCAGAACGCTTTGGTGAAAATGGACAGGCTAAAACTAAAAATACAGATGGTCAAGAAAATGGCAAGATTTTAATACTTAATATAAAACCACACTGCTTATGACAGCATGGTATTGGAGGAAACAAGCAAATAAGATGAATAGAACAGAGCAGGACACACAAAATAGACTCACATATATAATCACCCACCTTATGACAATGGTGACATTGTAAAGCAGTGAAGAAAATGAATGAATGACTATTTTAATAAGTATACTCTATCAGCTGGATAGCTGCATGGGAAACATGAATCTTAAAATCTATCCCAAACAATATGAACTCATATACAAATAGATCACAGACATTAATGCACAAAGGAAAAAAATAAAAACTTCAGAAGAGAAAGCAGGTGACTATCTCTCTTGGAGTAACCAAAGGTTTTTAAAATAAGGCATGAAAAGAATTAATCATGAAGAAAATACTGATTAGTTGAACTACTTCAAATTTAAAATTTCAGGACACCAGAAAAACCTGTAAGAGTATAAACTATTTTTGTTTATTATGAAGTCAATACTTGATAAACTTTTTATAAGTTTAATAATGCATAATAGATAAATTATTGGTTCTTAATAAATAATTGATTATTTTGGGAACTGTGTTTCAAGTGACTGTTAAACACCAGGAATTATGCAGTAGTCTATTTACATATATTATTGTATCTATTCTTCACCACAACTGTGCAAAGTATGTGGTAATATTTACAGATAAAGAAATCAATGCCCAGAAGGATTTAGCAATTTACTTATACTTATTTCTAGTGGGAGAGAGAGCTACAATTTAAACCAGAGTCTTCTCCAAAAATCCGAATTCTCTCTAACATTCTATCTTGATTGATCTAACTCAGCACCTACAGGCAAGCATATTTTATGTGATCTACTCAGTGTTTATAGTTCATTGTAAGATTGAATAGAAAGAGATCTAAGTATCATCTTTAAATCACAGAACCTTTCACTGGGTTCTTGAATTTGCTAAGCAAGTTGGAGGCAGCACTGAAGAGGAAGCAGAAGAGGAAAGGAGATCTTTGATGGAAAAGAAGAAAAAGAAGAATTCAGCAGAAGTCTGAGTAAGGAGATATGGGAATGAATAGGTAGACATCATGTTACCCTGAAGCAGAGAAATGTTATTTGTATGAAATGGGAAGACCACACTGGTCCAGAAATGTGGAAAATTTATTCAAGAACGAACTCTGCTAGGTTCTCAAGTATGAGCTTGGAGAAGTCTCGGGATTTTTCTGCTACTCAGTTGCTCTATGTATACCATGAGAGAAGTGATCCAATTCTTCTACCTCTGATATTAAACAAATGTCTTTGCGTATCCTCAGAAGGGCCACCTATCAAGCACAAGAATGCTCAGCCTTTGCAAAATAACTGATACCAAATAACTATTAGTATATAAATGATACCAAATTTATCTACAGCTAATGATTTTTTCTATTTATTTTCCAAAATATTGATTAGCCACACTGCAATCAATGCTTTAAGGAGTTAAACTTATTTAAATCACAAAACTTTTTTCCCCCATTTTCTGTGAACTTTAGGTTTTGTTTCTACCAGGTAGGTGTTTTATAAATCAATTCCCAGTGAATTCAGTATTATTAGACCAATAGCACTAATTTGGTGCTCCATGTAACTCTGTTGTCCATTTTAGCATATATTCCTTTTACGTATACACTTTACACATTTGTTTCTTTTATTTAAATAAACACATTAGGCAACCTCTAGTCCACTCTTTTTTAAAAAAAGAAAAAGATAAGAAAGTTGTGAATCACCCAAAGTCCCACAGAGGGCAGTATGGTTCTAGCTGTCGCAGATAAAATTTGTCACAGATAAAAAGAATAGAACACTAGTCAAACAAATGGAAACAAAATAAAACAGTGGTATGAGAAGGTGAAATGTAGAGATATAAGTTGAAGAATAATAAAAGAGTAGGGGGGAGGACTTGTGATTATAAATTAATAAATAAGATTTATAAAATATTTAGAAATTAATGAAGTAAAAATAAATTTTAAATTATCCATTATCCCCAAGTTCAGACAAAACCAGTCTGATGCCTGTATATATATTTCATACTTTGCATCTTATTTTAAATGGATGGACAAGTTTCTTCATAGGTATACATGTTAACTAACCATATAGCTCTTGTTTTAATTTTAGATTTATTGCATGTTTATCTACAGATTAATGCTATGATAAACATTTTTATTTGAATTTATATATTAACTTTTTAATGTTTCCTTATAATATGTTCTCCCAGTATAATGAATAGTTAATACCTATTTAGGTATTAACATGTAAATATTCCTTATATCTGTTATGAAATTCTTTACAGACATGTACTAATTTATGCTGTGTGATTATAAACAACTTTGACATGTAACTATACTCTCAATTTTATTTGAGAAATGATACTTAAGTTTAATTTCTGGTATGATAAAACATTGGTCAGAAAAATAGTCCAGAACTAAAAATTCTAAATTATATCAGAAAAATCTAGGAAGAAATGGTGCTGAAATAGAGTATAAAATCAATTCAAAGATTTCCTGGGAGGGGCAAATGAGAGAAGGGAGGTGAAATAATTTTAAAATGATTTTAAAATATTATCTTATCTGAATGGAAGGAAAAAAGAAAGAAATAGAATAATTTTCCCAAGAAAAATAATTAATTCTATGGTAATACACAAAACTAGAGTTTCAAAACTTTGACTGAACTCAAAAATGCTGGGTCCATTTCTTACTATTTGCATAGCATTGGGTAAACGTCTTAATTCCTGAGATAGACTATGCCCACTTTAAAGGGTTGTTGTAAGGACCTAATTAGATACTATAGATTATTATTTATATTACACAGATTATGTAAATTATTAACACTTGGCAGGTACATAACATACAGTCTCTAAATATTATTAGCATTATTTTCTCTTAGTCAATTATCAATAGAGAGAAACATGTCTAAGTAAGAGCACCAGGAAGAGAAAGAAACCATGAAGTAATAAAAAAATATAGTATGATTTCCAAATTGACAAGGTAATAATATGGAATGGATACTGACTTTATCAAACACAGAATAAGAATTGAAAGGGGAAAATATATAGTAATATTAAAAATACCAAAACAACTGTATAAAAATAGATAATAAAAGAGAAAATGCAGATCAAGGGAATTTTTAGAACAGAGAAATTATTCTGAATGATACTCTAATGGTAGATATATACCATCACCCATTCATCAAAATTAATAGATTATAGCACAAAAAGTGAAAACTTTAGAACTCAAAAAGTATATACTATAGTCTAAACTATAGAACTCAATAACAATGGATCAATTTTGGCTTATCAATTTTAACAAATGTGTGCCTAATAGAAGATTCTAATAATAGGAAAATTGAGAGTGGGAAAGTAAGCTTGTGGAAATTCTGTGCTTTCCATTAAACTTTCCTGTAATGCTTAGTGTTCAAAAAGTAGTCTATTAGCTTTAAAAAAAAATCTGTAGAAAGCTCTGCTACATGATACACACTATTAACAACATATTTATCAACTATGAACTGTAATAAATTTGTTAGCTTTTAATATGTTAATTATTTTGACATTAATATTCCCTTTAAGTATTATCAACACCTTATGAATTTTAAACAAGGTATATAGATTATTTCATCATTGTAATCTCAAGAAGAAATAAAAGGCAAGTATTATGTTTTATGCATTATGAAAAAAATGGTTAACTTTACAGAAAAAATAAGTTGTTGAGTGAAAATATAGAGTAATTCTTTTGATTTTTTTGGATCTTGGAAAAATTCATGTTGATCAAGATGCAAAAAAATGTTAAAAACAAAAAAAATCAAATAAGTAAAAACATAAATGAGGACATAAAATAGTTTATCAATCATGACAGAAATTCGGGGTGAACTATAATCTTCCATAAAAAATCCTATATTCTTAAGCTAGGTTTACAAAATGACAGTTCTATGCTATTTACAAGAATCAGAATGAAGCCAGCCTCAGAAAGTCAAGACCATATATTTTCTCTTACATGCAGATGTTGTGAAGAAAAATAGGGAAGAAAAAGGAAACTCCTGGAAAGGGAAGAGAGAGTGGTGGAATGGAGAGTGGGGGTGGGGGAGGGAGGAGAGGAGAGAAAGTGGAGGTATTGAGAAGGGAAATACAACAATGTATGCTATAATTCACAATTAATTTTTTTTTAATGTCAGAAAGAAAAGAAACTTGAAAATCTGAAAGTAGGTACAGAAGAGAAAGGGAGGAGTAACAGTGTCCCAAGGCTGACCGTAGGGTTGAGAGCTGTACACAGAGTTCAAAGTAGGGGCCGTGCATGGACAAAAGGCACGTTGATCAAGAAGGTATGCAATTGTGGACCGCCATATAACAAAGTTTAGTAGCTAAACATTAAAGGTAAGAACTACTAATTAGTTCATTGGCAACTTGATGAAAATGTAATTAAATGAAAACTTTTAATGTTTCTTTTCAAATTTGAGTAATCTAAGTACTTCATTAAAATTAACTTAATCCTCACCCCAATGGCCCTGGAAAGTGGACATGATTATAAGATGTATTTGCAACTGAGGAAAAGTACAAAAGATAAATAAATCACAGATTTTTTAAAGACGTTCCATTAAAAATGGTAACTCCCTCATAAGTCAAAAGAAAGGGAGTAAAATACACAAGATTAAAGTAGATAAGACTTAACCACAGAGGATATTAATAGAAAAATAAATGTTATTGTACAAAACTCTACAGAACACATTTGGAAATCAAGAGATGTATGTTTTTTTTGGGGGGAGAGAAATAATAAATACCACAAACGAGTAAAAAAATTGGAAAATTTGAAATGAATCCTTTGATTTCACAGATGATTTCTGTCCAATATTTAAATAAAAGATACTTCAGCTGCATTAAAGCAATAGAGGAGGATTCACTATCAAAAAACCTATAGAAATATCGAATAAGTATTTGATAAAATAGAGTAGCCATTTCTAACAAAACACCAAATGAAAACCAGACTGAAAAGAAACACTTAAATTTAACACTTGAGCATTTGCAAATCACATGATAAATATTATTGCTCTAAACAGCAGATGTTTAAATACTACAGTAAATAGAAAAGGCTTAAAACCATGTCATTTTAAGATCAAATTTGGATAGGGAGGCCTGCTTTTAAGATTAGGTTTCAATATTGGCTGGAGGTGCCCTTAAAGTACTAGGGTAAAGATCAAATTAGTGTCAGTATTGGAAAAGAAAATTTCATTTCTTTCTGCTCTTCATATGACTCTGTATAACAGAGGAGATTCTAGAAAAATCTAACAAAGTTAATATGGGAGTCTGTAAAGAATCTAGACATAAGATACATTTAAAAATCATAGTTATCTCTTTGGCTCTCAGTTACCTATAAATGAAAAAAAATTAGACCCTCATTCATATTGCATAAATGCACAACAGAAAATACCTAGAAATTAACAGAGAGAAATTGATTCTATATTAAAAGTATATGTGCATATATAAACAAATATACAAATATATGTAACCATCTGTATATTATATAAAATATACATGTGAAAAATCTTATGAAGGCCATAAAATGTCCTAAATAAATGAAAAAACTTATATACTGCTAGTTAAAATTGCAGTCAATTTAGAAAAAAAGAGTCTGGCAATATCTATTAAATTTATAAAACCTTTAACTCAGTATTCTCCTAAGAATCTATTCATACTAAACCAATAACCATTATGGATTTATACAAAAACTATTTTGTTCTATAATATTTATAGAAATAAAAACTATGGAAATAATCTAAGCCTTAAGAGAGGAATTGTTCATTATGTAAAATTATAGAGCCAATATAATATTTTAGACAACATATTGTGTTATAACCAACAAAAATAGAATGTTTTGAAGGTTATTCCAGTTTACTTTACTTCCAGTACATTGGAAACTTCATGAAATATATTCACAATGAGAACTTTTAATATGGTTATTTTGAAATTTGAGTAATCTAGAAATTACATAGACAATTTATACAGTATCTTTCTATTCCTTTGTAAAATACTGTTTTAAAAAGTCCTATATATTATGTATGAATGTATTATAACTAGATGTGGATGGATATTTAATTGTATTGTCATGATTAAATTGCTTAAGTGGGAATGTTGGTGGAATGGTATCCAGGAGAGGGAGGAACGAGTTATCATGTGCTGCATAATAACTGACAACAAAACCTAGTGGCTTAAATCAGTGGTTCTCACCTGAGGCTGATTTTGCTTCTCAAGGGACATTTTTTATTATCAGAGCTTATGTGTGACACAAATTAGTATATCAAGTTAGTGCCTAGACTTTCTGATTTACCTATCAAGTCAATCAAATACACAGTGAAGACTGAGATAGAGTATGGCAGCAATATGGTAGCTGAGCTTCATAAGAAATTAAGACTTAAGAAGACTGCTGTCTATAACCCACACAGCAACAGATTTTTTAAAATAAAAAGGCTAAAATTTCATGTTCTTCTTCCTCCTCCACATATACACCATTAGTCTTCCTCATCAGAGACTTGGTCTGAGACAAAAACAACTGTATTTTGCTCATTCATCATTTATTCTAATATAGAAGAATCTGAGTGGAACAGGGTCTGTAGAGGGGACTTGCTGCCTTAATTTAAGACTCACTGGATGGGTCTATCAGCGCTGACACACTTCTTTAGGGAACTGTTATCTATTCTCAGTATGAAAAATGTATTGTCTCTCTGACTTCTCAGTAGTATTCAGTATAGAGTGGTGGTTGATGGACAGTATAAAGTACCCACACTCTAGAGGCAGAGGCTAGGGTTACTGTTAAGCATCCTACAAAGTAAGGCTAACCTTTCACAATGAATAATTGTCCCGTCCAAAATATCACTAGGGCAATGTGAAGAAACTCTTCAAGAAATGACAATATTTATTTTGTTTACAAATCTGCAATTTGGACAGGACAGGACTGGATAAGAGAGCGCACATCTCCTCTACTCAGTGTTAGGTTAGAGGGCCAGAACTGAAATCATGTGAGACTTCTCTATTTGGGTTTAATACCAAATAGAGATCTGAGCCTCTACACTGGAACAAACCACAGTTACCCTCTCCATGTGGCCTTGTTTTTGTCTTAAGTGTGTACCTACACTCCAAGGTTGACCTTGCAAAAGAGTGAGAGGAAGAGAGAGAGAGACAAGTCATTCAAACTTTAAGAATGAGTCTCAGAAGCTCACACAGGTCTACCAGACTCTTCTTGGATGGGTCAGTCACAAAGTTCTGTGTAGTTCAAAATGAAAAAAAATAGACCCTGACTTTCAATGGGCATAGCAAGCTTGTAGAACATATGAGAACAGACATACAGCTGTAGTCATTTTTCATGTCTTTTTATAATTTCTTAATGGCATACTGTATATGATTGTGGGATTAATTATGTTACATTGGTACATGCATAGATCTATTTGATCCATCTCATTCCCCAGTACCTTCCCTTTCCCTTCCCTCCTTCCCCCTCTGATCTACTTGCTCTACTCTACTTGCTACAGCCAGTTTTGAAGAATATATTCTACTACAGGAGGAAAAAACAGAGGTTACGAATTTTTAAATTTATTTCTGTAAAACTATCTGTCACTGTTCATGGACATTTAAAAACTGGTAAAGTCAACTGGTAAAGTCAACAGTTTTACATGTGGATAACCATTTATGTTCTGTGAATATTCATGTTCATTATATATTTTTATTAATTTAAAAGTTCTCATATATATCACTTTATTATTTATTATCTTGCACATAAAAATGGTGCTTTTGATATCACAAATATTATACCCTGAATAATGATGCTTAAGTAAATGAAATAATAGGACTATTCTAACTGTAATTCTATTTCAGAATATTAGATAAATGTTTCTCACAGTATTTGGAATAACCAAAAATACATTAGAATCACTTTTTGATATTCCCAATATATTGTAAAATAAAACTATAATAGCCCAATACTTCCAATTCAAAATGAGACTTATAAATGCTGCAGAGTTATTAAAATTTCTAATCAACCATAAAAGAATAACATTGATTACTATTTGTACAGGAGTTTAATGTTCCAGTTAATAGTTCTAGCTTTTCACTTAACAATTAACAGCCTTGGGGTGGGAGGGAGGATGTACTGGGAGTGCTATTGGCCAAATTATATTGTTGTATTGCATCCATGTATGAATCTTTAACAACAAATCCCATCATTATATACAAAATACACTAACAAAAAATGTGGGGAAAAAATATAAATACAGAAGTGTTGGAGATGTTAAAATTGGAGAAGATTTTAAAGTATCATTACACAGACAAAATGCAGATGCTTAAGAACTTAAAAGAGGAATATGATGAGTAAAGAGATGAGAAATATTGGTGGAAAAGTGGAAACATCAAAGAAATCCAGATGGAAATTTTAGAAGAGAAAATATGGGATCATGGGGCTGCAGATGTTGCTCAGTGGTAGAGCACACACTTGGCATAAGGAAGACCCTGGGTTCAGTCCCAAGTACTGAAAATAAGAGAGGAAAAAAAAAAAAGAAGAAAGAAAGGAAAGAAAATATAAGATCTGAATTGAAAATGTCAAAGGTTAGTTTTCATAGGATCATAGAATATTTCAAACCAAAGGAGAAATCATAAGTAAAATTGACTATAGAGTAACAAATATAATTCAAACATAAGCTCAGAGATCAAAGAAAGAAAAAAGAAAGAAAAAGCCCTCCTGGGAGGGTTTCAGGAGATAAGAGGAATCAGATTTGCACAATTTTAAAACAGTTTTAAATTTGTGGGTAAGAATGAAATAGAACATTTACTTTCTACCACAATCACCACTAAACATGCAAATCCAGTAATCCAGTAATGGTAGGAACATACAGAATATAATCTGTCATTACTCTTCAAGGCCCTCAACTTTAACTATGTTTTTATTCCACAAAAATATATTACTTCTGATCAATTCTATGATTTTATATATATATATATATATACATATATATACACATAAAACTTTTAATTATTTTAAAAGCAAAACATCCTGCTATAAAGTTTTGGGAATATATAGGATAGAATCATAAAATAGAATTATAAACACACTTCTCTTATGAAAAAAGGACAGCATTTAAACATCATTATGTTTATGTCTGGTTTTGAAATTTGTTTTAATACGCTTGTATACATTTAAATATAATTAACATAATGTTATTTGTCTATGTCTTTAATTAAAAAATATTTTCTATGAATATGCAATCCATACTATAGACAGCTCTAATTTATTGAACCATCTCTTATTCTTGAATATTTTTTGTTTACAAATGACCCTTATATTGATGTGATGAACACAGTTGTAAATTATTTGTATCTAAATTTGTTAGCTTCATGAATTAATTTTTGTTTGTGTTTGCTGGTTTAACGTTCTTAAAATATATTTGCATATAACTGAAAGTCAAATAGGTGCACTATGTTCCCCCTGAATACTTTATGACAAAGCATTTGATTGCAGTCATGACATTCTTTCTTGCCCTCCTGAGTTAGGAAGAAATAAACACAAAAGACATGGAAATGAAAGTTCCCTTTAGCATTAAAACACAAAGTTTTATGGTAAAGCTTAACTTGCATGTGTAGTGTTAAATAGGCTTCCTAATATGCATTGCTAATTAATACAGATTCAGTCACTATCATGAGTGACATTGAGGGTCCAACACAACTTCAGCTATCACAGAGCTACTCTGTAAACTTTCCCAGGAGAAGCAGAGAGTCCGACACATAGACACTGACATTGGCACAGGGGACCAAATGCTCCTGTCCTTCACCAATTGAACAATTTGCATTTAAGTGAATTATTGTTCCTTTATAGAAAAATGAAGAGTGGAGAATAAATCTTTGTCAACATCTGAATATTTCTAGCTCTTAAGTGTTTTAAAGCCTTGGGTATCACTGATTGCTCCAGATGTCTGCATTTGTTTATATATATATAAACATAAATAGGCACATACACATCTAGATATATATTAATGAATACCCAATAATTCATAAAAGTAATTCCAAGTAAAAGTTTTTAAAAGATGCACATTATGCAATTTGAATTCTTCTTAGTTGTGCTCATGGACAAAAACCACTTTTTAAAGGACTTAGTCAATTCGTTTACTTGTCTTGTGGTGCTTCCTTCCCCAAAAGGAGGCTATTGAAATGTACTTATTTGTGTGAAATTATTGGCTATGATTTGGTCATGCAGTGCTGATACTGCTGTCCCAGAAGTGGCAGCTGGGAGGCTTCTGGTTGGATAAAGAAAAAATAAAAATTATCTGCACTATTGTCACCATAGCATTCTTTATCTAATGTCATAGAGGATATTTAGAATTTTATTTTATATTTGATAGGGGTACTTTATTCATCTTATAATATGTTTATTCATTGTAATGATATCGAGCACTTTTAGTTTCATAACAATAATAATTCTCTATATTTTTCACGGATTGCTTTAGAATATATAAATGCTTCCACTGACTATAGATAGGCATTGTGCTTTCATATTCTAAAAAAGAAATATGTCAAACAGAGGTTAACTAGAAAAATCCAAATTGCATTAACACAAATATCGAGTAAGTTTCTTTGATTTGATTATAAATAAGATGAATATGTCAAAAACTAGGTCATTAAGAAGTCAGTTAATACTTCACACATCTTATAGATCACAAAGATACGGAATTATACCTTTACTATAACTGAAAATATTGTATTTAAATACATTTATTTGTCTTTTTTTTTCATGAAAGAAGTCACTCATTTCAGGTTCTCTGATAATTCCAAGGCTAGAAGGAACCAGGTCCCCAGTTGTCCTATTTTAGTATTGAAGTCTTAAGCTTTTTGAAAAAAGCAGATCTGACTTCCTTATTTCTGCATCTTCAATTAGATGCCACAGTTCCTGCCAATTCACCTTTAAGGCCTTGAATGCCTGGTCAGCAATCTAGTCATAAAACTCTGCAGCAAAAATCCTTGGGAGGAATTTTTTGAGCATTGAAGGCACAGAAGCTTAGTTTGTAAAATACTGGTGCTCATGAAGAAGAAATTGATTGTATTTTAAATTATAGCTGGACTAGCTATTTTAACCATTTTCTAATGCAATTGAGTAAAGTGTGTGGGGGGGGGTGGGTAGAGATGTCTCTGTTTTGTTTTGTTTGAGGTTCCACATCGCTAACCTTTGTCACAATGCAAGATACATTTCAATATTTTGAAAGTATTTGCATAGTAGTATTGATATTATTTCATTCCATTTTGATCAGATAGGTTACCATGGAATAGAGTTTCCCACTTTTGCACCCATGCACAAGAGGTCACAGACCTGTGAGTTATCAACTTCCCCTGTTCTCAGGGTGACCTGGTGAGATGGGGAAATGGGAATTCCCATGCCTATCAACAGCCTGGAGAAGCCTCAATATTTTATTCTAGCTTGCCACAAATATTATTTTGACCTGTTATGAGAAAAGTCAGAAAGCAATGCTAACAAGCGCAGAAAATGTTTGCCTCACTTTGCAATGAATACAGATCTGCATCCATTTCCTAGTTATATCTCAAAGATGAAGTGAGTAGTTTCCATTTTAAAGATATGCCCTTAGGCTGAAAATATTCAGCTTTATGAGTATTACTATAGTATGTGATTTTCCTTGATTAAATGCAATCAAGTACAACTGTTAAATTAAGCAGTCACTTAATGAGTCGATAAATAACTGAAGATAGCTATAAAGCTATTAAAATAAATTCTGACTGAAACATCCAATAAAATAGTATTACAAACCACACACACGTGCACGTGTGCATACACATTTCCATATAGAGCTAGTCTGACTCAGTCCCAAATGGAATATTTCATTCCTGAATTAATCCAAGGTCTTTCTCTTTTCTGTCTAGTAAACTGCCTCAACTTTTTTCAAATTTATTATTTTTTACATTTTTGTTGCTAGAATTAAAAATTGACTCTATTTTTCATGCCTTTTGTTCATGTAGATACAGTTTTTATCACTGCATAAGTCGTTGCATATATGCTGGCACTACTGGCAAGTAGTAAGTCTCAGTCTATATTAAAATGGTTGGTTTCTGCATATTATTCTGGAGGGGTGAAATTCAACACTATGCCTCAACAAATGGAATGTGTCAGGTTCTTTTATGCTAAAAATGCAAATGTTAAAATTTCCATGTAAAACATCTTCTCTAAAGATGATGGTTTTCTTTACCTACAGATGAAATCAGAAATATTATCTTTATTATTACCTGGAGGTACAACCATTGAATCAATGGAAAAAGCTATGTTTATAGAAAAACAGGAAAATCTTTATTACATTCAGTATTGAATCCACTAGTGGGATAATAATGGGGTTAAGTGAAAGAATATTCCATATGCCTACCTATTTATCTTCTTGGCCCACCTCTGCTCATACTCTACCCTTCTCTGTCTGCAGACTTGTATTTTATGCAAGTCAAATTACCTCTTATTTTGTTATATCTTTACCCAGACAGGAGATGGTACCTTGATTTAACAATTGGACTGTTTTGAGCCACTTTCCCTTTAATGCCATCACTTTAGGCACAATGCAAAAGGGTAGTTTTAACTAATCTTATTATTCACAGGTAAAAACCCATCTATGTGGGTTACATCGACATCACTAAGAAATGTGAACCTCCCTCTTTCATAAATGTGGATTAAAAACTGCTGAAGGGTTTCCCATTATTGTTCACTGGATGTAGTTTTCAAAAGGACTTATCATAACAGTGATAATTAAGCTTATACCTCAGTAGTAGATGTTAAGTAAGATGACATGAATAAATCAATTATTAATAATTAGGAATTTTTTTCCTTATTTTTTGACTGGAGAAAAGACTTATGATTTGATTTGTGTTATTATGTCAATAGCTCTTTGCTGTTTAGGGTTCCTCTGCCATCATGTATACTCCCACACCTATGAAGCTAAAGTAGTTAATGATTTGCCAAACATTTTTATGCCTAATATCTATCAAAAGTTTCTTAAAATTATGTCTAATCCTCAAAAAAAAAAAACCCACTGTTTTATAAAATGTAGCATTCTTTTTCAGTTAGTTTAACAAACAAGGCACAGGAACATCATAGGTGTGTTCAAAGACAGATTCCCTTACCCCTAATAGTAAAAAGAGATACTATTCATTATTTAGTCAGCAAATTCGGAAATTGTTAAGCATTAGTTAAAAATAAAAAGCCTAGCTTTTCAAGTAAGCTTCTACTGTATGTATTTACTAATTTACCAACTAAGCTAACAGAGTTAAGATAACCCCAAGCAACTCAATCTCAGCATAGCCAAAGTTGAAACCTGGGTATATTTTGATGCAAAGCTTATGGTCCTTTTTGCATACCAGTTAAGTCAATTGCCTACTTTGTATCATTTTTTAAGCCAAAAGAAAATCTGTCTTGCAGAGGCTCCTGTGTCATTTGTGAAAGTTTCCAAAAACATAACTCGGTCCTCCTGTTTTTGTCCCTGCTGCTCATCACAAAATGAAAGAGGGTTTTGCCAAACAGATTGTGTTGTTGGCAGGACTAAAAGCATGAGCAGTTTCTTTGCCTTGAAAAGATCACTGATTCTTAGGAATTAAATGCATTTTGATGTGTTCTTCTTCCCCATGATCTCAGGGTCATACAGCCATTGCATCCTTTTCTCTTGTACAGTTAGAGTAGAGAGGGACCACTCCTTCGTGTCACATACTGAAACGAGTCAACATTGAGTGATCCAGTTCATCTACATTCCAGGCAGGGATCCCCAAACCTGCTACTGTTAATTTGAAAGTGTTTTTCAAATAAACATTATTGGAGCAGGAGAAAGGACTACCCAAGACAGGCAAGTTCCTCCTCCTTTCCTTTCTTAATTTTGGATATAGAATACTAAATGAACATCCGTTCTGTCCTAGTTGTTTGGGTTAAGTGCTAATGGTGATGAGTAGAGTACAATGAAGAATGAAGAAAGGTCACAGCTGGAGTAGAGAAAGGTTCGGCAGGACAAACTGGTTTCTCCTGAAGCTTCTCTTCTTGACTTGCAGACAGATGCTTTATCTGTTTCCTCACATGGCCTTTCCTTTGCAACCTACCACCAGTGGTATCTCTCCCTTTTCTTATAGGGTTAGGACTCCATCCTTTATAACCACAGTCAACCTTAACTACCTCTTTTAAAGACCGTGTCTCTAAATACAGTATCATCGGGTATAGGGCTTCAATGTATGATTAGGGGGGAACACAACTCAGTTCATAACAGTGCCCATTGCACAAAAGGAAATAATAGGCAGTAGAGATAAGTTAAAGTCAAATGCCATATGCAGAGTAGTTAGGAGCAACATGTTTTATTAGGCAGAGGTTCAATAGAAAGTTTGCCTCTTCCTAATTGTGTTAACATTAGTGAGTTTTCTTAACCTTAGTGCTTCATTCCTTATTGCATGTAACAGGGACAGTAAGTGTACTGCCTCCTATTGTTATCAAGTGTTTTTTTATCTATTTAGATGGTAGTTGAAATAAGAAGCAACTATTACTTGTAGATAAATACTTTTAAAGATGGTGTTACTCTTCTTTCTACTGTAGGTATAGCATTTTGGAATTGTGAGAATAAAATGTAAAAGATGGAGGAAATTAAATACTTTGAAAAGTATTAACTTAATACTATTTTATCTTAATTATAGTAATTTATTTTATACAAATGTAGTCGTGAGGCTAGTCCTACACAGAGAAAGATGTTTTAGATTTCTTAATGTGCAGCTTAATTCATTCTTTAAACAATCTTTATTGAGCATTTATTATGTGTCAGAAATTGTCCCAGGCACTTTGGAGACAGCAATGAGCAGAAATCGCTACTCTTGGAAAATTTACATTCTAGAATTGAATATGTCACCTCCACATTTAACATTCATTTCAGGAATTGGGTGAAATAAGGCCCATCAAATAGGGAAAATAAATTAATTAAAATAAACTTACACATAATACAAGATGACTTTAATTTGTCACCATGTGATCACAAGATATGTAAGCATAATACTAGCTTTGGGCCTTGTAGGACTGGTTTCCACAAGTGCTGCCCCATCCCTGAAATATGGGTCTGAGTCCAGCTGTCCCTCACCCTCGCCCAGGCAGACTTGCCGCCCCGCCCTGCCCGAATGCGCGTGGCTCAGGAGGGAGCGCTGGCCGCAGGGTCCGGCGGGCAGTGCTGCGCGGCCACCGCCAGCCTCTGACGTCCAGTGCCAGTGCGCAGCCAGCCCGCTTAGGCGCGGGTTTTGAAGCGGCGCAGCACACGGGTAGCCGCGAGCCGACGGGGCCGACCCGCAGGTCCCAGGTCCCGCTGTGGTGGTCGCGCCTAGTGCGAGTGACTTGGACTTCAGCTGGAGTCTCCAGGCTCACGTCACCTGTTTGACAGCCTCGCACCAAATCAGAGGGCAGCGCTCACCAGGAGCGCCGAGCGTCACCGGCTCCCGAAGATTAGAACTCGCCTCTCTTTAGTTCCTCCCTTCATTTCGGTTTAAAGCTCCCACTGACTTACGAAAAAGTTAAGTGTGAACTCAGTTCTTCAGCGCTTTCTTCCACTGCAAGATGGTAAGTGAGGAACCGGCGTTAGCTAGTCGGCTGGCAAAACCTTGGGCTCTCAAAGCGAATAAACTTTGCAATGAGAATTTATTCCATTTTAGGAGCAAGTTTTCTTTGCTACCCATCCATTAAAATAGATCCTCTCTTCTGCCCTGTCTCCTTTTTATTATTCTCTATCTTCTGTATCTCTCCTCCCTTCCTTTCCCACCGCCTCTCTCCCTGTTATTTCTGTTATTTTTATTCTTCAGATTTTCCCCCAATCTCTCCTATTCACCTGCACTCACTTTTCATTCCTCATCTTCCTCCAGATCATGCACATATTTGCAAACACTTGGAGTTGAACTACTCTAAGAGTAGTTGGGGTTTGTTTTCCTCTCAGGTGTCAATTGCCTAATAGTTTAGCTCGAATTCCAATAACCTCAAGGAAGGAGTCTGCAAACATGCTTTTAAAATGAAGAAAATAGCTCTTGATAAATTTTTGGCTTAACTTCTTTGGTGTGCACGGCCCAAGCTGCACTTGCTTCTGAGCTGATTTTTTTCAAAACTTAACTCACTGGGAACATAACAAAGTGTGACTTAATTGACTCATTTTTTCCCCTTCTGTTTATGTTATGACCAAAAAAGTACTCAAGCCAACAAAGAGTTGTAGTGGTCAAAAAGAGTTTATCCAAACCTAGGCTCTGCTTGAATAAATGGTTTTTACCTGATTAAACATTGACAAATAATTAGGAATGGACTGTTGTACAAATTAACCCGGGAAGGCTGCATACCTGCCCCTGTTTGGAGATTTGGAAAGAGTGTATGTTTGAGGTTTGAGGAGTGGCAGGCAGGAAGGTGTTCCCTGAATCAGAACACAGTGGAAAACATACTGCAGGCAGTTGTGGTGACAAGATAACTTTGCAAAGGCTTTGAGTCTTAGTGATGGAGAGAACTAGAGCTTGCTGTCTTTGCTTATTTCTTTCAACTTTTAGATGTTTATTTGGAGAGATGTTACTCTTCTCAGATTGGAGTTAGGAGTAAAGTTTATTTAATTACCTACAAGGAACAAAGATTATTTAATTATCTATAGAACAGATATAGAGAGAATATATATATATATATATATATTACATATACATATGTACTTGTACATATCTATGTATGTATGCATATTTATACAAGAAAATATATGTATATATATCTACATGCATGCATATGTGTATATATGCACACACAAATATATATATATATATATATACACACACACACTGCAGTACATTACAAACACGTGTGTGTGTGTGTGTGTGTGTTCCTATTCAGATCTCCATAAAATCCAACAGAATCTTAGTTTGGAGGAAAAGAGGAAGAGAGGAATAAGACAAGTGTATGATTCAGAAGTTAGTTATATGATGCCACGTTCTGGTCCTGCTTTTTCATCCTTTTAATGGGCTCTTTGTCTTTCAAGATGATTAGAAATAGAAATATAATTAAGATAGCTACTGAGTGGCTTATTAGGTGAGCTAGGCTTTGCAACAGAAATGCAAATATGATTCATCCAATAGTGGTCTGTTCTTTGCTTAAGAGACCTATGGAAATGTTAGGAAAGTCATAGGAGCTGATTTCTTTTAGTTATTATAATCAAACCACTCAAAAATTAATCTGGATCTATACTTAACACCTTTACTGTTTCTTGATTAACTGCATGTAATTTTTGTGTTTCTCCCACCCTTCCTCCCTCCAAATCTCCATCGCCCAATCTCCTGGGACACCCCCTTCCACCCCAACTCCTTATACTGAATTTCACAGAACACCGTTCTGCCTTGCCAAGACCAGTATTTTGCAGGAGACCAGAGCTATAATTGCCCGTATTCCACTACAACTTCAGAAACTAGTGTTGACGTTTCCACGGAGACTTGGGTCTCTTTCTGGGCTGCTGGTCTCCTGGACAACAGTGAGCCCCAACAAGCACCACAAGGACAGGGTAAGTTCTGCTCTTCTGCTTTAGTGGTAGACCTGAAGCCCTTTTAAAGCACTGTGCCTGCAAAGCATCATGGTCTGGGACTCTGAAAAAGGGATGTGATGGAAAACTTAAGTAAGCCCAAAGATCCCGGAATTGTACTACCATAATGCCTGCTGTTTTTTACTACCAAATAATGAAAATGGGATTCCTCCTCATTCATGTTGGACAACACCTGTTTCTCCCTATACTTTATAGTTCTTGGAGATTCCCAACTCACTGAGAGTCGTCTGGGTCAGATTTTATAACACACACCTAGTAGGAGCTTTTGGAGTCAAGATACTAGTTATAGCATTTCTTTTGGAACTCAAGAAAGTTTCCCAAGTATGGATAAATAAATAAGAATGAATAACTTCATCTTTTATTTCATAGAGGAGATTCTATAGACAATGGCTTATAAATAGAAACAATTATTCCTTTAACACACACACACATAAACACAAAGACTTTCAACATGGGAGGGAAGTATAACATTGATGGGCAATTATAGATAGCATTAATCTTGACTTGAAGCTTAGTGGAACAATTCTTATGAAATTAATGAATTTCTGTATTAATATTCAATTTTTTCTAAAGCATCTCAGATATCTTAGAATTAAATACCTGTACTGTTGTTTCTGCCACATGGTTCTCTGGTGGAGGCAGGGGTTAAGGACAGGCACAAAAACAAAAATGAAAAGCCCCAAAATATTAAGCACACTTATGTGTCATGGAGAAAGTTGTTCAGTTTTACTTTTTCACTTATAAGCAACAGCAGAAACAGAATGCCCCAAATCTGAACTCAAACTCTTTATAAAATTGGATTCTTGTTTCTTTACTCACCACTCTACTTTAATAAAAAATACTTCAGTAAAAGCAGTTTAAGTAGAATGGGGCAAGAGTCAGAAGGGTATTAATGAGGGGGGAAAGTAAAAAACCAATTAAGCATGCCCAAATGTTTTGATTAACAGGCATAACTTGCTGGTCAAATTAGAAGAAGAAAATTCTTTGTAAAAGCATAAAAAATATATAGATGAAAACAGTTGAAATAAAGAAGTAGAGTTTTGAAATTTTTGTCATGGTCTTCAAAGAAATAAGATGCAAATTATTTAAAAGTAGAAATTGCTACCACATCGAATAATGATTATATCTATCAGATTTAACAGTCAGGGAGACAGAAAGGGAAATGGTAGCATCACAAAATATTATTTGATTATCAAGCCAAACACTATATTATTAAGTGCTGAAGCTTAGAAAATAAAATAAAATTAGAAAAATATAGTGGGATTGCAATGTTATGCCTAGTGGAAGGGAAGGGTTAATAAACATTTGAATGAATTAATGATACAGCTGAGAAAAATCTTATTTAATTTAACAAACAAGAATATATATATAATTATATACATACTTATATTATAGAATTATATATAATGATGTAATATATATATAATATATAATATATATAGATATTTATAAAATTATATATATATAAATATATATATATATATATGTATATAATGTGACTGCTTAGTTCCAAAAAGTAAGAAAAAACAAAACCCACCTCTTTAAACACACTTTGGCATATATTGTATATTTGTCTGTCACAGCTTGCTTCCTTCTTCTGAACGTTTTAAATATTTTGTTCTGTGAGGAAGCACTAGCTATTTTTAGAAGGTAATTAAACCTATGCACTTTGGGAATGGTTTGTTGAGTTCATTGCACATAAATCACAAGTGTGTTTCTCTGCTACCAATTTTGTATTTTCACACAGGGTCATCTTCTAATTTGAGTTTTCCTATTCTGGACTCGTGTTCCTGGGAGAGGCTCAGCTTTCTTCACAGCTGTACAGAAATAAGCAGGTGTGTGTGGATAGTCAGAGCATTGAGACTGGCCAGATGTCCTGCAGTCCATTCTCCACTGCATCTTCCCTTAAGTTCATACTGCTTCTTTTTCCTTTTTAAAATCACATGGACTCAGTTTAGAACTAAAATGAGCATATGTCCAGACAGAGAGAGAAAAGTTAGATGAACAATCTCTCTCTCCCTCTCTCCCTCCTGTTTTTTCTCCTCTTCTGTGCCCCCGCAAATACACCACAAACCACACACACACACAATAAATAACACTCTAGGAAAGACCTGAAGTCAAGCTCTGACTTAATCAGATTTCAGCTGTGTGACCTATTATGTCTTCCTTTTCCTCATTTATGAAATTGGAATATTCCGTGGGCATATCGCAGAGGGGCTAATGGAAAGACCAAATGGAATCGTATGTGTGTCAGTATTTTTAAAGGTAAACATGGATAATTACCTGAAGAATTAATGATGATGACAAAATTTTTTTCCAGATATTGCTTCATTTTCCATATTTGTTCTTAGCTGTTCCCCAAAAGTAATTTAATCTAGTGGACTTGTAGCAGATCAATCTGAGTGTGGCACAAGTTAACCATCTTTTTTTTTTTTTTTTTATGTGCAAGGAAGGAGTCCAGGCAAACCTTTCTAAACACCCTTTCTATATTTAACAGTTGAATGCTGCTCATTTTCCTTTCTGATTCCCTGTGGTTATAATTTTAAAAGTCATATAATCTCCTCAAATACTTTGTAATGAAATGAAAAATTCAGAGCACAAAACTGACCAATCAGGTGGTAGGAGGTTGTTGATTTCAATCTTGGAGGATGAGGATTCCCTGAAATTGTGTTCATAAAGCAAACAGAAGAATATCAAGTTTTAGAAGGCTGAGGAGCAGTGGCATTATTATAAGGTTACAAAGTCAATACAGTGGAGCAACCTTCACTATTGTCTGCTTTTTGCAGCTCCAAGATACTCTGGTACAGAAGGAAGAAGAACTTGCTAGGCTACATGAAGCGAATAATCACCTCAGACAATACCTGAATTCTACTTTGGTTAAATGTCTTGAAGAAAAGGCCAAGGTGTGTAATAATCTCTTTTATAAGATCAGGGCAGTGATTTAAGAAAGGAAACCATTTATGTAAAATTCCTTGATTAAAAGCAAGAAGTGTACTCAACAACAATGTGTCATGGGATACGTGAATAGGATGAATAACATTTTCTTAAGGAATCCATTAATTTCACAAGAACTTTTATGTATCATTTCTTAGAAGTATTTAGATTGCAGATTCTAGCCAGACATTATTCCAAAGGAGTTTCTTATGAATCAAACATTAGTCAAGGGAATTGCTGAGAAAACAAGTTTATCAAAAGGAGAGTTAGATGGATGGAATGTAGATATCAGAGATTTTAAAACTCAATTGTTTTAATTATCTTCTGACTTTAGGAAATCATTCTCAATTAGGGATTCAGTTACCTTTAGCTATAAATGGATGAGCTAAAAATCTGCAAAAAAAATCTCTCTCAATCTAAGGTGCTATGATGATGACTGGAGCCCAGTATCTTGAGCAGCAATTAGGTATATACAATAACATTATCTTTTATTTGCATTTTTCTTACACTTTTAAATGACCTATTTCAATTCAAGATAAATAGCTTTCCTATAGTCTCTTTTTGTTATTTTTTTCTCACGTTTGTGTTTTTCTTACTATGTATTTGCCATTATGTTATCATTATTGTTCCTGTGATCAATTTATACCTTATTCCTAGAAAACCTGTATTATTTGATATTGTGCAATCTAAATTGATGATGTGTCTGCTGTTTTACTGAATATAACAATTCAGAGACGAAAAGACATAGACTTGACTACTTTACTGTTCAGTTAGCTTTCATAAAAAGGACTGCATCTTATAGTTACTAGGCCGGGCTTCTAACTGCAGTCGCCATTCAATGGAAAGGACATTATTAAATTATTAAATGATATTAATTAGGCAGTTCTACCTCTCTTGATCCATTTTTCAAGGAATTGCTTTGAAAGTTAATGAAATAAAATGAGGAATGTTGTCTATAGTGTTTAAACGGGGTTCTGTCTATAGTCAGATAGTTGAAGTTTAATTCTAGGCTAAGGGATTCTTGGCAAGTCACAATACATCTGTGCCTTAGTTTACTCATTAATGGAGATTTTAAGCATATCTATATCCAAAGAAATAGTGCATGTAATCAATTTTATAAATTATAATAAATGATATTTTACTTATCAGTGATAATTCAATAAATAATTGCTTTTATTGTCACTATCATAAAAATTATTACTTCCCTGAGTTGAAAACCCTAAAGACATTATCTACTTTTTCAAGTTTTAAAATGAAGGTAAGAAATGAATTCATGTTTCTAGGAAATAAATTGTTATCATGGATTTTAATTTAGTAATAGAGACTAATCTAATCCATTTTACTTGTGTGTGAAAAATTAAAAAAATTAACCATTTTTCTAAAGAATGAGATATTTGAAGGAGTATAATTTTCAAATATCACTTCTCTAGAAATTGCTGTCATCAGATGAATTCTCCAAAGTGTATGGAAAATTCAGAAAGGGGAAGAGGAAACGCAAAGAGCAGGGGATACTCTGTTGCTGAGATCCCCATTCCCAAAATGCCAAGAGAAACTTCTCTAGTGAATTTGCTAACTGTGAAAACAACCTGGGCCTCCTGTTGATCCCTGGGTGCTTCAAACACTTGGATTGAAAGACCTCAACACCATTGATGACACCTCATCAGCTAACTACAGTGCCCCTCTCCTCCCATCCCAGAAGAGCCATCAGCACATACTCACAGTTTCCGGGTGATGCCATTAATTATGAAATGTCCCCAGAGAGGATATGCCAATCAACTATGGAGGCGAAAGAACAACCCCCTTGCACAGCACTGCCAGCCATGGGAAGACTTCCACTACTTTTCTCAGCTTTCAAATCCCTCAACAGGGGTGCAAACGCTTCCTTATCATCTTGCTGATGTGTCACCCAACAAGACAGAGATGGCATTTTCCACCTCCCTGAGTCCTCACTGTAATGTTAAAACTCATTCCTTCCACCAAGGACAAGCTTTGTGCGCCGAGATGAAAAAAGGAGGCTGGAAGTTTACCTGGGTCCCTAAGCAGCCTTAGTGACCCTCTTGTATCACAGAGCACTGCCAGCAACTCTGTTTACAAAGACCTCTCTTGCACTTGAATCTCACTGTGTGGAACACAGAAGCTATTCCCCAGACCGTCTTTGGCCACTTTAAATGTTACTCTCAGCTACTACTAAAATTCGCAGGGAGTAGCTTCCAGGAATCCATGTGAGAGGCATCTGCTCTCCTTCACCAGAACTTGACTAGTTTGCACACCAAGGTCTGCTGTCAACTACTTCTCTTTGCTTTTTACTTGCAAAGGTGTTTCTCCAATCTTTTGTAGGCTTCTTCAAGACCTAGATTTACTTTCTTGTCATGACCAGATTTAACAGCTTTTCTTCTCTTGTCAAGTAGTTTGTTTTGTGGTCTTTATTTTCCTCCCTCTCCTACTTTGCTTTATTTCTGAAAACTGCCTTTAGAATGAGCCCTATTTTTGCTTCAAGTGCTTGCTCCTGGTGTTTTAAACTGCTAGGGGTAGGGTGGAAGCAAGTGTCTGCCCATTGCAACTGCTGAAGACATATTGTGAATGTGAGTAATATTATGTCCAGGGCAGCTCAAAGAGTCAAGTGTCCCATGGGGCATTAGCAAAACCTTCTCTTAAGACAGCTGCGACTCCATTAAAGCAATACCACTGATAAATGACAAAAATTCAAAGAAAGTTACTTCAAAATGTCCATACCAGCCTTCTATTGGCACCTGACCATTGTTTCTTTAACCAGCATGGCTCAAAAATGACATTGTTGAGGAACCGTTACAAAGCAAGGCATCATCTTAAACTGCAGAGATGCTGGCCAACTCATCACTAGCCCAGGTTCGCCATTGTCAGTGCTCATTCTTCAGTCACTCGTGTATTCACTCAATTCACCCAAATGTCTGTAGAATACCTCATGTTCACTTTTTAACAGGCACTGTGATATGGGATGGTGATAAAATGTGAGCAGTTTGGACCCTGTGTCCACATTCATGAGACCTAGAGCCATTCATCTGCTGTCAGCCCGAGAAAGCTATTTCCCTTTTATGAAAATTCATTTTTTCCCAGCTGTGGAATACAGAAGTTGACAAAATAACTTCTAACATTCTATGAATTGAGGCTGGGGTCCCATCCAATTTGGTCATTCAAGGCCATTTTCCCTTTAGATGGGCACTGCATGTATTAGGTTAGGGTGGACTTTATCTGCAATGGAGAAACAGAAAAACAAATACGAGTCAATTGCAGTTGGTATTAGAAATCACTGCTCTGATCTCAGGATTCTTTTTTTCCAGTATGAGTCCACTGTGTAGGTTGATTCTGTGTAAAGAGTAACTTGAATCTAAAAAATAGGTACATATTAATTTTTAAGTGTGAATAGATAGAATGTAAATATGATTATCAAAGATTTCTCCTTCCCCAAATTTTTTAAAAAAGTATTTTTAGTGGTCATGACTGTTTCTTTCCATCCCTCAGTTCCCTATTCTTCCCAGAATAGATTATGCATCAATGTTGGGCACCTATGTTTTGGGGAAAAACTTCAGTTAATGATTAAATCTACCAGGTTGAAAGCCATTCCCATTTTCCTCTTTCCATTCTCCTCTCAATACATCACTTTGCACAATCAACTTCCTTATGTGTGCTGTTTGGAATTCTTTGTAACAAAGATATTTCTTTTGGTTTTGACCACTGTTTATTTTTGTTGTGTGAGTAAATAATCTATTTTATAAAGATTTGGTACCACTCAGTTTTCTTTATAATTCATGAAGGGGAATCCAAGTTAGTAGTTAATATTATTCTCTGGAGTATTTCGCAACTTAGGAAGAGATAGAACACATTCTACTTTCTCCCACAAAAAAAAGTGCCTTTTCACTCCAGTGTCTATGCCTCTGGTGGGTGAAATTTATCTCTAGAATAATAACTTTAATTAGAATTGATTGTATGTTACTACAAAAGGAATTGAGTAAGCAATGGAACTATTTTAAAACTCTAATAATCATGCTGTAAACAAAAATTTACCAGTTAACACATATTATTTTGCCATATCCATGCCATATTATGTTAATTACCATGAGGAAACATCCAGGCTTCTCACAGTGCATTTTGGTACATAAAGTCACCAAAAATATCAAAGCTTTTGAAAGCTTTTAAGTGAGGACTGGTCTCAGCCTGGTTAAGAAAATTATAGGACATTTATGTGGTAAATTATGATATCTTATTCTGACTTAATATCATGAATGTAGTATGAAAGAGAATACCACATATATTTGCAATCATATCTACAAACATTTGATATTCATTTGAATAATGTATGCAAAATTATTTTGTTAAAGTTTGAGAAATTGGAAATTTGTTTCACCGGAGATATGTTCTTTTATGGTTTTTATCATGCATTTCCAGCAAGCCAGCTAATATTTTGTTAAGATAAAGCAGGAAATAAAACTAAATACTTTTGATTATGGATGAATAATTTTATATTGTGCATAACATTTTAATAATGGATTTTCTTCTACTGGATTTTTGTGACCATAAACTTGTATATTTGCATCTCTTTGTATGATATATGATATGTTCAGATTAATATCTTTAGAATTTAGGTTTTAATGGTCCCTTCTCTCTTCTAGGACACATTAATGATTTTTCAGATGTTAGGTGGCCTGAAGAATCAAGTGCCTTAGGGGAACGGCACTCTCTTACCTAATCACACATAAAAATCAGAATTCAGTATCAATTTTTTAAATTTGATGAAATTTCCAGGGTCCTCTGATCATCTGAAAACAACCGTATCTTACTAGTATTTGGAAACTATGGACAATTGGAAAGCCTCAGCTCTGCAAGTGATGTTTAATAATTGGGTTACTTAAAATTGCAGTGATGCTAAACTATAATTTTGAAAAAATTAAAGAAACCAGTATGAATCAATGAAATGACTTCATGTATTTGATGTAATTGAAGAAAAACAGAATATGTTTTTAAATATGACAAATGGATTCAACAACCAATTTACCACAGGTACAGCAGAAAATATAGAATTAATACATTTACATTTACTGATAACCCTTTTTTTTTCCTACTAGGGATGAACCCGGGACACTTAACCACTGAGTCACATCCCTAACCCTTTTTAAATATTTTTATTTAGAGACAGGGTCTCACTGAGTTGCTAGGACCTGGCTAAGTTGCTGAAGCTGGCTTTAAACTTGTGATCCTTCTCCTGCCCTCAGCCTCTGGTGCCAGTGGGATTACAGGTATGCACCATGGTGCCTGAACATCCACTGATAACTTTTTAAATGTATAATTTTTTTGCCTGTAAAGTCAGGGCATACAATTAAGTATTTGTTATCAGTTTACCAAAAGATTCCATATGGTTAAATAGTAAATGCCTAATTTTAAAAATAAAAATTGAGTAAAACCAACCAAATTTGGTTTTCATGCTACAAGTTTATATTTCTTAACATACTTTTCATATTTTTTATCATCTTTTGTTACTAAACATAAAATCAATTTTAATTCATATATTAGATATTCTACAAATGTAAAATAAAATTTAACACTTAATAATAAGCACTTAAAATGATAGCCTTTTTGATTTGAACTGTTTCTAATTGTGGAAGTTAATTCTGTGATGAATGTATGACTAATAAATAAGTGACAGTCATTTAATTTTCTGTTTGGCCCTTAATTTGGAAACGTTTTTTCAGTGAATGGAGAAATGAACTAAGAAAAGTTTGCAGTACCCATTTCTGCTGTAAATTCCATGTCATAAATATGTATTTCAATTTACAAATATGTGAAATAGTAGTATGATTAAAAATTGAGGCACTTATTCAATAGATACAGCCAGTGTCAAGCTCTACTGAGGATGTATAGATGAAATATATATTAAAACTAACTTCGGAAATAATGAGAGAAGCATAACATCAACAAGTTTAATTAAACAAGGGTATAATAGGCTCTCATAATGAAAAAGTTCTCATTTCAGGTATGGGTTGATTCTACATACTACAGACATGCTGTCAGATTCTGGTTGGGATTTCAGGTAGGCAATATTTGGGATGGATCTTTGAAATGGTGATAAAAATAAAAGCCACACAAAAGTAATACAGAAACCAGGATGGGACCAGCTCTGTGAGTTTGAAAGTTAGCTACATCTCATAAATATTGTTTATTTTTGGACATTCTCCTCATCCTTCCAATTTATAATCCTGCTAAATGAGTAAAACTTGAATTAAAGATTCTAGACTGGTCTCACTTGTGCCATGGAGAATACAAACATACTGAAATATTGCATGTAAGAATTGTGAGCGGGATTTCCTAAGGCCACTATCTACACTATATATATATATATATATATATATATATATATATATATATGGAAGATAATATACACTATATATATACTATATATATATAATATATATATATATTATATATATGAAAGATTAATACCAAGAGAAACTGGTTTGGGATTTGCATATCAGGTCATTAACCCTTTCTACTTGAACATTCTTTTGCTATCAGTCATGGAAAATGCTGATTTTGTTAGTTGTTTTGCAGGGTTTTTTAGATTTTTTTTTTCGTGGAAAATAGTGCTAACACCTTCCTCACTCTAAATGACCTTTGAATATAAAGGTAGTAAATACAGACTGCTAAAAACACAAGTTATTCGAATGAATTAGATCATTTTTGAATTTCATTTGAAAGATGAAAAAACTGGTCTGGAGTGTTATGCAAGTCATAAAATAATAAGTAGGTGAGGTCCAAGAAAAACTCTGGCACTAACTTAAGGTCTAATGCTCTTTCTACTCTAACATATATAATTATTTTGGGGGCCAATAAATATACTTACAGCCACCAGCTGTTACAGAGTATTATAGACGTCAGATATAGAGGCCCCACAAGTATAGAGGGGTTCTTAAATCCTTATTTTATTTTCATCAGAGTTCTATTTCGTAGCTTAAAAATCCCATCATTGCTAGCAGAGATTGTTCACAAGAGACCTAATTCAACTTCCATCACTTTGAAATAGAGTAGTGTATAGTTGAAGCCCATTTTAAAATTGGGATGAGGAGAATGGGTGGCAAAGTATGAAAAAGCATCATGGTCAAAAGCATTAATATGCTTCTTAAATGCAAAAGAGAAATTCTGTGGAATAAATCTCTTTCCCAATTACTACTGCTAATATTCAAGCCTAAAGTAGCTGTGTGTAAGCAATCCTTATGAAGCTTCTCTTCCTCTCTTCCTACAGGAAATAGACAATATTTCTTCAGGTAATGGTATTATTCCCTTTTCTGTCAATCCTTTTAGGTTTAACTCCGAGGGAAAGTAAAATCATGATATTTATAATTCTGAACTCACTGGTTCTGACACTGGGCATTCTAACCTTTCTTTTTGGAAATCAGGATGAAATGGTAACTCTCAGGAACATAGCAGATTCCCTCTCATCTCTATCCAAGGTTTATAATCTGAATAAAAAGGCGAGAAATAGTGTTTCATTTTAATTTCTCATTTCAAGAGACTGTTTTAAAACCAAAAGGATAGTCCCCCTGGGATAAGGCCCAACTCTCTCAGGATTTTTCTGAAGGTAGTTTCCCTCAGAGCCCTGCAGTTGCGGTGAATCTGAGAGTAAGAGAAGCTCTTTAATGAATGTGCTGTGAGAAACCAGAACCCTGAGACCCAATGAGATGAAAGATCCAAACATATCCTCCTTTCATTTTGGTCTCCTGGGATTGCCACCTCACAGAAGCCACAAAGTCACCCTCCTTCCATCTCTGTTCACAGGGGAGTTCATCCCAGATGCAGTCTGAAAGTGGCATCTGCACTGGACCTGCCCACAGCCCCACCTACCTCATAGAGTTGGGAGTATACCCAGTCATCCTAGCCTCCATTGAGAATTAGACACAGTATTGCCAGAGACTTAGCCTTTCTTCCTTTTCTGTTAAGGACCATAACTAGTCCCACCAAGTCCATCCTATTGTCCTCACTCCAAAGTTAGCAATCAATTTAATAACAAGCTTCTTTTGAAATGATAGAGAATGAATCAGATTTGTTGTGGGTGATCATGTTAGCACACTAGAAGCAAAAATGAGGTGGGCACAGAGACTAGACCTCTGATAAGTGGAAATAACATTCTGATAACCTTGAACATAGGCTTCTAGAAGACCACTTAATATTGAAAGCAATTATTAGAATTTACTCATGTCAGGAGATCAGAACATTCCCCTTTCCTAAAGAGGAGGACCACTATGACAAAAGAAAGTTTCTGAAGTCAAAAAAGTGAGCTTCTCCATTGACAACTCTACATCGTCAGGAAGTAACTTAACCTTTCTCAGTCACATAATATTGAGTTGTAAAGTAGTGATAAAACATGTTTGCCCTACCTATCTCACGATTTTAGAATGATCTTATAGTTTTTTAAGACTACATATATGTCCACATTCTGTCACTTCTCCTTAAACTTCACACAGAGTAACAAAAATACTGTTTTAAATTATTAAATGAAAATTTCAATACTTCACAAAATATATTTCAAATAATTTATAGCCATTCCTACTAATTTAATGAATACTCACTGTTTTTCCTATTTTGTTTAAAATGTGATTTTTATATTTTTAGGGGACTATGGTCAATGTCTAAAAGGTTGATAGGTGGAGGTAAATTAGAAAAGAATTCATTGATGGCATGATGTCAGAGACATTCATCAAATTATATTGACAACAAATACAGATAGATGTAGGAGGAAAAACAGAAGAAGAAAAGGTATGGGGCCTATTGGGGGAATGAGGACTAGCTCTATTGGCTGCAGGGTAGTTTTTATAAAATAATGTGTGTATTCCTGAAATTCAACAGAAGTTTCTATATAATGAGACACACCTCAGCTTCTATAAATGTTCTGTAAATAGAAATGGAGGTAGCATATATGAGTCCAAAAGAGTAAGGACAATGGCTTTATACTGTTATTTGTATCCTTGAAATAAAAAATTAATCTCTCCTGCTTATTATTCAGGTTCCATTAGACTCTGGTTTCTCTTCAGATCATAATAAATCTTTTGCCTTTTATGTTTTATACTAGTTCTAGTGCCAGTAATTAGTAAAGACTCCAACTTTTATAGATTTTCTTTTATGTTCTCTGGATTTCTTCAGATTAAGGGGAACCCTTCATTGATAGAGTGATGGGATGTTTCAAATCCCTAAGTTCTTTTTAAAATAAACTATGTAGTATTTATTTGAAAATCTTACCTGTACTTCACATATAACAAGAGGACTAAGGAGACTACATGGCAGTGGGCATCATCTGTTTGGAATATACAATGGAAGAAAGTCTATGCAAATCCCTTTCCCATTAGAAGAAGGAGGGTGAGAAAGCAGGTGGAAACATTCAAGTATCGTGTGAAAAGATAAAAGTGACAGCAAGAAAGGGTATGTGAATGTTTTTTTCCTCAAATAGACACCGACTGCAGCAGCATGACCTGCAATGCAGGGCACACAACAAGATGAGGAAGCAGAGTAACCTGGCGTCTCTAAAGACAGGGATTCCTAGGGTGGAACAACACTGGAGAAGTTGGTGGTTTTAAGACATCCTAAATTTATGCATTACTTTACACCTCTAAGGTAATGGCGTAAGTAACAAGAGGCTCCAGAATTCACATCTGGCAGTCTGAGCTGAAGTTGGAGAGAAGGGGAGCAGCTTGACGTGATCAAGTCAAAGCTATGTGGAATTTCTTGGGTCCTAAATGATGCCATAAAGGTATCCTACAAGGAGCATAATCATATATTATTGTCCAAGATATAACAAATAGTGAACTGGAAGGAATGCTGGAACAATAGATAAAATCACAGATTACTGCAACTCAAAGTAGGATATAGGTCCACAACATAAAGGAAACTCAGCATCTGAATGCTTTTCAACATAGAGGAAGGACACCAACAACCAATCATATCACCAAGGGAGATGGCAAATCACTGTGCTCAACAGAACTCATATTTTAAACTCATATTTAACCGTTTTGCTAAAAATTCTCAAAGACCACTTAACTCTTTAGCTTATTCTGTCAATTGATAAGAGTCTTATATTTTGAGTTCTGAGTGGCTGATTTCATAAATAGTCTGCATTATTTTCTCATTATAGATGCAACCCATGTTTATTGTTTTTGTGGACCACATTTACAGAACAACTTATCAAAGGAAAGTTCTAGGAGTCATCTTCAAATTAGTTGTATAAGAGATTCCCTAATACCATATTGTTTGTGTATGTGTGTGTGTGTGTGTGTGGTGTGTGTATATATATAAAATGTACTTCATATTTTACTCTTCATATGTAAAAAGAAAGAAAATCAGTAAATTACCAAAATAAAAAACCAATTTCACCTTCATTCTATGAAACAATTACGATAAAACATGGAAACAATAGTAGTGTTTTAAATGGGAAGCAGTGAGGAACATTTTGCATATTTTTATCTTCATTTATATTTATGTTAATAGCCAAACAAAAAAAAATCACAAAAAACCTAGAGAGATAAAAATAAATAGTGACCAGAAGTCATGGCGACAAATAAGTGATGAATTTCCATCCTCCTAAGTCAATGAATCATCAAATATGTGCAATGGAAAGAAAATAGTTATGTGACTGAGACATTTAGGCAACAAACACTTGAGTCATTTTCTTTCTTTAGGGAATGACGATTTTAAGTCATAAGTAGTAAGAATTCCGGATTCTTTTTTTTTTTTTTTTTTTTTTTTTTGCGTACTGGGGATGGAACTCAGGGCCTTGTGCTTGCAAGGCAAGCACTCTACCAACTGAGCCATCTCCCCAGCCCAAATTTGGATTCTTATTTGCTTATGTCATTCTAATACCTGCCCCAGTATGCATTCCTAATTATTAAAAATTTTGACAATCATTCACAAAGTAAATTAATTTCAAATATTCATTTATTAAAATTCAAATACTGCTTTCTGGGTTGTCAAAAATCAAGAGTGATAACAGGAATGTGGTTACAGGTTTTCAAGAAATGTGAAGAAAGGTGTACTTTTATAAATTATTGTAGGAAATGCAATAAGTTTTAAAGCAAAAAATAGTCAATGTTTATAAAACACAATGACTAAAACCCATGTGTGAATGGACTTCTATACTTTTGTGTGGATACAAAATGTAAAATTGAGATAGTTTTTGGAAAGAATTCACCAAGCTCACTTTGTTGCATCAGAAGGAAACCTGGGACACAATTTTTTTTCCATAAACTCAAAGAGAAAGCTGGGGAAGTGATCTTTTTGTCCCGCATGTCATTGATTTTTACTTTAATCTTTTTAATGTGCTTCTGCACTCCAAGACTCAACCAAAATAGAGAGGGAAGTGTAAGAAATATCTGACCATCTGCTTTCTCTTCTTTTTCTTCCAGCTGTCTATGATCAAGTCCTATATTTCTACCTAGAAATAGTTTTTTGTCTCTGAAGTGTGACTATTTTATTATCTTTCTGAATATTATTTCAATGTCAAAGCTAATTTAACATTTTTTCTTTGTAAACAGGTTGAACAGTTCCTATCCAAACTGCTTAAAACCAAAAGTATTTAATATTTCATTTTTCATATTTGGGAATATCTGCATATACATAAATGAAATATCTGGGAATGGGACCTAAGTTTTAAAATGAAATTCATTTATTTTTACTTATTATTATTAGAAGTAGTAATAGTAGTATAGCAGTATTTTGGCACTGGGGGTTGAATCCAGGGCACTTTACCACTGAACTACAGCTCCAACCCTTTTCATTGTTTTTTTTTTTAGACGGGGTCTCACTAAGTTACTTAGGGTCTTACTAATGTATGTCACCACAACAGCTGTTCATTTACGTGTTTTAAAAGATATTTTAGATTTTTAAAAGAAAATTCGAAACATAAAAATATAACAAAATGCTTCATAGACCACTTTACACAATAAAATAGACAACATACATATTTTGCAAGTAAACTATGAGGTACTCTAACAAACGATGCAGAAGCATAACGGTTATAAGCAGACTACCAACCTATAAAGAATAGGTCAAGCCAGGCATAGTGGAGCCTGTAATCCAGATGCTTAGGAGGTTGGACAGGAGGATAACAAGCTTGAAGTAGACTTGGCAACTTAGAAATCCTGTCTCAAAATAAAGCATAAAAACGGCCTGGAATGATGCTCAGTGGTAGAGTACTTCTGGGCTCAAGCCCCAGTATTAGAGAGGAAAAGAAAAGAGAAAAAAGGTCAAAAAGTGATATGTATATATGTATATAAAGTCACCATGAGAAGTAATTTTGTGCACCCAGCTTAATAAATGCCATCATCTCAAATTTTGTGAAAGACAACCTACATCTTTTGAGGAGACATCAAAATCTTCGATGGGTCAGCATCACACATGCAGTTGCTCAAAGACTGGAGATTGAGAAATTTTATCCTTCAAAGGCAGATATGCAAAAAGGACATTCTTAATTTATAGAAGAATTTTCAATGTTTTTTAAAATGTACAATCACAATCCTTCCACACTAAGTTAACATTGTGATAGTGTACTTTTGCAGAATCAAATTTGCACAGAAAAGCACAAGAGTTACTTTATTTTAGGTAGAAGGGAGTGAAGGGAGGGAAAGAGGTATGGGAGTAGGAATGATAGTAGAGTGAAACAGACATTATTACCTCATGTACATATATGACTGTATGACCCATGTGATCCGACAATTTGTAAAATCAGAAAAATGAGACATTAAACTTCATTTATGTATGATCTATCAAAATGTACAAATGCATTCTACTGTCATGCATGACTACTTAGAACAAAAAAATTATAATTCTCTAGAAGTATTTACACTGTTTGTAATTCCAGTATGGAAAATGATATGAAGATGAAATAAATAACAGCAGATTATAAAAAATAATGCTGAACAAAATTGTGGTAAAAACCTGAAAATTTAACATGAATAAAGTGTATTACGGCAATAGATTATGGGCAATTGCACAGCGGTATTCCATAAGTGCTGACCAACTTTCAAGATCATTAACTGTTTTGAAGCCTTGCTAAGGCTCTCCTTGAAGAATACATTCACAGTCATTTTCTAGTGGTGCTTCTCTTTTTGAAATTCTTTTATGATTCAATATAGAGCAACATAATAATTCCCATTAAAATTTCTCATTTCTGCATCATGCTCATACATTGTTTTGGGTACACAGAAATCTATTTTGCATGCCTTCATATACAAACCACAAGTTTGACAGAAAAATACTGACCAAACAGCAACATCATTGCATATCTTTTCCCCCACTTTTGTAGTACTGGGGATTAAACCCAGGGGTACTCTATCACTGAGCTATATCCCCTACCTCTTCGTGTGTGTTTTAATTTGAGTTAGGGCTTCACTAAGTTGCAGGGGCTGGCCTTGAACTTGTTATCCTTTTCCCTCAGCCTCCAGAGTAGCTAGGATTACAGGCATACACCACTGTGTCCAACCATCGATGCATTGTCTTTGTATCCTACCACACACATAATTACTTTCAAATCAGTTAGTGACTTTGTTGGCCTCTTCAGGCAAATATAGCTTCAATCCACTAAAAACTCCTGGAAGTTGTTCAACCTTGCCATACCTCATAACTAACACATTTGTTAGAATATTCTGACATATGAACTGAACTGAATAGAAAAAACATTTTATGGGTAACACTTTGAAATTTTCTTTTAGAAGTCTTGTTCACACTTAATTCCAAATCTGTCATTATGAGAACTCAACTTAAATCCATTTTCTTCTGCAAAGTCCACCAAATCTTCAAATAAGTCTTTAAAATAAAAAAATTCACTTTTTCCCAGTCTTAATACATAAAGGAGCCAATATGTTCTTGATTTTTCAGTTCCAACAGGAACATGAAATGTATGTAGTTGATAAAAAATTATTAAAAAACGGAGACAGTTTTGAAATATTAGCCAAAGTGTTAAATATGTCTGTCTTCTTTAATGGTCAAATACCTAATGAAGAGTTCATATTTAATGTATTTTGTGACACTGGAGGAACCTGTCTTCAAGTGACTTTGGTTCAGAAGGTCCCAAAGCTTGTCAAATTCTTTTCATTCTCTGACAAAGGGCAGTTTTTAAAAGTAAGCATGGCGTTATGTGTGAAGCAGTATACAACTGAATAACTTGGCAGGGTGAACTTCTGGTATGTTCATCTGCATTTTAACTCCTGTAATCTTTGAGACACTCACTGTACTTTATTTGGTGAGTGGTTCTGGTCTACAGACTTTTTAAATACATTGTCCATTTGAAAGTCTAGTTATTATTTGGTCATTACAATTAAGCAATTTTCTGTTTTCACACCAATAATAATTAGTTTTTAGTCTTTTATTTTTCACCATTAAATAGACGATTGCACTTAAGTTATCACAGTCTTTTTGGGGAAGGAACAATTTCACAGATTTCTTCCTTGTGTTGTAATGAATTCAGTAATAGAGACCTATATCTGGCTCTGGCTTCCACAATACCAAATTTGTATTGGCCAGGGTTCTCCAGCAAGACATGGTCATGCACGTAGTTAAGTGAAAGGGGATTTATTAGGAGAATTAGTTTACATAATTAGGGTCGCTAAGAATTTCCAGGACAGGATACTTGCAAGCTAGAGAATCTGTAAAGACAGTAGCTGGCTTAGTTCAAATTCAAAGGTTTCAGAATCAGGGAAGCTAATGGTGTTAACTCTCAGTACAAATCAGGAAGCCTGATGACCCAGGGACCACTGACGTTAAGTTCTGGAGTCTAAAAGCCAAGTGTTCTGGTATTTAAAACAGCAGAATAAAACTCTGTCCTAAATTTCAGAAAAAGATCAAGTCAACTTCTGTTTGTTTTCTAGAGGCTCCCTCATTCTACTGGATGACGCTGCCCACCCACATAAAAGGGAATATCCCCCACCTACTCAGACTCAGCCTGCCTTAGACTTTAATCTCCTCTGCAAACATCCTCAGAACACACATCCAAAATAACACTTAACCAAGTTTGAGTATTCATTCACCCCAACACAGTCCAATTATCAGGCACAAAACTAAAACCGTATTTATCCTTCCCAGAATTCAACTTTCTACCCCACCCCTCTTATATAGCTTATATAGCTTTTTATTTTATTTTTTCTCATTCCAAATAGGAATTGAAATTTTCATAAGTTTAGCTTCTAGGATTTCAAGTTTTAAAATAGTACTTTCAGGATTGTGATTTGATTTCCGGGATTTTAGATTTTAGCAATTTTGGTCTTTGTGAATTTCAACATTCAGGATTACAGTATTTGGGATTCTGACTTTCAGAATTATGATGGGCACCACTCATTTAGTGCTTTCTCACAATCTATGCAGTCCTCCCTCCCATGTGACTTCTCAAAGTACGATATGACAGCTTTACTACTTTATATTCACATGGTTACATCCTCAACTGCAAGACTTCAGAATTTCATTAAAAACTTGGCGTAAACATATGAATACTAAAAGTATCAACAAGTTCAACAGGAAAACACCATTTCCATTTCCAGTTTCAATATCAAGTACTGAAATATCCAGTGCAATTTTGTGTTTCCACATCCACCTTAGTGGTTGATTTTTGTTCTCTTTTCCAAACCACATTTCTCTATCTCCTTATTCTGGAAAAGCTTTCAGTTCTCTCAGAGTATCCTCAACGCTCACGGGTTCTTAAGGCTTGCTGTTCCTTCGCAGAACACCCGTATCCCGACCCCATAGCAGCCGAAAGCTCCCACGCTCACCTCGCCCAGGGACCTAATTGGCCTCTGGGGCTGCCATAGAAACTCTGCGCGGGTAGAGCGGACCCGGGTCGACGCCTCTAGGCGGTGGGAGGCCGCCTTCTCTATTGCTTCGGATCTTGCGTGCGCTTGTGCGTGAGTGTTGCGGGTAGGGGAACCGCGCTCATTTGTGTTTTTTTGTGTACCTTGCACACATACCCTGGAGGTGATTTTGTACAATATGTCTAGCATGCTTGTTCTGACTGCAACCCATCATATTTTGGTATCATGTCAGTGCTGAAAATGTTTATACTGTATCATTTTAAATATCTAGTTTTTGATTTAGGAATGCTGTATACTGTAAGGGTTGTAAGTCCCCTATCATCCGGAGATGGACGACTCAGCTTGCCTAGATACAAGGTCATGTACATAAAATACGAAAGAAATAAAGCACATTACTATAAAGAAAATATTAAACTTGTGAATTTGAGAGAACCAAAAATGTGCTTATTCTATATATCCTGTCCCATGGATTTTGCAATCTTTTCAGACTTTGAAGTCTGTGATAACCAAAATTTTAAGAAATACTAACATACTGGGAAATTTTATGAACACCAAGCCCCGGATTTTGAAAAAGCCAGTCAAAAGTAACTTTCCCTTTGGTCTAGATTTAACCCAAACTGAGATTGTTGAAGTTCCCCAAGAAGTTTATTTCTGGTAAAGTTAGAATGGATTATCATTTTTCCGTTCACAGTTATGCGGCTTTAGATAAGTTACTTAAATTTTCAGGACTTAGTCTCATTAATAATATTGGCAAAATCAAAGTAACTCAAGTTATAAGGCAACAATTAATTATTCTTATTACACATAATTAATAATTTAAGTTTTAAGGCAGTAATTGAATTATTTATAGTTGCTTTTAACATTAAGCATGCAGAAGTTTTAATTATCATCATCACCTCTATCATGATCATCTATAAAGAGACATCAATGTGGGCCATGACATTTTGAAAAGACAAATTATGAGAACTGAGAGATTTACAAAACTGGGGCAACTGAATATGGCTCTTATGACAAGTACAAATAGAAGTAACTAGCTTAGTTTGGTACAGACACTGTGAAAGGAAAGGGATGGGAGTCTTCCCCATGATATCATCTAGTTCTTGGGTTGGTCTTTTTCTCTGTATTGTCACTGCTGCCATTAATTTATATTGGACTCCTAATGTATGTTCACTACCTAAATCAGATATCTAAAGTTTCTGGTAAGACGCTTGTTTCTCTTAGCATTATGAAAGAATGCAAACAATTTATTTTTACAAAACATTTGTATAATTTTAAATTATACATGCTTATAGGAGAAATATTAGAAGAACAAAAATAAGCAAAAATAAACAAATCTACAACCACAATTCCAAAATCACTGTGCACATTTCTCTTTATTATATTTCATTAACATATGTATTTTTTACAAAAACAAAACCCTTGTTATTTTCTATTACATAGATTTTCAAACATTTAAAAGTACATGAGTCTTTTATGCGTCCCCATTTACTGCAGCAGCAACCATCAACATATTCACGTATTTTATCTACTACATTACATTACATATTCACATCTTATTTTATCATTACAACTAATATGATAAGCATATTGAGTACTTGAAGGCCAATCTATCATCACACCTCACTTATTACCACTACAATATGCATTTTTATGCAATAAGCACTTTCTAAATAGCCACCAGTCCTTATCACATCTAAAAGCATTGCTCCAAACTGAATGGGGAAAAAACTGAATGCATGCATTTCCTCTAAAGCCAGGAACAAGACAAGGAGGTCCATTTTCACCACTGCTGTTCATAATACTCTTGAAACTTGAACCAAAGCACTACACAAGAGAAAGAAATAAAGGGGATACAAATAGAAAAGGAAGAAGTCATATTTTCCCTGTTTATAGATGATGTGATCTTATACATGGAGATCCTCAAAGCTCCACTAGTAGATTTCTAGAAGTGATAAACAAAGTTGCAGGATAAAAAACCAACATACAAAAATCAAAAGTCTTTCTATGCACTAATAATGTTTCATCTGAGAAAGAAACCAGAAAAAAATTCAATTTACAATAACTTTAAAAACATCTTAGGAGTAAATCAAGCCAAAGTGATGAAAGAACTCTACAAGAAAAATTATAGAACCCTGAAAAAGAAATTGAAGAAAGCACTGAAGAATTGAAAGTCCTCCCTTTTCATACATACAGAATTAATGCTGTTAGCATGGTCATATTACCAAAGGATATCTAGAAATTCAATGTGATTCCTGTTTAAATACCAATGAAATTCTTCTCAAAACTTGAAAAAAAAATCCTAAAATTTATATGGAAGAACAAAAAACCCAGAATAACCCAAGCAATTATGAGTGAAAAGAGTAAAGCTGGAGGCATCACAATATTTGACTGCAAATTGTGTACAGAGCTCTTCTTAAAAAGAAAAGAAAGAAAGAAACCAGCATGTAGTGACATGCATAAAAACAGACATAGCCCAGTGGTACAAAATAGAAGACACAGAGACAAACCTACATAGATGCAGACATCTGATCATTGAAGAAATCCTTTTTTAGCACCCAAAAAGGATGCAAGACCTATGAGTAAGACTGACTGTTAAGAAGAAACCATAGGAGAAACCCTCCAACATACAGAATGGCAGCAACTTTCTCTATAGGACTCCTATAACTCAGAAAATAATACCAAGAATTAATAAATGGGATGGTATCAAATTGTATAGCGAAGGAAACAATTAATAGTGCAAAAAGAGAACTTAAGGATGGGAGAAAAACTGCAGGCTACTTTTCTAACAGAAAATTAATATCTAGTTAATGTAAAGAACTCAAAACCTCAACACCCCAAAATCAATAACTCATTCAATAAGTGGGTAAATGAACAGAACTGACACTTTTCAAAAGAAGAAATACAAATGGCCAATAACTATGTGCAAGAATGTTCAACATCTTTAGTCATCAGGAAAACGTAAATCAAAACTACACTAAGATTGTCTCACTCCAGCTAAGATGACAATCTCAAGAACACAAATTAAAATAAATTATGGTGAGAATGGGGAAAAATGAATAGTAATATGCTGTTAGTGGAACTGTAAATTGGCTTGCTTCTGTTTTTATTCAAAAGAAGTAAAGTCAGCGTACTATAGAAATAAATGTGTACCCATTTTTATAGCAGCACAATTCCCAATAGCCAGTACATGTCACCAGTTTTCTTGTTCTTTAAATGTTGAATGGATAAAGAAAATGTGGCATAAGCATACAATGGAGCTTAATTCATTCATAAGGAAGAACTAAATTATGTGATTTTCAGGAAAATGGATGGAACTGGAGAGCATTGAGTTAAGCAAAATACACCAGATTCATAAAGTCAAGAGTTATATGTTTTATTTCATATGTGGAAGTTACAAAGAAAAAAGGAAAAAAAGGTTATTACATGATAATAGTTGGGAGAACAGTAGGGTAGGGAAGGGGAGGAAGGAGGGAAGGACAAGAGGAAGTATGGGTATTAATATTGATTAAATTATGTCATGTGCATATACAAATACATCAATAAAACCCACTATTCTGTATAATTATAATGCACCAGTAAAATATTATTTTCTTCTATAGCAGCTATATATTCTTTTGTATATAACATTGATTTATTGGAGAAATGATCATTTGTTATATAGAATTGACTAGTTTTGAATATATGAATTCATTATGGGTATGTTTTTGCATCAACATACATAAATATTAGTATTTTATGGCTTCATTGTGTGGTGTTTTATTTTACAATGAATCTCTTTAAAATATTGAAAATCCCAAGAGAGCACGAAAGAAAATAAATACAAGGAAGAGTAAAATAACTTGGCTACAACATACATATTTCTTATGTTCCCACAGTTATCTTTTCCCAACATTTCTAGTTCATGTTATATTATTATCTGTTTTTAAGCTAATAAGTATTAAAGAATAAGGGAGAAAAAGAAGATCAGAGTGGGGATTGCTGCAGAGAAAGGCAGTTTGCTATCTGGTGCTTTTGACCCAGACTGAATTCCTGTATCCTAACATTTGGATTGTGTTTCTACATGGACGATATCAGTTTAAGAAACCATCATTCAGTGATTCTACTAATCACTTTGACTTTTATATGAGTAGAACAAAGAACTTATTCCTGTATACTCAGAAGTATTTGTGGCATTTAATCTGAAGAAGCACATTAGAAATGATTTTGCTTTTCAGGTAAGATTCTAAATTATTAAGTAAGTATATACCTCTATTAATATTTCCATTCTTCCATTAAAGATATAAACAGTAGTGATTGGCAAATATTTAAAACCTGATAAAGCATGTGTGCCATGCAAATGAACAGATAGTATCCAGTATGCTAACAGATTGTGAGTCCTGGCCATAGCATAATATACTTTGATCATGCCACTTTCATCAGATAATAACATAAATGAAAAAAGTAGTAACATCAGTACCATAAAATCTCTTTCCTTCTTTGTACAGATGCAAACTTCAAAAGTATACTCTTAATATTACTTATTCTAGTTTACATAAATAACTAGATCTAGAACACTGCTTTCTTGAAAGTTTTGAGTACATAATCCCTTGCATCATGGCATTTTAATAGGTGTATTTATAAAGATAAGGAAAATTTTAGTTTATGGACCAATTTTTAATTTGAAAGAATCAAGCAAAAATTTTTGTCCAATTATAATTGGAGGTAGGGATTTAGAATTAGGTGATCACTTACGTATTATTCAGCCCTAGAGCTCTATGATTGATTAATTTATTCAAAATATACTTATTAAACTGCTTGAAGACTTTAGTATATACTGATAGAATGCTTATAGTTGTCTATTGTGTTCCTTTATCAATCACCTTTGGATATATAATTATTACTAATTATTTATGGCGACAATTGCCCTATTGAATTCAAGGTATACAAAATGTATGAAAACATCCTTGATCCCTTTGCTCTGGCCAAGGTGCTGAAATCAGCCTGAGAAATTGCATTCCAGTTGTCAAGCAGCAGAAGAAAGTTCTGATTGTTTTTCATTGTATTTCTAATCACATGCCAATGAAGTATATATCAAAGTGCTAAAAGTTATCTCAACATGCCCCATAACCCCCAAAAGTAGAAAAATAAAGTCAAAATTACAGCATACAGTAAAAACTAAAACGGTATCATAGCCTGTTTCAAATGCTGAATATCTGTAAAACAATTAAATTTAAAGCACATACTTACTAGAACATAAAGCAACTATATATGCATAACATAAATTACAGTATTTTCAGAATATAAATTATAATTGCCCTGAGAGTCACATCAGCCAGATGGCAGAGTAAGAATTTGTGGGCCCCAATGTCTCCACACCCTCCAGACTATTCAACTCATAATTATCCACAGACTAGACCATCCTTTGAAAACACCTAGAAACATTATAGGTAGAACCCAGAAGTCTGAATTAGGAGAGTAAAGAGGAATGGTCTCACTCTGACCACACTACCTTCTTCTCCTTCCCCAAGTTTGCATAGTGCCAGATGGAAGGGATTTCCAAGAGTGCACAATTCATCTAGGTGGGAAAGAGAGCCATAAGCAGGCATCTGCTTCTCTAACTTTATGGACCGCTTCTTGGAGAGCATGCTCTAATCTCGCTTCACAGGGAACACTGGGGAAATAGAAAGGTGTGTGACTGCCTAGAATTCAGGTAAAAGCAAAGAAAGTGGCCAGCACATGGATTGTGTTCTTGCTGGCTGTGACACTCAATCAGGAATAACGGGTAACATTGTTGAACACTTGCAAAGTTGAGTGGTCATCTCTGAAAGCATAGTGTGAAGCACCCTCTAGTTTTAACTATTAGACTGTTAGTTCCCCTAATCAGCCCACTCCAACAATCTCACTCAGCCCCGCTCACCTTCCTTGTCTTCAGAGAAGCAAAGTGGCTATAATGGCAAGATCTGGAAGGCAAGCTCAACTCAGCCATAAACCCATCCTGTGTCTCTGCTTAGAGAGGACATTTCCAATTACACATTTCTAAGGAGCACAGCTGTCAGTGCAACTTGTCTAGAACAGTGAGTCCACTTAAACTCAGAGTTCAGCCTGAATACCTGTGCTGTTGTATTTCTAATCACATGCCAATGAAGTATATATCAAAGTGCTAAAAGTTATCTCAACATGCCCCATAACCCCCAAAAGTAGAAAAATAAAGTCAAAATTACAGCATTAATTACAATTGCAGGTACCAAATACAAGGATTACCCAGTCATGTAATGCAATTTGTTACAAGCCTGAACAAAATTCATAGCAGTGTCTAGCTCACAGGTCCACCTGATATCACAACACAGCTAGGATTCTCACTGATCAGGGCAGCCCAGATGGTAGTTCCATCACACATAAGAGCAAAGGCAATAGCCCAGTTAACTAGAGATCTCCCAACAGGCGCTGCCATGCCTGGGTCATCATCAGTTGTCTACACTAAATTGCATCATGCTCTTTTTCTGCTATCGAATACCCACAAAAGCCAAAAGACAGTATTGTGTCCTCAAATGCACAGAAAATGCAGAGACACAAAGATTATAAGTAAGCAGGGAACAATGATATCTCTAAAAGAAACAATAAAATTCTAATAATGGAACACAAAGAAAAGGATGTCTACAAATTTACAAAAGGTTCAGAGCAATGTTCACAGGCAAGTTCAGCAAACTTCAAGAACAAATGGATAGAAAATTTAATGTAATTTAGAAAATAATACACAAAAGTGAAAAGAGAGAGGAAAAATAGAAGCAATATAAAACAACACATAGAAATCTTAGAGATGAAGAATATAGTGACTGACTAAAAATTCAATAAAAAGCTTCAACAGCAAAATCACTCACCAGAAGTAAAAATTCAGTGAACTGTAACACAGATCATTTGAATTATCCAGCCAGGGGAGTAAAATGAAAGAAGAAGGAAAGTCTACAGCAATTATGTGAGGTCATCAGTAAATCAAATACTTGTATAATATGAGTTTTAGAGAGAGAAGAGAAAAAGGGCAAAAAAGCATATTTTAAAAATAATAGCCAAAAATTTCCCTAGGTTGGGGATAGATGCTAATACATGGGTACAGGAAGCACAGAAGTCTACAAATTAAACCAAAAAAGAAGTATACCTAGACATATAATGCGCTATTAAAAATCAAAGAGAAATTCTGAAAGCAGAGATAAGACAAATATTACATACAAAGGGAGTCAACATGACACCAATGCAGCTCACAACAGAATTCTAGCATGATGCATTCAAAGTAATGAAAGAAAACAAATTTACCAACCAAGACTATTTTATTCATCAAATCTTTTCTGTTGAAATGAATGAGAGATTAAGATTTTCCCAGACCAACAAAAACTGAGAAACTTCATCTTTACCAGATCTATCTTCCAAGAAATGCTACAAAGAATTGTCCACACTGAGCTGGGCATGTTGGTGCATGCCTGTAACCCCAACAACTTAGGAGGCTGAGGCAGGAAGATCACAAATTCAAAGCCAGCCTCAGCAGATTAGCAAGGCACTTAGGAACTCAGCAAGACCCTGTTCTAAATAAAATATTAAAAAGGGCTGGGGATGTGGCTCAGTGGTTAAACACCCCTGGATTCAATCCCCTGTACCAAAAATAAATAAATAAAGAAAGAAAGAAAGAATTATCCAAACTGAAAGAAAAGTATACTAATGGAGAACATGAAAACACTTGAAAGTATAACACTAATGGTAAAATAAGTACACGGTTTAATTCAGAATTCTCTAATACGGTAACCATGATGTGTTAAACATTTAAATATGTACTATGAAAGCTAAATGGCAAAATTATTATAAACAATAATAATTAAAATGTGTTACAGGATATGCAATGAAGAAATATATGAATTGTACTACTAAAATTTTGAAATGTGCGAAGAAGAGTGAGGTTAATACATAGTCTTATTTTTTTCTCATTACCAAAAATCTTTAGTTGTTATTAGTATAAAATAACCTTTGTAAGATTGGTTTTATAAACTTCATGGCAACTACAAAGCAAACACTTACAAAAGACACACTAAAAATGAAAACAAGGAATAAAACATAACTACAGAAAATCACTTAACCACAACGGAAGATAACAAGTGAGGAAGAAAGGAATAAAGTATCTACAAAGGAATTAGGAAAAAACAAAATACTTAAAAAATTATTATCAATCAATAACTATCCTAAATATAAATGGATTAAGTTATCTAAGTAAAAGACTGAAAGGGAGAACAGATGTGAACAAAAGAACCATATATTGTCTGGAAGACTCACTTCACCAATAAAGACACACATGCTGAAAGTGAAGGGATGGAAAAGTTATTGCATGCAAAAGGGAACTGTAGTAAAGCAGGCATAGTGACACTTAGAAAAAATAGATTTTAAATTAAAAGACATAAGATGAACAAGGCACAGTGGCACACACCTGTAATCCCAGCAACTTGGGAGGCTGAGGCAGGAGGATCTCGTGTTCAAAGTCAGCCTCAGCAATGGCAAGGCACTAAGCAACTCAATGAGACCCTGTCTCCAAATAATATACAATATAGGGCTGGGGATGTGACTCAGTGGTTGAGTGCCCCACAGTTCAATCCCCAGTACCCACCCCCAAAATAAAATAAAATAAAATAAAATGAGAAAAAGAAGGCCACAGCACCATGGTAAAGAGATTATTCAGTAAGAATATATAAAAATCACAAATATATGTTCATTAAACATAGGAGCACCTAAATGTAAAAAGCAGATATTAATAGATATAAATAGGAAAATGGCAGCAATACAATACTAGTAGGGTTCTTGAATACCTCACTTACAACAATGGACTGATCATCCAGACAGAAAATCTTCAGAAAATATTAATATTGTTAAAATGACTATGCTACCCAAAGTGATCCATGGATCCAACCATGCCTATCAAAATAAATATTACATTCTTCAGAGAAATATTAAAATCTCTTAATATTTGTACAGGCCCATAAAAGACCACAAACAGCCTAAGAAATCAGAAATCTTGAGTACAATAACAGAGCTAGAGACTTCATGGTACCTGACCTCAAAATTTAATACAACCCTATAGTGACCACAGCACTAGGGTGCCAGTATAAAAATAAACACATAGACCAACAGAATAGAACAAAGAACACAACACATTCATAAACTTACAGTCAACTGATTTTCAACCAAGTTGCCAAGAGCACACAATGTAGGAAGTCTTTTTCCATAAATGGTGCTAGACATACACGTGCAGAAAAAGGAAGCTAGGTCCTTGTCTCTCATCATATACAAATCTTCAGAGTATGACCTGGAATGAGAGCATTACTGGAAGAAATACAGGGAATGGCTCCAGGACTTTGGTCTGGGTAAGGGTCTTTTTTGAATAAGATCCCATAAGCACAGGAAGCAAAAGAAAATTTGCTAACAGGAGTTTTCTAAAGTAAACTTATGTGCAACAAATGAAACAATTGGCAGTGTGAAAAGACAACCTAGAGAATGTAGAAAATATTTGAAGCTTTGTATCTGACAAGGAGTTACTATTCAAAATGTACGAGAAAATGAAACAACTCAGTACACCCAAAATAAGTAATCAAATGAAAGTGAGAAAAAGATACAAATAGACAATTCTTGCTAAAGACACATGAGTAACTCATATACATTAATATGTAAATAAAATATAAATATATTTTATATACATTTATGTGTACGAATTCTCAACATCATTAATCAGGGAAATGTAAATCAAAATCACAATAATATATCACTTTATCTCGAGTAAAATGGCTATTATCAAAAGACATATAGATGTGGTTTGATGTGGCATGGATGTGGGGTAAGAGAAACTGTGAAGGGTAATATAAGTTAGTATAGACATTATTATGGATGTTGATCTAAAAATTGAAAATAGAACTGCCATATGATCCTGCAAGCCCATTACTGGTTATATATCAAAATAAATGAAACCACTACATCAAAGGGATATCTGCATGCCTGTGTTCTTTGCAGCATTGTTAAAAATTGCCAAGTTATTGAATCATCCAAAGTGTCCATTCATGTATGAAGTGATAAATAACATGGTATATATCCACAATAGAATACTGTTCAGTCATAAAAAAGAAATCCTGACACTTACAGCAACATGGATAACCCCGAGGTTATTATGTTAAGTGAAATTAGTCAGGCATAGAAAGACAAATATCACGTGATTTAACCTGTGAAATCTAAAGAAGAAAATGTCATATAGGTGGAGGGTAGAAGAGTGGTTGCCAGAGGTTAGGATGGGAGGAAGGAAAAGATCTGTCATTATACACTAAGTCAGGCAGAAGGAATAAGTTCTTGTGTTTTACTGCACAGTGACTGGTTAATGTTAAAAATATCATATTAAATATTTTTGAATTCAATCTATTGAATATTGAATATTTCAAAGTATGTAGAACAGAAAATTTTGAATGTTCTCTCCTCAAAGAAAGGATAATCATGTGAGGTGATAGAGGTGCTAAATACCTTTACTGCTACACAATTTATACGTGTTGAAACTTCACACATGGTACCCCATAAGTACTCACAAGCACCACATATCAATTTAAAACTTACTAAACAATTTAGAATGACTCATATTGTCTTTATTAAAAACATTACAAATTTATGAAAATGTATTGTTATGTATTTTCTCACTATTTTCACTGAATTTAAGAATTGAATATACGCAGGAGGCAAGGATTCACTTCTGTGCGAAAGTCTTTGCTCTACCTGGAATTCACCTATTTTCAACTTCTATCCTTAATTTATCTCCCTATTATTTGCATGGTTTGCCATCTAATTGTCTTTAAATGTATTTGACACACATCTCTTAAATGAAATAAATCAGTTCCATAGCTGGTCATTCATCTTTTATGTTGTCAGCATCCACTTGTACCTCATTATTGAGGTGAAGAGGAAAAACAATGAGCATGGGGGATAAGATAACAACAAACATGAATAATACACATGTTATAAAACAATGCCTTCCAGAACAGAATCAGAAAATAGAGGCATGGAGGTTAAATGTAGAAAGGAATTATTTTTATCATGGGAGATAGAATTATCAGAAAAATATGTGGACTAAGAAGAAACTATTTGGGCTCTGAAGAAATGTTAAAATTTTGAATAATGGAATTCATAAGACCAGTTGAGAAGAAAGGAAATTGTGAGAGCGAAATTATGCAGGAAAACATTGGGGGTACATGAAGAAATGATAAGTAACCTAGAAAGTTAGGTGATAATCTAGTAGAGTGTGCCTTCTATTCATTCAGAAAAACTTACTGAATTTAAACGTGTTCTTTATAATATAAACAGGAGTGCATGCCAGTTTTTTTTTTTTTTTTTTTTTTTTTTTTTTTTTTTTTGCGGTACTGGGGATCAAACTCAGGGCCTTGTGCTTGCGAGGCAAGTGCATGCCAGTTTTGAGCAAGAAAATTATATAATCATAATATTATAGAAAGATAAAGATGGCAATACAAATGTAGGAGTAATGAGAAGAAAGCAGAATTGCATTTTGTGAATACCCTTGCATTGGAAGTAACAGAGAGCAAAGTTAGAAAGAGCATCCTGTCTTGTTGACAGTCCCTCTAATATACTATAATTACTGTATAGAAAATATTTGAATGTTAACTTCTTATTTTCAAATAAACTAGAAAAATATTTATCTATAATGGTAGTAATTTAAAAGTCGTTCATTCAGCAAATAAAATATTAAGTACTCAATACAGAATGCTCAATAGTCTCAGTTTAGGAAATAAATAAGGATTTATATCCTAGTTTGGGACACACACAAATGGAAACATTTAATTCCTATCTCATAATGTGATGGCATGAATAAAAACCCTATTGACAGCAATGTGATGTAGAGGAAAGGACCCTGCAATGGGAGTCTGCAGGTGTGAATTCTGATCTTGGTTGTCATGTACCATCCATGTGATCTTGTGTACAAAATAGATTCTTTAGGAAACAGATTCTGATACAAAGACTTACATGCAGGAGATTTTCAGGGGAATTTTCTGAGGAAAAACATACCTAAAGGGTTATGGGTAAGTTTAAAAAACAGAAAAAATTAGTGATGATAGGGTCAACACAAGGATCTCAAGACCTAATCCTCTGGGGAGCCATGAAACTGAGACAGCTCTTCAGAATGGAGGCAACTGACCAGTCTTTAGACCTTGGTCTTGAAAGTGAGATTAACCTTGAGTGGTGATCTCCCTTCAACTGAACTCCATTTCTGGAAAGAAACTTGGCATCCTATACAGAGAGAGTTAATATCTTGATTCTGAAAAAGATTTGGAGTGGTAAAAACTTGAAATATCTCCAACAATGCTCTTCTTGCACTTCTTCACTAGTAAATTCATCCCATCTTGGGACAGTTCCCACAGTGTTCTAGTTGATCTTTGGTCTTTATTCCTGGAGTAACTAACAAGAAAAATTTTAATCTGATGTACTATGGTACCCAGACTGAAGTTCATCTTGAACCTGCAGCCAATACTCAGTTTATCTCTTGTCTATCATCCTTTCCAGATGTGCTTCTGCTAACACCTCTTTTGTGTAGGTAACTGACATAGTAGTGACCTAGTTAGTGACCCTGATACAGTCTGAGACCCCAGTATCCTAGTCTTTTCCAGCTGTGTTTAATGTCTATTTACTATCCAACTGGACAAGAGAGTACTAAGAATTACATAAGTAGATCAAACAGATGCCAATCACTTCCTCCTTATCACATTGTGTAATAATAGCTCATCCTCTTCCTGATGCTGAGGATCAACTACTTATACATGTAGTGATCATTTTTCTTGTATGCTGGTCTCTTAGCTTAAGGAGCCTAAGTGACTTTGCAGTAACCTTAGCTCAAAGTTCTATAGGATTCTTTCTGTGTTTCTGGTGTCAGTGTTCTTTCTCTGGAACAGAACAACTAGACCAAAAGAGCCTAAAGCACAAAGGGTAAGTGGGGTCACTCTTACCTCCCATCTTTGATCTGGGAATAGAATATTCTCTCATGGGGGCTTACTACCATAAAATAGTCATTGATTTAGGGTATAACTACATTCTGGATAATAGCAGAATACCCTTGTAAACTAGCATCTCCATATTGGTGCCTAAACTGCATCTTCTCTCAAGTTGTCTGATTCTGGGTGGGAGGGTATGTGATGATGGGTCATAATGCCCATTTCCATACCTTTTGCAGGGAATTGTCCTTCTTCTGAGGTGTTGCACAGTTTCTAGGCAATGAAATGCTATATACTCTTAGTTCAAAGTCTATACCTTCAATAAATATCTGATTCGGTCAAAATGAATGATTTCCCCCTACTGCAACCTTTAGTGTGTGGGGAGTAAGTACTGGGGACTCAATACAGGGACACTCTACCACTGAGCTACATTACCAGTTCTTTTTAATTTTTGAGATGGGATCTTGCAATATTGCCCAGGCTGGCCTCAAACTTGCAATCCTCCTGCCTCAGCCTCTCAATTCACTGGGATTACAGATGTGTGCCACAGTGCCCTGCTCAATATAACCTTTTGAAATAAAACAACTGGTTGTTCTCCTGATTGTTCTCCCTGAAGGATGGGATAGGTGTTCTTGAATTAGCCTCTGTGGATATTAAGAAACCCCCCAAAATTTGGGTAGTTGAAGTCCATGTTGGTGGGTCTATGCAGATATAACTTCCATTTTCATCATTAAAGCTACTCCATTTTTTAGTCTACTGTGATGCACTGCACTGCCATGATCTCCCATGATAGATTCCCTGCTGGCTGTTAAATTGGAATAAGAATAGCTTCACAGTTCATGTCTACTCCCACAAGGAACTTTTGATGTATTATTTTGTGCAGAAGTGGAAATTGGTTATGGAGATAGAGCTTTCTATTCCACTATCCTTACTTCAGTAGCTTTGACTCCTTAGACCAAGAAACCAACATGGATTTCTTCCAAAGACAAATATTTCCATTCTAATTATGCATCAAAGGACCAGAGAAGTAACTTCTGAGATGTCCATAATACAATGGAATCAATTTCAACTTGATCTGGGCAAGAACTCCATCTATTATCAGGAGTGTATGCATATCTGTTTTAATGGAAAGACCCTGTCAATGATTCAGGCTCTTATGTATTGGTAGCAACTTAATCTCAGTGTTCAACAGTTCTTCAAATATCAGGGCATTTACATTTTGACAGAGTTTGTTTACCTGATTAAACAGTCCTAAGTTCTCTGAGAGACTGGGAGAATCAAAACTGACTATATGTTCCATGGTGTTGTAAAATCATTCCACATGAGGACTCCACCTCTTCAGTAAGTATTGGATTTAGGGATTGAGAATAGCTCAGTTCTAGAATCTGGGAATAAGGTTGGGATATTTTATTCAGATGGCTACTCATACCCTTGTTGGATGACCGTCTCTTTTCCTAAGCGATACTCTGTCCTTTGAACCATTTATATAGTTCCTAGACTAAAAACTAACATTGCTGCTATTATCAAATGACTGCATTTGCTATTATCTGGTCTCTTTTACTTATTGTATTTTTTAACTCCCTTGACTATCAATAAGCCCTACCAACTATCTACTTCTGCTTTGGCTTGAATATGTGTTAAAGACTCCCCAAACTTGTCTTACTACTGAGAGGTGGTGGAACCTTCGAGAGGTGAGGTCTAGCTGTAAATCTTCCAGTCATATTAGGGCCTGACACTGCAGGGTACATTGGAACCCTGGTCCCTCCTCTTTATCTCTTTGATTCCTAGTTGCCATGAAATAAACTGTTTTCTACGCCACATGCTCCCATCATACCATAGGCCCAAAAACAAGGTCAACCAACTATGGACTGTGATTTCCAAAACTATGAGCTAAAATAAACCTTTCCTATTGCTAAATTATCTCAGGTATTTTGTTATAACAACACAAAGCTAATTAATACACCTACCAGCTATCCTGGAATACAAAAGATGTTCATCCTTGTGCTGTTCAAATATGCTGGTTCTTTTCTCTCAGTATACTGCTAATCACTCGCCAACAGAGTTGTGGGTCCGGTTTGCAACATAAACAGCTGTTGCATTTTCTTTCCTCATGTAGTATGTCCATTTATAGCCTGCCTATTTCTATAAGCATCCCTTCATCTTATGCCTTAGTATTCCTGTTATTTCTTTTTCTTTTGGTATAATACATAATGTTTTTGTTCTTTTAACAGATATTTTAACAGCATATCAGTACCAACTTTCAGGAAATTTTTTAAAGTCTTGAGTCACTTATCCTTATCAATCCTTTGATCCAATATTTTACAATCCATTTCACTATGTGTTCCCAAAATATCCTTATGCAAATTTTAAGAGAAGAGTCAAAAAATTTAAGACATGGGAAGATTTATAAATTTTAACTATCTGTTTAGACATGTGGATCTATTGACATTTTAGACTAACTTGATTTTCTCATTTGCATGTATCTTCACACTAATAGATATGGAGACATGAACACAAAACCTGGCACCATTCCAAAAATAGATCTCCTCTTCCGATGCACACAGCTTTGGTATGCACATGTATACACATATAAATTCCAATTTATATATTTACCTACACACTCTCCCATATGCTGTACCAGGGAGTAGCAGAGGTTTAAACTAGGTAAAAGGATGAGAGTGAGAGACGTTCCAGTCCCTTAATGTTTAAGTGATCCCAGTTATGCTTGAATGAGAAGAGTGAATTCAAATTGCCAAGAAGGTTAGCAGACAGTACTCTGAAAGGTCAGAACAATCTGGTCATGGATCACCTTATCTAGCACTGGTCCACTGACTTACATTTCAGTTCATGACCATCACCCATTATATCAAGACTGGACTAAGATGAAATAGTTCTAACAGAAATAAAGTAAGCAGAAGAAGACAGATAAATTACTAATTCAAGACTAGAACTCTCTGGGACCTAAAATACCTAGTCCAAGTTAGAGCACCACACATAATAAAGTCATAGAAGAAAAACTCATTATTGCAGAGATAGAAATATTGACAAGACCAATCTAATTTTTAAAAATATTTTTAAGCTACTGACAGACCTTTATTTTATTCATTTATTTATATGTGGTGCGGAGAATTGAACCCAGTGCCTCACACATGCTAGGCAAGCACTCTACCACTGAGCTACAACCCCAGCCCCCTAATTTTAAATATGAAATAAGTAAAGTCAATCGTGAACTGATGTTTAAAAAATAAATACTAAAGCAGATGCTGCTCATCAGCAATCTGTTCTGAGGAATTTAAATCTTATTTATTTATTTTACTATCAGAATGTCTAGGGTTCGTGCTACTGTTGAAAATGTGGCCAAAATATTGTACTTTAATGAAATCTATTCAAATATGTCATCATCTTTCACCACTTGGCATTGTATAAGCACAATTACATTGGTCATAGTCTTTTATACCTTTACCCATCTCTATGTTTTGAGGAAATAGGTGTTCTTTTCTCACAATAATTCTCCCTCCAAAATGTTCTTATTGCATATTTTATTTGGAAGTATCATTCTTATAGTAATTTCATAAGGACACCTGGAAATAAAGGAACGATAATTTGATTAAGTGAAGAAAAGGGAAGAATACATTTCAAACCTCCTTAATTTTATTTTAAGTGATTCAATTAAAGGAAAAGATTTTTATGAAAGACATGCAGAGCCTGGCAGACCTAAGATTGCCCCTATCAATAGGACCGTCTACTAAGCCGAATCATTTGAAATTTCCATTTCTATAGGAGAAATATAGTATAATATTGGCAATATTATACAATTTAGTCTATCTAAATAGGCATCTGTAATGAAGTTGAGTGGAAAAAAAATCTGTGAATATTCTCAGGAAATTAGACTGCCAAACAATGGATATGAGCAAAGAGTCAGAAGTGGCCACTTTGCATTTGGTACCATATAATTAAAGTGAATGTTTCTTTCTGGTAATTAATACTGTGATTGTAAAATAACTTTAATTTCAAAATGGATAGTTAATTTAGATCACTTTTTGCTATTAAATATACTTTAGCATTCAGTCCAAACATAGAACTTGTAGTTATTAGAAAGCCTAACTAACTTAACCATCAATGCCCTGCTTGTTGGCTAACCTAACAATGTACTTGTTACTCTAAAATCTTTGTCACAGACTTTTCTAGATGAATAAACCTTACTTTTGATACAAAATGACTATCTTGTGTATTTTTAGTATATTTATAGTCACTTAGAGGTCTTCAATGAAACCTGTAACATTTCAGATGAATTAGAAGGTGAAATTATAGTTATTTGCCATCCAGAGTAAAAAAGGAAAGACTCTAACTTGTTCTTCAAATTTTTATGAATTGATGCTGCCATTTTTGAAACAATAATTTAAAGGAATCTAAATATTTAGTGCTTATCTTAAAACTACTACATTGAAAAAGTTGTCATTTGTGTGTATATTTAACTAGGTCACTGCACACCAGTGTATAGTGATCTACTTTTATTCAAATGGGTGCAATCAAACGTAACACTGAAATAAGGAGGTACTTCTAAATCCAATAACAAAGCCATTCCAGTGGCTAAAATCCAACATCTGAAATTACTGATGTCTTGCCTGTGCTGCAGAAAACTATCAAAGTAATTACTCAAGAATGACTCTCTTGGAAATGACTAATTGTTTCACATGAAGCAATATATAAAAAAGAAATATCTTCTCTCTATATTTTTAAATCTAGTTAGCAAAGTAGTTCCTAATATTCCTCTAGTACTTAGAACAGTGATGAATACATAAAACAGATGTTTAGAAAAGGTTTGTTAAAGAAAGAACAAATAATAATCAGTGGCTGCTTTGGTAATCTCCTGTTTATAAGACATTGTTATTTAGGAAGCACTTTCAAACAAGTAAAATACAATGAATGTTCAGAGAGAATAAAAGATGTAGTACTAGTATGTTCATAAAACTTGGAATTAAAAGATAAATGTTTGAATTATGTTTCTGTGTTTTTCTCCATTAGATAGTCTTGAGCAAGTAAACAGTCTTCATTTCCATATCTGCAAGAGTTAATTGAGGGATTGCATGTAAATAATGTATAAAAACAATTAAAATGTTAAAAGTTCTAATTACAGATGATCAAACTTCAACTCTGAAAATAAAGCTACTTGTCTAACTCTCCAGCTATAGATACTTTACCAGATGTGGTTTTCAACAATATCACTGCATATAATTTTTATTACCTTTAGAAGTCCCTTATGACTTTCAGTACTCTTCCACAGATCAGTTCACTAAACTTCAGTGAGAATATATAACCAGGAGTGTCACATTTTAACATTTCATCCAAGGCCTCATGTTCCCCTTGATTAGTGTCCTCACAGACCTCTGTAAGTAGTGTGTATGCACACAAGGAACAAGGAGCAGGTAACCAGGAAAACTAGTTTAATACAGAGTTTTTGTTCACCAAAATCATGAGAGAAAAGTTAAAGCTTTTGAAACTAAATGAATTCTAGTTTTCCTTACACATTTCTTAGAGTGCATAGCCATTTTCTCACTGATTTTTATCCTTAAATTGAGCCCTAACTAAATCTCCTTGTACATATGGCATGTTGCTTTCTCTTTTGGTGTTGTTGCCAGAAACTTCAAAGATTTTACAGGCTCATCCCATCAAGAGGACATCTGTGATTCTTTTTGTAGGGTTAAGCCTGATGGGGACAGTTGGGAATAACATCTCAAAACACGGCACTGGAATCAGAATGGTGTGGGATTTTAGGGTGGACACCACCCTGGTTTTCAATTTAGGGAAGATAAATATGAAAATCTAGGGGCCTAGAGGATTGCTATCTTCTCTAAGTGATGCAGTGATTTTTTCTTTCCTTTTTTTTTTTTTCTTCTGAGCTGAGCTGCTGTGGATCTCTTTGGAATGTACTCTTCCTTTCAGCATGGATGCACTCAGCAGTTTGTTACTTGCTGTAAACTTCACCAGCCAGAGTGTGCTTGCCAGATTTTGTTGAGAAATAACAGGAGGTCATACACAGTGTCAAGAAAATGTTGGCACGGTTAAAGAAACAGGTATTGTATTAGTTGCAATGAATTCAGACCTACTGATGGTAGGATTAATGAAATCTGTGTCTGGCACTCTCCACAGCTCGATGGAGTTTTCAATGAGCAAAGCCAGGACACTGGAGAGGCTCAGCAAGCCCTCTGGCCCCTGGCCTGCTTGATCAAGCCAGACTTGCCCAAGGAGGCTGGAAAGCAAGTGCAGGCCTCCTAAGAAACCCACCTATAAAAGGAGAGGCAGAGAAGAGAGAGGGCCAAAGAAGGAGGGCGATATAGAGAACAAGGACATGAATTATCTATCTTCAGCAGTTCCAAACTGAAGTAAAATGAATAGTAACAGTAGCAATCCTCAACTGACTGCTTCCCTATAAGTGATATTAACGTAATGTCACAACGTCACAATGAGGTAGGTATACTTATATCCCCCTTTTAGAGGTGAGAAAATGTGACACAGAGAGGCTGAGTTAATTTCCTCTAAAATCAGCAGCTAGGAAAGAAAGAGTGGTATCAGAAATGGAACTCAGCAAATCTGATTGGGAAGGCTATGTTCTTAAATGAGGCTGTTAGGAAAAGCAAAGATGTAGGAAAGAATCTTATAAACTAGAAGAGGGCTATGGTAGTCTTCAGAAATCAACTGCTTTTACAATATTGGAATATTGCTTTGATATTGGCAATATATTTTTTCCAACCTCCCCTTTATTGTAATGCCATTGGCTTTGCATTCTTCTTATTTTTATTTTTAAGAGTTGCCTATTGCACCTTTTTCTTGTCACCACTAGTATGAAACAGTTCTCAGAATAAGATATGTATGATTCTGGGTCAATGGGTCTGCCAAGTCTCTTGAATACCTCCAACACCTAACAGAGATTAGGATTATTTTCTTTCTATTAATGTTAAATAAAGTTGTATCAGGCAAAGATACTGTGACCCCTGAAGTTTGGTAAATTTACAATCACAGAAATTATTTACCTGACTTTTTCGTTGTTTCTTGTACATACTGAAGTAGCAATATGACCCCATAGTATGCAGTGGCATCCTACACACTGAGACTTCACCAGGAATACACCATAAATCCCTGAATTCCACCCAATTGGTATCAGAAAAGATTTCTGTGAAAGTGAACCTGTGTGCTTTCTGATTTCCTCTTTAGAAAGAAGAAGGACATGGTTAGCAGAATGGTCATGGGGGTCAGAGGACTCAGACCTTCTAAATCTCAGATTTTTTTTTATATCATATACACAGAAACATAAAACATAACAAGTCATCAACAAGTAGTGAAGAGGCTCTGAGAGAAATGGACAGAAATTATTTCCCCTTTTGGGGGACTGTAAGTGATAGTGATGAAACTCCTTATGTCTCTTTATTTCACATTTAATTCATCAGCACACAATAACACCCCTCCTCATTTTCCTGCTTCTCTTGGTATTTCCAGAACTTCAGGAGAATCTAGACAACATACACATGTGCAAATACCTCACCCTGTTAGATTTAAGTCTGCAAGGGCAAATTCTATATGGCTACTTCAGCTTCTCCCAGAAATGCCTGGCCGAAACTTGAATGCCTGCTGTCTTATTGATGTTCAAGGTTGCTTCTGAAAAGATCATTTAACGAAGACAGATAAGGACAAGTCTTGAAGACACTATATCAATAGGCCAAAGTCCCTGCCCACTGATGGTGTCGGTGGAATCCAGACACAGATTAATTGGACTCCAATAATTAAAGGCCTGATTTTGTTTCTCCATCTCTGTTAAATACTATGGTTAAAAACATGGAAAAAAAAAAGATTACTCCATATCTACATTGCATCTTAGACAACATCACTTTCAAAGACAATATTTTTAAAATGTCAGATATTTTTATTTTTCATTATGGACAAGTGCTGTTATTGTGTGTACACAGAAGGAACAAAAATGTGATATTAAAATATACTAAGACATTTATATAAACAATATAAAGTTCTCTATGAGTTTAGTGTGTTACATATAAAATATACAATTGCTTGCAAATTTTGAGAACTTGAAGACATTCCCAAAAACAGTTTAGAAAGTTATTTTTGTTCTCTCTTTTCCAAATAACCAAACTCATTTTTTCAAAATAACACCACCATCCAGATGTTCTAAAATTTACTAGATGACGTGTGAAAGCCCAACTTCATATCTAGAAAAGGCATCATAGACTTATTCACATAAAATAATTAATAGTATATTTGAGTATAATGTATGCAAATTAAATATATAAGAACTAAGTATTACCTTAAGTTGATTTGTGAAAGTTTTTCTGAAATCCAGAATTTATTCAGTGGTTTGCCTTGTTCCTTTTTAATATGCTATATTTATATTTGTGCTACTGTTTTTTTGGGGTTACCTATTCTGCCATATTCAACATTTTTAACTAACATCATAATGATTTGGGTTATTCATTATTATATTCATAAACATTATAATATCTAGAAAAACAAACTACAATCCCTTTTCTAAATATTATTATTTATTTTACTGGTTATTTTCAAAACATTATTGTCAAGTTAAAAATGTATTGGTACTAAACTTTAATTAATTTGGAAAGATTAATATCTTTATAACATTTAGCACTTTCATCTAGCTCAGAACATAATATTTCTTTTAGATATCATTCAAGAATGCACTTCAGTGTTTTTATACTTAGGATTTTATTCTCACTTTTAATTTTGTGGCAAGAATATTATTTGCTTAGACATGCCTAATTATTGTTTTCTAGGGCTATAATCACATCATCCACACCTAATATTTCTATCCTTTAACTTCTTATATTAATACATCTTGCATTTAATTATATTTCTCAGATATTATAGAACAAGTTTTAAACAAAAAGGCAATAGATATCATCCTTATATTTGTTTTTGTATTTAATGAAAATGTAGTTAGTGTTTTATTCATTAGGTTTATTTACTAATTAGTTACTTTAAAATAATTACTCTTGTCATGTTGAAGAAATGATTTCTTATTCAGAGAAAGTTTGAGAAAATTTATTTCTATTTCTTGTTTCCTGGAAATTCAGGTGTGGAAATTTGTCAAAACTTGTTTTGCCTCTATTGGGATGAGTATATTCTTTTTCATCTTTTAACAAGATGAGTTGTATTAGAAGATGTCTTTATGTTAAATCAATCTTTCCTATTGAATAACAATTACTTTGTCATAATATGTTGTCTTTTTCACATATTATTAACTTGAATGTGCTAATAATTTGTTGAAGATTTCTGTGTCTGTGTTCATGAAAAATATCAGCCTTTAGCTTTTGTTCTTGTAAAATGTATTATTTTGTCTTTATAAAGCGAGACTGGACATGTTTCATCTTCCTTTTTTCCGAAAAAGTTAATGAAGTTTTGGTTTTTATTCTTCCTTAAATGTTGGGTATGATAACCAGTGAAACCACTAAGAATTTCCTTAGGGGATTCTTTAAAATTACCAGTGTAACATAATTAAAACATACAGGAGCATTTGAGTGTAATAATTTTCTTGCTCAGTATTCTAGATGAAATTCTAAAGTATCTCTGTGACTCCTTCCCTTGCTTCACACGTCTGTATAGTCTCCTCTCCTTGCAGGTAGGTGGGAAGTATGAATAGGCATGGAATCACTCTTGAGCTGTTATCAAGTGGCTGCCTTGGAGGCAATCAAAGGGAAGATTATTATAGAAGAATCTGACCTTATCGGGTCAGTATTTAAAAGAAAGGCTGGGCTCTTCCTGAAGAGAGAGATTCCCCTGTTGATTTCAAAAATAAAATCTTTCCTATTATAGAGGAGGTAATGTGGTAGAGACTACAGGAAGATCCACAGTTCATCAGGGCCTCTAGCTACTTGATGGAGTCACATTAGAAGAGATCTCTGGGCCTCAGGTGAGCACCCAGGTTAGCCAGCACCTTGTTGTCAGCCTCAGGAGATGCCCATGTCTCCCTCCCATTTACAAAGCCAGAAACTATTGGAGTCCTCATTCTGCATGGATCTGATCTTCCTTCCACTGTTACTTATCCTTTTCCAAAACTAACAGGTTAGCTCCCCTTTTCACTTGCAAAGACCATTGTGATTATGTTGGACCAACCCTATAAGCCAGGAAAATCTCTCCACTATGAGATCAACAACTTTAACCTCCCCCTCACTAGGTAACATAACATATTCATAGGTTAAAGGATAACTGGGATGTACGCATCTTCAGGGGGCTATTAATCTGTCTATTGAACTTTACAAACACTGATTTTATAAAACCAGATCAATTATAAAATTAATGTGTATTATATTATTGTTTGGTGGAGTGTTGCATGCATTTCAGTAGGACTAAGTTGATTAATAGTATTTTGTTTATTCTTTTGCTTTTTCTATTAATTATTAATAAGGAAGTTCATAATTTTCAATTATGATTATGAATTTGTCTTGCTTTTCTCTTTAGTTCTGCCCATCTGTCTTCTTGATAAATTGATCCCTTTACCATCATAAATTGTCCTTCCTTACCTCTGGTAATGTAGTTAGTAATGAGCAGTGGAGTGCATAGCAAGATCACAGGTTTACTTTAAGTTTTTAAAGTTTTCTCTAAGTTAGTGTCATGGCAGATGAGTAAATAATTTGTAGCAGAAAACCTATGGAAAAACACCCGTACACAAATCTTGAGGATAAACAAACAAAAGTAAAAGGAGATAATGGGAGGGAATACCTCAAGAAAGGATTTATAGGACTAACTCTTGACAGTTCCCATACAGGTTGATAAAACTAGGAGTTATGGCCTCTGGTGTCTCCTATCTCAGAAAGTGGGGATTCTTTACTGGTGCTGGTACAATAAGGTAACCTCTGACAGGTTGCTGGCCCCAGTACCCACATTGACATAGGACTGACTTATAAATGAAGCCCCCCTTCAATAGGATGGTAACCATGATAGTTTCAGAAAAGATCTATTAGGGTCAAAAACTCCATTACCCAACATGAAGGAGGAGTTTAATATCTGATTGGTAAAGAGGGCAGAAGGTCTCCCCAGTTCTCGAGGTAACCATCAAACCGCAATAAATTTGGAAGCAGCATTGTTTCCTTTGTCATTCTCCGATTGGAGATAACCCACTCTCTCCTCTGAGAGTGCTCTCAGCTTGAGCCTTACCCTACTCTCACTTCGCTTCCACTTTACCTTCACTTTTAATAAAATCCCCTTGCATGACTTTCAGTGTCTGATTTTACATTTCTTTTGTCAGAACACAAGAACTGAGATTTGAAGTTTCAACTCCCTGCTCTCCTGTGACAGTAGTAGTTTTCTATGGATTGAATGTTCTCTCCAAGACTCATATTGAAATTTATTTGCTATTATAACAGTATTAACAGGTGGGATCTTTAAGAAGTGATTGGAATTTATGGCATTATTGCTGGAGTGAGTTGGTTATGGCAGAGATGGGTTTTTGTTAGAAGAGGATCAGTCCAGAAAATTTCCTCTTGGTCTCGTGTGTACTCATTTGTCCTTCCTCCATGTTAAGACAAAGCACAAAGGCCTTTGCTCCAGAACTGTGAACCATATAAATTTCTATTTATAATAAATCACTCAGCATGTTCTATTCTGTTATAGCAGCAGAATATGGACAAAGACAGAAAACTAATACTGAGAATTGGGGCTGTTGTCACAACAAATACCTATAGTGCAGAAGTGGCTTTTGAAGTGGGCAGTTGGTAGAGACTGAAAGAATTTGAAAGAGTAGGATAAGAAAAGTCTAGATTTCCATGAATGGAGACTTAAAGGTGATTCTGGTGAAGGCTGAGAAGAGGAGAGCTAAAGGGGAAATCTGAATCTTCATAGAGGTGGCTTAATTGATCATGACCAGAATGTTGATAGATAAATAGACAACAAAGTCCATTCTGATGAGTTCTTAGATAGACATGAGCAATAAGCTTTTGGAAACAGGAGTAAAGGCCATACTTGTTTTACTTTTGCGAAGAAATTGTGTTCATGTCCCAGGATTTTACAGAATGCAGAATTTAAGAGTATTGAACTCTAATATTTGGCAGAAGAAATATATAAGCATAAAGTGTTCAAGTTGCTGTGTGGCTATTCATTACTTTTAACCATTAACAGTGAAATAGAGGAAAGAGATAATGATGGAATTTGTAATTTTAAGAGAAGCAGAATGGAAAGATTTGGACCTTTCATAGTCTGACCAGATAAAACACATTTGGTAGAGAACACAAGGATTATCTCCAAGCTATTGTGTGCTTAGGAGTTTAATGGCAATAGAAGGCAGCCAGGGTTAGTCATTAAGACAATGGAATGAGACCCTAAAGGTATTTCAGAGCTCTTCAAGGCTTCCCTGCCAATCATAGACTCAGAGCTCAAGGAGGACAGAGTGGTTTTGGTGAACGGGTGCTGGACACCCTCCTTGGACTTGCTACCCAAGGCTGCCTTAGGACATTGATCTTCACATTCCAGTGTACCACTCCTTGGATACTCCAACCCTGGTTCAAGTAGACCCAGGTTTGGCTTAACATGTTGTTCCAGAAGGTATAAGTGGTAAACCTTGAGGGTTTATGTGGTGCTGTCTGTGGACCTGGCCACCTGCACTTAAAATTCAAATGGTATCTCAGGCAATGTAGAGGACCAGGCAGAAATTTATTGCAGGGGTGGAGCCACCACAGAAATTCTTCACTAGGGAGATGACTCATAGAGCTGCAGGAACCGGGTAACCCCTGTGATGCCTAAATTATCAGTTCAGGGTAACCCCTGCGATCCCTGAGTTATCAGTGTGCAATGCCAGCCTGGGAGAACTACAGACACCAGACTCTAACTTGTAAGAACTTCTCTCTGGGCTGAGCCACCAAAGCCATAAGGGTGGGGTTAAGGCATAGGAGACTCAAACCTGCAGTATGTTAGGAGGTGGCACATTAAGTGAAAGATTATTTTCCCCTTTTGGAGTGGGAATATCTATCCTATGCTGTCCTACCATTGTATTTTGGAAGTACAGGACATAACTTGTTATGATTTCACAAGCTAGAGCCAAAGGAAATTTGCTATGGGATACTTATGCCTTATGATTCATCCATATCTGATTCAAATGAGACTCTAGACTTTGGACTTCTGAGTTGATTCTGGAAGAAGTTAAGACTTTGGGACTGTTCAGATGGAATAAATATATTTTGTATGTGAGAAGAGCATAAGTTTGGGGGACTAGGGTGGAATACCAAGGCTTGAATGACCCTTCCAAACTTCATGTTGAAATGTAATTGCCATTGTATCAATATTAAAAAGTGGGATCTTTGAGAGGTGATGGGGTCATGGGTTTATGCCTTTATTGTGAGAGTGGATTAGTTATCATGGAAGTGAGTTCCTGGTGAAAATGATAAAAGTTGGCCTGGTTTCCTTTGTCTTGCACATGCTTACTTTCTCATCTGCCATGTCATAATGTAGCAAGAAGTCCCTGGCCAGAGGCCAACACCATGCCCTCAGACTTCCTAGCCTCCAAAACCTTGAGTCAAATAAGTCACACTCAAGTCTTCTATACTTTGAAACTATGAAACTACACCATCATGAGACCCGCAGGCTGCAAGAGCCTGATAAAACTGGTGAGTGCCAGACGACACACACCGCAAGTCTGCAGCATGTGAAGGACCCTCACCCTCATGAGAACAGGGAGCCATTTCCTTCCAGATCTATCATCAAGAAGCTTAGCTTTAAACTCTTTGAAAAGATATGGATCCATAATTTTTTAAAAATATAAAAGCAAAGTCAAGACAGATGATCACCAGAGATGGAGGTTGTTTTCCTGCTTGAGAACAGGATGGAGCAAGCTGTTTGGGCAAATAATCTCTCAGAAAAAGACCATCTTCCCAGATCAAGAGGTAGGCTTGACTTTTTATTGCCCTCTATGGGGCATGCCAGACTTGATTCTGAAAGTACCTACAAATGAAATAGAATTCTCTCCATCAAGTTGTTAGGTTAAGCAGGATGTCGCATAAATAAGTAGGGACTAACACTGGCCCTAGAAAGTGAAATGAGATCTTGCAATCTTTCAGTCTTGCAGTTGCAAAATCTTGTGGTCTTGAAGCCCAATGATCTCACAGTCCTATGTCTCCTGCTTTCTCAAATATCACAGACTCCAGTCTCATAGTCTTATGGGATAGAAGTTTCACTGACTCAAATTCTAGAAATCTCAAGGTCTCAAATTCCCCAAGTGTTTTCAGTTTTGAGACCTTTAAGTGTTACAGTGTTCAGTCATGAGGACTTTGGGAGAAAGAGTTCTGAATTCACTCAAGCGGTTTTATTTCATAGCAGAGGGATCTAGCCCCCACAACTCCTGACATGTAATGTATTTAAGTACACTTTGTGACCTACTCCCCCCCCCACACACACACACTATGGTTTTTAGGTGTAGAACTTGATGTGTCTATTTATTCAATGTTTATAATTATATTTCCCTACATCCTTGTCCCTACAGCCTTTATTATGTGTCATTCTAGACAATCTCCCTTGGGATATAAACCACCCATATTTTTAATTATCAAACATGTATCTCCAACCCAAATCAATATTTGAACTCATTTATTTACTTGGCTTCTCCACTTGAAAGTCACAAATGACTGAAGTTTAAAGAATACATACCCAATTCCTACTCTATGCTCTCCCAATTTCACCCTAAACCTGCTCTTCCTCTTCATTTTCATTAAGAATGGCATCATCCAGTCCCCCAGGACTAAATGGCGGACATCATTATCATTGATTCTTGTTTCTCCATTATCCCTACATTCAAGTGATTTCAAACACCTGCCATTTCTTCCTATACACATATACTGATGTCATCTTCTTCCACTTAATCCCTCTATTACTAATGAGTCTTAATGGAACACTTTGTCTGAGAAGGCTATTTGATATGCCTTAAATATGCATTCTTTACATATTTGTTGAATGATTATTTTGAAAAGAGAAGGATGGAGACGAATGACAACTGAAATTAATGTGCTTCCTCGCTTTTATTTTCTTAAGCTGTTCATTTTTGTCTCTAAACTTGAAAATAAGACGACTTACCATTCTAAAATAGCATGTTGCTTTCCATCCATGGTAACTTGAGGTTGCTGCTTAGGATCTCTATCACCACCCTAAGCTGCTTATCAAAATATTTTTTTCAAAAATAGATAGTGTTCTCCCTGGGATTAGCTCTGATAATTGAGCATCTCTTTATTTTCTTCTTTTCTATCCTGTAATGTCTTATCACCCTTGTGATGTTTTATTTACTCTTTTAGTTTGGCATTTCTAGCAAAAGCTGTCCTGCTGGTCCGCCTCTGCATCCAGGTGCTCCCACTATTCTAGTAACAGATGTATCATTTCACCCTTGGAGTTTTGCAACCGCTTCCTAGATGGTCTCTCCATTTCCAGCATTTCCATGTTTTCTCCCTCCAATCCCCATAAAACACAATTTAGTTTCTGCACTTCAGTTGGAATGATCTTTGAAAGTTACAAATTGGAGCATATCACTTCCATGTGTGAATCGCTGTATTGACTTTCTCGTTTTTCATAGAAATTTTTTTCCAAAAGAAATATATTCTCCATCGAATCTTCTGACACTCCCTCATCACCCTTTATCTTAAGTTATTCACATACACAGTGAGGCCTTTTTCTTACTTCTGATCTTTTTCAAAAGTTGCCCTCTCTTCCTAGAATATTCCTAGTAGACAGCCAACCCTTGCTCACTATTTGATTACAAAATTAGACTTCACTCCTTTTAAGAAATCTCTTCTAACCCTGAGGTCCACCTGGAGTAAGGAGCCTTTTACTGTCCTTTCATGGCACCTGATCCTACACCCTCCCATGCCTAACACTGTTCAAATTGTCTAATCACCTTTCATTTCCTCTCCTAGATCATAAGTTCTGTGTCCAAGCACAGAACAGGTTTTCAACAAATAATTTTTTGAAAAGGATGATTGTACATCCTTTTCAAAAAAAGGAGAAAACTCAGTATCACTAGGCCCCAGTGTGATTCACTAATCAATCATTTAGCATTCAATAAGCACATAATAAGCACAAAGCCAAGTGCTAGAAACGTTGAGATAAAGCGAACAGTCCTTTTTGCTATCCCACTCCCATCTAAAGGGATTTCAAAAACTACGACATAGATTTGGTTGTCCAATAATATGTATAATTCACAGAAGTGCAGGTCTTATAAGAGAGCCTTCTAATCATGAAGCACAGAGTCTGAGAACAGAGACTAAATGGGGATAGAGGAGAAAGAAGATCTCATACTGGGAAAAAACTGAACAATCATCTAATATTTCCCTGTATTAGTGCTCACTGCCCTTTGAGTAGAATTTCTATTTTATTTCTCTTCGGGATAACTCTACTATATAATAATTAAGTAGGAATTATTTCACAGGTCTTATTTAAAAATTTGCTATTTTGTGTCCGGTGTCGGAAGTACACACTCGTGCCTTTTCCTGCATTAGCTGCTCAGCATTTTCCCTTAGATAATACGCCTCCTTTACTTCCCCACGGACACTGTGAAGTTATGGAGCTTTCCCAAGAATTTGTGCTAATTCGTAGCGCCATCTGCTGGTGAAAGTTGAAGTTGACAGCGGAGTTGCCTAAAGGATTGGAGCTTGTTTCCTGAGGAGGATGTTTGGTCTTTGCCATAGAAGGATTATGTTTTTCTGCTCATTCCAAGATTTATTTAGGAACTCATAGAAAATATTCCAGATAAATTAGTATTTATCCTCGTCTTGCTCCTTTCCCTCATCCTGGTTAGTTTGGAAAGTGATTAGTAACTACTGTTAGCAAGTACTTGCAGCCAATCGTGCAGATGATTCTTCTTTAAATATTTTTGGTGAGATATTTCAAATGGCTTTTAGAAAAAGACCTCAGAAGTTATGAGGATCTTACTCTTGCTCCTTTCAATGGTTAAACCCCCTTCCCCGAGATTCTCAGATTTCCATTCACTTTGATTCTGTCTTGGAGAAACTGAAATTGGAAGCAACCACTGTTCCCTCTTCTACAAGGTAGGCACAGTCAGGAGCCAACATCAAAACTGTTTTTCTTTCTTTCTTTTTTTTTTTTCTTTCCTTGACATGGCAGCAGTGGAGGAAGAAGAAAGGGTTCATAGACGGACTTTTGCTGACATAATGGTATTAGAAAATTCTAGCAAAAGCCACTGCAAAAGACTCCCTTTTACCAGAGATGGACCTACATCCTACATGACTTTGCATTATAGAGGGAGCCAGATGGACATCCTTGCTTTAGGGTGCCACCAGCATCACATAATGGAGTAGAATATGTGAACTTATGATACATTATCAATAAATATTGAATACTTATGATACCTGATGTGTGAATAGCATAAAATATCTCCATATTTGAGATTGTGAAGATAAAGCACCCATTGAGGGTCAGAAAATCTTGATTTTAGTTATGTGAACTTAGGCAAGTGCCTTCAGTTTTGTGAGTCTCAGGTTTCTCCTCAGTTGAATGATATCTCTCCCACATGCCTCAAGGTGCCATCCTAGAAATAAAGTGAGATAGTGGATGCAAAAATATCAGTAAAAGACTAAACACACACAAGTGACACTTGAAGTCCCACATAGCTATTGAAATTAACACTTTTCAGGACACAATTAAATCTGAGCTCTGATACTATTCCAGGCAGGTATTATAAAAATGATGTTTTGTTGGGTTGAAAAATTGAATTTAAGCATTGTTCACAAATCTCCTTATGATCCTGTGGGTAGAATAGACAATCCCTCCCTCCAAGGGATGACCTTCTCATTCCTCTGACTCTCACACTTGACATGGACTGGGCATTCAGGGGAACCCATCTCCCTGGCAAGAGATGGATTAACTGCAGACTGGTCTACATGAGGGGCCACAGACATGAACAATGCAGTTTTGTCTTCTATCCTCTCCTGATGATCAAACAAAGGAAACTCGTAAAACACACTGAGGGCAGCTCTTCATCTATCCTCCAGGCTACAATTACACAACTTGCTTTGATGTTCATCACTCATTTAAGGTTACCTGTTAATGCAATTTGTCTTTTTAAAGAAGGGTTTTGAGTGAGCATGTGCTTGGAAGAGCTCGAGAGAATTTAATGAATCTAATGGTCTCCTTTCACTGATGAGAAAACCTATGACCATAGATAAACAAAAAGATTTATTTCTGCTCTCAGGTGATAGCAGGTACCCCAATATACTGAACCCCAACTATATCTTTTGTTTTGATCTTACAGTAGTGAGTTCTATCCTGGTTTTGTGTTTTCTCTTTGATCTATACTTCAAAAAATGTTTCTGATATAGAATTTCAACATCATGAACCAGCTACATGAAATGGAGAAAGGGAGTGTGTCTCCAAATAGGATCTAGAGACTGTACACTGCCAGGTTCAGTGTCATGGGATTGAGTCAAAGAGGAGATAACCCAGGTGACGATGAAGCAATGATCAGAGGTATGCACTCAGATAGAAAATGGGACTCTCTTGTGAGGCACAAATCCCAGACTCATGCTACCCTCCTCAGTAAAAGCCTGGAAATTTATGTGGGCTACTTAGCAGAGGTGAGGAGATTTCTCTTACTTTCTTTAGGCTACACCTGATCGTCTGAATCCCTAAGTCTAGCTCTGAACCATGAAGAGCTCTTGGAGCCTCTGACTTCAGCCAGTGATCACAACAGTGGCTGCTGACTCTAACATTGCACTTCAACTGCTTAGGGCTCAGTTGTAATCTTGTTGAGTTTGGAAGACTATTCAAGATCTGGAGGAAATCTGACCTCCTTAGAGAGCAGATGCAGAAGACTCTAGGGATGACCAGCAGCATTCCTGACTCAGGTTAACTTTGACGCCTTATCAGAGGACCTGGGACAAAACTCACTGAGATGGACCCAACTCAAGGAAACACATGATGAGAGTGTAGGACTTGGAAAATTGGCATGTGTCTTTGGATAGCCTCCCTTTTGATTTCTCAATGACCAGGTGCATATCTGTTTCTAGACCCAAGGATCACAGGGGACAATCAACTGACCAAGAAACAAGTTGGTAACTTATATGTTCCTTAAGTGTAGAACATTCTAAAGTCCAGAGCTGCAAATTCTGAAAAAGAAGCCTCTTTCCTGCTAGTGTCTTTAAATCTTATTCAGTTCCAGAAGGCATTCAGGAGGTGTACTGGGGTTTAACTGAAGGAAAACAAGTAAGGCACACTCACTGCAGGTCACACAGCCTTGCCCCTTCCTGTCCCAGAAAAAACAGAGGTAGTTACTTGTAAAGGTCTGTATGAGCCATGCTGTCTGCATAGTTAGGTATTAATGCTGGCTGCATGCTTGGGGTCCTCAAAGCACAGTAGATTTTTACTATTGTTTAAACCGCAACCTTAGGACCCGTGTCAGACAGTAAACCAAGGAGAATGGGGTGCATCTTAGTAAGTAAAAGGAGATCTGAAGCATACCACAACATTCCTATACTCCAACTATTCACTTTGGAGTCTTTTATGTATAAAATTTAATATCACTGATATTATTGATCACTTTAAGTCTTTCTTCATTTGTACAAATTTAAGTTTACCACTGTTGTTCCTCTGTTGACCCTGTGGGGTGAGTGTTCCTGGTCAGTGACCGGAAGCAGGCTAGACTTATTTAGAGTAGAAACTTTCCTCTTCAGATTATTACATGGTTTTTTAGGGAAGCATTAAAATTTTAACCCTATCCGGAATTGTCCAGTGTACTAAGATAATGTTGCACTTGAAGTCAAGCTGATATCTCAAGAAGAATTCTAGAAGTGAAAAGGGGTCTTTTAAAAATAACCCCTCACTGGACCCTGTAACCTTTGAACTTCACATACTCAACACATATTTACCAACTTATTATTGAGAGAAACTATGAAAATTAAATGACAAAACTGATTCATGTGAAGTGACTAGAAGAATACGTAGGAAATGAAGGCTGATATACACGCTAAAATACTTATCATCATTATGGGAACAAATACCATAGGTAGAAATCTTAGAAAGTTCAGTTAATAGCAAAGATAATAATACCAACATTGATGTCATGCCACCAAGATATTCCCTATTAACATTTACAGTCATGTTGACAAGTATAGTTATTACTATAATAATAATTACTTAAATCAGATCCTAAGGACTTGGTGTATACCCAGATAATCAACCCTAAAGGATTTGGTATAGAGTATTGAAATGAAGTTAGGAAATTAAGATCTTAGGCTATTTTGCTATGAGCTAGCATTCTGACTTTGAGAGATTCTCTTATTCTCTAGTCTTCATTTGAAACTTTGTGAATAGACAAGCAGAGATGGAGAATCACAAATAGCTCTCTCCACTAACATGAAAAATTAAAAACCAAGTGCTATTATCACCCTTTCTCTTTATGTTAACATTTTTACCCCAGTATGCAGATATACAAACAGGTATAGATCAGTTAATGTTGAAATTACAATTTCTAAATGAATGGAAATAAAATTAATTTTCATATGCATTTTACATTAACAATCATGCATATATAGTTGAAATACTTTCATATATGTCACTATGCACACCCACAAACACCCCCCCACACACACACACTCACATGTTCTTGGAGGTATTAGTCATCAACAGGTCAAAAAAGATGCTCATATATAAAACCAGACACAGTTTCAGGAGTCATAAAAGCCAAATCCATTTGATCTTTGAAGCTGTCAGTAAAAAATTGATGAGTTGTGCCTGTTCAAACTCTGAACTAGGGTCAAAGTACCCTTGAAGACACAAGAAAGAAGTGATTTGCAGATAAGGCTGATGGCCTTGGCACCAGAAGCTTTTGTTTTCTTAGCTTTAGTCCCTAGGAGAGGAGTGTGCCTCAGCGGGCACAAAGTGTTCCCCAGACAATGTTAGACACACGCCAAACTGGAGCCCGGCCAGGGTCCAGCTACCAGGCTGAATTCCTGCTTGCCATCCCTGGGCACACACAAAAGGCAGGCCCAGGTTACCACAGCCTCCCGGGAAAGGACCAAAGCTGCCATTTGTCATCATTAAATGAATGGGCCATTCTTTTTCCTCCTGCCCTCTAATCAATGGCAGTGAAACTTAACTGGAAAAAAATGGACAAAGAATAACTCAAGATCCTGAGCTTAGGTAAAAGTGAACTCCCTTCCCTAAACTTCTATATTAAGAAACATTGCCTGATTCTGTCATTTATTCTTCATGTCAGTCTGTGTTTTTCTAGTTAGCCACATAAATCTTAACACAGTAGTTGTTCTCCGAATATGAGAGAAATGCATATCTGTAGATAATTTAAAAAATCAAGAGGCCATTAAAAAACTAAGAAGCTATCATGATCCATAAATTAGAGATAACCACAATGATGAGTTTAATGTTTGTTCTGATCATTCACGTGAGGGTGGTGTGTATGTATATGCATAATGTGTACATGCAGATGACTAGGAGCAGAAAACGACTGTTTTCCACATTGTTACACATAAGACATAATATTTTGTTTTTATTATTTTATTCAGCATCATATCATGGACATGATGCAGTATTGTAATTGTAGAATTATGAAAATTTGAAAATAAAACCTTTCAGGATTGCTAGAAGTATTAAGTAGGTAAATATAAAATCTGCAATGACAACAGGCATGTAGTAATCAACCAAATAATGTTAATTCCATTAGAGTCTAATCAGCATAAAATTAATTTTGTGTTTAAAATATTCAAAACTATATAGCTAAACTACCTGTGAAGAGACACGAGGAGGGCATGGTGAATATCACAGACTAAGAAAAGCCCAGTGATCCTAGAATTGGTTGATATTTACTCCTGTACTCTTCTAAAGAGTAGGCCACAGCGTACTTGAGCCAAGTCGACTGGCAGAGAATTATTAGATACTAACAAAGCTCATTCTATTGTCTGATAGCTTTAGACACCAGAAAATTCTATGTAATGCTAATATCAAAGTGTCTCCACTTATCAACCCAGTCAGTGCTCCTAGTTCAAGTCATTTAAACATATTTTTGAAAAATCTAATTTTCTTTACTTAAGACCACTGTGCAGAAAATATAAGACCCTAAAGTTCAGCCCCAAGGTACTCCCAGTTTTCAATTAAAGTAGGACTCACTGATCTTGTGCTCTGGATGCTTTGCTTCTATGTATTCAACTTGATAACTGCTATTCTTTGTTCTTTCAAATTAGGCTTATTATTAACTAAGAGGTTACTCTTTTTTAAAACTGAGGGCAGCCTTGTTAATAATATCATGCAAAATGTATATAACACAATTAACTCTGTATTACCAGAAGATAGAAAATCTTTGAAAGCTCATGATGAAGGTAAGGAAAAACACTATGCATAAGATTAAGCCTGTAAGTCATATGAAAGATGCTTTGCATGCTCAACTCAGAACCATGGTTAAGAGTATAAACTACTATTATCAAGCCTCAAAAACACTCTGAGAAAGTTTAAATTAAATGGAAATATATGGATGTCATTGTAGCCTTTCATTCTATTAAGAAACAATTATTAAGTGCCCAAATGTGCTAAGCACAGCAATTAGTTTTTATATGTCCACTTATATTTAATGATTAATTTAATCCTGACAGAAATCATTCATTTTAAAGTTGATCAGATAAGATAAGAAAGTTGATATCTAGTTATTTTATGTTTAAAATAACTCAACTTTGATTACATAGGCATAAGTGGCAGTACAGGGTTTTTCAAATTAAATTAAATGCACACGCGTGTATATCTGAGATTGGGAAAGAGCAAAATATATATGCATCATTGGCTTTAAATTTGCAGAATTATTCAAGTTAGAATTATTCTCTTTCCCATTCCCACTTCCTTTCCTCTTTTCTACATACGCACACACAAATGCACACAACACACGGTTTGGACTTACTCAAAACATCAAAGGTACAAATGCTTATTTTCTCTTTCTTCAAACTATATAATTGCCCTTTTAAGTGGTCTTCATGCCTGCAGCAACCTCTTTAAATATATCTCATATATTCTAGCTTTAGAAAGACTAATTTTCCAAAGCATAGGCTGATAAGTACTGTTTAAACAAACCAACTTGGTGGAACTTCTTTGTTTTCAGGAAAATTACAAAATCCATTACATTAGAATTCAACTCTGCAGCTGCTCAGTCTCAACCCATGCACAGCTTTGCATTGATACTGCAGGGAAGTTCATGGTCCTCCTTGGTATCACTGCATTTTTTATTTTATCTTTTTTATCTAGCTAAGTATAGTTATATGACATTCCCCAAACATGGGAATCTCCATTTTTGCTCATGTCATTTTCTTGTAGCTATTTCCACCTGAGTTAATGCTTCACTCTTACTTCATATATTATCTCCTTGATTATGTCTTTCTCATTAGGTAGTCAAAAATTCTTTCCTCCTCTGTGTTCTCACCTCACTTCACTTCTACACCTATCACAAGAAATTCTATTCTGCCTCATAAGCTCTTCAAGATCAGATACTACTTAAATGTGAGACACCATACTACACACAGGATTAAAGATGGAGCCATATTGAATACCTACGCTTCAGAAGCTGTCAAGTGTGAGCAAGACTCTAAAGTCCTTAACCTCATGTTAGTGAGAACACTGCATCAAATCTGCTTATGTGTTTATACTTATGTGATATTATGGTTTCACTCTAATGTGCATGAGTGGTTAATCATTTTTATTTATGTTTCTTTTTTTATTAAAATCTTTTTTATTTTTACAGACTCCATTTTGATTCATTGTACACAAATGGAGTACAACTTTTCATTTCTTTGGTTGTACACAAGGTAGATTCACACCATTCATGTAATCATACATATATATAGGGTAATACTGTCTGTTTCATTCTACTATCTTTCTGTCCCCCACCACCCCACTTTCCTCTACACCATCCAAAATTCCTTCATTCTTCTCTCTCCCTCCACCATCCCCCTGAATTGTATATCATCATCCACTTATCAGACAAAACACTCGGCCTTTGGTTTTTTGAGCTTGGCCTATTTCACTTATCATGATATTTTTCAACTTCATCCATTTACCAGCAAATGCCATGATTTTATTCTTCTTTATGGCTGAGTAATATTCCGTTGTGTATATATACCACAGTTTCTTTATCCATTCATCAATTGAAGGGCATCTAGTTTGGTTCCACAATCTAGCTATTGTGAATTGAGCTGCTATGAACATTGATGTGGCTGCCTCACTGTAGTATGCTGATTTTAAGCCCTTTGGGTATAAACTGAGGAGTGGGATAGCTGGGTCAAATGATGGATCCATTTCAAGTTTTCTGAGGAGTCGTCATACTGCTTTCCAGAGAGGCTGCACCAATTCGCACCTCCACTAGCAATGTACGAGTGTTCCTTTTTCTCCACATCCACACCAACACTTATTATTGCTTGTGTTCTTGATAATAACCATTCTAATTGGAGTTAGATGAAATCTTAGGGTGGTTTTAATTTGTATTTCTGTAATTACTAGGGATGATGAGCACTTTTTCATGTATTTGTTGATCACCACAGCCAGCATCATTCTTAATAGAGAAAAACTGAAAGCATTCCCTTTAAAAACGGAAACAAGACAGGGATGTCCTCTTTCACCATTTCTATTCAACATCGTCCTTGAAATACTAGCCAGAGAAATTAGACAGACCAAAGAAATTAAAAGAATAAGAATAGGAAAAGAGGAACTCAAGCTGTCACTATTTGCTGTTGACATGATTCTCTATTTAGAGGATCCAAAAAACTGCACCAGAAAATTTCTAGACCTCATAAATGAATTCCACAAAACAGCAGGATATAAAATCAACATGCATAAAGCTAAAGCATTTTTATACACAAGCAATAAAATGAGGAATCCAAGATGGCACACTAGAGGGAGGCTGCATTCCTTGTTGCTCTGTAACTCAGGTTTTGAGCAGAAGATATCTGTTTCTTGGTGAGGCAGTTTTTGCTGCTTATCGATCTCCCACTGTTTACCCCATTTGTCTACTGTGATCACCTGCAGTCTGCCAGCATATCGACGCCTTTTTGAGTGCAGATTCCTTATTGTAAGGCACCTGTCATCTGCCATTTGCCTGCCTCTTGACTGTCCATTGCCTGCGTTTCACCTACCATCATCCACCACCCGAGGTTCACCTCCTGATCGTTAGAGAGCAGTCAGCAAACTGATCACCAACCACCAGTGGAGCACCACCTACCTGCTGTTGCCTGGAAGTTCACTGTTACAGTACCTGCTGATTTGGTTACACGGGGCTGCCACCATTTTAAGACAACAGCCTGGCCCCACAGGACCCCTGGCTGAACTGACTGAGCCCCATCACCAGGATCCCTCAGCCCAACCGATCAATCCCTGCCTGCGGGGCCCTCACATCGACTGACTGCTTTCTGTCACCAGGACCCCCAGACCAACTGATTACACCCTACCTCCAGGATCCTGCAACCAGACCAAACACACCCCACCTCCTCCAGATGACCACGCCCACAACCTGAACTGCAGCTCCCCATTTGCCAACACATTTGGAAGCCAGGGTGGCCACCCTGGATAATCCTGAAAGCCATAGCTCTGATCTTTAGGTGGGGCAAATCCCATCCTGAGATGCCTGCTGGAGACTTGAAGCTCATTGTTAGGTACTTCTCATGCATCAGGCTACTGAAGACTGGGAGGTTTGAATACTATATGACTGTTAGAGTGTACATTTTCTTTTTTCTCCTTATTGAAAATTTTTAAGTTTTTATTTCTTTACTTTTCTTGCTCTATTTTCTTTTTGTTTACCTGCTCCCTCAGAGTCTCTTTCTCACTTTTTGCATGCTAACAACCAACTTCTTTTGATTATACTTTCACTCTTTCTATTATCTAGAATTCTATATATTCTTTTCTTATTCCATTAACAGCTACATCCTACATCCCTCTGCATCCTCTTTGGCCTCCATTAGAAACTGCAGACCTTATTGCAAATTTGTTTGTTATACTGAAGATAGTAATTGAACTCATTCTGTTTATTATGACAATATTGTTAATGTCCTCATAGGGGCTATTTGGTCTAGGATTGCATACTGTCTGAACTGGGCATTGCTAATATTGATCTTCCACTTAAAGAAAAGATTTTGGAAACCTATAGGGTCACCATAAGCCTATAGGGGGGAAACTGCAATACCCAAGATCTGCACTGCTGGAGGGGAAGATACATGAACAACATGAAAAAACAAGGGAAGAAAGTGATCCAAACAAATCTAGATTCTATATTAATAGAATCCAATGATAGTATGGTAGAAGAAATGTCAGAAAAGGACTTCAGATTATACATGTTTAAGATGATTTGTGAAGCAAAGGCTGAGATAAGAAAGCAAATGCAGACAATGAATGATAATACCAATAAGCAGTTGAAAGAGCAACTACAGGAAGCAAAAGACCATTTCAACAAAGAGATAGAAGTTCTCAAAAAAACCCAAATGGAAATCCTTGAAATAAAGGAAACAATAAACCAAATAAAAAACTCAGTGGAAATCATCACCAAAAGACTAGACCACTTGGAAGACAGAACCTCAGACAATGAAAACAAAATATTTAATCTTGAAAATAAAGTTGCCCAAACAGAGAAGATGGTAAGAAATCATGAACAGAATCTCCAAGAACTATGGGACATCATGAAAAGACCAAATTTAAGAATTATTGGGATCGAGATACAAAGGTACAGAGATACAAACCAAAGGAATGAAGAACCTATTCAATGAAATAATATCAGAAAATTTCCCAAGCCTGAGGAATGAAATGGAAAATCAATTACAAGAGGCTGACAGAACACCAAATGCACAAAATCACAACAGATCCACACCAAGGCACATTATAATAAAAATGCCTACCATCCAAAATAAAGATAGGATTTTGAAGGCTACAAGAGAAAAGCATCAGATTACATATAGGGGGAAACCAATATGAATATCAGCAGATTTCTCAGCCCAGACTCTAAAAGCTAGAAAGGACTGGAACAACATATTTCAAGCTCCGAAAGAAAATGCTTGCCAATGAAAAAACCTATACCCAGCAAAACTATCCTTCAGATTTGAAGATGAAATAAAATCCTTCCATGATAAACAAAAGTTAAAAGAATTTACAAATAGAAAGTCTGCACTACAGAATGTTCTCAACAAAATATTTCATGAGGAGGAAATGAAAAACAACAATGTAGGTCAGCAAAGGGAGGAACTGCCTTAAAGAAAAATCCATTCAAAGGAGAAATCAAGCCAATTTAAAAACCAAAAATAAGCCCAAATGACTGGGAATACAAATCATATCTCAATAATAACCCTGAACTTTAATGGCCTAAACTCATCAATCAAAAGACATAGACTGGCAGAATGGATTAAAAAGAAAGGCCCAACAATATGCTGCCTTCAATAGACTCATCCCATAGAAAAAGACATCCACAGACTAAAGGTGAAAGGATGGGAAAAAACCTACCATGCACATGGACTCAGTAAAAAAGTGAGTGTTTCCATTCTTATTTCAGATAAAGTGGACTTCAAGTCAAAGTTAGTCAGAAGGGATAAAGAAGAACATTTCATACTGGTTAAGGGAACCATAAATCAGGAAGACATAACAATCATAAATATTTATGTCCCAAACAATGGTACATCCATGCACATAAAAAAAAAAAAAAATCCTTCTCAATTCAAGGAATCAAATAGACCACAACACAATAATTCTGGGTGACTTTAACACACCGCTTTCACCACTGGATAGATCTTCCAAACAAAAACCAAACAAGAAGCCATAGAACTCAATAACACAATCAATAACCTAGACTTAATAGACATATATAGAATATCCCATCCATCAACGAGCAAATTCACTTTCTTCTCAGCAGCACATGGAACCTTCTCGAAAATAGACCATATGTTATGCCACAAAGCAGTCCTTAGGAAATGCAAAAAAAAAAAAAAAAAAAATAGAGATACTGCCTTGTGTTCTATCAAATCATAATGGACTAAGAGTAGAAATCAATGACAAAATAAAAAAGAGAAATTAATCAACACCTGGAGTCTAAATAATATGCTATTGAATGAAACATGGATAACAGAAAATATCAGGGAGGAGATAAAAAAAATTTTAGAGGTAAATGAAAATGACAATACAACATATCAAAATCTTGGGTTGGTGTTGTGGCTCAGTGGTAGAGCACTTTCCTGGCATGTGTGAGGCCCTGGGTTCGATCCTCAGCACCACATATAAATAAATAAATAAAATAAAGTTCCATTGACAACATATCAAAATCTCTGGGACTCTATGAAAGCAGTACTAAGAGGAAAATTCATTGCATGGAGTGCATTTAAGAAAAGAATAAAAAGTTAACAACTAAATGACCTAACATTACAGCTCAAAGTCCTAGAAAAAGAACAGAATAACAGCAAAAGTAGTAGAAGACAGGAAATAATTAAAATCAGAGCTAAAATCAATGAAATTGAAACAAAAGAAACAATTCAAAAAATTTGAAAAAGTAAATAAAATAGACAAACCCTTAGTCACACTAACAAAGAGAAGGAGAGAGAAAACTCAAATTACTAAAATTCATGATGAAAAAGGAAATATCATGACAGACACCACTGAGATACATAACATAATGAGAAGCTACTTTGAAAATCTATATTCCAACAAAATAGAAAATACTGAAAACATCGACCACTTTCTAGAGACATATGTTCCTCCCAAACTGAACCAGGAGGACATACACAATTTAAACAGATCAATATCAAGCAGTGAAATAGAAGAAGACATCAAAAGCCTACCATCCAAGAAAAGCCCAGGACCAGACAGATTCTCAGCCAAGTTCTACAAGACCTTCAAAGAAGAACTCATTTCAATACTTCTCAAAGTATTCCAGGAAATAGAAAAGGATGGAACTGTACCAAACTCATTCTATGAAGCTAATATAACCCTCATACCCAAACAAGGCAAAGACACATCAAGGAAAGAAAATTTTAGACCAATATCCTTGATGAATATAGATGCAAAGATCCTTAAGAAAATACTGGCAAACCGTATCCCAAAACATATTAAGAAAATTGTGCACCACGATCAAGTGAGGCTCATCCCTGGAATGCAAGGATGGTTTAACATCCGTAAATCAATAAACGTAATCCATCATGTCAACAGACTTAAGGATAGGAATCATATGGTTATTTCAATTGATGCAGGAAAAGCATTTGACAAAATACAACATCCCTTCATGCTCAAAACACTAGAAAAAATAGGGATAGCAGGAACATACCTGAACATTGTAAAGGCTATTTATGCTAAGCTCATGGCCAACATCATTCTTAATGGAGAAAAACTGAAACCATTCCCTTTAAAAATGGAAACAAGACAGGGATGTCCTCTTTCAACATTTCTATTCAACATTGTCCTTGAAATACTAGCCAGAGCAATTAGACAGACTAAAGAAAGTAAAGGGATAGGAATAGAAAAAGAGAAAATTAAGCAGTCACTATTTGCCGATGACATGATTCTATATTTAGAGGATCCAAAAAACTTCTCCAGAAAACTTATAGACCTCATCAATGAATTCAGAAAAATAGCAGGTTATAAAATCAACACGCATAAATCTAAAGCATTTTTACATGCAAGCGATGAAACAGCTGAAAGGGAAATGAGGAAAACAACTGCATTTGCAATAGCCTCAAAAAAAAAAAAAAAAAAAAAACTCTTGGGAATCAATCTAACCAAAGAGGTAAAAGATCTCTGAAAACTACAAAACATTGAAGAAGGAAATTGAGGAAGACCTTAGAAGATGGAAAGATCTCCAATGTACTTGGATAGGCAGAATTAATATTATCAAAATGGCCATACTTCCAAAGGTGCTGTACAGATTTAATGCAATTCCAATTAAAATCCCTATGACATTTCTCATAGAAATGGAAAAAGCAATCATGAAATTCACCTGGGCAGGAAGAGTGATGCAGGAGTTATAACTATACCAGAAACTCTACTATAGAGCAATAGTAACAAAAACAGCATGGTGTTGGCACCAAATTAGACAGGTAGACCAATGGTACAGGGTAGAAGACACAGAGACATACCCACATAAGTACAGGAAACTTATACTAGACAAGGGTGCCAAAAACTTACAATAGAGAAATGATAGCCTCTTCAACAAATGGTGCTGGGAAAACTGGAAATCCATATGCAGTAAAATGAAACTGATACCTATCTCTCACCCTGTACAAAATTCAACTCAAAATGGATCAAGGATCTAGGAATTAGACCTGAGACCATTCACCAAACAGAAGAAAAAGTAGGCCCAAATCTCCATCATGTTGGCTTAGGACCAGACTTCCTTAACAAGACATCCATAGCACAAGAAATAAAAGCAAGAATCAATAAATGGGATAGTTTCAAACTAAAAAGTTTTTTCTCAGCACAGGAAACAATCAATAATGTGAAAAGAGAGCCTACAAAGTGGGAGAAAATCTTTTTCTCCAGACAGAGCACTAATCTCCAAAGTTTATAAAGAAGTTAAAAAACTTTTCATCAAAAATACAAAGAACCCAGTCAATAAATGGGCTAAGGAAATGGGCAGACATTTATTTATGTTTCTTAACACTTGAAGAGCCTGTTTTAGTCTACAAACTTATCAGGCCTATCTTAATCCATTTGTGCTGCTATGAGAAAATACCACATACAGGGTAATTGATAATAAACATAGATTCATTTCTCAAAATTTTGTATTTTCTATTACTTTAACCTCTGTTCTGTGTATGGAGTGATTTCTTCAACTATAACTTCCAGTTCACTACCTCTCTCTTCAGCTGGGCTTATGGGCTATTTAATTTTCCAGGTTTTTAAAAAATGTTGTGCTACCTATTTCTTTTTTAGAATTTTTATTAATGTTTGAACATTTTCAATACTTTTTGTATAATTCAGGTGTTTTCTATCATTACCTGCATTTTTTAAGCAGCATATAATTAGGCATTTTTTTATGTCTAGTCTTAAAATAGTTGTGTGTTAAAGGGGGAAATTAATCATTTTTCACATGATAAAACTATTGATACATTTTAATTTAATTTACTATTTACTAGTTTCACATCTGTATCCAATTCTTTCTTCTTTGCCTTCTTTGAAATGTTTAAATAATTTTAAAATACTTTAATTCTTCTTCCAATAAGAAATTATATCTTATTACCTTCTTGTTTGGTTTTATTCCTAGAGCGTACAGTTTATAGTGATAACTTTAAAAAGTCTAATATTAGTACATGACTTTAACCTATTCCCACATATCACAGTTAGAGAACTCTACTTCCATTTCTTGTAACCACTTTATCGACAATTATTTTATTGTCCATATTTTTAAAAATAGTTAGCATTACATTTACTCTTTTAAATAATCAGTATTATTTTCACTCTTTGAAAGCACTAGTGTGTTTACACTATTCATTATGTTTATGGATATATATAGCTAACATTTTTATAATTACTTTAAATATATAAAATTTTAGCTCTTCCATCTTGAATAACTCCAAGCCATGTATTTTTCCACTATGGTAGGCAATAGAATGCTATTGTCAATTACCTAGACCTTTGGCTATATTCGAATACTGTATGGATTACTAATGTGTAAACTCACGTTTACTAAAGTGGCTTCAAATTATTTCTTCTGATGTTGATTCTGAAGACATTAAATCTTATGATTAAGTTCAACTTTATATTAAATATAGTCGTAAGTAATTATCAATTATTTCTAGTTGTGAGAAGAAAGAGAAGACTTTTCTCTGCCAGCATATTTGTCATGAGGTTCCCACTTCCTGGTAGAGTAATCTAGATGACTTAATCTAAAACATTTTCTAGCAAACTCTCACAATTATATGGAAAACAGACGTTATAGATACTTTTCTATCAGAAACAAATGTAAAACTGTTCTACATTGGCTATTGTAATCTCATATACATGGAATCCAGGTAAAAATGAATTCAAGATGATCATGACATTTTCCAACTATTAAATGAAGTGTGCTTTTCACTTCAGCATGCTACTATTTTGCTTGAGGGAAAAACGTCCTACAAAATGTTCAGAACTCACACACGCACACACAGCATGGAAGTATCAGAGTAAAATTCCCAAGACATACAAAACAAGATATTATAAACAAGCCAGGGAAAATAAAAGTTTCTCTTTAGTGGCGATTATCTCAGGTAGAGCTAAATAAGTTCATTTGATCATTATCTGTTTTAGCCTTGAATTAGTTATCAGGGGCACTAGGCCTACAGGGAACAATGTAGAAAAAATGCAAAATTTCATCATGGATTGAGTGGGCCCAAGACTTCCAAACTGAGAGAGTTGGAAAAAGAGACAAAACAAAATACAGCTAAAATGTGTTGTATACCCTACCTATCTTGGAAAAACATGTCCATATTAGACTAATCTTGGGGTACTTTTTTATTCTTACATATGTAAAGGGTTGATCTCTGAAAACATTCAGGTGAACAAAGAGTGGCTAAGTTTACTTTGGCTTCATTTTTTTTTTTCTTTCAAACTGGATTACCTGACTTTATTTAAAGGCATGGAAAATTCCACCTAGATTAACATGTGTGAATTTCCTTTAAAAATTAGAAAACCTGGCAACATTCTTTTATGACAACCACTCACTAGAGTTCAGATTCTAATCTTTAATAAAAGAGTATGTGCTTCCCATTAGACTCAGTCTCCCCACATTCTCTTGGATATTGGCATAACCACGTGGGGAGGAATCAGCATCAAGGTCTCAATAGCTTGGCACGTTTATCAGTGGAGGAAATTCCCCTACCAGAGGGAGCTGCAAGAGAAGAGTGCTTCAGTGCATCACACAGCCAGGCCTCCTCCACCTGGCGTCTGCTGCTTCACTGGCCCTCTCAGGAACATTCCCTTCTCCCACCAGGACACATGGGAACTTTTAGATCCCCTGCTTGTCATGGGCAGGTAACCTTCACGAAATCTCAGGGTTCTACATCAGGCATATCTCCTTATGCTGCTCTAAATGATATCTACATTATCCCTTGCACCCTGTGCCCATAGACTCTCCCATTCCTTTCTGTATATACTTCAGGTATTTCTGTATAGCTTCAATGGAAGTCCTGTGTAGAGGTAGTAAACTTAGCATTTGACCTGCTCGATCTAATTCTCTCTTCACTCTTCTTTACCTAATCCACAAGGGTAGAAACGTCAGATTGTCTCAAAACTGGCAGAGCCATTCCCAGTGGTTGATTAAATGTCCACCATGGACAAGTTGCCATCCCTATCTGCCACATCTGGATTTGATTATTTAGTGAGGTAGAGAAGGTGGAATGGGAGGGTTTGTGGCTGGATACAACACACACTGCTCAATTAAAATCTCAGGAAACTTACTTTTTATCACAACAGCTTATGAGCAATTGACAGAATTGTACATGATGCTGTAAGATAAAATCATAGAACCTTCACATAATGAATAGTTACTGTTTAGTTAGTGCTCTAAGTATTTTCTTCTCAACAAAAGTAATGCAATGTTTTATAACCTCTTCCTATACTGCACCAAAGCAGTTAACTTATAAATGGCATATTAGCAGATTTAAAGATAACATGTTCTCCGAGCATTTAATGGAACAATTTTGAGATATTGATGTTGCCTGAGTTTATTTGGATCAAAAGAGATTCATGGCCTCATTCCCATTTCTATTCGAAATTCTAGAAAACAAAAACTTTACATTTTCTTAATTCCTTGAGTTAGAATTGACTATGTAAATCCTCCTCTGGCAAAGGAGATGCCAGAGGAAATTGATGGGTTAATTTCTAAGGAAGGTTTTAGAAGTTCAGGCTAGACTGTTTGTATGGCTGTCATTTCATCTCTCATTTCTTCTGATTTATTTTTTCCTTCCCAGATGACAGATGCCATGTTTGGTGTGTGGTAACCATGTAAGGACTTTGACAATGAAACTTACACACTGCCAGTAGCACATCCTTGGTGAGTTTTGAGGCGTTGTCTCAAGTGTGAGTCCCTTAACCTGAACTTTTTGATTCTTGAGAAAAACAAACTCCTGTTATCCATGACCGTTACCGTTATTATTTTTGTCAATATAATCATAAGTGATGCAACTTCCCCACCACTTGGGCATCAGCAATATTTCCTCTTCACTGCGAGATGCAGGTGAAGAGGCTGTCTGTCTTCACAGTGCCCCAAAGAACTAAGAGTTTAGTTTATTGAGTAGTTAAATCCAGTCAGCAATTGCAGTTGTGTGGTATCTGTGTTTCTCCCAAATATGTGAAATAGCCTACTGCAACCCTGTGGAATAAACTTTAGGGAGTGGAGATATATATATAAAAGATATACTTCTGAGTAGAGATATACATATAAAAGATATTTCAGCCAGGCGGGTGGCACACAGCTGTAATCTCAGCAGCTCAGGAGGCTGAGGCTGGAGGATCTTGAGTTCAAAACCAGTCTTAGCAACTTAACAAGGCACTTAAGAACTCAGTGAGACCCTGTCTCTAATAAAATATTTTAAAAAGGTGACTGGGGATGTTTCTCAGTGGTTAAGCACCTCTGAGTTCAATGCCCAGTAGCAGGAAAAAAATATATATATTTATATTTTTCAAAACCTGGTACCTGGAGAAGGGCAGGGTGCAAAGTGGTACATAATAATATTTAGAATAAAGTATTGACCTACATCCTGATAATCAGTGTTAGTTACACAAGATTTTAGAAGTATCAAAAATCAAAATTGTGTGTGCATAAAATTGATAAAAATATCACATGATCACATGTAAATGAACAAATGATAGTAGTTAGGGTCTGTTGTTAAATAAGGTATGGAGGATTCAACGAAGTGACAATACATAGAAATCTACAGTGACTGAAGGAAAATGATACAACATAGACACAGTGTTAAAGCAAGGATGTGTCAGAGCCAAACACCTCACAGCTAGAGGTTCTGAGAGTACAGACATGGGCTCCTACTGTTTGTAAGAGCTGTGCAGATGTTTTCTCCCTAAGATCAGAAATTACCATCTTGTGTGCAACTTGCCTTGGAATCAAGGAATCCATAGTGGCGTTTCAACTGGGATTTCTTAACACTCCACTCATGACAGAAGTATGTTCCTGCTATGTAATTAGCCCCAACAACAGAACCCACTGGAGCTCTCTCCTAGACCAGGTACAATTGTTTAGTCTCGTTTTATTGATTAGGCAGTGTTGACAAACTGGTACAAATCATCCCCTGAAATACAAGGTTACAAAGCAACACTGTTAAGTATATTTCATGCATTAACCGAGAATTAGTGCTAGGTGGATACTTTGGTGGTACTGCTCAGGCCAATTCTAGGTTTGCTGGAATTAACCCTCACACAATTATAAATAACATCTTAACGAACAGCAACAAAGACAAACTGAAAACCACATTCAAATATATTGAATTATGTAAGTAGCACTTGCTTTATTCCATCCAGGGTAATAGAGTGATGATGCTGTACTAATATGCGCTGATTTCAGTTCAAATAATACCATGCAAGGGAGGACTTCCTGTCTTGTAATGACAGAATTATTACAATTCTGAATTATGTTAGCCATGCAATAAAAACAGTTCCACTAAGTTTGATTTTACATTATAGTATGTTAAAGAGCTAGTTAAAATGATCAGGTCCACATTTTGTTGTAGCTTGATCTTTAATTCAATCTTGAGTTAAATCTGTTTCTACAGGATAGAAAGAGTGAAATTATTAATAACTACTTTTGATTATTCATTTTATTCTGTATAAAACTAGGATAGCAATCCTGTGATTTTAAAATATGTATGTAAAGTACTGGACATATGGCTACATTCAATTCATAATTTCAGGAATGGTTTATGATTTTTGAAGAATATATATATATATGGCCTTGTATTAGTCAAATTTTCATTGCTGTGACCAAAACAACAGGAACAACTTAGAGCAGGGTTTAGAGGAGGGAAAATTTATTTGGAGTTCATGGTCTCAGAGCTCTCAGTCCATAGATGGCCTACGCCATTGCTCTAGAACCAGGGTGATGCAGCAAACCATGGGGGAAGGTCCTGCTCCCCTCATGAAAGCTATGAAGCAGAGGAGAGAGAAAGAGGGAAGGGACTGCCGGGAAGATGCATACTTCCAGGCCATGCCTCCAGGGATTAGCCCCTCCAGCCATGCCCCAGTAAGTTCCTTCAATCTAGGATGGACTTGATTAGGTTCCAGCTCTCATAACCTAATCATTTGCCTCTGAATATTCCCCACCTCAACAGGAGGTTTGGGGGAATATCTCATATCCATAGAGAGCTCAAGTTTATAAGTGCCCAATATTTACAATCCTTTGCTGTCACTCCCTTAAAAGTCTTAATAATTTAACCTATGAACTTTGAACTTGCAGTTTTTGATGTTCAAATGGCACAAAGGACTACACAGTGATTGTCCTCTTTTCCGTTCACATACAGTGTTTGAGATGTGCCATAGGCAAAGAATTCTTGCAGATCCAAGATACATGAAAGTTTAAGGGGACGCAAAGTGAATCCAGGACAGGTATGCTGTGTCTACACTGAGACAGAACGGCACTGCCTACCTCAAAACACTGCGCTTTCAATGATCCAGCCAAAATTTTCCTTAAATATGGACAGAAGGCCAGTGCATTTTGAGAAACATGAGTGACACGAAGAAACCCTAAAACATCCTTCCTTGCTTATGTTGATTTCCTATATTAGTGAATCACTTGCACTAAAAAGAATGACAGACAGAAAGGAAAAGATAGGAAGACCCATGATCAGCCTTTCCTTTTAATCTTTCCTTACTCATCAGTGAGGTGAAAACAGTGTTGATGGAATGTGCAAGTGTGAAGAAGTGAAGGAAATACAGTTGATTTAGTTGTGTGAAAGTTTTCTCTGTTCTAGCAAGAATGAAATGCCTATGTATGCACAAACTACAAAATATGAATTGTGTAATCTCAGTGATTCCAAATACATTTTAAATGGTTCCCATATTTGCATTAAAATTGGCATTGCACAGTATAAAAATGCACAGTAAAAAGCATTCTAAAACAAATTTTAATTTTTCTCTACTTAGAATGACACAATATTAAATAAAAACACCATGAGAAGTCAAAACAAAACCTGTGAAATAAAGGAAAATGCTAGTATTTTAATGACATTTTCCTCCTACATTTGAATGAGGAACCTCATATATTCATTTTGCAGTGAGCACATAAATTATGTAGCAGACTGAGTAAATATCATTATTGCCGCCAGTATTCTTGACATATTAGTCACTTGATGCTATGGATGAGTAAGTACTGAGATTCCTACAGACACACAAAAGGACATCATTCATTCAATCCACATGTCTCTTATTTATTTCTTAAAGGAAACTGAAAAATGAAATATAAAAGGACAGAGTGAATATTAACCCAAGTCAGAGTCTGAAAGAAAAGACTGCATGAGTAAATTTCAATAGTTTGTTTCATAACCCAACCTTAAGGGTGGGTACTGTTTCGCAGGTCTCTTCTGGGAAGTGGATACCCTGGTGATTTGATGTTTCCTTGGTGATAGGTCTTTCTTTTCAGATGTACTGTATTTTTTAAAGGTGGGGTTGCAAACTTTGGATGAAGACTGTTTATTTACTCTTTCTGCTGGCCTCAACTTTTCAACGGTGTTAATAATTTGAAAGTCATATATGAAATGATGGTAAGAGAACATTAATGGGAGTTTTAAAAATCTTACAAAGAAAACATGGTTGAAAATATTATTGAATAAGTGTGGTTTTGTATTAAAAATTCAAATAGTATATTTCTTCCTGAAGCTCCATTTCAGAATCAATATACAAAAAGAATACACACACACACACACACACACACACACACACATAGATATCCATACATCTATATACACACACATGAGTATATATATGGGTGTGTATAAATACACAGGTGTGAGTGTGTGTGTGTGTATGTACATATGGGTGTGTATAAATACACAGGTGTGAGTAAGTGTGTGTGTGTGTATTCCAGATATACTTTTCACCTGTACAAAACACTAATAAGTCTAGTGTGGCCAAACTGATGGCAAATTTTAAATGTGTTGAACAAGTATTGTGTTTTCTTCAGTATAGGTTTTGGAATCATTAGTTTTTTTCTACGGTTTACTGATTTATTTTATATTGAGGTATCCACTGAGTTTTAATCTTCTTAACAATTTTTAAATATATATGTAGGTATAGACAGGTATTTGGCTCAGAAAACAGACATGATCATAGTCTAGAGAAAAGCCTAGTGATAGGAGAATTTGGCTTAAAAGGACCACTCAAGACCTTGAAACAAGAGTCCAGAGAAAGAGGAAACCTTACTCTCCTTATTGTGTAAAGACAGAAAATGTGCAGTTGCATAAATACCTAAAAATAAATGGAACAGAATATGAATGAATTTAGAATTCACAACTTTAATGCCTTGAAGTTCTTTTAGCAATGGTGCTGTTTTCCTTACCAACTATGAATAGTTGATGGTAGAATTCTCTAGAAAATAAAGACAGAAAAATGCTATTCTTTTGTTGAATTATGTAATTAGATTAGGCCCAGTTGAACAATTCAGAAACTCTTCCTATTTTAAACTTCCTATCCTTCATTATATATGTGAAGTATCTTCTGCAAATTAAGGAAATATATTTTAAAAAGTCAGGCATGAGGATATGCGCATCTTTGGGGGATTGTTCTGCCTATTGCACATATGTTCAATAAATAATCATTGGATTATGTTATCTAGATCCATTTGTTTTAGAGATTCTAATAACTAAAAACATAGTAAGTTTTTTTTGACAGACTTAGACCAAAGAACCACTGCACCTTTGATCTTTCTGTTAACTTCTGTTATGTCTGAAGATTCCCTGGAGTATGTTTCAAACATCTCATTTCTTTCATAACCTTTATCCTTTGATTTTATCCCCTTTACCCATTGGGTTGTTGCAAATACCTACTCTGCACATGCATTTGTTAAGGGAACTACCACCAGTGCTTCTCATGGATAATATGTGAAAGAATTCCAAAAACTTCCACTAACTGCATCAACTTTACCTAGTACACAGAATTGGATGCTAGTTATTGTCATCTATATAACAATATATGGAGCATCTCAGAATGCTAGATCACTGTCATCATGATCTAAGCACTATTGAATAGAAGCCAACTTGCATTACCTCAAAAAAACAGAAGAATTCAGCCTTATGTGGTGTTGCACACCTGTAAATGCAGTGAGACGGAAGGTAGGATCACAAGCTTAAGGCCAATCTCAACAAATTAGTGAGACTATCTCTCAAAATAAATTTAAAAAGGGCTAGGGGTGTAGCTAAGAGGTAGAACATTTGCCTATCATATGTGAGGCCCTGCGTTCAATTCCCTATACAGTGAAATAAATAAGGGAAGAAGGAAAGAAATGAAGGAAGGAAAAGAAGGGGAAGGAAAGGGAAGGAGAGGAGGAGGAAGGGAAGGAATGGAGGAGGAAGAAAATGGAAGAATTTCTCTATATGGAAAGACAGAGGGAGAGTTATGTGAAGATGAAAATAGAGCTAAATCCACAAAGAGCACAAAGGATTCTTGAAGCTGCCAAAAGTTAGGAGGGAACTAATTCTCTCTAAGTCTTCAGAAGGTTCTAATACTACCAACACCTTGAATTTGAACTTCTGGACTCCAGAACTGTGAGAGAATTAATACTAATTCATCTTCACCTTAAGCCACCACGTTCATGATAATTTGTTATGATAGCTCTAGAAAACCAGTAAGCATGGCATAGTACATTTGTGAAGCACATCCAAGGACACAGTTTTCACTGACTCACAAGAGACATTTAAGGCAGGTGCTGTTATCATAGTCTTAGAGCTAAGAAAGCAAAAACCAGAGAAGTATGTGACTTTTGCCAAGAGAGTACAGTGAAGAGTCTGGAAGTCAAATCCAGTGGCCTTTCCTAGATACCCATGATAATCATCTCCTCAGCAAACATCCCTGAATCATTCTTTTGTTCCAGTGTGATTTGTTCTGTGACAATAGGGAGATTATGACTCCCTGCCCTCAAGATGCTTACAGCTTGTAGCATGACATATAGAAAATAATATATACCTTATGAAGCAGTACAGTCATAAGGAAGATATTTTATAGTTACTTTGGGGGAGGAGGAGTTAATTTGGATAACTTTATCAACCATGGTCCCACAATACCATAATTAAACCAAAGCTATAGAAAGATTAAAAAAATTATACTTCTATAGAACTAATAGTGACCATTATTTGTAAAATGCTCTAGAGTTTTAAAAACATGTCTACATAGTTGTCTTATTCACAGTAAGTGAGAGTCAGGGAAGTGACTTATGCATAACTGAGGAGGAAGTATTTGATAAGGCTGGAAATTAAACTTGTATCTTCTTCCTGTAAAGCTGATATGAAGCACATTATACCGACTGCCAGGAAATTTCATATAGTAAATAATTTACATTTCTTTTATCTTCTCTTCCATTTTAGTATCATTGGAAAACTGCATCTCCCCTCATTCCAGGTTAGCTCTTATTGCAATTATGCTCAAATTGTTATGTACTATTTTTTTTCTGTAACAGGATCTTGTGCTAAATTTATTTATCCTGTTTTTACTTTAGTATAGTAGAGTTCCTCAGTCTTTCATTTTCTTTCATTAATATTTGTGTAGAATGTAAGCTATTTATTTTGTGAATGTCTTTCAATTTGGGCTTATCTGATACTTATTCAGGATTAGGTTTATGTTATTCATTTGACATATACCATAGATGTTCTGTTGGGTCCTTCTAAGTACACCTACCAAGGAGTATACTTATCATCACCCAGATTTTGTATCCTAAGATACTTTCATGACTAAAAGGAACCAAGAATCCTTGGAGAAATGCCTCACTCTAGATCTGTGCCTAGAAATATTCAGAATAATTTTTGAACAACTTGTGATGCCCAAAAGTAAGAACATTCCTAACCAAGGAAAATTGTATACCAAGAGAACAAAAAATCTAATTTTAATGGGTTCTCCCTGAGTAAACCTGTGAAAATTAAAACATTCAAGTAAGTAATGACAATAAGTTATAAAACTTGATTAAATAATTTATGAACCTATTCATCATAGTTAAATAAATAAAGGAGATAGGAACATTGTTTTTAAATAATATATGTAGAAGAAATACAATTTTTAAATAAAAATTATGAAGCCCAGCAAAGGAACTGAACATATACTTCACAGAATAAGCAATGCAGTCAACAAATACATGAAAAAAATGTTTAACATCTCTACCAATTAGAGAAATGAAATCAAAACTACTCTCAGATTCCATCTCACTCCAGTCAGAATGTCAATCATCAAGAATATAAACAGCAATAAATGTTGGTCAGGATGTGGGGAAAAAGGTCCATCATACATTGCTTCTGGGAATGCAAATTGTACAAACATTATGGAGAGTAGTGTGGAGATTCCCTAGAACACTTGGAATGGAACCACCATTTGACCCAGTTATCCCACTCCTTGGCATATACCCAAAGGATTTTAAATCAGCATAATATAATGACACAACCACATCAATGTTTATAGAAGCTCAATTCACGATAGTTTAACTATGGAACCAACCTAGGTACCCTTCAATAGATGAATGGATAAAGAAACTGTGGTATATTTGCACAATGGAATATTACTCAGTTTTAAAGAAGAATGAAATGATGACATTTGCAGGTAAATGGATGGAATTGGAGAATATCATGCTAAAAGATATAAGCCAATCCCCAAAAAACCAAAGGCCGAATGTTTTCTCTGATATGCGAATGCTAATTCACAATGCGGTGGGGCACAAGGCAAGAATAGAGTTACTTTATATTAGGTAGAGGGGAGTGAAGGGCAGGGAAGGGGCATGGGGATAGGAATGAGAGTAGAATGAATCACACATTATTACCCTATGTGCATATATAATTACATGACCTGTTTAACACTACATCACGTATAATCAGACGAAAGAGAAGTTATACTCCATTTATATATGATGTGTCAAAATGCATTCTACTGTCACGTAGAACTAATTAGAACAATTTTTAAAAATCAATGTAATTTACCATAAAAAATACAAAAAAAATATGAGACCTAGTATTCTGACTGATCCATTCACCATTCATCCCTCCAAACAACACAGTGATTGCCACATAAGTATTCACTATAAAATTATTTGCTATAAAATTAATTGAATAGATGAATAATAGGTTCTTGTTGTGATTTCATTTTTGAAAAATAGTAAGACTTTAACTAAGTAAGACTTTAACCAAACATTTTATATTTTTAGGTCACAGTAACTCAAAAATAAAAACTGATGGTACTTTAACTACTTGAAAGCAGAAGTCTGGGCCACATATACTTTTTATGTTCCTTCTGGATTTCTGGGTTTATGTAATCCAGTGTGATCTTTTTTGAAGCTAGCTCATGATATGTCAAAACTGTTCCCTGGGCTTTTCTATCATTACAGTGAGCTCTACAAGACTTAAATTAATATTGAGAAATAGGTTGTGCAATGTTTATTGAGGTGTAATTGAGGTGCACCTGTTTCTGTGATTCACTGTTACATTTTTTGTTAGAATGGAAACCTGTTTTATGTATTTCATACCAATTGTTAAGTTTTGGATTCACATAAGTTTGACCAACAATAGAGTCATATTTCATTTCTTTCTCCATGCAAAATGGTGGATTTTAATTCAAGTCATTTATAATTAAAGATTTAGGATTTCAGGAAACAGCATAAGTAGGAACATAGAAAGACATAAAATACATTCATTAGCCGAGTAGTTTTACCAGTTATACTGCAATTATTATTATGCTGATCTTGATGTTGCAAACCACTAATAAACTCAATATATTTTGTAAAAATTTTCCTGTAAATTTTACACAGTGTTGAAGAGTGAAAAGGTGAATCATTCATTCTCTAATAATGTGTATGATTTATAGGGAGATTTTCACAAAATATCTTGTGGTTTATACTATAACCTGGGTTATTACTAAGGGGACAATATATGAACTAAAATATTCCAAGGCAACAAAAAAATCAAGTTTGAAGGAACTGTAAACACTGTTAATGAGGATTCTTTGAATTGCAAAGACCAAAGACACATTTAACCTAATTAAGTTAAAATTAAATTTTATTATCAAGATAGTGAGGTATTTCATGAAATTAAAATGATGCAATGCAGCTGGTGTCTTGGTCATAAAAAAAGAATTCAAGGAAGTTGATACATTAAAAAAAATATTTTTCCATCTTGGAAATTCTCTCCTCTCTCCTCTCTTTCCTCCTTGTTTCTGGTGTTCATGGTGGGAAGCATGAGTGCTGCACGCAGTAGCTGAGCTTTAAATCCTGTAACTACTAGGTGTCTGCACCCAGACTGACTGTGGTTTGCAGGACACAGACTCAGTGTCTAAAATGACTGTAAGGCTGTCACTTTACATTTGTTTGGAGGAGAAGAGGGGGAACTTCCCGGAAAATTGCACTCAGTACACCAGCAATTACTGAGGGTTCACAATGTCCTCAGTAGACTTTATGTCCAATAAGTCTGTGAGTCAGTTATTCTCCACAGGTGTCAAATGAGGAAATAATAGGTCTAAGAAGGCACATAGACTGCTCATGGCACTTAGTGAGTGGTGGAGCCAGTGTATGAATTCATGTTTAGTTGACTCAGAAAGGATGTTTATGTCTTTCCTTAAGTTAAATAAAAAGTATCCATTTACAGACAAATTAAGAAAACATTAAGAAATATTTAAAGAACATAGAAAAAAAGTGATAAAGAATATGGAAATTGAGTTGTTTTCTACTTAAATGCATATTTGACTTCAAGTTCTAATCATAACTAATGAAAGGAACTGAGTTTAGCCTCATGCCATAAAAAATAATTTAAAAACACAAAACTATATGAAATACAGTTTTTAGAGTATTAGACAATAAGCAATATAAACTGTTGCCTCTGAGAGAACAAAAGCAAATAAAAATGAGCATTGTGTAATAAAACCTTTTTTCCTGGAGATGTATTCCAAATTATAGAATAGAGAAAGTATATTAGCTGGAGTTCTCCAGAGAAATGAAACCAATAGAGTGTGTGTGTGTGTGTGTGTGTGTGTGTGCGCGTGCGCGTGCATGCATGCATAAAAGATTTGACTAAAATATTATGAAGACTGTTAAGTTTAAAATCCTCAGGGTGTTGCCAGCAGGTGGGAGACTCGGGATGAGACCGATGCTGCAGTTCAAGCTCAAGACCATCAGTTGCAGACCCAGGAAAAAGCTAGTGCTCCATTTCAAGTATGAAAACCATCCTCTTCAGAATTCTTTCTTGTGATGGGAGGCCAGTCTTTTGTTTAGTTTAGGTCTTTACCAGATTCGAAGAGGCCTACCTGCATTACAGAGGAAAACCCACTTACTCAAAGTTCTCCAATTTACAAGTAGATCTTGTCCAAAAGCATCCTCACAGAAATATCAAAAATAATGTTTGGCCACATAATCTGGGTCTGGGCCCCTTCTACTGGAGGAGGCCTACGTGGCATTTTGTCGGGAGATGGACACACCAAACAGGCCACTCAGGGACTAGGGTTCTGTCCTGTCCTCTGGAAGAGGCCAACATGGTGTGTGACTTTCAGGTCCCATCCTCTTTTCTTGTACTCTGTGAACAGGATGTTCTCCTGTGGTCTGTGAGACAGTTCTTCTGTGGTCTGTGAAATGGTTCTCCTTTATGTTAAGTGAACAGATGTTCCTCTGTGGTTAGTGAAACTAGGGCAAATGGAAATTTACTGTACCCGACCTATAGTCTACCAAATAGGCTAGTAACTGCTTACACACGGCTTATCTTTGAGATGTATGGCTAGCTTAACTGCAAGCATATGAAAGACAGTGTTATACACAGTAAAGACAGAAGCAATTTCCTATTGACAAATGCTCCATCTCTCCTGAATAAAGTTCTTCTTCTCAGATCTTTGTGCAGAGACTGAGCCCTTTTCCCATTGTACATCGAAGTTGTACTCACAGAGTGCAGCTGGCCTACCTCCGGTGTAGCAGACCCATGCAACATCTGAGCATCATGGTGCATACAAGTTGACACACAAAATTAACCACGTAGAAAGGAATACAAAGGGGGGAGGGGAAAGAGCTGACTTGAGAAGACAATGACCAGGAAGTCTAAATTAGCCAGAAGATGTAGCACAGTGTTACAGAAAGAAGAGATTCCTTCAGAAAGAATCCTATATATCTGATTGGTTATCTTTAAGTCAATCTTGTTAAGATGTCCATGTGTAAGGTAAATCTCTATAAAGTTTGGGAATAGAGGATGAAAAAGTTGTGAACAAATGGTTCCAAGAGGCTTTAAAGGTCTGGAAATTGTTCACATTTCCAACATAGAGGTTGAAGTTTATGGGACACTCAATAGGGGCTTCATAAGGATAGGTTCTCAGTATTATAGTGTATTAGTCAGTTTTCAGTTACTATGACAAAATGCCTGAGATAATCAACTGAAAACAGGTCAGTTTTATTTTAGCTCACTGTTCCGGAAGTTTCAGTCCATGGATTGTTGGTTCTGTTTCTTTGGGCCTGTGGAGGTACAGTACATTACAGTGGGAATTCATGTCAGAGGTGGCCTGCTCACTTCATGGAAGTCAGAAAGCAAAGAAAGGTATAGGAATAGGGCTGGATTTCCAGTATAACTTTGAAGGGCATGCTTCTAATGACTAATTTCCTCTCTCTAGGCCCCAATCTCTTAAAAGTTACACTGGAGGCCAAGCCTTTAACAAATGGACATTTAGAAGACATTTTAGATCCAAACTATATAATATTCTGATTTATTAATGTAGCAAAGGCTACTCTAGAACTGTCATAATAAAATTTAAGTCAAATCCCCCAAAATGTTAAATGTAACTTCAAGTAAGTTAACTTCATTTCAAAACAAATACAACCCTTTTTACCAATGACATCCAGGAATTGATAGCATGAAATTACCTTGCCCAGTGTTTACAATAAAAAACATTACTAGATATGCCAAGAAGCAAGAAATGTGACTAATGATCAGGAAAAGACAGACCTAAAATAATTGAACAGACCCAAAATTGAACAGACCCAAAAATAGTAGAAATGATGAAAATAGCAGATAAAAAACTATTTTCGTCCAAGTACTAAAAGAAAGTCTTGAGATAATAAAGAAATAAATACAAAAAGAAATGAATGAATTTGAGAATTGAAAAATATAAGAAAATCAAAATTTGCTTGGTAAAATTAACAATCAGACACTGTGAAACAAATTTAGTGAACTTGAAGACATAATAATAGATACAAAAATGAAGCACAGAGATCATAATCTCCCAAAAAAATTAATAGAGTTTCAGTGAACAGTGTAATGTCTTTATGACTATATTAATTACCAATGATGCAAACATTTGATTTAAAATGTAAGAAATTTTAACCCAGGTTTGAAACAGCAGAACCCAACTATATGTTTTCCATTAAAAAATTAAGTCCAAACATGTGGAGTTAAAAGAAAATGGAATTAAAAAATGTACACCATGCAAAAAAATAGCCACTATAGAAAATGGTATGATAGTATCTCTAATATTAAACATAGAATTACAACATGTTCTATTAATTCTACTCCTAGGTATAGACTCTAAATAATGAATAAATGTACTCAGAGAAACTCTTGCCCTTGAATGTTCATAGCATTAGTACTCATAATAGTCAGAAGATGTAACAACCCAAATGCCCATCAATCCATGAACATATGAAAAAAATGTGTTACACAATGGAGATGGAGGGTATTGAGGATTCTAGAGGAAGTTTGAACAGGTCGAGTTTTAGATAGTATTAGTTACCTGAGTGGAGATGTTGAGGACACAATTGGATGTACAAAATTTGGCTTGTAAAACAAATTTGGTGGCCAGCACCATAAATTCAGTATTCAAATTCAGGAGACTAGTTGGAATTGTTAAAGGAGTAAGAGAAGATAGGAAAATGAACATCAAAGACTGAATACATGGACAAATCTGAAAAAGAGGAATCAATACCATAGGCAACAGAAAGAGAGGGTAACCTATGTGGCAGGAGGAAGCCGGGATATTTATGAAACAGCATACACTTTGGAAACCTTAATGTGCTTTCCTACTACTTCATGAATATTTTCATTATAAGTGGAGAGCTGTGGTCTATGTTTTACAAAAAAGGGAATAAAGTATGGAAGCCAAAGACATGGATTAAAATTCTTAAATTTCACCTCTATGTGACGCTGTAAAGTTACTTATATGTCTCAAATCTTCCATTTTTTACCTGCAAAATCTGAATAATGGACATGAAAAATGCATGCAAATAATACATTTTATTTTTATCTCATCTCTTTCATTGTTCTATTTACCATAAGTGGTTTGAATGCTTCCTCATAGTTCAGTTTGTTTGCCTGATAGGGGAAATTAGTGGGTATTTCTATAATTTCTCAATACACATTTAACTTCTTTGGTAATTGTGTTTTGACTTGCTTGCTTATAAGAAGGGAATGTTTTGATCACTAACTTAAATACTTCCTTTCCACTTTTTACCTATTCTGGCATGTTATAATTTGTGTAGTTTATAGGATGACTTTCTCTTTTGTTTAAAATGGAAATCAATTAGTGTTGTAAAGTTTTTACAAATCTAAAATCCTAAATTCCTCAAAACCTAATTTTGTATTACCATCTTGTATACATCGACTTTTAATGGGAGAGAGTGTCCTCAAAAAGAAAAACAAAGTACCTGTGGCGTGAGATATGAAATTTTCCTTTGATGTCAGTCAATAACCAGTATTTTGCTAAGATTTCATTTTACTCTGGTCAGAATGGCAATGATCAAGAATAAAATTAATAATAAACATTAGAAAGGATGTGGGGGAAAAGGTACACTTGTACATTTTTCATGGTACTGCAGACTAGTATAATCAGTCTGGAAATCAGTATGGATATTCCTCATAAAACTAAGGATGGAATACCCAAATGACCCAGCTATCCCACTCCTTGGTATTTTCCCCAATGATCTAAAATCGGCATACTACAGCAACGTAGCCACCTCAATGTTTATAGCAGCAAAATTCACAATAGCCAAATTATGGAATCAACCCAGGGCCTGTCAATAGATGAATGGATTAGAAAATTGTGTCATATATACACAATGGAGTTCTACTCAGGCATAAAAGAAGAATGAAATTATAGCATTTGTTGGTAAATGGATGGAAATGGAGAATACATGCTAAGTGAAATTAGCCAAACGAATCAACTCCAGGGTCTCCTATATGTAGCAGTAAGAGTACAATAAAGGAAAGGGGGAGGGAAGGATAGATACCATTAAGATAAAGGGAAGATCATTAGTGTAGAAGGGGGATATCAAGAGGCAGACTGGAGGGATGGGAAAGAGGAGGCAATGCAGAGTTAATTCTTAGAAAATCATGTTATGTGAATATATAACTATACCACAGGCAACTTCACATTTATGTATAAGTAAAAAGAACTAATAAAATATAAATAAATAGATGAGTGAGAGGAGGTATAGCAGAGTAGAAGAAGGAGACTAGGGGAAGGAAAAAGGGAACAGAAAAGGGGGTGATCATGAACTCAAATCCAATTCCGAGCATGTATGAATATGTTGGGATAAACCCAATTACTATGTATAGCTATAAAGTGCTAATAAAAAATAAAATTAAAAAAATAACCAGTGTTTTGGTATTGTCCTGTTTATCAAAATGTCTTAGTAAGCTCACAGTGCTATAATAATATCACAATTAAGTGGTTTAAACAATAAATGTTTATTTCTCACAGTTTCAGAGACTGGGAAATCTGAGATCAAGGTGCCACATTGTTAGTTTGGTTTTTAGACACCGCCATCTTGCTGTAACCTTACCTGGTAGAGAGAAAGAGAGTTCTAATATCTTCCTCTTCTTACAAAGACCCTAAATGCATGGGGAGGGGGATCTTACTCTCATGGCCTCATCTAAATCTAATTACTTCCCAAAGGTCCTACCTGCTAATATTATCAGACAATGGATTAGGGGGTTGGGAGCACAAGCATTCACTCCATTATGACATATGATTAGCCGAAATTCATTCTGAACAACTATGCAGCCAAACTCCTTCCCTTACACCTTCTGTCAGGCTCCACACTGCACTAAGTCATTAATAAAAATAAAAGTGTAGCAATTCCTGCAGACCAGTATCTCTCATGAGCTTAGATGTAATAAAAAAAATGAACTAAATATTAGCAAATTGAATACAGCAACGTATAAAAAGAATTAAAATTCACTACAAGTGGAATCTTTTCTATGTATGGAAGGCTGGCTTGACATTTAAAATCAATCAATTTAATCATATAAGCAAGCTAAAAATAAATATCAAGTGACTACATAAATTGAAACAAAAGGAGAATTTGATAAAATTCAACATTAATTCATGATTAAAACTCGGTGTATGTAGAAACAAGTTGAGGTAGCTCCATTTATTAAAGAGTACCTACCCAAACTCCCAGTTAATATCCTATCTAAAGCTGAAAGATTGTATACTTTCTCTCCAAGATTGCAACAAGATAAAAGTATTAGCTCTCACTGCTTTATTCACCTGAAAGTTCTAGCCCTTTCAATAAAAGTAGGAAAAGACATACAAAGCATTATCAATTGAAAGTTAAAAAATAAAATTATCCCCATTTGCATATGATATGATTGTCTATATGAAAAATCTCAACGAATCTATTTTCTTCACAATGACAGAATTTCCTTCTTTTTAGAGGCTATCTAGTTTTCATTGTGCACACCCACATCACATTTTTTAAAAATTTTCATGCGTTCATTTTATGTACTAATGGAGTTTAGTGTCATATTTTAATACCTGCATACCAGAAATGCCAATCAAATCCACTCTCCCTTTATCCATTCTACCCCTCCAACCTTCCTAACCTCTCTTGATTACCACTGTATTTTTAGAAATCATAAAACTGTTAAGTGAGTTCAACAAAATTTCAGGATTTACAAACAAGTTACAAAAATCAACTACTTTTTTATGTAGTGGAAATAAAATTTGAAACACAATATCACTGACAGTGGTTCAAAAAACATAAAAGGAAAAATTCTTAGCAAAAACCTAATAAAACAGGATTTGTATCCTACAAATTACAAAATGTGATTGAAAGAAATAGAGGACCTAGATAAAGGAAGAGGCATTGCATGTTTATGGGTTATAGTACTCAATAAAGATCTCAGTTCTCTAACTTGTTCTCTAGGTTTAATGCATTTCTTTTTTAAAAAAAATGTGCACTGGAGACATATTTGGCATTTAAGCTGTATTATGAATCCTGTGTTAATGCAGGAATGCTTGGAGGTGAAATGATTTGATTGTGAGAGCAGTAACATAATCAGTCTGTCCTAGCTTGAATGGACTGACTGGGTCGTCACTGTAGGCAAGTGTGGTGTGGCTGGAGGAGGTGGGTCCCTGGAGCGTGCCCTGGAATGGTGCATCTTCCCCATGCATGAGGTCTCTCTTCTCCCTTTCTCTCTCTCTCTCTCTCTCTCTCTCTCTCTCTCTCTCTGTCTCTCTCTCTGTCTCTCTCATTCCCTCTCTCTCTCTCCTCCCCTTCTCTCCCCTGTCCTTCTTTTCTCTGTCTTTCTCCTTCCTGACCCTGCCCTGGGCCCTTTCCCCATGATGTGCTGCCTCATCCTGGGTCCAGAGCAATGGTTGGCCATCAATGGACTGAGACCTCAGAAACCCTGAGCCCCAAATAAACTTTTCCTCCTCTAAGTTGTGCTTGTCAAGTGTTTTGGTGACAAATGAAAAAGATGACTAAAACAGATAGCTTATATGCTGTAACTGCACCTCGGAGATTGACATTTTGTAAGTATTTACAGGCATAAGTTTTCATGATTTAGCCTTATTAATGTTTAGTAAACTATACATCTCACACAGGTATGTCCTAAAAATTAACTTTTTCTTAAATTCAAGGTATTAATAAACCATCATTTGAGTTAGAGTGGTTTGTCAATTTTGATTGATTTCCAACTTACTGAATTTTTAAAAATGTTATTGAACAATACTTTCCATGTTGTAGATACTGATGTTTATTTCTTCAGTTTCTATTTAACAATACATAACTAATAGAAATGGTGATCAGAGAGCAGTGATCAATGAACAGGTCTTTGATTAGTCAAGTTGGGAAGGTTTCTTGGTCTCATTCCTGTCTCCTGATAGTAGATCTGGAGATCATTGTCTTGTGTTTTTTTCTCACAAATTGAATAAAAACCTTTACCTTTAAATGTCTGGAATCACATAGTCCTCATCTGATCTTCAAAGCTTGCATTAAGGAATCTAGTTCTTTGAAATAAAATAGGCCCAAAAAGCTTCCAATAGTAAAAAATGAAAACCGAATTTAGTTCATTTGAGCTGTATCCCTTTACTGGATGAGGCTCTTCTTCAAAATTTCTATCTATGTAAATTTAAAATACTGTTAAATTTTTGGCTTGCATGAGAAAATTATTCCTATTTACTTAACTCAATTTATTCTTATTAATGTTCTGGAATGTGAGATAATCAGTTAAGTGAGGTAATCAATTAAAGTAACATAGCAAAATTATTATTATAATAAATTTATGTGCATTACTTTTCCAAGTCCCTGAGTTCTTGAGGGCATAAATTACATGTGACACCTTTCTACTTCCAGACCAATGTTTCATTTTGTGCCTCAATAAATCAAACCCATTCCAAAAAGAAAAGTAAATTCATTGTTTCATGTAAGTGTTAATTTCAGGGATCTCTATGGCTTCTGGGAAAACTGAAACAATTATGCCATCAGACGTTCATCATCTCTTCTCAACTCTGTTATCCTGTGTGTTGGCTTTCTACCCCAGGAGGGTCTATCCACACAACAGCCTCTGGCAACATTGGGTTTATAGTCCACAGCTCTACAGGCCTGATAGATTGCTCCTCCTATTAAATAAATCCTGCAAAATTTCTAGGATTAAATGTTAAGAATGGTGCCATTTAACCATCCCTAAACCATTTACTGTAAAGGGTATGTGGCATCCTAATAAGATGTACATGAATCAACCCCACCTAAAGTCCTAGATGGAGTGTGATACTAGGGTATCTTCTCAAGGGAAATGGAGAATCTATTATTTAAATATAAAAAGTGTTAGACTGGTACAGACAAATGATATAGCCACTGCAGCCTTGCAAACAAAGCACTTTCAATATGAGTATGTTAACTGAAGTAATTAAAACAACTAAATTACTTTAAAAATCAATTAGAAAACACTGGGGGTTAAATTGTAAAAAATCAGTGTAGGAATTACAGTTCTGCCATATTTAAACCCTATATACTTCAGTGAATGATAACATCTGTGAACTTTATTTTCTGTGTTTTTGTTTTATTTTTAAGAGTAAGCAAGATGTTTATGATCTATTATTGAGATAATTGTGTAAAAAATAAAAGCCAAGCATATTTGTACAAATTAGAATTGATATAAAAGTTCTGTGGGTTATTGGGATTTAACCAAGACAATAAAATTAAATATAATTTTATGCTTTAACAACAGTGCAAGACTGGATTTGGAGAAGTATTTCATCTAAAATAGCATTAATAATATCAAGCATGTAGGAAGAAAACTCCCATTTGTGTGTATAAGACCTTCAAACAAAGTTGGGTTTATTGGTTATAATTTAAATATGAAAGAATTATCTTTTTTCCTAGTTCAGTTCTATATTTTTTTTACTTTTTTTTTTTTTAGTTTTTAGTTTTTTACACTGCATTTTGATTCATTGTACACAAATGGGGTACATCATTTCATTTCTATGGTTGTACACAACGTAGATTCATACCATTCATGTAATCGTACATGTACATAGGGTAATGATGTCTGTCTCATTCCACCATTTTTCATACCCCACTCCCTCTCATTTCCTTCTACATATTCTAAAGTTCTTCCATTATTCTCTCATTCCCCATCCCCACCCTCATTATATATCATTTTCCACTTATCAGGGAAAACATTCAGCCTTTGGTTTTTTGAACTTGGCTTATTTCATTTAGCATGATATTCTCCAATTCCATCCATTTATTTGCAAATGCCATAATATTATTATTCTTTATGACTGAATAGTATTCCATTGTGTATATATACCAGAGTTTCTTTATCCATTCATCTGTTGAAGATCATCTAGTTTGGTTCCACAATCTAGCTATTGTGAACTGAGTTGCTATAAACATTGATGTGGCTGTGTTACTGTAGTTTACTGATTTTAGGTCCTTTGAGTATAAACCGAGGAGTGGGATAACTGGGTCAAAAGGTGGGTCCATTCCAAGTTTTCTCAGGATTCTCCATACTGCTTTCCAGAGTGGCTGCACCAATTTGCAACTCCACCAGCAATGTAAAAGTGTGCCTTTTCCCCCACATCCATGCCAACATCTGTTATTGTTTGTGTTCTTGATAATAGTCATTTTAATTGGAGTAAGATGAAATCTTAGGGTTGTTTTAATTTGCATTTCTCTAATTACTAGAGATGTTGAACACTTTTTCATATATTTATTAATTGCCTGTGTGTCTTCTTCTGTAAAGTGTCTGTCCAGTTCCTTGGCCCATTTACTGATTGGGTTCTTTGTATTTTTGGTGTAAAGTTTTGTAAGTTCTTTATAAATTTTGGAGATAAGTGCTCTATCTGAAGCGCGTGTAGAAAAGAGTTTTTCCCACTCTGTAGGCTCTCTCTTCAAATTCTTGATTATATCCTTTGCTGCCCATCTATTGAGTGTACCTTTTTCCCCACATCCTCACCAACAACTATTATAGTTTGTGTTCTTGATTATCGCCATTCTAATTGGGGTGAGATGGAATCTTAGTGTAGTTTTGATTGGCATTTCTCTTATTACTAGAGATGTTGAACATTTTTCCATATGTTTGTTGATTGCTTATAGATCTTCTTCTGTGAAGTGTCTGTTCATTTCCTTAGCCCATTTGTTGATTAGATTATTAGTATTCTTGGTGTAGAGATTTTTGAGTTCTTTATAGATTCTGGAAATTAGTGCTCTATCTGAAGTATGAGTGGCAAAGATTTTCTCCCACTCTGTAGGCTCTCTCTTCGCATTGCTGATAGTTTTCTTTGCTGAGAGAAAGATTTTAGTTTGAATCTATCCCAGTTGTTGATTCTTGCTTTTTTATCTTGTGCTATGGAAGTCCTGTTAAGGATGTCTGATCCTAAGCCAACATGTTGAAGATTTAGACCTACTTTTTCTTTTATAAGATGCAGGGTCTCTGATCTGATTTCAAGGTCCTTGATCCATTTTGATTTGAGTTTTGTGCAGGGTGAGAAATAGGGGTTTAATTTCATTCTGTTGCATATGGATTTCCAGTTTTCCCAGGACCATTGGTTGAAGAGGCTATCTTTTCTCCATTGCATATTTTTGGCCCCTTTGTCTAGTATGAGAAAATTGTATTTATTTGGGTTTGTGTCCATGTCCTCTATTCTGTACCATTGATCTACCTGTCTATTTTGGTACCAATACCATGCCGTTTTTGTTACTATTGCTTTGTAGTAGAGTTGACAATCTGGTATTGTGATACCCCCTGCTTTGCTCTTCCTGCTAAGGATTGCTTTAGCTATTCTGGGTTTCTTATTCTTCCAGATGAATTTCATGATTGCATTTTCTGTAAGGTACATCACTGGGATTTTAATTGGAATTGCATTGAATCTGTAAAGCACTTTAGGTAGTGTGGCCATTTTGACAATATTAATTCTTCCTATCCAAGAACATGGGAGATCTTTCCATCTTCTAAGGTTTTCTTTAATTTCTTGTTCTGTAGTTCTCACTGTAGAGGTCTTTCACCTCTTTTGTGAGATTGATTCCCAAGTATTTTATTTTTTTCAAGGCTACTGTGAATGAGGTAGTTTTCCTAACTTCTCTTTCTGAAGATTCATCACTTATGTATAAAAATGCATTCTATTTACAAGCATTGATCTTGTAACCTGCTACTTTACTGAACTCACTTATGAGTTCTAAAAGTTTTCTGGTGGAATTTCCGGGTTCCTCTAAATATATAATCATGTCATCAGCGAACAGGGATAGTTTGAGTTCTTCTTTTCCTATTCACATCCTTTTAATTTCTTTGGTTTGTCTAATTGCTCTGACTAGAGTTTCAAGGATGATGTTGAATAGAAGTGGTGAAAGAGGGCATCCCTGCCTTGTTCCAATTTTTAGGGGGAATGCTTTCAGTTTTTCACCATTTAGCATGATATTGGCCATGGGCCTAGCGTAAATGGCCTTTACAATGTTAAGGAATATTCCCACTATCCCCCTTTTTCTAGTGTTTTGAGCATGAAGGGATGCTGTATTTTATCACATTCTTTTTCTGCATCTATCAAAATAATCACATGATTCTTCACTTTAAGTCTGTTGATATGGTGAATGACATTTATTGATTTCTGGATGTTGAACCAACCTTGCATCCCTGGGATAAAACCCACTGGATCGTGGTGCACTATCTTTTTGATATATTTTTGTATGCAATTTGCTAAAATTTTGTTGAGAATTTTTGCATCGATATTCATTAAGGATATTGGTCTGAAATTCTCTTTCCTCGATGTGTCTCTATCTGGTTTAGGTATCAGGGTGATATTGGCTTCACGGAATGAGTTTGGGAGGGTTCCCTCCTCTTCTATTTCATGGAATACTTTGAGGAGTGTTGGAATGAGCTCCTCGTTGAAGGTTTTGTAGAACTTGGCTGAGAATCTATCTGGTCCCAGACTTTTCTTTGTTGGTAGGCTTTTGATGACTTCTTCTATTTCATTGCTTGAAATTGATTTATTCAAGTTGTGTATGTCCTCATGGTTCAGATTAGGTAATTCCTATGTCTCTAGAAACTTGTTGATGTCTTCGAGGTTTTCTGTTTTGTTGGAGTATAGATTTTCAAAATAGCTTCTAATTATGTTTTGTATTTCACTCGTGTCTGCAGTGATATTTCCTTGTTCATTCTGAATTTTAGTAATTTGAGTTTTCTCTTTCTTTCTCTTTGTTAGTGTGGCTAAGGGTTTATCAATTTTGTTTATTTTTTCAAAGAACCAACTCTTTATTTTGTTAATTTTTTCGATTGTTTCTTTTGTTTCAATTTCATTGATTTCCACTCTGATTTTAACTATTTCCTGTCTTCTACTAGCTTTGGTGTTGATCTGCTCTTCTTTTTCTAGGGCTTTGAGCTGTAGTGTTAAGTCGTTTATTTGTTGATTTTTTTCTTCTTTTGTTGAATGCGCTCCATGAAATAAATCTTCCTCTAAATACTGCTTTCATAGTGTCCCAGAGATTTTGATATGATGTGTCTTTGTTCTCGTTTACTTCTAAGGATTTTTTTATTTCCCTCCTGATGTCTTCTGTTATCCGTTCATCATATAATAGTATATTATTTAATCTCCAGGTATTGGAGAAGTTTCTGTTTTTTTATTCTGCCATTTATTTCTAATTTCAATCCATTATGATCTTTTAGAATACAAGGTAGTATCTCTATCTTCTTGTATTTGCTGACAGTAGCTTTGTGGCATAAAATATGATCTATTTTAGAAAAGGATCCATGTGCTGCTGAGAAGAAAGTGTATTCGTTCTTTGTTGGATGGTATATTCTATATATTCTGTTAAGTCTAAATTGTTGATTGTGTTATTGAGACCTATGGTTTCTTTATTTAATTTTTGTTTGGAAGATCTATCCAGTGGTGAGAGAGTTGTGTTAAAATTGCCTAGTATTGTTGTGTTGTGGTCTACTTGATTTCTGGAATTGAGAAGGATTTGTTTGATGTACATGGATGAGCCACTGTTTGGGGCATAGATATTTATGATTGTTATATCTTGCTGATTTATGCTTCCCTTAAGTAGTATGTAATGTCCTTCTTTATCCCTTCTGACTAGTTTTGACTTGAAGTCCACATTATCTGAAATGAGGATGGATACTCCAGCTTTTTTGCTGTGTCCATGTGCATGGTATGTTTTTTCCCATCCTTTCATCTTTAGTCTGTTGGTATCTCTTTCTATGAGATGAGTCTCTTGCAGGCAGCATATTGTTGGATTTTTCTTTTGAATCCAATCTGCCAGTCTATGTCTTTTGATTGATGAGTTCAATCAATCAAAACATTAACATTCAGGGTTATAATTGTGATATGATTTATATTCCCAGTTATTTGACTCATTTTTGTTTTTTGACATGATTTGGTTTCTCTTTTATTTGGCTATTCCTTTAAGCTAGTTCCTCCCATTGCTGATTTGCATCATTGTTTTTCATCTCTTCCTCATGGAATATTTTGCTGAGAATGTTCTGTAATGCTCGCTTTCTTTTGTAAATTTCTTTAGCTTTTGTTTATCATGGAAGGATCTTATTTCGTCGTCAAATCTGAAAGTAAGTTTTGCTGGGTATAAGATTCTTGGTTGGCATCCATTTCCTTTCAGGGCTTGGTAAATGTTGTTCCATTCCCTTCTAGCTTTTAGGGTCTGGATTGAAAAATCTGCTGATATTCTTATTGGTTTTCCCCTGAATGTAATTTGATTCTTTTCTCTCACGGCCTTTAAAATTCTGTCTTTATTTTGTGTGTTAGGTATTTGCATAATAATGTGCCTTGGTCTGTTGTAATTCTGTATATTTGGAGTCCTATAAGCCTCTTGTACTTGGTTTTCCATTTCATTCTTCAGATTTGGGAAATTTTCTGTTATTATTTCATTGAATAGATTGTTCATTCCTTTGGTTTGTTTCTCAATAATTCTTAATTTTGGCCTTTTCGTGATATCCCATAATTCTTGTAGATTCTGTTCATTATTTCTTACCATCTCCTCTGTTTGGTAAATTTTGTTTTCAAGATTAAATATTTTGTCTTCAGTATCTGAGGTTTTGTCTTCCAGGTGTTCTATCCTATTGGTTATGCTTTCTATGGAGTTTTTAACTTGGTTTATTGTTTCCTTCATTTCAAGGATTTCAGTTTGTTTTTTTTTGTTTTCAGTATCTCTAACTCTTTTTGAAATGATCTTTTGCTTCCTGTATTTGCTCTTTTAACTGTTGATTGGTGCGATCATTTAATGCCTGCATTTGCTCTTTCATCTCCTCCTTCAATGCCTGCATTTGCTCTTTCATCTCCTTGTTTGCTTCTCTGATTGTTTTAATTATGTACTTTCTGAACTCCCTTTTTGACATTTCTTCTGCTGTGCTGTCATTGGGTTTTATTGATATAGTATCTAGATTTGTTTGGGACATTTTCTTTCCTTGTTTTCTCATATTGGTCAGATATCAGTGGGACTCTGAGATATTGCAGATTTCCTCTATTGGCTTATTGTGTCCCTGTAGATTTCCAGTATATCACCTCCTAGCCTTCAGTAGCCTGAAGTCTTGGAGGAACTTGATAATGCAGTGCTTCTGAAGAAAGCTGCCCCTAGCCAGCTACTGGGTCCAGGGCTGGGGGCTGGTTCTGCATGGCAATCCTCTCACTGGGCAGGCCTGGTCCCAGAAGCTCGCTGTAGACAGGGCCTGCTGCCACTGGAGGGAGCCAGGATGCTCGGGAAAGCCTCTTGCTGTCCTGCCCTGGTCCCAGAAGCCGCCTGTGGACCAGGGCCCGCCGCTGGGTCCAGGGCTTGGGGTTGGCTCTGTGTGGAAAAGCTCTCACTGGGTGGGCCTACTACTAGAAGCTGGCTGTGGATCACGGCTGCCACCTGAGGGAGCAGGGCTGCTCGGGGAACACTCTTGCTGCCCTGCCCTGCTGCCCACTGATGGGGTCTGCCACCCGGGTCGAGCTTCACCTGATGGGAGAGACTCACCCTGCTCACCCCGCGGCTCTATGTTGGTCTGAGGTTCTCAATACCTCCCCTTCTTGAATCCTGAGTTCTGGAGCTACAGGAGATGCAGTCACCCTCTAGTCCGCCATCTTGGATCCTATTATCGTTCATTTCTAATTGCATTCCGTTATGGTCTGATAGGATACAGGGTAGGATCTCTATTTTTTTGTATAAAAAAGCAGGGGTCTCCAACATCAAGGATGGAGGTATGTTTTCCCCCATCCTTTCACCTTTAGTGTGTGAATGACTTTTTCTATGAGATGAGTCTCTTGAAGGCAGCATATTGTTGGGTCTTTATTTTTAATCCAATCTGCTAGTCTATGTCTTTTGATTATTGAATTTAGGCCATTTACATTCAAGGTTATTATTGAGACATGATTTGTATTCCTGGTCATTTTAGCTAATTTATTTTTTTTTTAACTTTTCCTTTGATTGGCTTTTCCTTTAGGGTAGTTCCTCCTTTTGCTGACTTCTATTGTTGTTTTTCATTTCCTCTTCGTGAAATATTTTGCTGAGAATGTTCTGTAGGGCAGGTTTTCTATTTGTAAATTCTTTTAACTTTTGTTTATCATGGAAAGATTTTATTTTATTGTCAAATCCAAAGGTTAATTTTGATGGGAATAGTAATCTTGGTTGGCATCCATGTTCATTCAGAGCTCGAAATATTTGTTCCAGGTCCTTCTTGCTTTTAGAGTCTGGGCTGAGAAATATGCTGATATTCATATTGGTTTCCCCTTATATGTAATCTGATGTATTTCTCTCGCAGCCTTTAAAATCCTATCTTTATTTTGTATGTGAGGTATTTTCATTATAATGTGTCTTGGTGTGGATCTGTTGTAGTTTTGTGCACCTGGTGTTCTGTAAGCCTCTTGTATTCAATTTTCCTTTTCATTTTTCAGGTTTGGGAAATTTTCTGATATTATTTCATTGAACAGGTTGTTCATGCCTTTGGTTTGTATCTCTGTGGTTTCCTCAATCCCAATAATTCTTAAATTTGGACTTTTCATGATATCCCATAATTCTTGGAGTTTCCATTCATGACTTCTTAACATCTTCTCAGTTTGTTCAACTTTATTTTCAAGATTAAATATTTTGTCTTCATTGCCTGAAATTCTGTCTTCTACAAGGTCTATTCTGTTTGTGATGCTTTCTATTGAGTTTTAAATTTGGTTTATCATTTCTTTCAAGTATTTCTGTTTGTTTGTTTTCAGACTCTCTATCTCTTTATTGAAGTGTTCTTTTGCTTCTTACATTTGCTCTTGTCTGCTGGAATGATCATGCATTGCCTGCATTTGCTCTCTTATCTTGTCTTTTCTTCACAGATCATTTTAATCATGCAGATTCTAAATTCGTTTTCTGTCATTTCTACTGCCATGCTGTTATTGGAGTCTATCACAATAGCATCTCGGTTCATTAGAGACACTTTCTTCCCCTGTTTTTTCACATTGTTTCTATATATTCCCCTCTAGCAGTGAAGATCAGAGATACTGAAGTTCCTCCATTGCAGGCTCATTATGACCCTGCAGTTTTCCACTACCTCTCCTTTGAAGGGGAGATCAATATCAGTAGCACCCAATACAGAGAAAATGTAGCCCTGAGCCAGATAGCCCCTATAAAGACTTTAACATTTTTTAAATAAACAGGATCAGTTCAATTACTAGTTACAGTATTTCTTGTTGTGAACAAGAGGACAGGGAAGGCTGTAGGATATAAGTGAGTAAATAGAGGTACCTGTCAAAGGGCCTCCAGTCTCCTGTAGGTGTCTCAGGAAGGGAGCTGCCCTTCCAATCGTGATGGTCACGCCCTCAGGAATAATTCAAAATGCCTGCACCAGCCTCCAAAAAAGCTAGGGAGCCCCAGCAAGGGTGCGCTGAGTCAGCACGGAGGCAGGCACAGTATCCCTCAGCAGTAGGGGGGCAGGCAGGCAGGCTCAGCTAAGGCGTTCAACCTCAGTGTGGGGGTTGGCTGGTTTCAGCGCCAGTGTACGACCTCAGTGTCAGTTCTTTAATTTTTAAGACATGCACATAGTCTTGCAACAGCTATCAAAGATAGGAGAATAAATTTTTTTAATTTATTATTTTTTTAGTTATACATGACAGTAGGATCCATTTTGACATAATATAAAAGCATGGAATATATCTTATTCTAATTCAGTGCCCAGTACCTCTCCTTCCCCTCCACTCCTCCCACCCTGCTCCCTTCCCTCTAATGATCTTTCCACCATTTACCCATAGTGATTTTCTTTTAATTATTTTCTTGTGGGTGTACACAATGATGAGATTCACTACAGTATATTCATATACATACATAGGAATGTTATGTCAGATTCATTCCACTAGTTTTCCTTTTCCCAACCCCCCTCTCTTCCCTACATTCCCCTTGTCTACTCCACTGAACTATATTCTATTTTTTATCCCCCCACTTTTATTATGTGTTAGTTACCACATATCAGAGAAAACAGAGAATGAATATTTGTATAGCCCCAAAGTTACCACATGCTCTTTTGTAGTCAATCTCTTTCTTCACATCTAGCCCCTTGGTTACAATTTTTTTTTTTTTTTTTTTTTTTTTTGTCCTTAGAGTTGTGAATTTTCCAGGACATCACAAGAATGGAACAATACAATTGGTAACCTTTTGAATATGTCTTATTTCACTTAGCATGATGCATTTTCAGTTCATCCATGATGCTGCATCATCATTAGTAATTACTTGCATGTTATTGCTAAATAACATTCCAATGCATGTATTTCATAGTTTATCTAGTCAACAGTTGATTGGCATTTTGAGTTGTTTCTAGTTTTTGTTATTATAAATAAAGCTGCAATTAACTTCCACAGAACTTTTTTTTCATAAATATATATTCAATTTCTCCACCTATATCAATTTATCAACCAAATTACAAATAACCAAACTGATTTCTCAAATATCTGTGCCAATTTGTATTCCCATTATTAATATATACATGTTCCAGTTGGTCTACACTTCTCATATGTACTTGGTATTATCAGTCATTTTACTTTTAGCTATTTTAATAAATATTTAATGATATCTCATTGGTTAATAATACATTACACACATTCACATACAATGCTACATTAGGTTTTCTTAATTTATTCAATACAGTCACATTTATGTACACAAGCAAAGATATTCTATGATTTTCTTACATTGTCCTTATTTTTTATATGATATATTAAGTGAGCTACACGTTTTTCTCCATTTTGATTCCCTAAAATATTCAGTATAAAAGATATCAAATAATTTGTTTATATCAACTTATGCTTTTATTTTTAGAATATTCTCTCTTCTATGTACTTTACAAATTTACTCTATGTTCATGTACAAATATATCACTATGTGTTCCACTTGAATATATATCTATAAAGCCACAATTAAAAATAAATAAATCAGTGGAAGGTAGACCAGCAAAGTAGAGAAAGAAGAATAGGGGAGGCAGGAGGGAAGAGGAGGGGTTGACAGGTGCCTGAAATGGAGTAAACTTAATTCCATGTGTCTATGAACAAGTCAAAATGAACCCAACTACTATGCACAACTACAATGCACTAATAAAAGGAAAGAATAAAATGAAAAAAATAAGTAGTGAAGATTGGAAGCACACAAAATGCCTACTAAAAAGAATGGAAGAACAAATTATACTTTATTACTAAAATTAAATATGGAGTGCTAAAGAATAGTTAAGATTAATTATAGCTATCATGAATATACTGTTGAATGTAAAGTTTTTAAAAGGAAATGCATAAAGCAAAATAATTTAATTTAAATTTAAAATACAGAAAACTATATTATATAATCTAAAAAGAAGCACATATATCTGGCTAAAAGGATGCAAAATTTGCCAAGTTATGATGATGATTACTTCAGGAAGAATAGGGAAGAGGTAAATTGTGCTGTGGCAAAAAACAGGAAGGACTCAGAATTTTTCCATAGTCTTCAGTTTTAATTTAAAAATTCATATTATGCTTGTGAGGGAAGAATGGATATAATTTTGCATATTCTGTTCACTTTCCTGTGATTGATTTTGAAATATAACAATATTTTCTATTTTTGTTAAGATCAAGGTAACCTAATAAATGTAAAACTCTTCATAAAATTGCATGCATGCTAAACACATTATAACCCTTATCTGAGCAAAGTTTAAATTAATGTCAAGCACCCATCTCCCATAAACGGCTTTATAAATGCATGCACTTTTAAAATGCTTTTAATCTTTTCATCATGTGTCATGTAGTTCATAATTATTAAGCAAATAACAAGCCAATGACCAACTTACTAATGCCAAGAAAACATGACAATAACAAAATGAAGGAACCAGATGGAGGTGGGAGAGGGAATGTGCAGAAATGAATGCCTTTCCAATGTTCCATACCAGGCTTAGCACACTGTTAACAGTCAATAAATGTTAAACAACAATTGTAATGATGGGTGCCATCTGCATGCCAAATTTAGAGTGATAGAAACATACAGGATTGACAGCCCAAAGGCCAGACTCCACTTTCTGAATACGCCCAGTGTGTACCACATTTTTCTTAGCGTAGTTAATAACACAAATACTTTTAGTCCCTCAGAATAATAGTTCCAATTATCCCTTATTCTGCTGTCTACATTTTCATTCACAAACACTTTTTGAAAAATAACTGTCTCCACTTTGCCCCTTTTAAGTCATGTTTAACATTCCTGTCAATTTTTTCTATAAAATCTCAAGTTTATATATTTTTTCCATACTCAGAAAACCTCTGATCATGCTATTTTATCTTTGGGTGGGGGGTAAGAGAAGAATGGAGGAACTTTACATTACATAGAGGGTAATGAGAGGGAGGAGGGGGCGGGGGCATGAGATGGTGGAATGAGACAGACATCATTATCTTATGTACATGTGTGATTACACAAAGGATGTGAATCTGCATCCTGCACAACCATAGAAACAAAAGGTTGTACCCCATTTGTGTAGGATGAATCAAAGTGCAGTCTGTGACATTTTTAAAAAATCAATTTTTTAGTTCTGTACATAAAACTTTATAAATGCTTTAATTCATGTTAGCAACATAATATGTTGCATAATGTAAAAGCTCCATTTACATATTTATTTATTTATTATTTGTCTTTTGTCTGAACAAGGAAAAATGACAATACAAGATTTCTTCAGTCTTCATTTCTCAAGAATAAAGACTAAATAGGCCTTGGAATTCTCTAGTTATAAGCTGTAACTAATTCCCCATGATAATAATTAATAGCTATTTTGTATTTCCTATCTGCAAGCTGAAGGTGAAACTACTTTAAGGATATTCTCAACATTCACAAGTTCTTTGGAAGCCTAAGGCCTTTGAAAATGTTAGGATGAATTATACAGAAGGAAGCCCTGGGGACTGTGCAAAAGGGAAGTAGCCCTAGAAACTGGCTTGTTGTGCTTTTCCCAAAAACAGAAAAGAACAACCACATGGAGGGGTGACATCAGCAAGATGACTGATTAGAGATGTCTGGTGCACTTCCCTCCAAAGAAGAACAAAACAAATAAAAATAACACATATTCCACTGAAGCATTTGAAGGAGCCTGCCACAGTGTCAGAGACACTGTGGAGCACAGAGACCCAGGATAGCTTTGTAAAGAAGGGAATGAAACACATAACATCCACCATCTTAACTTCCCTGAAACACAAGGGATTTCATGTGGGAATCAGTAATCAGGAGGTCCTCAGGAGTCCCCACTAACATGATGGGCAACTGACATAGTTGCTGCTGGCGAGATCTACAATCCTCACAGTTTTTCAGATTGGGGAGTTTCCAGGGAATCCATGCTGCTATATTACTCCAGAGAAAGAGGCCAGGCCATGTTGTGTCCTCTCCCACCAAGCTCTTGCTACATGAACCATTCTGGAACTCTGTCAGTCTGTGGTCCCAAGGATCTGCCCTCCTATACATGGCCCTAAAAAGTACCCAGGGACCTTCTTTGAGTAGCATGGATGACAGAGGCCCTGAATCACCTACCCACAGCTGAAGGAATAGCAAAGAGACCTGTGAGTAGCACAACCAAAGGCAATCCACACAGCCCTCTGACACTGACAGGCACTCCTTCTGGGCACACTATTGAGATTGGGTCCCTACACTGCCCTCAGACAAGAACAAACGCACTATTCTGTTTCATGGTGCTGAGAGCCACTAGAGTGACCTGGTTTCATGCAGTCCCCAGACACTGGTGGGGACCCCAACCCTACTACCATGCATATAGTGCCAATCCCACCTGGGCCTTCCAGAACAGCCCCACACCCATGGATTCATTAGTAACTGACAATGTCTCACTTCTGCAGTCACATGGCACCTGCCTAGGCCTACCAGAGTGTCCACATTCCCACATGACCCACAGAAACTACAGGTGCCTGACACCCATGGCTGCAGACACTGTGTCCAGAGTCATTTGCAAATCTGCCCTCCATAAGAAAGCTGAATCCCAGATCACAAAGCAATTCTTCAAACCACCCAGACCTCCACAGGCTGATTATAGCTGAAAGAACTACACAGAGACCACACTGCTGTGCTACCTAGAATTAAAGTGACAAAGAAATGTGCAAAAGTGACCCAATGTGATACCTCTAAAGGACAAAATAATTCTAATAACAGATTTCAAGGAAAAGGAAATTAATGAATTACCTGAAAAAAAATTGTTGGATGCTATAGAAATCTAGTCATTCTGATTTTTATTATGACTGTACCTGCAAAGTTTAATTTTAAATTGTAAAATTTTACAATAGACTTTCGTTCATAATGTGTTCCAATTTTTAAAAACTTGTAAGTTTTGTTATATGAAACTTAGCCTGCAATTGCTATAAAATTTTGCCCTATCTGTATGCATTTTATTAAATTATTTGTTCTAATTAGTTATACAACAAAATGCAATTCAATTCATTGAAAACAAATGGAGCACAACTTTTCATTTTTCTGGCTGTACACGATGCAGAGTCACACCATTCGAAAAATCATGCATTTATATTGGGTAATAATGTCAATCTCACTCTGCCATCTTTCCCACCTCCAGCCCCCTTTCCTCTGCCCAATCCAAAGTTCCTCCATTCTTCCATTGCCCTCCTGCACCATTATGGATCAGCATCCACATATCAGAGAAAATATTTGGCCTTTGGATATTAGGGATTGGCTTCTTTTACTTAGCATAATATTCTCCAATTCTATCCATTTACCTGCAAATGCCTTAATTTCATTCCTCTTTGAGGCTGAATAATATTCCATTGTGTGTATATAGCACAGTTTCTTTATTCATTCCTCTACTAAAGGGCATCTAGGTGGTTTCCACAGTTTAGCTATTGTGAATTGAGCAGCTATGAACATTGATGTGGCTACATCACTGTAGTATGCTCATTTTAGGTCCTTTGGGTATAGACCAAGGAGTGGGATAACTGGGTCAAATGGTGGTTCCATTCCAAGTTTTCTAAGGAATCTCCACACTGCTTTCTTTAATCTCCATACTGCCTCAATTTGTAGTTCCACCAGAAATGTATGAATGTAACTTTTTTCCCACATCCTCACAAACACTTTTTGTTGCTTGTATTCTTGAAAATTGTCATTCTGACTGGGGTGAGATGAAATCTTAGTTTTGATTTGAATTTCTCTAATTGCTAAAGATGTTAAACATTTTTTTTATATATTTGTTAATTGATTGTATATCTTCTTCTATGAAGTGTCTACTCAGTTCCTTAGCCCATTTAGTGATTGGTTATTTGTTTTTATGGTGTTGAGTTTTTCGAGTTCTTTATATATCCTGGAGATTAGTGCTCTATCTGATGTGCATGTGGCAAAGATTTTCTTCCATTCTGTAAGCTCACTCATAATTTTATTGATTGTTTCCTTTCCTGAGAAGAAGCTTTTTAGTCTGAATTCATCCCATTTATTGATTCTTGATTTTATTTCTTGTGCTTGACGTGTCTTGTTAAGGAAGTCAGGTCCTAAGCCAACATGATGAATATTTGGGCCTACTTTTTCATCTATTAGGCACAGGGTCTTTGGTCTAACTCCTAGGTCCTTGATCCACTTTGAGCTGAGTTTTGTGTAGGGCAAGAGATAGGGGTTTAATTTCATTTTGCTTCATATGGACTTCCAATTTTCCCAGCACCGTTTGTTGAAGAGGCTATTTTTTTCCAATGTATGTTTTTGGAAACTTTGTCTAATGTGAGATAACTGTGTTTATGTGGGTTTATCTCTGTGTCTTTTATTTTGTACCCAGTGGTTTATTATGGTGCCAATATCATGCCACTTTTGTTACTATAGCTCTGTAGTATATTTTAAGCTCTGGTGTTGTGATGCCTCCTGCTTCACTCTTCTTTCTAAGGATTGCCTTGGCTACTCTGGATCTCTTATTTTTTCTAAATGAATTTCCTGGTTGCTTTTTCTATTTCTATGAGGAGTGTTTTTGGGGTTTTAATTGGAATTGCATTCAATCTATGTAATTCTTTTGGTAGAATGGCCATTTTGACAATATTAATTCACCTATCCAAGAACATGGGAGATCTTTCCATCTTCTAAAGTCTTCTTTAATTTCTTTACTTAGTGTTCTGTAGTTTTCATTGTAGAAATCTTTCATCTCTTTTGTTAGATTGATTTTCAAGTATCTTATATATTTTTGAGGCTATTGTGAATGGAGTAGTTTTCTTAATTTCTCTTTCAGAACATTCATCACTTATGAATAGAAATGCATTAGATTTATGAGTGTTTATCTTATATCCTGCTACTTTTCTGAATTCATTTATTAGTTCTAGAAGTTTTCTGGTGGTATTTTTTGGATCCTTTAAAAATAGAATCATGTCATCAGCAAATAATGATAGATTGAGTTCTTCTTTTCCTATTTGTATCCCTTTAATTTCTTTGGTCTATCTAATTGCTCTAGCTAAAGTTTCAAGGCTGATGTGGAATATAAGTGGTGAAAGAGGGCATCCCTATCTTGTTCCAGTTTTTAGAGAGAATGCTTTCAATTTTTCCCCACTTAGAATGATGTTGACATTGGATTTAGCATAGATAGCTTTTGTAATGTTGAGGTATGTTCCTACTGTCCCCAGTTTTCCTAGTATTTTGAACATGAAGAGGTGCCGTATTTTGTCAAATGCTTTTTCTGCATCTATTGAGATGATCATCTGATTCTTTTCTTTAAGTCTATTGATGTGATGAATTATGTTTATTGATTTCCAGATGTTGAACCAACCTTGCATCCCTGGGATGAACCCACTCGATCATTGTGCACTATTTTTTTAGTATGTTTTTGTATGCAATTTGCCATAATTTTGTTAAGAATTTTTTCATCTGTATTCATCAGGGATATTGGTCTGAAGTTTTCTTTTCTCCATATGCCTTTGTCTGGTTTTGGTATCAGGGTAATACTAGCCTCACAGAATGAGTTTGGAAGCGTTACCTCCTTTTCCATTTCATGGAATACTTTGCCGAGTATTGGTATTAGTTCTTCTTTGAAGATCTTGTAGACCAGCTGAGAATCCATCTGGTCCTGGGTTTTTCTTTGTTGGTAGGCTTTTGACGGTATCTTCTATTTCATTGCTTGAAATTGATGTGTTTAAATTGTGTGTCCTCGTGATTCCATTTGGGTAGATCATATGTCTTTAGAAATTTGTCCATGTTTTTGAGATTTTGTATTTTATTGGAGTATTGATTTTCAAAATAGTTTCTAATTATCTTCTGTATTTCAATTGTACCCATTGTGATATTTGCTTTTTCAGCATGAATTTTAATAATTTGAATTTTCTCTTTCCTCCTCTTCATTAGTGTGACTAAGGGTTTATCAATTTTATTTATTTTTTAAAAGAACTAACTTTTTGTTTTGATAATTTTTTAATTGTTCCTTTTGTTTCAATTTCATTGATTTCAACTCTGATTTTAATTATTTCCTGTAGTCTACTGCTTTTGGTGTTGATTTGTTCTTCTTTATCTAGGGCTGTGAGATGTAATGTTAGGTCATTTATTTGTTGACTTTTTATTCTTTTAATGAATGAGCTCAATTAAATGAACTTTTCTCTTTGCACTGTCTTCATAATGTCTCAGAAATTTTGATGTTTTATCAGTGTTCTCATTTCCTTCTAAGAATTTTTTTTTATCTTCTCTCTGTTGTCTTCTGCTACCCATGCATCATTCAATAGCATATTATTTAATCTCCAGGTGTTAGAGTAGCTTCTTTTTTTTAATTTTATCATTGATTTCTAATTTTCCTTCCAATTATGATGTGATAGAATACAGGGTAGTATCTCTGTTTTTTTGGTTGTTGTTTTTTTTTTTTGTATTTGCTAAGTGTTGCTTTATGGCATATCATATAGTCTATTTAGAGAAGGATCCTTGTGCTGCTGAGAAGAAAGCTCATTGATGGATGAAATATTCTATATATGTCTGTTAAGTCTAAAATATTAATGTATTATTGAGTTCTTTAGTTTCTGCTTAGTCTTTGTTTGGAATATCTATCAAGTGGTGAGAGAGGTGTGTTAAAGTGTGTTAAAGTCACCCAGTAATATTGTGTGCAAATACAAAAAAAATAGAGATACTATCCTGTATTCTATCACATCATCATAATGTGATAGAATTTGGTTCTTGAAATTGAGAAGGGTTTGTTTGAGGTATATAGATACTCGATTGGGGCATAAATATTAATGATTGTTATGTGTCATTGATGTATGATTCCCCTTAAGCAGTATGAAATGTCCTTCTTTATCCCTTCTAACTAAATTTAGCTTGAAGTCCACTTTGTCTGATATGATGGAAACCCCTGCTTGTTTACTCAGTCCATGTGAGTGATATGTGATTTTTTTTCCCATTCTGTTCACCTTTACTCTGTGGATGTCTTTTCCTATGAGATGAGTCTCTTGAAGGCAGCATATTGTTGGGCCTCTTTTTAAAAATACAAACTGACAGTCTATATCTTTTGATGATGAGTTTAAGCCATTAACATTCATGGTTATTATTGAGATATGATTTGTATTCCCAGTCATTTTGGTTAATTTTTGGTTTTTAACTTGACTTGGTTTCTCCTTCGATTGGCTTTTCCTTTAGTGTGGTTCCTCCCTTTGCAGACTTTGTTATTTTTCATTTCCACTTCATGGAATATTTTGCTGAAAATGTTCAGTAGTATAGGATTTCTAGTTGTAAATTCTTTTAACTTTTGTTTACCATGGAAGGTTTTTATTTCATCATCAAATCTGAAGCTTAATTTTGCTGGATATAAGATTCGTGGTTAGCATCCTTTTTCTTTCAGGGCTTGGTATATGTTGTTCCAGGACTACTTAGCTTTGAGGGTCTGGGTTGAGAAATATTCTGAGATCTGAATTGGTTTCCACCTGTATGTAATCTGATGCTTTTCTCTTACAGCCTTTTAAATTTTATCCTTATTCTGTATGCTGGGCATTTTCATTATAATGTGACTTGGTGTGGTTCTGTTGTTATTTTGTACATTTAGTGTTCTATAAGCCTCTTGTATTTGATTTTCCATTCCATTCTTCAGATTTAGGAAATTTTCCGATGTTATTTCATCGAAAAGACTGTGCATTCCTTTGGTTTGTATCCCTGTGTCTTCCTCTATTCTGATAGAGGTCTTTTCATGATAGCACATAATTCTTAGAGATTCTTATGGTTTTTTAGCTGATGCTTTCTATTGAGTTTTGAATTTGGTTTATTTTTTCCTTCATTTCAAGGATTTCTGCTTTTTTTTTTTCAGAATCTCTATCTCTTTATTGAAGTGATATTTTACTGCCTGCATTCACTCTCATATCATCCTTTACTTCACAGATCATTTTAACTGTGTACATTCTGAACTCCTTCTCTGACATTTTTTCTACTGTGCTGTCAATGGATTCTATTATTGTAGCATCTTGTTTTGTTGGGGATGCTTTCTTGCCTTGTTTTTCATGTTGTTTGTATGTCTTCCTCTTTAGCAATGCAGATCCAAGTTATTGCCATTTCTACCCTATAGACTTAAGAGTGTCCCTGCAGGTTTCTACAACCTTGCCTTTAAGGGGGAGATCAATTTTAACAGCACTTATTGCAAATAATATGCATGCTTAAACCAAACAGTCCAATTAAGACATTTACAGTTTTGTCACAATAAATAGTAATTATGTGATTGATTATTATCTACAATATAAACAGTAGGTTTGCACAAGAGTCTATAGTTTTTAATGGTGGACAAAAAGACAACCAGGGTGGGTATGTGATGTTTATGAGGTAGGAGATAAAAATATAGTGGTATTAGATCATAGGAAGAGTGAAAGACAAAAAAGAGTGAAAGCGGAATCAAAAGAAGTAGGTTGTTAGGAGAAAAGAGAGAAAGATACTCTGGGAAAACAGATGAGAGAAAAATATAGAGAGATCGTAAAAAAAAAAAAAGAAAAGAAAAACTATAAAAATAAAAGAATATACAGCAAAACTGTAATATACTATTCAGACATCCCAGTACTCAGTAGCCTGATGCATGAAAAGTACTTGGTTTCAAAAATGTTGGGGATATGAGAGCAGGAAAAGAAGGGAAAAAAATCTCAAAGGAAAATGGAACAATTGTTTCTATTGGAGTTCAATATCTTCTCTGCTTCTCTTCTCATCAAATAGGTGGGGTTGGTTCAAGTTTACTGGTATCTCTACCCTCAGGATGGTGAAGGTTACTAGGGTGGGAGGCTTTGTCTTAGAGGCAGAATTCCTGGAGGTGGGATATAGCAAATGTGGGTCCTCGTCGGAAGACTGCACCCCAGGAATCACCTTTGGGGTCCACTCATGTGATGTACAAGTCTGGTATTAGCTCCCACAATTCCTGGTCTCTAATTTAGTCTCTAAGCTGTACCTCTCCTTCCCCCACCCTTTCAATTTCTGAATCAGGAACCTCTCTCTCCAGAGGTCCTGAGGGCTAAGCACTGAGATCTGTGCACCTGTCATGGAGAGCTATTTTGTATTGGGCAGATCAGGACCAGGCATTGAGAACTGTGAGACAGTCATGTGATTTCAAGTGCTAGGCCAGACTGGTTGCTGGGGTTGGGGAAACTTGGGATTGAGGAGCCAGAGGGTCCTGTTGATTGCCAAACTGGCAGGATCAGGTGATCTATGGATGCCAGATTGGGAAGGAAGTTTCTACCAGGATCAAGATGCCTCACACCCTCTTCCAACCTCCTGCCTCTGCAGCAAAATGGTGGCTATTAGCACACCTAGCAGTGAAACCTCAGGTGTATCCATACCTGCAGGGATCTTGGTGATGGTCTTCCGGGTCCTGGCTGTTGTCCCTAGATGGAAGCGGCCACATCCCTAGCTGGTGGCAGTGACACCAGTCCTGTAGATACCTTGATGTTGGACTTTCAGGCACTGGCTGGTGTCCTAAGATGGAAGCTTCCACAAGTAAAGATGGCAAAGGCAGCAGTGGAGGTAACCCAAGATGGTGGCAGAAGTGTCCCAAGATGGAGGCAAACAGTTTTCAGAGGTGGGGCAGTGATGGCAGGCCATGTGGTGGCATTGGGCAGCCTGTTCAGAGATACAGCACTGTGGCAGGTGGTGCTGCATCAGGAAACTACCTCCAGGCCCTATCTGGTGTCCCAAGGTGGAGGCTACCACACCAATGGGGCTATGAAGGCAGCTACAATGTTCCAAGATGGAGGTGGCCAGAGGAGCCCTGTTGGTAGATGGGGAGCCCACAGTGCAGGAGGTCCGTGCAGCAGTGGACTGAAAAATAACTTGAAATATTGGTTTTAAGAAAACTCAATGGGACTCAAGATATCATAAATAGACATTTTAACAAAACTAGAAAATCAAGGAAGGAAGGAAGGAAGACTAGCATTCAGAATTAAAAGTTGCTTATCTTGCTTTTCCAAGATAAGCAAAAGTTGAGGAAATTCACCACCAGACCAGCCTTAAAAGAAATATTTATCAGAGTTCTACTTCCATAAGTAAAAGGCTTTGTCATTAAAACTTGTGAAACTATAAAACTCACTAGGAGAGCAGATATGCAAAAGAGCAAAAAAAATCACCTTATCCATACAGAAAACCACCAAATTACAAAGATGAATAAGAAAGAAAGAAACAAATGATATAAAATAAAAACAACCAGAAAAAAATTATCAAATTAGTAGTGTTATGTCCTTAACTATAAAAAATTTTGAATATAAATTAAACTATCCAATTAAAAGATTAAGAGTGGCAGAATGGATAACAAAACAAAATCTAATGTTATGCTGTCTACAGTTTGTGTGTTTTTGACAAACTATGAGAGAAGGAGGAAGATATTTCAAGCAAACAGAAACTTAAGGGGGTAGAAGTAGCTATACATATATTAGATAAACAAACATTTAAGGAAAAAAACTATCAAAAGAGAAAAAAGGTGTTCCTATAAAATTATGAATGGCTCAATTCAATCAGAGGAAATAATTTTATATATATATATATATATATATATATATATATATATATATATACACACACACACACAATACTACGGCATCCCATTACATAAAACACACATTATTAAATATAAAGGGAGAAAGGAAGAAACTGCAATACAACAATAATAATGATGATAAATGAAAATATCAAAAGCTTTCAAATTTAGCATTTACAACATAATCTTATCATCCTGCACGTGGTTACACAAACTGTAATCCTAGTGGCTGGGAGGCTGAAGGATGGCAATTTCATTGTCAGCCTCAGCAAGTGAGTGAGACCTTGTCTCACAATGAAAAATAAAGAGTGCTTTAGACATACTTCAGTGGTAAGCACCCCTGGGTTCAGACTCCAGTAGCAAAAAAACACTGCTTAAAAAAAATAGGGTGTAGTTGGGCATGGTGGCACATGCCTATAAATCCAGTGACTCTGGAGGCTAAAACAGGAGGATCTCAAGTTCAAGGCCAGACTTAGCGACTTAATTGGGTCCTCAGCAACTTATTGAGACCCTGACTTAATATAAAATAAAAAGGACTTGGCATGAAACTCAGTGGTAAAGCATCCCTTGGTTAAATCCCAGTATACCACCCCCCAACATTGCTGTAGAGGTGATAGTCTGAGATATCATCACAAAACCAGGAATTGGGGAGATGGCCAAGACTGACTCCAAAATAAATTTAAAATTATCCACTTGAGAAAGACAGAAGAAAGGTTATCTATTTGCAGATGGCAATACCTTGCGTACAGAAAACCCTAAGCCAGTTATGGCAGTGAACTCCTATAACACCATGGGAGATTGAGACAGGAGGATCACACACTGGAGACCAGCCTGGTCAAATTAGTGAGACCATGTCTCAAAATTAAAAAAGTTTGGGGATGGAGCTCAGTGCCTACCATGCAGAAGGCCCTGGGTTTGATTTGATCCCCAGTGCCACAGACAATCTCTCTCTCTCTCTCTCTCTCTCTCTCTCTCTCTCTCTCTCTCTCTCTCTCCACACACACACACACACACACACATCAAAAATACACACATGTGCATACACACAGAGTTAGAACTAATAATAAATAAGTTACCTTTCTAGTTTCAAGTGCACTTGGTATTATCCAGGCTGATAAGTTTTCTTTTCTCTCATCTCCAGTCTTTGCCAGGAAACCAGCCAGGTCAGTCACTGTGATTATTACTACTGCCACATTTTAAGAATGAGAGAAATGCTAAGTGTCTTGCCCAGGGTCAAAGAGCCAGACAGTGTTGGTTCCTGAGCTTGTGTCTCCAGAGAGCAACACTCTTCCCTTCTAGGAGGGCTTTGGCCCAGTCCCTCAGAGCCTCCCCCACACCCCCAGGAAACATGCTTCTCTGACCCTGGAACAGACAGGCAGAGCAGCCAAAGGAAGTAGCAAAAAATATTTATGAGGGCTGAACAGGCATGGGGGTCATGGCACTCCCAACAGGGCAGTGAGGGTGCAGGCTTAAGGGGCCTCCACATGGAGCTCAGGGGATGAAGTTCCGGTGCACACTCTGGCATTGTTGACTGAGAAGAGGTGAGTGGGAGACTGAGTCTCCCCTGGGGACTTCACACTGCAGCATCAGGCTGCTGGGAAGCTAAACACAAATCAGTACATGGGGGCTCTCTACAACCTCCACCCTGAAGCTCACAGTCAAGTCCCTGGGCTCCTGGAGGCAGGACATAGGAAGGGGCTGGCATTACTATCAGTGCAAGGGCCCCTGGGGGCACTGTGGGTTACCCACCCCACTGCACTTCTAATGCTCCACTCCAAATGTTTCACATGGGACTTCCAGTAAACATTTCCATTAAATGTCACCAGCATTACCAGTCACCAGCAGTTCCCTAAATGCATCAGGCACTCTAGACTTGTGTGCTTCTAACTATGTATTCTTTCCCCTCCTGACCCTCTCTCTCCACTTCCCTGCCTCTTCACAATCATGGTCTATTTTCCCTTCTATCTCTTTGTAAGAAACTTGACAGCTTGCATGCAAGACTCACGGGAAGACAAGGAAGAGGCCATTGAAAGTGACCAGCAGTACTATATTAAAAGCAGCGAACAGATTTGGGAGAAACCATGAATATTCAACTGGAGGTTGGGGTGGGAGCATGACAGCCTTTGAGAAAGGCATGGGTAGGCCTCCTGTTTTCAGAGGAATGAGAGCCACCAGATCCCTCTTCTGGTTTGGCACCAAGAATGCTGTGACTATGACAGGGAAGGAAAAAAAGTATCAAGTGTGACATCACAGGGGTTCCAGAATAGGGACTCTGGCTGTTTCCAGTGACTTCTGAGAGCAACCTTCCCCTACCCCCATATATACATGTTGTAGAATGGGACATCCTGCTCTTACAATGTTGGATTCTTTGGAGATTGTGATGATGTGGATGTGGTTTGTCACCCAAAGGTTCAAAGGCTAGAGGCTTGGTCCTCAGTGTGGAGTGTTGAGCTGAGAGAACCTGTAAGAGGTGGGGCCTAGTGTGAGGTAGTTCAGTCACTGGGAAGGATGTCCTCAGAAGGGAGTAACGTGTCAGGGGTGGGCTCTGAGGGCCCCAGAGCCGCACCCTGGCCTGATCTCTAAGATGGCGCCTGGCAGCTTGCCAGACATAGCTGCACTCATAAACAAGTTTTAGGAAGTAACTCTGGTTGGCTGTTGTACATGAGGCAATCCTGGTATCCGCCTGGAGACTGTTCCTTGAGAGGCTGACTTTCCTGGTAGTCTACTGCTTCTCATGGGCTCCCATTAGATCCTATGAGAGTGAGTTGTTATAAAAAGAACAGTACTGGTCCTTCCCCAGGTTTCTGGCCATGAAATCTCCTCTCTAAACGTGTCCTCACACCATGATGCCATTCATCATGTTGTGATGATCCTCACCAAAGGTCAGTCACAGGGGCTGCCAAATCTTGGACTCTGAAGTAAATAAGCCTCACCTTATAAAGTATCCATTCTCAACTATTTGATTAGAGCAAATAGAAAGCAGGCTAATACAGGGATCATGAAATATGGTCTCTGGGGAGATGGCTAGGGGAGAAGTCTGGTGATTCTCATCACCCTTTCAGGCCCAGCACTAACTGAAGCAGACAGTGCTCAGTGCCTATCCTGTCTCCACTTATACCATTTGTTGTAACAGAGTTCCAGTTTGGGAAAGGAGGTAGCAATGTACCCAACTAACTTACTTTCTAATTTCCCTCATCTTGAGGATGGGTTTTATGACACAATTCTGGCTAAAGAACTGTATGCAAACATCTATTAAAGATTTCTGGGAAAGATTTTGCCTTTTCAGTAGAAGGGAAGATGATACAGTTGGCAGAGCTCTGCCCCGCTTCTTTCTCTCTTGAAGCTAGACCTGCTGGCTGGGATGCTATCTGGGATCCTTTGGGCAATAAGTCATTCTACCCAGACACAACTTGTGACATGGTTGAATTCCTGTCCTATCCCTCACCTGCCTCCCCCTGGCCTATATATTATGAGAAAAATAACTGTGTTTCTATTACACTGACATGTGTCATTGTATTGGTCACTAAGCACCTGAAAACCTCTGTTTTTGGTGAATTGTTCCCACCATAAGTCTAGGTGAGGGGCAGAAACCATTTTTTGTCATTATACTCTGACAGAGATATAATGACCACCTGGTCTCAGTTTTCTCTCTATGGGTGTCTGTTTGTCTTTTCTAATCCCCCATCGCCCCTCACCAGTTTTCTCACAATTAATGGCTGTGCAGGTCATGGCATGCAAGGCCCAGGATTACCAATACAGGGGGAGAAAAAAGCGGGGGTGGGGGGTGAAAAGGAAAAGATTGCTGGTCAGTTGAGCACAGTGGCATATGCCTGTAGTCCCGGCTTCTCAAGAAACTGGCAGAAAGATCACTTGAACACAGAATTTCAGAGTCAACACGGACAACATAAGGAGAACCCATCTCCAAAATAAAACAATCCCTGACCAACACACAATTATTACTATATTCACTTGTTTCTATAAATAAGAGAACACGCTTTCTTCATGATTCTCAAACAAAGAGATTAAAATCAATGTAGTGAGAATCATAATATTTTATAATGTGATTAACAATAAGGGAAATAATATATATTATGTATTAGAAATTAAACCTGGAAATGCTTTAGTTCATTACTAAACTCTCCTCAGCTCATTTTATTTTTTATTTTTTATTTCTAATTTTTTTTATTGTAAACAAATGGGATACATGTTGTTTCTCTGTTTGTACATAGAATAAAGGCATACCATTTGTGTAATCATAAATTTACATAGGGTGATGTTGGTTGATTCATTCTATTATTTTCCCCTTCCCCCCACCCCTCCCATCCCTCTTTTCCCTCTATACAGTCCTTCCTTCCGCCATTCTTGCCCCCCTCCCTAACCCTCACTCTAACCCTAAAACTAACCCCTCCCACGCCCCATTATGTATCATCATCCACTTATCAGCGAGATCATTCTTCCTTTGGTTTGTTGAGATTGGCTTATCTCACTTAGCATGATATTCTCCAATTTCGTCCATTTGCCTACAAATGCCATAATTTTATCATTCTTTATGGCTGAGTAATATTCCATTGTATATATATACCACAGTTTCTTTATCCATTCATCAACTGAAGGGCATCTAGGTTGGTTCCACAATCTGGCTATGGTGAATTGAGCAGCAATGAACATTGATGTGGCTATATCTCTGTAGTATGCTGATTTTAAGTCCTTTGGGTATAGGCCAAGGAGTGGGATAGCTGGGTCAAATGGTAGTTCCATTCCAAGTTTTCTAAGGAATCTCCATACTGCCTTCCAGAGTGGCTGCACTAATTTGCAACCCCACCAGCAATGTATGAGTGTACCTTTTTCCCCACATCCTCGCCAACACCTGTTGTTGCTTGTATTCTTGATAATCGCCATTCTGATTGGAGTGAGATGGAATCTTAGAGTGGTTTTGATTTGCATTTCTCTTATTACTAGAGATGTTGAACATTTTTCCATATGTTTGTTGATTGTTTGTAGGTCTTCTTCTGTGAAGTGTCTGTTCATTTCCTTAGACCATTTGTTGATTGGGTTATTTGTAGTCTTGGTGTTGAGTTTTTTGAGTTCTTTATAGATCCTGGAGATTAGTGCTCTATCTGAAGTATGATTGGCAAAGATTTTCTCCCACTCTGTAGGCTCTTTCTTCGCATTGCTGATAGTTTCCTTTGCTGAGAGAAAGCTTTTGAGTTTGAATCTATCCCAGTTGTTGATTCTTGCTTTTATTTCTTGTGCTATGGGAGTCCTGTTGAGGAAGTCTGGTCCTAAGCTGACATGTTGAAGATCTGGACCTACTTTTTCTTCTATAAGATGCAAGGTCTCTGGTCTGATTCCGAGGTCCTTAATCCATTTTGAGTTTAGTTTCATGCACGGTGAGAGATATGGGTTTAGTTTCATCCTGTTGCATATGGATTTCCAATTTTCCCAGCACCATTTGTTGAAGAGGCTATCTTTTCTCCATTGCATATTTTTGACCCCTTTGTCTAGTATGAGAAAATTATATTTATTTGGGTTTGGGTCCGTGTCCTCTATTCTGTACCATTGATCTACCTGTCTATTTTGGTACCAATACCATGCCGTTTTTGTTACTATTGCTTTGTAGTACAGTTGAAGTTTTGGTATTGCAATACCCCCTGCTTCATTTTTCCGGCAAAGGATTGCTTTAGCAATTCTGGGTTTCTTATTCTTCCAGATGAATTTCATGATTGCTTGTTCTATTTCTGTAAGGTATATCGTTGGAATTTTAATTGGAATTGCATTGAATCTGTATAGCACTTTTGGTAGTATGGCCATTTTGACAATATTAATTCTGCCTATCCAGGAACATGGGAGATCTTTCCATCTTCTAAGGTGTTCTTTAATTTCTTCTTAGTGTTCTGTAGTTCTCATTGTAGAGGTCTTTCACCTCTTTTGTGAGATTGATTCCCAAGTATTTTATTTTTTTCGAGGCTATTATGAATGGGGTAGTTTTCCTAACTTCTCTTTCTGAAGATTCATCACTTATGTATAAAAATGCATTAGATTTATGAGCATTGATCTTATATCCCGCTACTTTACTAAATTCACTTATGAGTTTTAAGAGTTTTCTGGTGGTATTTCCTGGTTCCTCTAAGTATATAATCATATCATCAGCAAATAGGGATAGTTTGAGTTCTTCTTTTCCTATTCGTATCCCTTTAATTTCTTTGGTCTGTCTAATTGCTCTGGCTAGAGTTTCAAGGACGATATTGAATAGGAGTGGTGAGAGAGGGCATCCCTGCCTTGTTCCAGATTTTAGGGGGAATGCTTTCAGTTTTTCACCATTTAGAATGATATTAGCCATGGGCTTAGCATAGATGGCCTTTACAATGTTAAGGAACGTTCCCACTATCCCTATTTTTTCTAGTGTTTTGAGCATGAAGGGGTGCTGTATTTTATCACATTCTTTTTCTGCATCTATCAAAATAATCACATGATTCTTCACTTTAAGTCTGTTGATATGGTGAATGACATTTATTGATTTCCTGATGTTGAACCAACCTTGCATTCCTGGGATGAAACCCACTTGATCATGGTGCACTATCTTTTTAATATGTTTTTGTATGCGATTTGCTAAAATTTTGTTGAGAATTTTTGCGTCGATGTTCATTAAGGATATTGGTCTGAAATTTTCTTTCCTCGATGTGTCTCTGTCTGGTTTAGGTATCAGGGTGATATTGGCTTCATAGAATGAGTTTGGGAGAGTTCCCTCCTCTTCTATTTCATGGAATACTTTGAAAAGTATTGGAATGAGCTCTTCTTTAAAGGTTTTGTAGAACTTGGCTGAGAAACCATCAGGTCCTGGACTTTTCTTTGTTGGTAGGTTTTTGATGACTTCTTCTATTCCATTACTTGAAATTGGTCTATTGAAATTGTGTATGTCCTCCTCGTTTAGTTTAGGCAATTCATACATCTCTGGAAACTTGTTGATATATTCGAAATTTTCTATTTTCTTGGAGTATAGATTTTCAAAATAGCTTCGAATTATGTTTTGTATTTCAATTGTGTCTGTTGTGATATTTCCTTGTTCATTCCGAATTTTAGTGATTTGGGTTTTCTCTCGTCTTCTCTTTGTTAGTGTGGCTAAAGGTTTATCAATTTTGTTTATTTTTTCGAAGAACCAACTATTTATTTTGTCAATTTTTTGTATTGTTTCTTTTGTTTCAATTTCGTTGATTTCAGCTCTGAGTTTAACTATTTCCTGTCTTCTACTACTTTTGGTGTTGGTCTGTTCTTCTTTTTCTAGGGCTTTGAACTGTAGTGTTAGGTCATTTATTCGTTGAGTTTTACGTGTTTTATTGAATGCGCTCCATGAAATAAATTTTCCTCTAAGTACTGCTTTCATAGTGTCCCAGAGATTTTGATATGATGTTTCTTTGTTCTCATTTACCTCTAAGAATTTTTTAATTTCCTTCCCAATATCTTCTGTTATCCATTCATCATATAATAGCATATTGTTTAATCTCCAGGTGTTGGAGTAGTTTCTGTTTTTTACTCTTTCATTTATTTCTAATTTCAATCCATTATGATCTGATAAAATACAAGGAAGTGTCTCTATCTTCTTGTATTTGCTAACATTAGCTTTGTGGCATAATATATGGTCTATATTAGAGAAAGATCCATGTGCTGCTGAGAAGAAAGTGTATTCCCTCTTGGTTGGATGGTATATTCTATAAATGTCTGTTAAGTCTAAATTATTGATTGTGTTATTGAGATCTATGGTTTCTTTGTTCAATTTTTGTTTGGAAGATCTGTCCAGTGGTGAGAGAGGCATGTTAAAAATCACCTAGTATTATTGTATTATGGTCTATTTGGTTTCTGAGATTGAGAAGGATTTGTTTGACGTACTGGGTGAGCCACCTTTTGGGGCATAGATATTTATGATTGTTATGTCTTGCTGATTTATGGTTCCCTTAAGCAGTATGAAATGTCCTTCTTTATCCCTTCTGACTAACTTTGGCTTGAAGTCCACTTTATCTGAAATGAGGATGGATACCCCAGCTTTTTTGCTGGGTCCATGTGCATGGTAAGTTTTTTCCCATCCTTTCACCTTTAGTCTATGGGTATCTCTTTCCAAGAGATGAGTCTCTTGCAGGCAACATATTGTTGGATCTTTCTTTTTTATTCAATCTGCCAGTCTATGTCTTTTGATTGATGAATTCAGGCCATTAATATTCAGGGTTATTATTGAGATATGATTTGTATTCCCGGTCATTTGACTCATTTTATTCATTTATTTGTTTATTTTTGACACGACTTGGTTCCTCTTTATTTGAGAGTTCCTTTAGGATAGCTCCTCTCTTTGCTGATTTGCTTCTTTGTTTTTCATCTCTTCTTCATGGAATATTTTGCTGAGAATGTTCTGTAATGCTGGCTTTCTTTTTGTATATTCTTTTAGCTTTTGTTTATCGTGGAAGGAATTTATTTCGTCGTCAAATCTGAAGGTAAGTTTTGCTGGGTATAAGATTCTTGGTTGGCATCCATTTTCTTTTAGGGCTTGAAAAATGTTATTCCAGGTCCATCTAGCTTTTAAGGTCTGGATTGAAAAATCTGCTGATATCCGCATTGGTTTCCCCCTGAATGTAATTTGGTTCTTTTCTCTCACAGCCTTTAAGATTCTGTCTTTATTTTGTATGTTAGGTATTTTCATTATAATGTGCCTTGGTGTGGGTCTGTTGTAATTTTGTGTATTTGGAGTCCTATAAGCCTCTTGAACTTGATTTTCCATTTCATTCTTCAGATTTGGGAAATTTTCTAAAATTATCTCATTGAATAGGTTGTTCATTCCTTTGGTTTGTTTCTCTAAGCCTTCCTCAATCCCAATAATTCTCAAATTTGGCCTTTTCATGATATCCCATAGTTCTTGGAGATTCTGTTCATGATTTCTTACCATCTTCTCTGTTTGTTCGACTTTGTTTTCGAGGTTAAATATTTTGTCTTCAATATCTGAGGTTCTGTCTTCCAGGTATTCTTTCCTATTGGTTATGCTTTCTATGGAGTTCTTAATTTGGTTCATTGTTTCCTTCATTTCAAGGATTTCTGTTTGTTTTTCTTTCAATATCCTTAACTCTTTATTGAAATGATCTTTTGCTTCCTGTATTTGCTCTTCTGTCGATTGGTGCGTTCATTCAATGCCTGCATTTGCTCTTTCATTTCATCGTTTGCTTCCCTTATCATGTTAATTATGTACATTCTGAACTCCCTTTCTGACATTTCTTCTGCCATGCTGTCATTGGATTTTATTGATGAAACATCCAGATTTGTTTGAGGCATTTTCTTCCCTTGTTTTCTCATGTCGTTCAGGTATCAGTGGACTGCTGAGATGTTGCAGATTTCCTCTATTGACTTATAATGTCCCTGAAGATTGCTAGTGTATCCCTCTTATCCTTCAGTAGCCTGAAGTCTTAGAGGAAGTTGATACTGCGGTGCTCCCCAAGGAAACTGCCTCTCTAGGGGTGGTGGTCTTCAGGTGGGGTATATTCCCTGATAGTGGGCAGAGGTGCCTCTACTTGTTGACCAATGGTCATCCAAAGGGGAACTAGGTTGCAGGCTGAGGCAAGGTCTGTTTGGGCCTGTGTCTCTGGTTTTACCGTCCTTGTGGGAAAACCTCACCCGTTGGGGAAGACTCACCCGATGGGGAGGTCTCACTGGTCAGTTCCCCTCCTAGAAGTTCCCCTCAGTCCACAGCTACCACCTGGGCAGGGCAGCCTTCCCAGGCAAGGTTCCCAGGGGCCCTGCCCTTCGCAGAGGAGTCTCCTTAGGTAGCCCCTCCTCAGAGAAGCTGCCCGCAGTCCTGGAACCTTCGCTCCGCCCCTCAGCTTGTCTCTGTGTAGCTCTTTCAACAAAAGGCGCCTAGGTCCCCGGACCGGACCGTGCTTTGCACCTAATCGCCTGGCTATGTGACCCCTCCTCTGAGCAGCCACTTGGAGCCTCGTACATATGCTCCAAGCCCCAGTGACCCGCCGCTCACCTCTTCCTCCAGGCAGCCACCCGGTGTTCTGTGTGGGCGCTTGGAGACCAAGCCACTCACTGCGCACCTCCACCTCCTCAGGACATCCCCCCTCCCCGTTGTTCAGGCGGTTGCTGAGTCCAAACAGCTCGCCGCCCAGCTCTTCCTCTGGCAGCCGCGGAAGCCCCAGCAGGTTGCTTCGAAACCAAGTGCTGTGCTGCGCGGCCTCCTCTGCAAAGTTCCCTGCTGTCCGTGTTTACCGCTCCAGCGGGGGGAGGGGCGTCTAACCGAGCAACTCTACTTCACAAAGTTCCCTGCATTCCGAGGCTACTGCCCCATCCGGGACGCCTCCCCAATGGGAAAGACTCACCCGGCGGCTTTGAGTTGGTCCCAAGTCACTCACTATCTCCTCTTTTGAATCTTGAGTCCTGGAGCAACGTGAAATACAGCCGCCCTCTAGTCCGCCATCTTGAAACCCCCCTTTATTTTTTATTTTGAGACAGGGTCTTATTCAGTGCTGACGCTGGTCTGAAACTTCCCATCCTTCTACCTCAGTTTCCCAGTTGCTGCGATTGCAGTTGTTTGCACTTCATCCAGTACAATAAGATTATATTTTATTTTAAATGCTAAATTTTAAAGCTTTTGATATTTTAATTTGTCATAATATAATATATCTGTATGTATGAGTGCACATTTAAAATACATACTGAAATATGTTTAAATTAATTAATTTTTAAAAGGCGTATGTATAGTGGGAGGAATTAGTATCCTGGAAGAGTAATGATCCTTGAATAAAAATTTAATTTCAATGTGATCCATTTAAAGGTCATTGGGTGTGTTGGTGCACACCCCTAATCCCAGCATTTTAGGAGGCTGAGATTAGGAGGCTGAGGCAGAAGGATGGCAAGTTCAAGGCCAGTCTCAGCAACTGAGACCCTATATCAAAATAAAAAATAAGAAGCATTGAGGATGTAGTTCAATGCTAAAGCATCTCTGGGTTCTATTTTTATCAATCATTTTCAATCACATTATAAACATTACAATTCCCACTTTAACCTGTTGATTCAAGAATCATGAAGAAAGCATGTTCTCTTATAGAAACAAGATATTACAGTAATAATTGTGTTGACCAGGAATGTTTTTTAGAGACTGGGACTCCCTTATGTTGTCCAGGATGGTTCTGAGATCCTCACTTCAAGTGATCTTCCTGCCAGCTTCCTGAGAATCTGGAGCTACAGGCACATGCCACTGTGCCTAGCTGACCAGGAATCTTTTACTTTCTTCTTCTTTTTTTTCCCCCAGTACTATTAAACCCAGGACCTTATACATGATAGGGAGTACTCTGCCACTGAGTTATGCTGGAGCTGCACTTAAAAATCAGGATCAGGTCCCATCCCCACCCCCTACTTCTCCATGTTGAAGATTAAACACCCAAGAAACACCAAGGCAAGAACAAAAAGTTTTATTTAAAGGATAGAACAGAGGGAGAGAGAGAGAGAGAGAGAGAGAGAGAGAGAGAGAGAGAGAGAGAGAGAGAGAGACACCTCTGGAAAGGAGAGGGACCAGAGCTGGTACCCCAGAGAGTTGGGTTGTCCTGCACCTTTTGTAGATTTCAGATCTCCTTTCCTCTCATGTCCTCCTCCTCCCATTCAGTATATGTGGCCAAAAGGTGGAAGGAAGCCATCCAGGGAATGCCTTGTCCTGTTTTCCATATCTCCCAGAAAGGCAGGAAGGGAGCCTCCCAGGGCATAATCCTTAACAACTCCTTGCTGGGATGAACAATTCCCTGGAAGCAGGTAACTTTAGCAACAGGTTGAGCAGAGGGAAGTGCTCTGGAGGTATTAGCATTTTGTTTCCTTATGAATCAGCCCCCATCTTCCTGACCCAATCATTCATTATCTACACTGACTGTCTTTTTGCCCTGGTCTCAAAACTCCTCTGATTAAGGGAGCCCTTACTGATGTAAGAAGAAATGGATGATGGCCACTCTGGCTGTTTCTGGCTGAGAGGGGCTGACAAGGGGCAAGCAGTTTGGGTTTCCCTTTTAGGAACATTTTGGGTCAGTCAAAGGGTCCGTGGTAAAAGTCTGGTTTGGAAAAAATAGGTTGTAAGTTCATCTGAGAGGTAGGTGCTTCTATGAGAGAAAGAAAAACACACGAATACTGGAACGAGGTTAATACAAAATAAATGTTGTAAAATGAACATGCCAATAAATATGATGATGATAGAAACCTAATTTTTCACCATGACAAGACTGGTGATGACATGACCTCTATTCAAAATATAAATCTTTAAGGATATTAGTTGCATTGCCAGAGTTATTAGGAATGTAAACACAACACTTAGTTTTTATAATGTCACAGATGCCCCCATGAAATGTAGTTAAGCTATCTAATGTTATCTGATTTTTGCAAAATACCTTTCTATTGGCATAAACTCTCCATTCAGTGGAGGTTCCTTTATTTGTGCTGTAATACAAAGCTGCTCCCCTGTCCTTTCCATTGCATCACAACCTAGCTTGTCAGTCTGAATGCTCTCCCCACCCTTTCCGCTGCAGCCATTTTCCCCACCTCCCAACTACTGTCAGTCTGTGAACATCCTAGCTAGCTATTGGTTCATCAGTCAGCTTGTAAGTATCCTTCTCCTTTATTGGTCCCCTGTTAGCATGGTGGAATTCAACTGCTTAGGGATAGCACCCCCACCATCTTTTCTCATGCTTTCTCTCCCCCTGACCCACTTTCTTTCTCCTCCTCGCTTTTCACACTCTCTCTAGCCGCACCCTTTCTCTTTTCTTCTCTTTTCCTCTCATTTTCTCTCTTACCCAGCAGGGAGACACTCTGTTTGCTTAATAAACTCCTTTATGTGATTTCCCGTGTCTGGCGTGGTTTTTGTGGGTTTTCTTACATATGCCACTTAGGGCTAGATAATCATACTATTGAATAGATCAAGTCTATGTAGGAGGTTAGGAAGAATTGTAGGCCTTAAATTGACTAAAAATCTTCTGATTCTGACACTCTCTTTTGATAGTTATCAGGCACTCCTGTCTAAGAATCCCTCCTTTATAGCCTATAGTCTTACTTACAAATAGGTGGGGCTAACGCAAATGTACATTTTAAGTTACATTAAGAGAACTCTTGTTTTTCTTTTTAAATGCTGTACCTTCATTATAACTTGTTTTTCAAGGTGTTTAAGACCAAGTTCGTAAAATTGACCTTGTTTCTATCTACTGTTAGGAGTCAGCTGAGTTTCTTCAGGTGTCTTGAGAACTTGTGAGCAGCCTCTTAGCTCTTTTAGTATCATCTGCCAGAATAGGTCAGGATCTTGTTGACCACATGGTTTCCCTTGGAAGCATCAGGGACATTTCCTTCAATTTTAAAACTTTTTTCATTTACCCACTTATGAAAACACACATAATGCTTAAATATATTACCTTATGGAATTTAAGAAGTCAAGAGTACTTAATTCTATACTTAGCAGTTGACGTTTTAGCATTTTAACTTTGCAAATTAATCAGATATCTCCTCTAAAACATATTTATGATTAATCCCATTGATGTTAAATCTAATTTACACATTTTAACTGTAAAAACCAAGATATTAGACAACTGTAGTTAACAGTATTAGCCATCTCTTCCCTGTTGAAGAAAATTCCTAGAAGCAATGAATATTACATTCTAGATATTTTATAGAAACCAACACTGTTAATTGTTTGACCACTTAGACAAAATTATTAGTTATTTTAAAGACATCTTTATTCTCATCTGTTTACTAATTTAAACTGAACTTTTTTTAAGTCACATGAACTAAAATGTATTTGGATCCATTTTTCTTTTACATTTTCATTTATGCATGCTTATTTATAGGCCAATTTTGATACCACATACATGATTTATGACATATGTACATATGTAAGCACAACAATACAATACACAGGTATGCACACAACATAAAACAGACAGGAAAGAGATCTTGTAGCCTTTTATAGGTAGACCTCCACAGGTAGGAGGCAACTCTACAGATGTTTATTAAAGCTTCTGTTAGATTTAACGTGTTAGAAATTAAAATAGAACCTATCAGACTTAAATAGAAGTCTTTTTATATTATGACTTAAATTTAGGGCAGGCCTGTACATTTTAAATGCTAGGTGTAAAGTCTAACATCTCTGGTGGACAATGAAATCAAAGGTTCAGGTGGCCCTTGTCCTCAATGGTTATCAGATTTATTCCCAACATCACCATGTCTATGTCCTACTTAGGATTTTGTAAGAGGAAATTTTCCCAATGTATTTGAGAGATAGCCCTTGAAAAATTGACCCCTGGACAAAGACAAAGTGTAAAAACCTCTGTAGTTAGATAAAGTAAGACTGATCAGAAAAATGTATTAATTTAGGCATACAGGATCAAATGTGAATTCACCATAAAACCGTGAGCTCAAAAATAAAGATTTTTTTTTAAAAAAACAAGAGTTCTAAAGAAATGATGCAGCTGATTACTCTATTAAAGGAGCATACAGAATGTCTTCATCAGATCAGAGTCCACTTTTGGTTGAGATTAGAGTCAGTTATTGAAAGAGAATGGCCTGAAATCCTTAGGTAAAGATTTTTAATATAAAGAAGATGTGATCATTTCATTTTCCCTCCCTGTGCTGTAGTGTTTAGGGAGGAACTTGTTAAGAAAACAGCATGGTATTCTGAAAGAGGAGATAAAATAGCCAGCCATTTAGGTCCCAAAAGTGGCTTGGATTTACAAGTGACACTTTTTTCTTCTGTCCCAAATCAGTTCAGTTCAAGCCTTGTAAACCTTGCAAGCTCAGCAGGTCCTGCAATTTACATTTCAAATTCAAGCCTTGCAGAGATAGAAATATGGCAGAAGCTAAGAAAGGGAAGTTGTTGTTTTGAGCAAAAACCTCATTCATAATAAGGCATTTTAACCATTATTTTTTCATTTCACCAGTTAGTAATCAGGCCCAGTTTGAATGCAGAACATTGTGAGATATCATCTCACATTACTGTTTGAGGATGAGGCTCCCCTCTGAAAAACATGAAACAAATAAAAGAGATTAGAAGCACTGAGGAACTCTCTTTGTCTAGGGGCATATATCTGATGCCTCCATCTCCTGGAACTTCTAATGGTAAGAAATTTCCACACCTCCTTCCATGCATGATCTCTGGATTTAACTGCTGCCTTATCAGTGTGGTCATAAACCATATGCTTTTTCATGGGTGGCAATGAAAAAGATGCAAACCTCCAGATTATTAACACTTGCCATGTGACTTGTAATTCCCTGGGAGAACACAGGACCCCTTTGGGAGATGAATTTTGATCTGTGTTGAGCCTCCCATTAATTAATGAACTTTTGGGAGGGGAAATTCGACTTCACCTAGAATGGAGAATCATATCTAAGTCTAATTTACAATAGCCTCTGATGGCCATGATTCTCTCTCAGGGAGTTGGCATTGAGACCATGTTTGGCAGCAGAAGAACACTAGGGGGTAAAGGATAGAATAAAGGGTTTATGCTCACTGTGGACTAAAGGAACCGTCAGAGGGCTGTGGATAGAAGCCTCACTTTGTAGTCAAAGAAGCTAGTGGAGCACACAGGAGCATAGAAACAACAATGGGGATCCCTACGGGCTTGTAGAGGCTTATGTGAACAAAGGGAACCCAGGCATTTCCTTATGAACCACTCCATGTCCCTCTCTTAACCCTAGAGTCTGAATAGCTAGAGTCTGATCTGCAAGGGGAGAGGACTGCTCAGGTGGAGCGAATATTGGAGTGCAGTATGACTCATCTGGAAGTTGCTTGTGTTAACTGGGGCTTTCACTCAATGGTGCTTGATTAACAAGTTGCCACAGGATAAGGATGGTTGGGAGAGGTGTGAGGGGAAAAACCTTTGAGGTTCACCAGGGAGTGGCCCTTGCCACCTCCATTATCTGTCTCCACACTCCAAAAGCAGACTGGGATTAGAGACATTATGTATTCATTCCAGAAGTGCGCTGAGTCTAGATAGGATAATGAGAAATGGCTTTGGCAGAAACCAACATGCCTGACCCACAGGACAGGTGATTGGGGGCCACCCAGGCTGTGAATCCTGTCACCAAGTCTTATAGCATGTCAACTCACACTAACTGCATTTAATTAGTCAAAGGGTGCCCATTATTGTCCTCCAGAAAGAAAGAGACAGAAAGATGCCCCTCAAAAAGATGTGGGGTATCTGTGAAGGAGCTTACCTTTGTGATGATCTCAGTGGGACCTCCAGAGATGAGATGGTGATGAGAATCAGGGCCGATTCCCATTTCCTGATGTTGAAGATTAACACCTGAGAAACACCAAGTTAAGTGTAGAAAGCAGGTTTCATTTGCAGGACAGAACAGAGATAGACTTCTTTTGTTGCTGAAAGCTCAGTCCTTGTCCCCAATGCCAGTTCAATAACAAGGAAATAGTTTTAAGAGAAAGGAAAAGGGTTTATTGCTTTGCTAGCAAAGGAGAAAACACAGGGGACCCTGTCCCAAATGCTGTGATTCTCTCCAACAGCAGGAACAAGGGACTTTTAAAGAGGTGACTCAAAGACTGTATTTCATGTATTCTCTGTCTGCAGTTGTAATTCACTTGTTAATTTGGAAGATAGTCATTTATGAGCTCTTCTGCTATCATCCCCCAAATCTGGATTACTTAATTCCTATGGTGGGTGTGTACCCAAGGACAGATAACTCTGCCTAGGACAGGGGAGAAAAGTAATCCTGTTTCCCCTGAGATTAGGGAGAAGGAGAGATAAGGGAGGAGCAAGGAGAGAAAGACAAAGAAACATGCCCATTTTAAAAATAAGTTGCAGTAGCAAAGCAGCAAGGGTTATATTCAAAGCACAAGGTGGACCACTGTTACATTTCCCCACTGTCAATTTCTACATTCCATTTCTATGGAAAAATAGGCGACAACATCTCCAGACTGCTTCCTGTTGAAAGGGGTCAAAACCCAAAGTCCTTGTTCTCTATCAGGTAGGGCATGGACAGTTAAGGGCATTCAGCATCAGAGCAGTCCAGAGATCCACAGTGGCAGATGTCAGATGATCGTACAAGGCATACATAGGGCAGGGATCATGCTAAGATAACAATAAAGACAGAAAGCATTACATTTTTGTAAATAATTAGCACAAAAACAATTAGTATTTCAACCAGTCTCTGAAAACCATGAGGACAGTAACTTATAATCTTATCAGTGAAAAGCAAATCAAGTTCATCAATATAGGAGGTTAGGAAGAGTTGTAGGTCTATGAAATCAGACTCAAATTCACTTAGGAAAAATTTGTGATTCTTGTGATCATTATTATTAGGCACTCTCACACAAGAACAATGCCTTTATAACCTCCTGCTTTGCTTACATTTGGTAGGGCTGACACAAGTGTGCATCTTAAGTTACATTAAAAAAAATTGTACTTCCTTTTAAATGTCCATGTACTACTGTGGTTTTAGGCTATATTCTCCTGCCAGGTTTTTAAGACCAAGTTGGTCAAAACTGATCTTGTTCCTATCTACTCTTAAGAGTCAGATGAGATTCCTCAGAGATCACTCTTGGGGACATATATGAAGGCTCCTGGCTCTTTTAATTTTCCTCTTACCCATGGTGCCACTTGCCAGGATGGGTCAGGGTATGACTGACTATATGTGGCTTCTTTTGGAAGCAACAGGAAATTTCCATCTCCAATGATCTTCCTTTTTGCATAATGTACACTGGTTGACTTCCTGTTCTCTAGGGTCCCCTCCATCTTCCTGATCAGTAGATGGGGTGACTCACCAAAGTTGCTGGTCTTAGAGAAAGGCTGAGTCCTGGCTGACATTAAAGGGCAAGTGTCAAAATGTTGGCTATTTTTTCCTTGGCACTTTTACTTCCTTGATTTTGGTCTCCAAATTTTTGGTTTTAAACATTCAGCAAGCCAATTTCACCAGTCTTAAAGAGGGAATAACAGGTCATAACTTCAATATCTATAATTTTACAGTTACCCCTTCCATTTAATTGGAGTTAGCATTAGTACTAGAATTCAGCGTTATTTACTATCTGTCCTGTAGGTGATGGCTTATCTTAAATTAACCCAGATTATTTTTTTTTTAGAAGCAGTATCTCTGCAAAACACCAACAGACAACTGTTAAAAAGATTACAAGTAAAACACAAAATTAACAGAGTAAAATCATATCGTGTGTGTAATAGCTATGAACTAATAAAAATGATTTTTATAATCTTGAACCCTTAGTTACATATTATATCCTCTGTTTGAGATCATAGTAATCTTTGCAACAAAAAATAATCTTTCCAATACGGCCTTAAATAAGCTGTCTTATAGCATGTCACCAAGTCTTATAGCATGTCAGCTCGCACTAACTGCATTTAATTAGCCAAAAGGTGCTTACTCTAACAGAGTAAGGTGGGACGCAGAGCCTTATCTCAGGTAAGGTGGGTCTCTGCACAAATAAATAACACAACATTACATCTGAAACATGAATCAAAGAAAGACTAAGAGAACTTTTAAATTTTCTTTTGTGGAAAAAAATGACAGAGTGCTTCCATGTTTTACAACATCACCATTAAAAACATCAGTCTCTCATTATCTTTCAAAAATGCATTGAAATTCCAATTTAAGTGTGAAGAATAACACAAAACTTTATATATAGTTTCTTGACAATGGGTTACTTTATCCAACTATAAAATATCAAATGACATGAATAAAAAGCAACCAAACTTGTTATCTTTATACAAATCTGGAATTTTGCTACACATAATTTTAATTTGGAAAACACCAACTTGGCTAAGTGCTCTCCTAAGCTTTACATTTAACTAAATTTAACTTTTAAAGTACAATTTAGGATTCGGAGTGTATGGTAACAATAATCACAGGTTTGCATGTGTTAACAAAAATCAAAGAATAGCCTTAAATCTCTTAAACATTTAGGAAACAGTGTTAATGATCAGAAATTGACTTAGTCAAAGCAAACATATATAAGACAGGTCTTCAAGCGACAGTGTGAGCTGGGTGCAGTGGCCCCGCAGCTCAGGAGGCTGAGGTAGGAGGAGCACTAGTTCAAAGTCAGTCTCAGAAACTTAGCAAGGCACTAAGCAACTCAGCAAGACCCTGTTTCTAAATAAAATACAAAAAAAGGTTTGGGGATATGGCTCAGTGGTTAACATCCCTAAGCTCAATCCCCGGCACCAGGAAAAAAAAAAGAGAAGACAGTGTGGCCCTTCTATGTCAGATACAACGTATAAAGGAGAGCATTTATTGGTTACCTTGCCAGTAAACCTAGATAAACTTTCATTTTATAAACTTTTAGCTGACACTCAGACGAGACTCAGATATTGTACTCAGATGTATACTTATATTTAGTCACATATATTTGGGGTGTCAACTATATTGTTATAACTTAAAATAATATTTATCTAACCAGTTACAAAGTAATCGTTTAAAAGACTTCAAAACAGGTACAAAACCTAATGCCTTTAATATTTAGTTTCCCTAACAAAACCTAACACATACAAGAAAATTATCTAGATAGATAAATCAATGTTTCAGACTTTGCTTTATATCAGTACCTTAAAGTTCAAATAACTTTGTGCTAATTATAGCCAATTTAATCACAAACACAAACTTTTTGGGATTTACCTTCTGCAAACCCTTTGTAACTTACTTACATTCACAACTCGCTCACACTCTTGGTTTTGTCCTCTCATTCATCTTGGAATTTAGCACAAGAATATTACTTTACCAGACAAAATGCTTTCTAATCCAGAACATTTCTCTTACCTTCCCAGTTTCTGTACTAAAATGTATTTCCAATACATGTAACTTTCTTTTACCTTTTCTAGTTTTCTGACCCTTTCTTAAATTCATATTCTGAAATAATCCTTATGAATGTTATCTGTGCATTTAATTTATACAATAAATTTCATCCCAAGAGAATGATCAGACAATCTGTCATATACAAAAACTGTGCCTTAATCTTTTTTCTCCCAGGTTCCATTCAAGGGGTTGGAGCACAGGATATTTTTTGAGCCTGACCTGTCTGCCTTGTCATTATCACAATACCATCAACTTTGAGTTGCCCACTGTCAAGTGTACCCAGAGGTTCCATTTGGGCCTTTTTCTTAATACTAGGCACATTGATATGCAATGGAGGAGGCCCTTTCCATTTTTTCCTTTAGACTTCCTTGAAGATTCTTTGCAGAGGCTGCCTACAAAACACAGGTTGGCCTTAATTTCTGTCTTTTCTGGGTGCCCTTGTTTACCCTGCCAGTGTCCCCAAGCATTTAGTTTGATGGGATACTATCAGAGCAAGAATTGCTCTACCCCAGTGATGGATATCTCCTGGCCAAAAGGGGTGTCCTGTCAGATCTTAAAAGGTGAGGTTATTCTTTTCCCCAGATCATAAACTGACAGTGCAGGAACCTACCGCTACATCCTCTGTGGTCAGCAGCCTCCATCTACCATGGGCACAAAGGGCTGGAAGGCAGGGCAGGGGCCAGGTTCTCTTGGGCCATTTTTCTACAGCTCAGACAGCTTTTCTGGGATTTTTTTCCCCAGCTTAGGGCTAGTCCTTGACCACAGTGAGATGATTGGGATGATTGAGATGATCTGTGACTACCTGGGACCAAGCTGAGAACAGTGTTGGGAGTGCCAGCACTGAGTTAAAAAGATTTAAGTCTTTTTAAGTCCTTTCTTCTAGGGTCCTGCTATGCTTGCACACCAGAAGCTGTGTCTTTTGGTGCCTTAAACTTAGTTCTTGGATGTTCAAACCCCTTGTCATGCAACTGCATAAATGATACACATACTGAATCTCTTTTATATACTTTACCCCAACAGACCAACTTCAACTTCAAGATTGTATAATAATCCAGGAAAACCATTAAAGGCCAGATTGTGTTACAGTTAAGCTCTTTCTCTTTGACAGGCTTATACCTATAGGTAACCCATTCAATCAAGATCTCTCTGCTCAAGAGGCTACCAGTAAGATCAGTACAGCATGGCCATGACTTAAATGGCCAATAGCACAAAAAATACAGACAGGCAAGAGAGGATCACTGAAACCAGGCTGACAGACGGGAACCTTTAAAACAGACAGAATTGCATGTACAAATTTCTTTCACTTACTTTACCTTTGACAGACCAACTCCAACTGCAATATTGTATAATTTTCCAGAAAGCTATTCAGAAGCCAATTACAATAATGCCAATTGTTGCAATAAAACATCATCAGGCTTATACCTACAGGTGGCACTTTCTTCAACTTGCTTTATCTCTGACAGACCAACTCCAATTGCAAGATTCTATGACAAAGAAACAGAGACAGAGAGGAGCCCAGAAACCATGGGCCACAGATGGGAAACTTCAAATTGACCAGCCAAGAACTTTCTCAAGAGACTACCTTTAGGATCAATACAATATCAGCCATGTCTTAAATGGGTCAGTAACAGAAACAAAGCAAAAACACAGACCACCAGAGGGAATTCCCAAACCCAAGACCAACAAACAGGTGAAAACCTAGCACTGAATCCCTAGGTTCACGAGTCCTGCTTAACCATGAGTCCTACACTGATGGCACCGCAGATTTCCCCACAAAAAGGGACCAGACGTTCCCATGAAGAGGAACCAGATGTGTGGAATCAAGGGTCCCAGCATGCATACTGGAGGATTTACCAGATGGCCCAGGATGTTGCAACTTTACTGAGTTCAGTTTCCTTTTTCTAAAGTGGACCACATGGAGCACACTGTACCATTCAGGGAAGGAAGGTGGGAGTTTCCTGAAGCAAAGGGAGCTTTGACAGCTGCTGGATGGTTCCTCAGTCTCTCCCTTTTCTCACAGGAATAGCTTCTCCAGTTTGACCCAAGGAAAACTTGCCCATCTCCAAACTCTGCTGCAGTTGACACACAACAAGTTTGCCAGCCATCCTGCGTCCTCAGCATGGAAGTGGGGTTCCTTGGAGATGCAGGCCTGCCCAAGGAAGCTGGATTGGGGGCTGCTTTTGGGTCTCAACTGGTATACCAATTTTTTTTACCAAAAACTCAGTCCTTGTCCCAAATGCCAATCCAGTAATGAGGGCATGATTTTGAGAAAAAGGATAAAGAAGTTTTATTGCTTTGCTAACAAAGAAGAAGCACAGGGGACTCCTGTCCCAGAAGCTGTGATTCATGAGCTGAAATTTTAATCTTACATGAATTTGTACCTATAGCATGGTTTTTAACCATGCAGACATTATCAGAATATGTATTAATAATTTTAAAAAATAGATAAGAAAACACCTAGTGTCTGCTTCTAATGCAGTGGGCAAAATGTCAGGTGACCGTTTAACTTTTTACTTATATTATTGCTACAATATAGATTTGGTAATATATCTTAAAAATGACTAACCTGATGGTTAAATTTGTTGGCGTTGAAAGTTAGATACAATTTGGAAATGTAGTATTTATTAAGTTCTTATTATTTAGTAAGTATTGTGGCAAATGCTTATATTTCCTCCAATAGTTCTTCAGTAACTGTACACAATGAACTTGAGTGTTAGAGAATGATATAATTTGCTGGAGGCCAACCTAAAGGCTAAACCTAAACAACAAACACCTGATTCCCTGTCTTCTTTAAGGATAAATTACACCTCACTTAATTTTATGTTGGTTTAATGCTAACATTAAATATTCAAAATAACAACTCTAAATCTGGCTGTGACTCGACACAAGGTCTCCCAGGAGACTGCTGGCCTGGTATCAGCAATCCCAGATGGGAAACTCATCCAAGCTGCCTTCAGAGGCCTACTTTGGCAGCATATATACCCAGATGGAAACTGCAAGTGAACAAAACCAAATTGAACAGCTTAAATTGATTGAATTCAAGTTCTGTCATTTTAAGTTAAATTTTTTAAAAAGTTAAAGATCCAAATACACACAAGGGAATGTGTGTATTTTTTAAATTAGGACTTTTTTTCATATTGCTGTTAGATTATAAATTGTGTTTCTCCAAATCCTAATGATGATCAGAGAAAATAGTATCTTTTTAAAATAAGTTCTATCTCTTTCACAGGTCACTTTCATGGCTTTCTGCTGAGGTGTTTATGTTTTCTTATGATTTTAGTTTTATTTTGCCTAACCATATTTGTTACATCAGGCACTCATCTTGTGAAAAGAAGGCAAAAGAGGTATTTTCCTCTCTCAATGATTGGGTAAACCCAAGTGCAGGAAATGCAAATCAAAACTACATTGAGATTTTATCTTACCCCAGTTAAAATGGCAATCATCAAAAATACAACCAACAATAATAGCTAGCGAGCAGGTGGAGAAAATGTTCATTTATACTTTGTTGGTGGAACTGCAAATTGGTAAAACCACTTTGGAAAGCAGTATGGGGGTTTCTCATAAAGCCACGTGGTCCATGGAAATAGGATTAGCTATTAAATTTAAATTGTAGCGTTGAGGTTTCCCTCCAAACACTTGCTCAAACTATAGTTTCTTAGGGATGCTACATTGATAACAACACCAAGAAAAGGACCCCTCTTCCACAGCTCACAGAGGGGCATACATTTTACTATGAATATATTCTAAGCTAAATACTTAGTCCATCCATCATGATCTATCTGTGAAAACTTGGGTGATTTATATAATCGCCCTTGAATTTTAATAAGAGCAAATAAGAAAAAGTAAATCTAAGGTAAACCCAAATTAGCAATAATTACTGTATTGAGCACCAAATTTAGTTCACAAACATTTTTATGGGGAAGATAACAGAGTTGCTTTTGTGTCAAGACTTCCAATGAAATTATAATGTCTGACTCATTCCTACTGCTTAGGGAAAAATTTTAACTTGTTTGGATTTTAGTTTTTAAAAAAATCCCATCCAGGTCTCAGAGAAAGAAATTAAGCAGAAGGATGGCCAAACCTGAAGGGATGCAAGGAACAGGTGCTAGAGGAACAAGAGAGAACTGATCAGAAGTGGAAGGAAAACCAGACTCTTTGAGGGTAGAGCTTTACAAGAGTCAGAGGCCTTGGGCTGACAGGAAGTCTCATGCTACTGTCAGATGGAGAATTGACTGGTAATTGAGAGGAGCAACCAACACATGTGGATGCTGGCTGCAACACCTTGTAAGTACCAGTAATCCCACCCTTTGTCCTTTGAGCAATAAAAGGCAACGGTGGCACCTTACAGTGGAAGGAGCAAAGGTAACCATGGTGACTATGATAGCCAAAGATCTGTGTATTTCCCTGTGGGAGTGGTGGGGTGAAGGAAAAAATAATGGAATGAATCAAACATCATTACCCTGTGTAAATGTATGATTACACAAATGGTATGCTGTTACTCCAGGTACAAACAGAAACAACATGTATCCCATTTATTTACAATAAAAATAAATTAAAAATAAATAAATAAATAAATATGCCTTTTATTGTTAAGTGTGAAATACCTGAGGGGGGGGGGGAAGAATTAGGTTCAATTTAATCTAGAAAAAAAATTAATGTGGTGTTTCTAACACCTAGGTTGTGTAGACTAAATTCATACATGTCATATATAAAGTGAATTATATCATCATATAATTATCCTATTGAAATTTCCACACATTTTCTACCAAAATCTTAACTCTGCCATCTGCAGATCAGTTTGAGCATTTATGACAAAAAAAAAAAAAAAAAAAAAGTTGCTTTGAAAGACTTTGAAACTAAAAGGTTTAAGTAGAAATTTTGCTTCCAAAGGTGAAGGATTTTCAGTATTGAATATTCAGCAAAGTGTATGTAATGTTTTATGGGGGGAAGACTGAGGAGAATATGGACACTCATTTGAATATCAGCAGCTTTTTCTAGTGGGTGTATGAATATCTTTGCTGCATGGGAAACCATTTACATAACCACCCACCTGCCCAACGATGAGGATTAAATCCCTTTATACTTTCCATTAAACACATTCTCAGACTACATTTCCTCAAATCTTTATGCAGATGTCAAGACAGTCTGATGCTAGACAACTAAATGGAAAAGATATGAATTCCAGAAATCTGTCACTAGTACTTTTGTATAATTGATCATGAATATTAATCATCTCTATTCAACAGCAAAATGGTAGTAAAAAAGATTAGTGATTATTTTGAACAAATCAAATGTCTCCTAGAGTATTTGTAATTATGAAGAGATTTAAATTTTTAAAGGTATAATATTATGAATGTGGCCCATGTGAAATATCACCAAAATATTATTTATAATTTTTTAGTGTTTAGTTAGATACAAACCCCCAAATAAGTATTTTTTTTTTTTTTAGAGAATTGTTAGATATCCAGGTATCCTTTTTGTGCTACTTCATGGCTTCTGGGCCTCATTTGTCCCTTGTTCATGCCTCTGCTATGGGTTCTGCAGAATTCTGTCTTGTGTGTGTGCCCTGTTTCTTGTTTCCTGTACCTAGATAACCTTGCTGATTGAAAGACTTGGAAATCAAAGGGACTGAGCTAGGAACCCATAAAGCACAATTGAGAAGTACCAATTCTCCAGTGAAACTCCAACAGTTGGAAAACAAGTGGTAAATACTTCTTACCCACCTTCCCTCTTCCCAGCATTGACAGACCTGAAGAAAGATTATGCAGCTCCGTGGTGGCTAGGATATCAGCAATCGATTGCATGTAGTCAAATTAATAGTATGTCCAGTAATTGGTTCTTCATTTCTCTAGGCCTTACTCACCTTTTCCTTCACTTCAGGTGCTTGATACCGCATTTCCCAATAAGGACCTTTCCCCTCAGGCTGTTTTATGTCAAATCCATGCTAAAGCAAAAAAAAAAAAAAAAAAAAAAAAAAAAAAAACCTTTGATATACTTCTCTCTTCATTTTTTTAACCCAATAGTTACTGGATAAAAATCAATACTGAAATTCAGAATACATTTTCAATCTATTCCTATTTAAAAAAAAAAAAAACAATATGTTCATATTACTCTATAAAAGATGTAATGTTTCTTTTTTAAAAAAGAGATGTATTCTCTCCTTTCATTGCCAATTTCATTATAGATAACAATGATGTGGGTTTCAATAAATAAAGATTCCATGTTCAAAAGTGTATGAATTTTTAAAAAGCATTCAATGTCAAATAAATCAACAAAAAGTTAGATAAAATATTATGAAAATGGAAAAAGCACAGATGATTTTAACTTTAGTTAAATACTAGTGGGAATTTGTCAAAAATATTGCAACATATTTTCAAATATTTCCTATTGGTAAAGAAGATGGAGAAACATAATTTTTGTCAGTCAGGAATGTAGTGTTGAGTCTCTACTTAAGCCATGGGAAATGCCCTAAAGTATGATTTATTTCATCTTTAATAATGACTAAGTTTTATCATTTTTTAAAATAATCTTAAGGACTTATAGAAAAATTTTTCTTACATTTGAAAATGAAATGCCTTCATAGAAAATATTTTTATTTTTAGTAGCAATGCATAGGAAAGTAAAATCTTTCTGTTGCCCTTAAAAATACAATCCCTAAAGTAGTAATTACCTACTAAGACAGAACTCTGTCTTGCTCTGAATAAGTTAGAATGGCGACTAGTGGTGGCTTGTTTTTAGACCTCCAAAAGTTGGTTTTACTCACAAGGTAATGTAAGAGAGCTTAGCTTTTAGCATCTCATGTCTCCCAGAGTAAACACTTTAGATTTCTGAAGTATATTCCTTCTTAAAACCTTCTACACCTCTCCATAACCTTGTAAGTATTTCCTACTTTTGAGGTTGCTTTAGTCAACAGTCCAGTCTATCTCAAGCCCTTCTTTTTTGCCTTATTCTTCTACGTGAATTCTCTGTGCAGGAATCACTTAAGAATTGAATTGGGATTCAGAGTTAGTTGTCTAATTACTTGTAGGTAACCTCAAAAAGGCATGTACTTATGTGAGTTGATTTGGGGCTAGGAAAGTTTCCAGGAGGAAGTTTGTTTTCAGGAGTATAATATGTAGTCAGGCACCGTGGTGTACCTCTGTAATCCCAAGGGGTTAGGAGGCTGAGGCAGGAGGATCACAAGTTCAAAGTCAGCCTCAGCAAATTAGCAAGATCCTGACAATTCAGAGAGACCCTATCTCTAAATAAAATATTAAAAAGGATTGGGGATGTGACTCAGTGTTTAAAAACCCTTGTGTTCAATCCCTACTACCACCCCCAAACAAGTATAATATATATAAATATATGAACTCTTTGATGAGAAAGCTCATAGTTTTCTCCTTTATCCTGGATCTCCAGTATCCATAGTCAATACCCAATAAATGTCTGTGGAGTGAATGACCTGGTAAACTGGTGGAAGGTAAAGGAGAAACAGAGAGGACTGACTTTATAGGCTAGTTTTAAATTCCCTGAAGAAAAGTTATGTAGGTATAGGAGAAGGAAATTTCCCAAAAGGTCCCTGTGAGACACTGCAGCTTAAGCAATCCTCCTTTCCAGAACAGGAAAAAGTGAAACAGAACTTTTTCCCACTACTTGCAGAAATAAAACTTGGTAACTACACTTTGAGGATTGAAATACAACATGGCCTTTGCAGAATAATAAAAGGAATGTTACTTTCTTTTATTATTTCAGTTAAACTAGCTTCAAAGAGAACTAAAAGAGAGTTCACAAGGATACTTTCTGCAGAACTAGCAGATTGGAATCATCAGAATGTGAACATGTGCTTGCTAGGTTACTGTGTATTCAGACAAGCCAGCAGTATGAAGACTCAGTGCACTATCTGAATTTCTGAAACACCAAATTGGTCATTTCCGAAATATGTATTCTACATCCTCTAGTGTTTTTGTTTACATCTTGCCCTTTGCCTATACTATCCTTCCTTCCACATGTACCTGTTTATATCCCATTTATATTTCAAGTTTCCACTATAATTCTATTGTAGAAGCCAGTCAGGTTCAATGTCCAGAATAGCATTTGCCAACAAAGAAGGCATTTTTCAGTCCAAAGGATATGCCCACCCTGCATAGGTCACCAAAGGTATTGCCACCAAATTTTCATGCCAAACAGTATCCAGAGCCTCTCTATAAAACACCACAACTCATTGAATATCTACAATTACTTCCTACATCTTTTTCTCTAATTATGATACCCAAGAAGAAAGAAGAGTTGAAAGAATATCATAGGAAGATAGCTCCATTTACCTTGGCAATGACTCTCTCTCTCTCTCTCTCTCTCTCTCTCTCTCTCTCTCTCTCTCTCTCTGTGTGTGTGTGTGTGTGTGTGTGTATGTGTGTATGTGATTGAACACAGGACCTTATACATGTTAAGCAAGTCATCAAGCACTGAGCTACAACTCCAACCTTGGCAATGAAGTTAGGTACCACAGCAAAAGCTTGGACTACAAAAGCAAACATAAGTAAATGGAATGATATCACACTAAAAAGCTAACACAACAACATGGAAAGGTAGCCTATAGACAGAGGAAAAAATGTTACATATTAGACACATAAAGTACATATTTGATAAAACCTTAATACACAAAATTTAGGACTTTCACAAATCAATAGTAGAAAAACAACCCAATGAAAATTGGACAGAGGACCTGAGCAGACATTTCTTCAAAGAAAACAGAAGTAGCCAATAAATATGTGAAAATGTGCACAAAAAAACTGATCACTAGTGGAAGGCAAATCAAAACTATGAGATAGCATCTCGCACTCAATAGAACAGCTGTTATTGAAAAGCCCAGAGATAAGACATGTCTGTCAAGGGTGTGAAATAAAGGGAACACATGTATACTGTTGATAAGAGTGTGGATTGGTTGAAAGAATTCTGGAGGTTCCCAAAGAATTTAGAACTAGAACTGTGATATGACCGGTTAGTCCCACCTCTGGGTATGTACCAAAGCAGAAGAGATTACCACCTCATGAAGAAGATATCTGAAAGCCCACTGCATCACTGCTCATAGCAGCTTTGTAATATGGAAAAAAAAAATGTTTTCCAACAGATGAATGGATAGAGAAACCATGGTATACAGCTAGTGAGATATTCAGATAAACAAAAATAAGAATATCATCCTGCTATCTGCCACAAGATGGATGTAACTAGAGGACATCATGCTCAATGAACTAATTAGACACATAAATAAAAGTATTGGCCAGGCATGGTGGCACACGCATGCTTGTAATTCCAGCGACTTGAGAGGCTGAGACAGGAGTATCACCAGCCCTAGCAACTTAGCAAGACTCTGTCTCAAAACAAAACATTAAAGGGTTGGGGATATGGCAAAGTACCCCTCGGTTAAATGCCTTGTACTAAAAATATATAAATAAATAAATGTGAATTGTATTATTTCACTTGCATTGGAATCTAAAAAAATTCAAATATATAAAGATAAAGAATAAAAGAGCAACTGAGGAAAGGAATGGGGAGATGTCGTTCAGAGGATAAAAAAATGTCGGGCATGCTATATGAATAGATAAAGTGATGAAATGTACTGCATAAGGGCTTTAGTTGATAAAATTATATTGTATTAGGGATTTTGGTTAAATATGTAGATTTAATGTGCTCTTGTCATAAAAAAAGTCTGATGTGAGATGATGGATGTGTTAATTTTCTTCACTATAACAATCATTTTACTATCTATAGCCATCCCATGATATCATATTATAAACCTCAAAAATATATAATGAAAGTTTTAAAACAACAACTAAAAAGAATATTTTTTTTCCATTTGGTTGAAGAATAGAGGCTTCTTCCACTATATTACTCTCTAAAGAAACTTGAGACATAGGGCCTCTGGTACATTGACAGTTTCCCTCTTACCACCAAGATGCCCATGTCCTAATCCCCAGAACCCACAAATACTACCTTTATGTCAAAAGAGACTTTGCAGATGTGAGAAAATTAGGATTTTGACATAAAAAAATTATACTGACTTGTCCATGTGAGGTCCAAGAACAAGGGTTCTCGGAAAAGGGATGTGGGAAGAGTCATTTTTAGAGAGAAAGGCATGCAATGATGAAAAGAGATCAGTGATACACTTTGATGAAGGAGGCAGGAGCCACAAGTGAAGGTATCTAGATGACCTCTAGGAGCTGAAAAGTCCGAGGCATTGTATTATCTCCCAAAGTTTCGATAGATGGTATTAGTCATACCCAGAAAAACTGACTTTGGACTTTTGGTCTCCAATACTCTGAGTGAATGAGTTGTATTGCTTTAAGCCACTAGATTTGTGGCACTTTGTTACTGCAACAGGAAACCAACACATTTTGGTATCTGGAAGTAGGGTGCTACTGTGACAAATTCCTAAATGCATGAAATGGCTTTTAACTTGTCTAATGAATAGAATTTTGAAGAATTTTGAATGTCATAGTAGATTAAGCCTACATTATTTTAGAGAATATATAAATTATCACAGACAAAATGTTAATAGAAATATGAACTCCAAAAACACTGGTGGTGTGGACTTAGAAGGAAATGAGGAACAAGTTATTAGAAACTGGAAGCAAGAAGATCTTTTTATACACAAACATTTCCTAATAGGGCAAACACTGCTGATTTATATTCTATTGGTAAATGAAAAGTAGAATTATAAACAATAAACTTGATTATTTACTGAGAAAAACCATCGAACTATTGAAGATACAGTCTAGTTTCTTCTTGTTGAAAGAAAGATAGAAAGTGAGAAGAAAACTAAGGTTTATTGACATAAATGATTTTAACATGAAAAAATTATCCTGGTTTATCTGAATAGGCCTGATATAATCACCAGAGTCCTCATAGGTGGAATGCAGGGGGACTGGAACTAGACAGACAGTCATGAGATGACAGAAGCAGAGACTAGAGTAAAACACTGAGCACAGAGGAAAGAGACAGTGATGGTTAATTTTGTAAGTCGATTTGGCTAGGCTGAGGTGCCCAGATGTCTGGTCAAACACAAGCATAGATATTGTTGTGAAAGCATTTTTAAATGTGATTGACATTCAAATCAATAGACTGATTTGACTTGTACAGTTACATAAACCAAAATTATACTCCGCCTCTAAAAACTGGAAAAGAAAAACATATAGTCCCCTTGAGCCTCCAGAAGGAATCAACTTTGCTAACAAGTTGAATTTAGTCCAGTAAATCTAATTTTGGACCTCTGACCTTCAGAACTATAACAGAATACATTTGTGTTGTTTGAAGGGCTTGAGCAGCTGCTGTGGTTTAGAGATGGTTGGAATGTGTCTCCAAGGGGGCATGTGCTGGAAGCTTGGTCCTTGATGTGGTAATATTGAAAAGTGGTGTGGGACCTTTACCAGGCAGGGCCTAGCGTGAGGTAAAGTCACTGGGCATGCTGCCTTTAGAGGGAATTAAGGGCCTGTGGGACCCTGGTTAATCCTCCAGAAAAGGTAATAAAAGAGCAAGATAGGCTCCTCCTTATTCTCTGGCTTTCTGCATTACCATGTGATCTCTTCTTCATATGACCCCATCACGATGCTATCCACCATTATTTGACACAACCAGGGAGCCATCACCGGAACTGGTACATTATGTTTTGACTTTAACCCTTCAGAAGTGTGAGCTAAATAAATATTTTTTCTTAAAGTTCCTAGTCTCAAGTATTTTGTTTCAGTAATGGAAAACAGATTAATACAGCAGTCCTATGAAATGTATGTAAGTCTTATCCTAATGTAATTAGCAAAATATTCTTAAACATATTTTAAATCTGTAATATTAATACTTTTCCTCTTCCTTAAATGACAAGCACAACAAACCCAACTTGTATCTCACTTTACATTATTTCAGCCCTCCTTCTTACTCCAGGTTTTCTGTCAACCTACAATTTGCAGATGTGATCTCACATCAGTGGAATAGGGTATTTTGTTTTCCTGAGCTTCCCTTCCATTGACCTGAATGCAATGGCCAGGAAACCATCACCCATTCTGACGCGAGGAGAGTCTGGAATTATGAGAGAATTAAACCCCATGTAGCAATACCTAACATACAAGGATGGAAACCCATTGATAAATTTTTCATTTCTTTGAAATACACAGGCAATAAGCAAGTTCTCTCCCATGATTCCTCCAAGACACAAAATGTCTTCCTAGTTGTCCCCATGTGTGATTAGCACGCCATTTTTCTTTCTTTCTTTTTCTTTCTTTCTTTCTTTCTTTCTTTCTTTCTTTCTTTCTTTCTTTCTTTCTTTCTTTCTTTCTTTCTTTCTTTCTTTCATCCCTCTTACACTCACTCTTATCCCTTAGAGTCATTTTCAGAAATATACTGTGATGCCCACTTCTGGAGGGAACTAGCCTTACTTGCTTGGTAACAGAAGAGACCGTAGGAAGCACACCATCAGGATAGGATTTGACAACTAACACTCACCTGTCAGAGAGCAGCAAGGACTGTGTTGTTGGTAGTAAGGGGTGGTGATATACTAAGGACTTCCCCAGTGATCAGTTCGGATAAGGTGCAAATAGAAGGTGAAACTTGAGCTTTCAAAGCAGTTTTAAATGATGGCATTTAAATCACAGTGACAGTGGTTCTTAAGATTGTGATTTGGTTGTCTTTTTTTTATAGCTTCAAAAGCATTTTTTCCTTAATAAAATGACAGTCAGGCACAGGGGCACACAATGGTAATCTGGGTTACTTGGAAGGCTAAGGAAGGAAGATCTCAAGTTCGATGCCAGTCTCAGAAACTTGACAAGACCCTATCTCAAAAAATAAAAAAAAAAAAAAGAGGAGGGACATAACTCAGGGGTAGAAGCCTCCTGAAGTTCAATTCCCAGTGCTGAAAAAATAATAATAATAAATGTATAAAAATAAAAAATTAACTGACAGATTTCAATAGTTACATTGTGAAAATATGAAAACCAGTGTGGCAACATTTAGAGAGATCCTCTCCTGCACACCAGGGAGCAACAAGGTACAATTATAGAGGTAGCAAAGCTACATGGAGAATAACTGTATAACCTTGAAAGATCTCTTCTATCAACACAGGTGAGGATAGGGAAAGAAAAACACTGGAAACATGCAGTGGGGACGTCTGATTGGATGAGCTTCAAAACTTGAACCTCCAGATTCTTCTGTGTCTCTGGCCCAGAGGACACAGATTCCTTACTCTTGTAACTAAGAAGATGCCTCCAGTCTCCTGGATTTCTTGCATGACACCTGAGGTGTTTGCTTTGCAAGATTATGTTTGCACCATAACGCCTCTGCTTCCTTGTGTTGTCTCCACACTAATAAATATATTCATCCCGAGTGAGTATAAGCAGCCTATTCGAGGAGGAAATGGACAAGGGAGAGGAGAGAAAATGACGGAGCAAGTGAGATAAGATGTAAACCATAGGTGAGTCCGGGTAAAAATTATAAGGATATTCCCTTCGCTATTTCTATTTTCACAGTTTAAGTTTGGAAATTATTTCGAAATAAAAATTTAAGAAGTACATATTTGCCAAACTACAGCATAAAGAAACAAGGAAACAGAACAGGTTTACCTTAAGAGACTCCTAACTGCTCCTCTGCTAAGAAAAGTCAGAATTAGACACATTTTCTTTTGTTCATTTAAAAGTCTATACCCAACTATCCCAAACATTATAGGGATAAGTCTTAAATGATTAGTTGAATGAGTTGCTCTTTCTGTCTAATAATGCTGCTTTCCTTAAATGTGCCAGAGCAGGAAGTTGTGAAATTGCCATGAGCTGGTTCAAAAGTAATCTGAGTCATTGCTTGCATTCCAAACAAGCAAGATCAAAAAGTAAGCCCAAGGAGCAGGCTGTTCCTTAAGTCTTTGACTTCACTGACCCACAGAAATAGCTGAATTTAGAGGAGCAAGAATTATCAGCCATTAAGTTGAATTTTCTGAAACCATTAAAATGTAAGATGCTATCAAAGTGTCCAAAATGAATCTAAACTTCTAGCTGTAACTAAAAATTATTAGGAAAGTGTTTTGTTGGTTTTGTGCTCTTTGGTTTTTATAGTTTGATATAGGATAGGGAAAGTGAGTATTAAAAATCTGAGATTATATTATCATGACACTTGATCAATTATATTCACTCACTTCTATAATTCAAACCAAATTGCAAATGGTAAAATGGCTCGATCAATACTTAATGTCATCCTTTTGGGACCACTTAGGATGTATGGCTCCCTATTTCTCCAATATAGCCATTGCTTATCTGCCCTTTCTTGGAAAATCAGCATCCCACCTGTATTATTTAACAACAGACATGATTTAAACATATTTTGATTGGACTTGCCTCTTCAGACTTGGCATGCAGGGACAAAAACATGTCCCATGGCAGAGGTGGCAGTTCTAGAGAAAGCCTCAATACCTCCTTCCCCTTCCTCTCACTTTCCAGAAATACTTTAAGACTTAAAAGCTTGATCAGTTCAGGTCCCCATATAAAGTGACCTATATTAGTAAATTAAGACTTCTAAGTTCTGCTAAAAATATCAAGTAGATCCTACCCTGGGGTAGACAGACTACATTTGTCTGTGGGTCATATTTTCACTGCCTGAATTTTCCTTTAACCTTGCAATGTTAAATAGAAATAAACTGAGAGAATTGAACCAGCATTTGACCCAGCTATCCCACTCCTCAGTTTATACCCAAAGGACTTAAAAATATAACTATATGACCAGTAGGAATTCTACATCACATACGACCAGAAGAATGAGAAATTATACTCTATTTATATATTAAAAAATCAACATACAGTGATGCAACCACATCAATGTTTATTGCAGTTCAATTCATAATAGCCAAACTATGGAACCAACCTAGGTGCCCTTCAACAGATGAATGGATAAAAAAAACTGTGGTGTATATACACAATGGAATATTACTCAGTCTTAAAGGAGAATGAAATTATGGTATTTGTAGGTAAATGGATGGAGCTGGAGAATATCATGCTAAGTGAAATAAGCCAATCCCAAAAGACCAAAGGCTGAATGTTTTCTCTGATATATGGATGCTAATTCACGATAAGTAGAGGGGAGCTAGGGAAAAATAGAGGTACTTCGCATTGGGGGTAGTGAAGGGAGGGGAGGGGTATGTGGGTAGGAAGGATAGTAGAATGAATCAGATTATTATCCTACATACATGTGATTACACAACCAGTGTGATTCTACATCATGTGCAACCAGAAGAATTAGTTATACTCCATTTATATATGATGTGTCAAAATGCATTCTACTGTCACGTATAACAAATTAGAACAAATTAAAAAAAAAGAGAGAAACTGTGGCCTAGACCGGGGTTGTGGGGTGGAGTCGGGTGAACGACTTGTCCAAAGCTGAACTTGACCATCTATCTTGTGCTGTTTGCACCACATCTAGAAGTCTGTTTGCTATTGTTGTTGACTCTATATTTACCCTGCTGGTGACAGACTGAACACACAGAAAGAGTACTCATTTCTCCAGTGGACAATGGGACTTGGATGGTTGTGTATTAATTTTAAAGTGAAACAAGAATATTCCCATGTGAAATATAGCTGATTGTGCAGAGTTCGAATTACCTGATACTTTTTGTTTGATTGAAATTTGACTTTGGCTCAAATCCTTTACATTTGTTGTTCTCACTTTTATTAAAATTGAGTTTTTTCTCTTTTAATTATTTCTAAACCATTACTAAAATTATCATTTTTACTGAGAAACTGAAAAACTCAATTACTCTTATTTATATAGCTTCCCTCTTTGGGTTGAATCCACCACAGAAAAAGTATCAAGGTCTTGAATTTCAGTCTAAACTCCTGATTCATAAGGTATAAGTCCAGACCCAATAACAAGGATACTGGGATTTAGAAGAAGTTACAGGTATTTTATTAGATACTATTACTATTTTAATTGTCAGAATAATATAAAAATGCCATGTTTTCAAGTAATCCAGATATGTAAATAAAAGGCCAAAAATAGAATAGAAAGGAAAATTATAATGCCATTCTATAGAAATAAGCATTATTAATAATTATTTATTATTATTAATTAACATTATTAAAAATAGCTATATTTTTCATTATTTGTTCAGATATACAACTATTTTAAACAGAAATTAGATCATTCTACATGTACTGTCCTGCTTTTTCATTGAATAATAAACCTTGAACCTCTTCCCATGATAATACAAAGAGATTATTTATAATAAATAATAAGAAATATAATAAATAGATTCTGGTTTGGATCTAGGAATGCTCCCCCCCAAACTTACGTGTTAGACAATGCAGCAATTCAGAGATGAATAGAATAGATTATGAGAGCTATAACCTTACATTGGTGAAAAGGCAAAGACTTACAGAAGTTTATAAAATAAAGAGAAACAAACTTGCCCCAACCCAATTCTCTGGTGGTAACTGCTATTAAAAACATGATGTGTGTCACTCCAATATTTTAAGCATTCTAATTTATGTATTTTAATAAAATGCTCACATTCTTTATCTTCTTAATTTTTTTTTCCATGCCTCATGCATGCTGGGCAATTGTTTAGCCACTGAGCTACTCTGCCAGTACCAAGAAAGTGTGTGTGTGTGTGTGTGTGTGTGTGTGTGTGTGTGTGTGTGTTTGTGTGTGTGTGTTTTTCTGGGAATTGAACCCAGGGCCACTGAGCTAAACCCCCAACCCCTGTTCTTTAATAAGAAAAATGTGACCTGTTATTGTATGACTCACTGCTTATTATTTTGAGCATGTAGATAATTCTCCATGTTAGTACATGTAAATATACCAATAAGAATTGACCTGACAAATTTCCTACTGATGTTCATCAATGTCATTTCTATCTTTTATTATTTCAAGCAATGGTGAAATAAACATTTCTGAACATATATCCTTGTACCTTTGTGAAGGTCCATCTCTGGAGTCACTTATGCTAAATGAAATTATTCTGAGGAACAGGACACTTGTTTAGTCCTGTCCTACTTATTCTTACATTCCCCTGGCCACTGGTACTACAGTCTGTGGTTTAAGAATGTGTCTGTGTCCCTCAAACTCATTTGCTGCATTTATCACAGAGGACTTTAGAAGTGGTTTCTATTCGTTTTATTGTTTTAATAATACTGTTTCTCTTTTTTTTAAAATTTTATGTTTTCCTTATTTTCCTAGAAAACTATTTCATACTTACCAATTTATTAGAACAAAATTTAACATATTATTCATCTATGTGATAACTTTACTTATCTATGTCTACAGATGCTCATATTAAGTATATTTCTCTTTGTCAGTATTGCTAGTAATTAAAGTATTTTATTTTTATATTTTTGGCTTTGAGGACTGAATGTAGGGGTGCTTTACGGCTGAGCTATATCCCCAGTACTTCTTACTTTTTATTTTGAGACAGGGTCTCACTAAGTTGCTGAGGCTGGCCTCAAACCTGTGGTCCTGCTGCTTCAGCCTCCCCAGTCAATGGGATTACAGGTGTGTGCCAATGCATATAGCTTTTCTTGGTCTTTTTAAAGAGGCAGTGCTTATCTTACCTGTCAATATTATTGAATTTGTCCTATGATATTAATAACATTTTAATTCAGAGTTCTTTTGTTGATACTGTACCTTCTCTAGTATCTTGAGTTGAATCTTATTTTTTTATTTTCCAACTATTTTTATTTATTAGAACATAATTCAATTTTATGAATTTGCCTCTGAGTAAAGTCTTGGTTATATTATTTTTACTTTTTAAAGTTACATTCATTTTTATTTTGATTTTTATTTCACATGACATATAGAATAGTAGTTGTTTAAATTTGGTCTTTTCTTTTAAAATTATTTCTAATCTATGACATCACAGTAATGTGTTTTATAATATTTCTACTCTTCAGAGACTCATGCATATTATCACTATTTTACAAAAGATTATATAGAGGGCCAGGTGTGGTAGTGCATGCCTGTAATCCCAGCAGCTCTGGAGGCTGAGGCAGGAGGATTGTGAATTCAAAGTCAGTCTCAGCAAAAGTGAGGTGCTATGCAACTCAGTGAGAACCTGTCTCTAAATAAAATGGAAAATAGGACTGAGGATGTGTCTCAGTGATAGAGTGCCCTGAGTTCAATCCTTGGTACTGCCCCCCCCCAAAAAAATATATATATATATGTTTAAATATGGTTAGTAAAAATCCTACGTTTCAAATTTTGGTTTACTTGATCTGTCAAGATTCAACCCTAGGATATACCAATGTATCAAAATTACCAACTATTTCCTAAGAATTTTACCTATGTTTTATGGCTAGACTCTAGACACATAACCATTTTTCAGGTATTATATATTAAATCAGAACATGTCCCTCTTTAATCCATGTAATACTTCGGCCTTAAATTACTACCTGGATTTTTCATTTGTCTGCATTACATTGATAGGACTTTGTTCATCTACTTACTTTCAACCATTTAAGATCTTTTAGTTAGATTCAAAATATTACATAGCTTTTTCTTCCTCAATCCAAGTATCTTGCTCTACTCTCAGGAAATTAACCCCAAACAGATAAAATTCGAGATAATGAATACATTGATTTGTGCCTAAGACTTTGATGTTTGTCATGTACTATATGATCTTATTTCTTCCTTTTCCCTCTTTTCTTTAGTCAATCTTCTCATAATTATTTATTTGCTTGCGTTTGCTATTTCAATTTTTCTGGTCCTCTGTATTTATTCTTTCAATGAATTACTTTGTTTTCTTGCCTCAGTTTGGATTGACTTCTTTTCCATTATGACTTTTTTAATTTTGAAAGCTATGGAAGGTTATCTTTATTTTTTTATTTTAGAAAATTAATTTACATATTCAATGTATAAAAATATGACATTATTATCTTTCCAAGGATGTAATTCCAACAGCATCAAATACTTCATCTTCCATCCCTGTTGGACATGTTTTCAAATATTTTTGTTCTCCTTATTTCTTACATCTACAAAACAATAGTATTCATGAAGTCAAGATTTATTTATATTTACTCATATTATTACCACTTTTTACTTCCATGTGTTTTGCACGTTTACATCATCGCTCCTTTAGCTTTCTGTTCATCTAATGAATGTCATAATTTCCCTCAGAGGTAACTTTTACTCTGCCCAAACTACATGTTTTTAGAATTTCCTCTGCATATGTTTGTTTGTAGCAATTCTGAGGTGCATCCCACCATTTCTAAGAGGTCCCAAGAAGAATTAAGTCCTGGTTCTCCATGGTGATAATCAGTTCATTAACTTACCCTTTATTGGTTTTTCCACCTTCTCTGTCTCACTTTCCCACTTCTTCCCTTTTGCTACCTGTGACTGCAAGGTGCTTACCTCAGGAGCTACTTTAGGAGGATGACAAGCTAAGGGAGTTGACCACGGAAATAGCTCTAGAAATTAGATCTTCAGGATTGAAATTGGAATTAAATCAATTGCTCATCAGTCAGTGGCCAAGGGGCTCCTTTGTTGGAGGTAAAGAAGTGGTAATTATCCCTGACATGCTAAAACTCAGGTGCATCTGGAAGATTAAGCATGACTGACTTATATAACAACTCTGACACTTGAAAGATATGACAGAAATAATTTTAAGCATCATATAGTTGGAAGACTTTTGTTCGTTTCCCTATACGCCTTTAAGAAAGAGAAAGACTTAATTTATTTAACCAACAATCAATTCAAGGAAGACAGTGCAAGTTGGAAGGCCTCCATGTGGCATTTAAAGAATGCCCTCATTTCTTGATGCCCAAGAGTAGACTGATCTTAAAATCAAGCTCAGAATTCAGTTATTAAGGTGACAGAATTGCCAGAGAGACTAACTGTAGAACTGTAATGAAACTTCTATGTTGAAAAAGAAAAAAAAGAAAAAAAAAAAAAAGGTCTGCTCTCAGGAAGGAGTTAGATCTTGAAACTTGGGGAAAAAATATTTGGATATATACATCTAAGACCCAACAGACTCCACCAAATCCTCTTGGCAAGAAGTCACCCTCATATACTTGCCAGAAAACAGTGTCCTTCCCTTGCTTAGATACCACACAAATACCTTACCTGAGTGGACATCTTGCAAGATGATAATTTTCTTCCTCAAGAATGTCTTTTTCTCTCCTGATTTCCTATACTTCGATTGTTAGGATCAATTTCAACATAGGCTGAGCAGAAAGTCCAGTCCTTGCTCAGATAGGTGATAGCTTTTTTACTAAAAGTTTTTCAAGTTCTAACTACTCTGTGAGGGAGGGAATGAACCCTGAAAGTGTTAGGCCAACCCAGAAGGACTGAATATAAGGTGTAAAATAAGGAAATGCTTGTTCACCTGAAAGAACACTCCCATGACTCAGGATTTAACATATGGCAATGCAATAGTAAGAACTTAGAGATGGTCCTAAAACCTTACTGGAAATTTTTTTAAAGCCAGGGAAAAATTAAAATTGTATACCAGGAATAAGGTGGAAATATAAGAATTATATTTTTTTAATATTTTTTTTATTTTGTGGAAAGAGAAGACATAAGAAGGTAGATTAGAATGGATTTGACTTGCGAAACTGGAGACCCAACCACTTGCCTGAAAAGGCCCACAAAACACATTCTGCTCTGAGGCATTATGAGAGAGAGAGACAGATAGACAGACCCACTGGCTTGATTGAGAGTATCATGACTGACTGTCCTCTCTCAGTTAAGGTTGACTGTAGGAGATAGTGCACACAGCTGGAAACCTTAGTTTTAATGGGTTTGGATCAGAGTCCAGAATAAGAAAAGCCAGGTAATCATTTCAGGAAACTTGGATTTACCTGTAAGGTTGGTATAACAACTGCAGTGTTTATAATGTTGGAAATCTGTGCTGAGGACCAATTGACCACAGTGATCCTAGGGTTGAGGTGGATGAGCTATAATGGATTAACCAGAAAAGTAAAATATTAGTGAGCAGAAAGCTGACATTAGTGACAGCAAAGGAAGATAGTGTTCCCCTAACCAGTTTCTTTATATAACAATCCTCAGAATCAGAGCCCATCTGTTGAAAGAGAGGCTGAGTTTTGTAGAAATGACCTTGCAATGCTGCCTCATATTCAGAAAATAACTATTTCCCATCTCTTTCCCCATCTAAAGTAGTTCACAGATCTTTCTGGAGTCATTTGATGCAGACTATGAATAAACATTGGATCTAAATTCTAGATTCTGAAATGCATTGTGTCCTCTTCATCAGGATGAAAACAGGTGGAGGCCACAGGATGAATGGAATTGTGGCCCAAATATATCTCATTAAGTGTGTAACCTTTGGTCATTTCCCTGCCCTAAGTGTAGATATATTACCAGTGGGAAGAAACCTCATATTATTGTGACTGTGGAGAGAGGCCAAGTGGAAGCTCCTGAAGCTCTCCCCTCAAACTACCAGCAAAACCTGCAGCAATGCCACATCCCAGGAGGATAGCAGAGGTAGGTTTGTGTCAACACCAAGACACAAAGTATGCAGGGGTGGGAGTTCCCATCAATTCAGAACTGTGATATCTGCAAATTCAGATGAATCATAGCAGATAACAGGGAAATATGGTCACCCTCACAAGATGGTGAGACTATTTGCAGCTGTACCAACTGTGAGTCCTTATTGGAATAAGTCAAGACTCTGATATTTGTTTTTCAGCTATGTATCTACAGAATGCATTCATGTCAATCTCCATCAATAAAAGGAAAAATTGTTTTACATGAGACAGACATCACAAATCTGCTCTTTTGACCATGAGCTATGTTAATTTTCCTGCTCACCATCACTATATTTAATAGAGATCCTGATCATCTTAAAATTCTCCTTATCTTGCTAGTGCACTATGTAGATCCACCATGCTAAATCAACCTCATAAGGAGGAAGTTGAAAGTAATTTGGTGATTTCTCTGAGACTTCAAAAATTACAAAATATGATAACTTCAGAAAACTAATTACATTTTTTTTTATTTTTTACAGACTATGTTTTAATTCATTGTACACAAATGGGGTACTTCATTTCATTTCATTTCTATGGTTGTATATGATGTAGATTTGTACGATTCATGTACTCATACATGTACATAGGGTAATTTTTCATACCCCCTTCCCTAATTACATTTTTAATATGTCTAACTCTTGACCTAACCTTGCATATTTTCAGTGTTTCTTGAAAAGTTAATGTTTTTCTAACTTTCTAAACATTTATTCAAAACCTATTAATAAATATGCTCCAAGTTCTTTATTGATTTGCAAATGTCTTCTCAGATGTGTTCAATTTATATGTAATCTATATTTTATATTTTGCATATCTATTTTACTAGTACTTCATGTTTTCTTTTATAAAAATAAGTTTACATGTATATACATTTTTCCAGTTTGATATCTTTTCATATTCTTACTTGCTCATATTTCTACATAAAGCTCATTGTCTTATTACAGAATTTCAAGATCATGATACATTTAGTAGATAATATGTATAAATTAATTTGGGGAAATTGAGCTCTCTACAATCATAAAACTTCTTACCCATAATAAAAGTGTTAGCATGTACTTTATGTATTCAATTAGTTGTCACTATTTTATAAGAACTGTGTACATTTTTATTGGGTTAATAACTAAACATTCTCTATTATTACTTTTGCGAATGCAATCTACATTAATTAATAATATATTTTATAAAGAACATCAGCAAATAAGGCAAACCAAAAAATCCTAGAAAAAAATGTTGTATTTTGCATGTAATTCTGAGCTTTACAAACATAGGCATACTTTAGTGTGTGGAAATGGAAAGAAATAATAATCACAGGGAAGATTCTTGAAGTCATGTAGAGAAACAGTTGAAAGTAATGACATTTAGCCTAGACAGATGAGAAGTTACGGTTCTTCTACTGAAAAGTTTTCATGTGGACAGAATAGATATATTTTTGGTCATGAGAAATACAATTGCACCATGGATAAAAACTTCAAGGTAACCAATGTTGACAAAACATTCTAAGAAATTTATTTAAAGTTAAGGAAGACTTCTCTGGCAGATAATGAGTTAGTTCTCTGTCCTTGTAGTTATGCAAGGAGAGGCTGAACTCCAAAGAATATTTGTGAAACATGAGATGTTGGTAGTGATATTTTGAATGTCTTCCAAAGGAAAGTTTTTGATGATGTGGAACGCATGGTATAGTTCATTTATTCTTCACTTTGATGTTCTCCCAACCTCACACACAGATTTATGATCTTAAAAGATAATGGCGGATCGTCATTCCCACGACTGCATTGTTTCAGCTTGTAGTTCAGTAGGCACTTTTTTGGCAGATGTAAAATCGTACCTGTAACTAGAAGATCCTTTGAGGACACAGTCTTTATTTGAATTCCTTCAGGGTTCATTTTAAAGCAAAAGGTTTCAGCCAATGTTTTATGAATTTGATTCACACTGTTAAATGCTTTAATACAAATTGGAAAGCCAACTTTACATTCTTTTGCATGTGAGCAGAATAAATCCCCTAGGACAAAACCCAAGAAGGATGACTGACCTAACTCGGCTTTTGTGCTTTTATTTGTCGAGGAAGTTGAAAGTGCCATGAGATTGATTAAATCAAATAAATAGGTTGGGGTTGACACTTGGGGTGTTTTGTGCATTTCTCTGTTTAATCCCTCTTCTAATCACTGCCAAGCCTGTTGCCATACACACAAACGTGACTGCTGGTAAATTATCACTTTTTGGAAACTGAGCTACCACTAATTCCTCATTTAAAGAAATGAATGTTAAGTCTAATGTAAATACCTCACAGTTCAGTTCTGTTTGTGTTCCAGTTGGCTGGTTTAAATGGTTGAATTTTGTTTCCTCACATACAAAATCAGCTGATTCACATTTTTAGCCTCCAATTCAAAAACTGATAACTTTTATTCCTTTAAATACAAAAAGAACAATTTTGAAACCTTGGGCATGGATGTTAAGCAAACATTTATTTTTGTATTTATCATTAACTCATTCATTCCCAAACGTTTCTCTGAACAGAACAAAATGCAAATTAGCTTTTGCTTGGTGAAATTTGGTCACCTCTTGAACTCCCACCAGACTCCCGGACAATGTTGGCTTCTGGGATGGAAAAAGAATTCAATTTCTTCCATACAGTTGCTTACAAAGAAGCAGGAGAGAAAGAAGGAAGCATAATTCATTACCATCATAACAAAAACCTATGTGGTATAAGAGGGATTAAATGTCATGGGTCTTTCTGCATAAGAATGAGCACTTGTGATTGGGGCAGATATTGTGAGCTTAGAAGTTGAATAGGGTTTGAAGCAGGAAAAAATATATATATAAGAAAGAGGAATTGAGGTCCAATAACAAGTAAGTAGTCTCTCTCTAAGTGAATCAAATGCACTAATGAATTTTCAAAAGCTTATGCTTTAGTCTAATGTAAGGTGAATATTGCCCTTTACAGCAATTATTTTTATAACTAAATTAGGTCATCCATAAAGGTTTGGTTTTTCAGGGACCTGGAATCATATATCACTATAAAATCTCCAGAGAAGCCTGACCTGATACTGCACATAATTGAGACATTCCTGCTTCCTTCAGGGAGTAAATCAGTTGATTTTTCAACTCTTTCACTCACCTTTAATTTAAGTGTCCTCTTTCTAAATGGTAATTTGACCCAGAACATCTTTGAAATGTCTGAGACATTTAGCAATTCCTCAAGGGGCTTTTACAAAGCCTGTGAGTCGTGATGAATTCAGAAGGTAGAACAAGTTAATGACTTTTGGAAAAAATGTATTTGATGTGGTAGGATTCACTTCCAGGAAATCACTTAGCATAAAATCTAAAGGTCAGGAGGATGGAAAAGGAACAATGTGATTGCCTAACACTATTCTTTAGGGTTAAAATGAAAGGAAATTTTTTGAGTACTTTTCAGAAAAGATACTTTTACAAATAAGCATCAGAAAAGCAGATTGATACTGTGGAAAGAGGACAGGGATAGGAATTGGAAAACCTGGAAGTCAGTTCTGACTTCACCAAGCATTTCCTTTATGACACTAATCAGATTACTTCTCTTGTGATCCTAATTCCATCCTATACCCATTCAATGAAAGAATTGGGAGAAATGAACTTTTAAGAAAATTTCCCATTCTCATAGAATTATATTACCTTATGTTGGTTCAATCCTTTTAGGACTGAGAATGAAGACATAAGCCTCATTTGAGTTTAGAGGCTTGACAAGTTTGGAAACTACTAGTGAATTGAGAAAGTCAGAACACAGTCAGAACTATATTAGAAAGGGAGTTGAGAAGATCAGAAATAGATGATTTGGCCACAAGCCAGTGTCTAAGAATCTACTGTCCAAAGAAACAGAATATATTAATGAGTAACATAGTTTAAAGGTTTGCATCAAATTTGTGATCCTGAAAGTCTCGATGTTGCAGCAAAATCTTAGTCCTAGCAATGGCACCTAGGAAACAATCCGAACAAAAACTATAAAGATTTAAAAGAATAAAGCACTTATTCTGATCTAATGATAAAAGTTCATTTGATTATATTAAAATGGCAGCCTAGAACATTGATTTGGAAAGTGGAAATACAAGGGTTGAATAAGACTTTTTAAACTATCTGGCTGACACATTGATTTTATAGATGGGAAAACTTCAGCCCCACAAAATGAGTCTAGAGAGAGAAAAAGAGAGAGAGAGAAAGAGAGAGAGAGAGAGAGGAAGAGAAAGAAGAGATGATTAGCTCATTTTCAAAATATATTACAGAGAATTAAAGTAGGTCATTATCTTTCATAGTAAAATAATAACAAGGCCCAGTCAGGCCATGTGGCAATCACTATCCCAGGGAATCATGACAGAGCATGCTAGGATAGATTGCTTTCTGCAACAAATCTTTGGACAAGTATCAGCATCCATTTTCCATTCAAATGGGTTAACAACTGAACTGTCAATGAGCCTATCTCTGTAGTGGACCATTTCTGAGTTTTCCATGAACATAGAAAACTTCAGTAAACATTTTATAAATTTCATCTTCAAAGAAAAAAATTAAAGTATGAAAATATTCAAAGTGCACTATTAGAACAAATTCAAGTGACAAAATATCCTTCACGTGTGTACGCATATTTTAGAAAAAGATTTCAAGGATAGAATAAAAGTCAGGATAGGGTACAGCTGTATGTGATGAAGATATGCAATCTATACAATTTCTTTCTTCAAAAAATTAACTGCATACTCTAATTTTACTTTAATATTGTACATGTGTGCATGCATATCCTTGTAGGGGGTGTGTTTGCGTGTGTGTGTTCAAAAAAGTAAACATAACAAAGCACTCCTATTGAGATAGGAATTTAAGAATAAAGGGAGACATACTGAGTCTCAGAGAAAGTGCCCATAAACCATTGAAATCCTGAAAACTCTCATGAATCACTGAAATGCAGAAAGCTCCCAGGAACAGTTTGAACGTCTGAGTGAAGCAACCCATGCCCTGCACCCACATTCTTGACCCACGTTCTTATCTGAAAAAGTAACAAGAAAGCAATGCACAAACACAGGGAAAACTGGCACAAAATTGTGCACCTCTGCCCTGGTTCCATCTCTAGTCCAGCCCCAAGCACCAACCCTCTAACATTGAGGCACCACACCAACAGGTTGCTGCCTCTCCCTCTGAAGACAGTTAGCGTTCTCCCTTGAATGTGTACTCCTTGCTTTGCCCCAGAGGCCTTTCTTTCTTACGATTGTCCCCCACTCTCCCTTTCATTTGAACATGCTTTCTAAATAAGCCTCTGCCTGGGCCGTTGACTGACACATGCTAAAATTTTTATCCTTTATGTATACCAAGAACCCTGCTGGTCCTGAGTTGAATTCCCTCTTCTCTCTGGGAACTCTTTGGATCCTTCTTCAGAGACATCTCTTCTCCTGACACTTAGAAGAGCTACTGTTTTCAACAGGTGCTGAGGGAGCTTTGGACTTAGTCACATGTGTCCTTCTAGAACCTTCTGTCAACTCTGTCTCAGCAGACTTTTAATCTATTCACTTGACAGAGTGGCAGAATTGTCTGGAGAAACCTTGTACACAGATATCCAGATATGACAAATTAAAAAAGAAGTCCAGAAAAACATTTCACTACAGAAAAACAAAATCAGAGAGGCTATTTCTTGGATTTGAAGGTTATTGATTAGAAATACTTTTTTTCCTGATTTGACATTAAAAATAAATTTATTGTAAACTGAATTGTTAGATAAATTTCACATTCCATGTTTTGTTAATGTGCTAGGTTTTATAAAGTTACCTACTCTTCTAGAAAAATATTTTTGCAGTTGTCATGATCTTACCTCAAAGGACCCATTAACAGGAACAAGATTGGAGTAGCAGAGATTTTTAGAATTAGAATTTTGCCTGAAAATCAAACTTCCCTGCAGAGAGTATAGAAATACTAGTTTTGGAGAGATCATTCAAGAAAGGGTCATGAAGGTAGTAATGAGGATTGATTCACAGCCTGATTAGGAGTTTACCAGGAATAAAAATGACTAAGAAGCTCTCGAATGGAAACAGTACAAGGTTCCTGATGTATTTGGAGGAGTCGGGAAAGTGATTGCAGATGAGTCCTGAGATACAAGTCGAAGCAGAAAGAGACCGATACATTGAGATATTGGGATTTATCTTATAAGCAACTGGGTATGGAAAGAGGCTGTAAGGTCCAGGAGAAGGAGATCAAATTTGCTTTTTAGGAAAATAGTTCTAAAGAAAGAGCACAAGACAGAATGACAGGGAGAAAGAGAAATTTTAGAATTTTTTCAAAAAGCCCAGGTGATAAATAGCACTAATCTAAGTAAGTCATTAAAATAAAAAGACAAGAAAGGAATTCCTTTAAAATAATCAGCCAAAATCTGTGATCTCTGACCCAAATCTCTGTGGATTTAGATATAAAGACAGAGAGTGGCATCTGGTAACCTTGAATATTCTTATTTGGAAAACAAATGGATCTTATAACATTATTCAAAATTGAGAACTTTCTTATTAAAAAATTTATAAGTAACAATGTCTTCTTTTATCAATTTTAAGGCATTTATCCATTTTATGTAGGCAGCAACAGACCCGTAGGGATGCATCTCTCTTCACCCTAGGAAAATGACAGTTTACTGGAGTAAATGGATATGGACACAGTGTACTGTGTAACATGGAGTGTACTGAGAATTGCAAAATTAGCGTGAAACACCATGTGAGTTCCAACAGGGCAGCACAGACTGACTTCTCAGAGGAATCTGGATAATACAAACTTCATCTGTAGGCATATGCAATCTGAAGAAATGTATTTTTACATAGGTACACCTTTGGTGAAGTGAATGAGTTAGCAGGGAGTACCTTGGGTATTAACTCGAAAGCTTTGAGTCAGAGCATTTGAGGGCCCTGCCCCTCCCTCTCCCTTATTACTCTCTTCCCCTTATTATTTTGTTACAAATGATCATGATATTTGTTATCTAGTTGAAAACCAGAGCCCAAGGTAATGACTTCCTGGGTAAGCCACAATCACTTTTTCAATTCAAAACAAAACAAACTACACAGATAATATTCATTTTCTGTATCTTTGTGCATCTATACATTTTATAAGATAGAGCATTTCAAGCTTTTCATTTTTTAAAATTGATTACATTCAGAGACTTTGTCTAGCAATCAGAAGCTAAGTTTTCCCCTTATCTTTAACAACTCTGTAAATTTTCTTTTGCCTCATTTTTGAACTGAATCATAGTTTGTAAACACTTACTACAGGCTCCAGTTGCAGGTGCCTGTCAGCATTGCTTAATCCTTTTAAATATCTCCACCGGTTCTAACCACAAACCTTGGAGTAGCCAAATATCAACTACTGACTCTTCAGACAACCTTAAGGAGAAAGCTAGAAAAAAATAATTTCTTTTCATTATCTTTACTTATTTTGGCCATATTTCCTCCTCAAAGGTCCTGAAACTGTAATCTCAAATTTCACTCTTGAAGTTTGCTCATGAAGACTGATGGCCAAATCTTTCCTGGATTATCATGACCTGATTGCAGGGATGTCTAGGGAACAACCAATTCTTACTGTCTTTGGCTATGTATGCCTCAGAAGCATTGGGATTGAAGCAAGTCAAGTTGTGGAAATACCAGTCCTTATGTTCTATGGCTCAACCTTAATTGCATAAAAGGATGAGATTTCCAAACGGGTATCGAAAAAATTCATGAAATTGAATGAACTTGATTAAAACTCTTATTAGGAACCATGTTGTTACTGGGCTTGATTCTACTTTTGAAGCTAAAGAAGTTTCACTTCATATAAGAAAGGGTACTTTCTCCATATTTACTTCTTTTGTATATTTCTTTACTACTTCTGCCAGTCCAATAGGTATATGTTGTCCTAGGTCACTCTTTTTTTTGTCCTCCTCTCCCCTGCCCTTTCTATTTATATTTTTAAGGTGATAATTTTTTATTGTAATTTTTATTATTTTAATGTCCTTTGAGTAGAAAGAATAACTACTCTATGCCACTTCACAACATTCCTGAGAGAAGACATAGGTAATGAAGCATTTCTCAATAAGTCATAAACACATTCTTAGAAAATAAATTCATAAAGTTTAATAAAATCTTAAAATAGAATGATATTGACATTATCAAAACACTGGTATCTTTGTAGCAATAGTAGTGGTAGTTGTAGCAGTTTATTGATTACTTACAAAGTGAATGTACTGTATTCAGATGGATTCATTTTTTTATTTTTATTTTTTAATTTTTTTTTTTTTTTGGTACTTGAAATTGAACCCAGGAGTGCTTAACCTCTGAGCAATATTCCAGTCCTTTTTATTTATTATTTAGAGACAGAGTCTCACAAGTTGCATAGGACCTCCCTAAGTTGCTGAAGCTGACTTTGAACTTGCAATCCTCCTGCCTTAGTCTCTGGAGCTGCTGGGATTACAGTCATGCACCGCCACTCCTGGCAAAGGATTCCTTCTTGACAAGGTAAATCTTGCTTTATGATCCAAGTTTAAGAGTAAGTTTAAGGGCTGGAGTTGTGGCTCAGTGGTTGAGTGCTTGCCTGGCATGTGTGAGGCACTGGGTTTGATTCTCAGCACCACATATAAATAAGTGAATAAAATAAAGGTCTACAAACATCTGAGAAATATTTTTAAAAAAGAGTAAGTTCAAAGAATTTTGAAGCTTTAGTTTAAAATGTGTTAGTACATATTTTACTTGGAATACTGTTCAGTCACCCATTTAAGAATAAAAACACGAGGGAGTTCTTGGATTTTCCTCAAATCTTTTGTTGATTCTTTGCAGGGTCATTATCATGATCATCCTGTGAATTTGAAGATATTTAATAGTGAATAAATATGCTTAGATAAATGTTCATTTAATATTCATGAAAATTCGGCTAGTTAGATATTATCATTATTTTAGAAATGAGAACCAAGTGTCACAGAGAACATAAGATGGAGTTTTAAGAAGTGGACATTAGATTCTGACTCAAGTGTATTTGTTAAGTAAAACTTGTCCAAAGCAAATAAAATTGCACAAGAAGAAAATAGGTAAATAGTATCAAATAAAATCACCCACGTTGGCCTAGTTAAACTCCTGACACTTAAGCTGCCAAGACCATTTATTACGCAGTCACTCTGTATCTCTTGAGATTCCACCACTCTTTACTGCACCAAAGGCTATCTCCACTGTAGATTGTTTTCTTTATGAACTTAAAGTTTTCATTCCAGGGTGAGAAATTCTTAGATAGCAATGTAATGTTTCAAAATGAATGAGAAACAGCAAATTTGGGACCAATGGAAGAAGTAAAAATGCAAAACTTATATCTTGAGGCATCACAGTATTCTTATTTTGAGAAGAGATTAATATGCATATTTTACCCAGTGTTACAGGAAACAGTCATCGGCGCCAGGGCTTCAAATGTAAACTCCAGATTCTGATCACTACCCTAATTTATAACTAATACCTCCAATATTACATTGATCTATAGTTTCCCAAATTCCAGGAGTAAGATTAAAAACTAATCTATATTTAGTTCAAGTCGTAAGGAGAATGTGAACCTTCTGGGAGAAACAGGATTAGAATTACAATTCGTTTTGGCCACATAAAAGTAGAAGAACTGGTTTCTATTTTTCAGTTTTAGGAGAAGTCATTCAAAAAATACTAGTTCTTTATACTATATGATCACCAATGTAAATAATCATTTATTTAAAATATCAATGCTCATAAACACCATGTTTAAGAAAAGGGCTACTGTGATTATGCAAAGAATAAGTCTGTATTAACTGGCAATCGGTTCAGTAATTGTATCCATCTTCCTATTTACATTTCTATAAATAGATACAAATATTTGTATGAAGAAAAGTTTCTTGTTTGATGCGGTCATTATTACCAGTCTGTAAATAAGCTTAAATATCACTGATGTGTTTAGAAAGTATTAAATTTATAATACTTTTTAAATGAAGCCCTAGTCTCAATCCATCAACGATGATCAAACACTCACTTTGGGCAAGAAGCAGGGACTATAAAGAGATGAAACTCATACACCCAACCCTTAAATACCTTACAATGAACTTGAAAAAAGTGGAATACTATAGAGCTCAGTAATGATTGTAAATGACAGTATATAACGTAATTAATATACAACAGTTCAGGCTGGGGATATAGCTCAGTTGGTTGAGTGCTTGCCTTGCAAGCACAAGGCCCTGGGTTCAAATCCCCAGTACTGCAAAAAAAAAAAAAAAAAAAAAAAAAAAAAAAAAAAATATATATATATATATATATATATATATATACATACAACAGTTCAAGTGAATAATATAAACTATAGACGCTCAGAAAAGGAAGATATCTTTGTGAACTAAGAAAAACATTATGAAAATTTTTGTTATTTTTAATGAAGGTGAAATACAAAAAGGAAAGCAATATTTTTTCCATAAGTATGACTTCTAAGATTTCAGAGAGGACTTGAACTTGGACATGTAATTCTTGATTTTAGCGTAATTTCTATCACAGCACTTAATACCTTATTAACCATAAATTTAGCAAAGATTTTAGTATTTTTTCCTCTAAAAAAAATCTCTTCCCTCCAGTTTTCTCTCAATATTATTTTGTGTCTCCAGAAAGAAATTATTTTTATTCACTATATTATATTGGGTTGACAGAATATTTGGGGGCTATAAAATTTTTCCATTTTAAGATGGGATTTGTCATTAATTCCTTCATGTCATATCATCATTTTCTCTCCTAGAAAAGGATGTATCTGAACACTTTAAGGCTGTCATTGCTCCCTGCGGCAGGCTTATTCTCTTCTATTGCCAATCATCAGTTAAGCATCTGCCTCTTCCTAGTGGAGAGAAAACTTTCAGCAATAACTCACCTCATTAATTACAACAATTCTTACAAGAAAGAAACTCTACAAATATATTGAGTAGGAGACCCCTTGACACATTCAGTTGTCAAAGCTATAGAAATCACACAGATGTCTAGGAGTCCTAAAAGTTAGAGGAACCAAATTCCTCTAAGCCATGGAGGGTATCTAATGATTCTTAGAATGATCCCAAGATGTTCTTGGGTGACAAATTCATCAGAGGAAATTCAATGACACCTTTACTTTACAAGGGCATAGGTAAAGAAACAATCCCTCAGGAAGGACAGCGTAAAAAGCTGGTTCATACTGTTGGATAAATCTACAAAGAAAAAATGCTATTTTTCCCTCCCACAGGTTTGTTGTCCTGTGAGAGATATTTATAGGAACAGTCTTTTGATGATTTTGCCTCTATTTTCCCATCAACCTTTAGCAATAGACTTGGTCTGTACAGAAACAAAAGGAGATAGGAAACAAAGACAAAGTACAGTCTCATGGGCTGCTTTCTCATGTGAAGACAAAGGCATTTCCAGGTGCTGGAAATGTCCAAACTCCAACTTAAATAAAAATTTTAAAAATTCAACTTAAGGAAAAAAAAAAGAATAAGACAATACAAATATGGCCATTTTGTTCAAAGAGATGACCCTTGATGGGTAGCAAATCAAGAAAAGCAATCTACTTGTTCTAAAAGGGCTTTTTGCCACTTCAGTGGATTGGACACAGCTAAAACCACATAACTGTCATGGCTCTCTGAGAGCTGAGGACAGACAAGAGATAAACAGAGTTCAGATAGCTTAATGGGTGTTCCTCCTGTTACATGGTTAAATGGGCAAGCCACCCAGAGACTTTTTCAACCAATAATAAATTATCATAGATTCTCATCTGAAGTCTATGTAAGTGAATTAGTTAATGGATTTACTGTCCAAAAAGTTGGTAAGACCTTCTGCCAAGAATAAAAACTTTGCGAATCTGCTCTATCCATACTTACCAATTGACTCTTGAATCAGAGAAAATCTATTTTCTTCAGTTTAAGAGAAACGTCCTGATGTTTCCAGTGACCCATCTGAACCTAGGTTAACTAGAAGCTTACGTGTATAAATATCAAATGTGACTTTTCCAGGTAATTTCATACCAGTACATTGACTAGGAGTAACACAATAGGTAGAAAATTACTAATGGCATCTTAATAGGTGTTGTTAAACATACTGTTAAAAACAGATTATCTTTAGACAAAATATTGAGTTCCATTTAAAATACTTTATTGGATTTAACAAAAACAAATATTAATCTACTAGATTAATTTGATTGGGACTAGGAATGTAACTACTTACTAAAACATATTTCTGTCTAATTTCTCTTTCAGCTCATGGAAAAATCAGAAGATGAGCTTCTTATATAATGGAATCAAATGATGGTAGCCCTGCAACAATCTTTTGAAGACTCTTCTTAGGAAGCTGAACACATTCTAACATCAAATCCTCAAGTGGAAAAACTGGGTAGATTCAACCCTAGAATTTTAATACAGAACACTAAAAGAATGGAATCTTTCCTTCTTTTTTCTCTGAAAAGACTCTGGGAAATTACAGCACTGAAATATTAATTTCAAACTGTCATTACCAAACACAAATAAGAAAGAACCTCTGTCACTACTAAAACAACATATTAAAGTAACACTTTGCCTTTTTCAATGGCACTTGATAATATGGCTAATACCAAATTCTTCAAATCATGATTTCAACACAATATTGTATACAGAATGTAGAAATCTCAGTGTTTCTTCCCTCCCTTCAAACCTATAACTTTTCATGTCTCTGATGAAAATTTGACATAAATAACATGGGCATGTTTATTGTATTTCTTAACAAAGGGGCTCAGATGACCAAATTTCATTAAAAGGCATGCATTAGCTCTCCCAAACAACATTCTTCCAACCACAAAAGATGTATGCAAACATAGCCAGAGTTATGCCTCATGACAGGCAGGTAAATAAACCTGAGATCAAAGAAATTAATTTTAAAATTGCTTAGTGATTATTCACCAAGCCTATTCCTAACTGGAGTCTCCACTTGGGATCTTTGAGGGAAGAAAACATTGCATGGCAGTCCTTAAATTCCAACAATTTTGTAAAGAAATTCTCACATATGGTTACTGCTCAGTAAATAAGCTGGATTAAGTAATGTCATTTATCTCAATGTTCTCTCCTGTTACAAAGAATTTGATTTCAGTTGGTGCTTAGCTTCTTAGTTTTTTGAGTAAAAACAACAAAATAATCACTACCTTTCCAGACCATGTGCATTTACTGCATATTTTGTATCCTGCATCATGATTATCCTTGGATTCTAGTGTGATAAAACCAATTCCAAAGTAAAAAAGAAGCTCCTTGGTTGTCAATTTGGATATTTGTTTCTAATGCATAGCTATTTAAGTCTTATCTTTCCCAAGCATTGAAATATGACAGAACTTTTACATGACACATCATAAGATGACCTCTGCCATTTAAGGGGAAAAGTGTGATAAAATAGTAGAGCCTAGTGCCACCATTCCACCTAATGCATAGGTTGGGTCAAAGAAATGCAAGTCAATGAATGAGAGCCAAGTATGCAGCAAACATTCAAGATGAGTGAAACATCACGCTTGACTCACTCTGGAAAAGAGCACACACAGGGAACTCAGGCTTGATTTCTCAAGCATGACAGAATATTCTTTCATGAACTTGCTGTCCTTCTGGTTCTAAGGTGCAAAATAGCAGAAACTCCAGTTGATGTGACCACCTTACTATAGTCCTCTTTAGCAAAGCCCTGTAGGCTGAGAGATGCCAGGAGGACAGCCTTGGAAATGACATTGTTGGTGTATTTATTACCTTTGTCTAATAAGATATCTCAAATATGACAGAAAATTCCCTTGAGGAAAGACAGTGATTTTAGCGAGACATATTCATGAGAGAAATAAGTTCTGGAGATCTATTATACAACACAGTGGATACAGTTAATAATAGTTATGTATCGCATCTGAAAATTATTAAGAAAGCAGATTTTAAATGTTCTCACCACAAAAATGTGGCAAGTATGCACAATGATGGGCATCTTACTTTGCTTGATCTAATCATTCCACAATATATACATATAATGAAACATTACATTGTACCTCAGAAATAAATATAATTTTGTCAATAAAAAAGCCATACAATAAACAATTTTTAAATCTCCCCAAATACAATGATATATCTTGGTTGGTTTAATATAATAATAATAATAATAGTAATAATAATAATAAGCACTTATTAAGTACCTATAATGAACCTGGCATGATGCTAATAGTTGTAAACATAATCTATCACTTAATTCTAACAACAGTCCTATAGGATACAAATGAGGAGAATAAGGCTTAGAAAGAAGTAACTTGTCCTAGGTTATATACCTAGTAAATCATAGATACACTTTTCATTTTAATTGGACTATTGAAATAATCTCAGCTCCTGCCCTGGTTTCTTACTTCGCACTAACTTCAGACACACACATGCAACTCCTCTTTCATTACCTCCAGAGAGATCATAGGAAGGTAGGTTTGCTTATTATTGCTTTAAAAAGAAAACATGCACAACCTACACTGTCACTCCCCTGTCCAGTGACTATCAGTAGCTCTGCCTGCTCATGAGACTGAGGGCTCTGTTGGGTAGTCAAGGTACTGCCTAACCTGGCCCCAACCTGAATCCCTTCCTTAAACTGTATTTCGGGCACCAACCAAACCACCCCAACCGTACACATTAATCAGGGTCTCACCTCACGACTTGCTAGCATGATTTCCTCAATTATCAACACTCTCCACCTAATTCTACAATTGGCATTCAAATCATTTAACTTTTGCATTTCAGGTGTCACTTCATTTAAGACATAAAACCTTAATAAAGATTCATTAACCTTATAAAAATAAAGATAAAACACAGGTGAGCACTATAAAAACTTAGTGGTAGCAGTTAATAATAATTTAAAAAGCAAAAAACAGCACAAAATGAAAACGCTAAGTTAGGACACAGTGCACAAATCTAACAATTGAGAAATGAAATCCTGACTTGAGGTGTCTTTCTATCCACTTGAGAAATAAATTTTATTGATCAATTGTTATAGGTATCATAATAGTGTTCAGATCAAGTTATGTATTCTTTGAAAAGTTCCATCTCTGTAGAATTTTATTGACTATTGCTCTTTTTTCTCCTTGGGATTTTATCTATAATTCATTTAGGGCTAAAAACATTACAGAATATAGACATTGTCTTTCTTTCCCCTTCATCAACTAGTGAAGACATGCTGAAAAATCACTGAAACTTTTTATAGACATACAAAATAGTATAATAGTATAATAATGTGTCTGAATGCCTCACCATTTGTTAAGTGAATTAAATCCATGAATTCCTTAAACATTTTATAGCATATTTATGAATGTGGAACACTACACTGTGAAAAAATATATAAGATTGAGATATTGGCAAATATTTGAAGACCTCATAGTCAACAACTGATGTGAAAGCCTTTACAAAAACAACTCTAAAATGTTCACATGTGTAAAACATTATCATTGTTAAAGGTGTATTTATGATACATCCATTAACCTTGGAGGTTAATAGCATAACTATCTCCATAAGCTATCCAACAGCTTGTCATTTAGAAAAATATCCATTAAAAAAAAGTCTATGGAACAAGATCCATTGCTAGTTAGTTTCGTTTGGCATGGCTTTCTTATGTTTAACTTATAAGTTTTTTATATGTTCTTATAAGTTTGCTCAGTCCTAATTTCAATACTGAGATTTCTCCAAAAGATATAGTTCAACACATCACAAGTAGTCAATATCTAGGCCTTCGGGTTTTGTAAACTATTTAAATCAGTGTTTAACTGTGACTCCAATCATAGTTAAAATGTAATGGATCTGGCCAGGCATGGTGGTGCACACCTGTAATCTCAGCAACTCAGGAGGCTGAGGCAAGAAGATCTTGAGTTCCAAGCCAGCCTCAACAACTTAGCGAGGCACTTAACAACTCAGTGAGAGCCTGTCTTCAAATAAAATACAAAAAAGGGCCAAGGATGTGGCTCAGTGGTTAAGCACCCCGGGTTCAAACCCCAGTACCAAAAGAAAAAAAAAAGTAATGGATTTGTATTCAACCATGATTCCACCTGAGATAGGTTCCCCTGATGGTAGTGAGGAAAAAAGTTCTTAACAGATTAGAATGAGCAAACATTGGCCTCTGACTTCCCATAAAACTGAAAATCCTGTAAATTAAAATGTAAATCATATTCACTGGAGTCTTTCTTTGGATTTAAATATTGGCTTTTAAATGAAATAATGGACTGATCAAAAGTGTTCATTTTCCTATCAATTTCACACTGGTTCATGCCCATCCTGGAGTCTGTCCCTATATGCTCTAGCACACTCCCAAGTACATATTTAGATAGCCTGGATTCTCATAGTTTTGGAAATGTTTCATTTTCAGATCCTTTTTTTTTTTTTTTTAATTGTGGTACTGGGGATTGAACCCAGGGGCACTTTACCACTAAGCCACATCCCAGTCCTTCATGTTTTATTCTGAGACAGTCTTTCTAAGTGCCTAAAGCTGACCTTGAATTTATGATTCTCCTGCCTCATCTTCCTGAGTAGCAAGGGTTAAAAGTGTGTGCCCACCACATCCAGCTCATTTTCCGGTCCTTTCATGATAACCATTAAATGATGCATTCAACAGGCATTTCATCACTGTGTTCTTTGCTTTCTATGATAATTTTAGATCACCGATCCCCTCAGAGCAGCTGGTGTGCACTCTGGGAATATATTTAATTTTAATGTTGGAATAAAATCAAAACAAAACACACATTTTTATGGTGGTAAGTCTGAAACTATTCAAGGAAGTTCAGAATGTGTGTGTGTGTATGCTTGTGTGTGAATGTCCATATGATATACACATACATGTCTGTATACATGTTTGTGTATTTATATACATGTATGTTTTAGGATTTAAATTTTTTAAAAAAAGTTTTGCTGTTGTTGGCAGTATTTGAAAATCATTTGAAACCCATGTTTTGGAAAGATGGTCACAGAATACTAAGCTAGATGAATCCATAGGAACTGTTCATGTCCAATATTTGCACCTCAGATGTGGGATGAGTGAAGGCTGTGGAGGCAATTTGGCTTGACTAAGGGGATTCACCAACTGGGTGGCAAAGCCCAACCTTCTGATGCTGTTCCAATTCATATTATGGTCTCACACCTCCTGGGATCTTAAAACTTCACTCTGTGAATTAAGAGCACATTCTCATCTGATAGTATGCTTCTGACACTTGTAGCTGAAATATGGTACAAATTCTCACAATGGGACATATGATTTTTCAGATTGCCTACATTCTTTTTCTGATTTTCTTGATGTTATATGTAGAAAATCTAAAACATGAAAAGAAACTTAAAGGATCTAATGGATCTGGAGTTTAGATGATTTCAGATCTCTTGTGACAATGATTTAAGATGAGCTCCGAAGGATGATTATGAACTAACATAAGCAAAATCCTTAAAGCAGGGAATCCCTTGGTACTTTCAAGGATTGGAAATAAAGGATTGCTGCATAGTGATTGAAGCAAAAGCTAAGTGGGTTAAAATCAGCCTGGAAAGACCTTGTGAATCATGTTGAAGATTCACATTTTATCTTTTGTTGATATAGAAAACCATTAAAACATTCTAAGGCAGAAAAGGGCATGGTAACAGTTTTAGGCAAGATTCTTCTTGGTTCTATATTCATTATGTGTAAGAAATGACAAAAATGGGTGTAAGGCCCTCTGGTATGAAGCTTTGTTAATCCAATTATCTAGAAAGAGAACAGAGGAATTGGAGAGAAATGCACAGACTTGAAGTTTATTTTGGGTGTAGAGTTAGTAGTGCTAGAATGAATTTCTCAGGTTAAAAGGGTTCAAAATGTTCAGTCAAAATTATATAATCGAGCAGGGCTTGGTGGCTCATGCCTGTAATCCCCACGGCTCTGGAAATGGAGGCAGGAGGATCACAAATTCAAAGTTAGCCTCAGCAACTTAGGCCCTCAGCACCTTAGCAAGACCCTGTCTCAAAATAAAGCAAAAAATGAAGGCTGGAGATGTGGCTCAGTGAATAAGTGCTCCTGAGTTCAATCATAAGTACCAAACAAAAACAAAAAAATAAAAAACACAAAAAAACCAAACTATATATAATCAATTAATAGTTCTTCTAATTTTAAAGTATCTCTTTTCTTGTATTGATTTCTATTTTATCCCATGTGGACAGTAAAATGCCAAATCCTCATGAACTATCATAAAGGCTCTCATATAGGCACTATCTGGTCTCTGAGGCACAAATCTTAGCGCAGTTTTATGGAATCAGCCTTCCCTACATTCAGATCCTGATTTATCTACTCAATATTTGTGATAACAAGGACACATGACAACCCATTAAACTCATTTCCATGAAGTTAAGACTAAGATGAGCACTTCCCAGCCACCAACTTTTGTCTTATTTGCTATTTTCTGTGAATTTTATTAAGATAGTGAAGACATTCTAGTTTTTAAAAATTTACAACACATAGATCATCTACTCCCCTCCATTATACACTTAAAATGCACCCAAGAGATGTTTTAAGGAATAAGTACACAAAGACAATATTGGTAGAATCATTTCTTTCAATTTGTCTGCTCTAAAGAGAAAGACTGACATCACACCAAAAGTCCAAGCAGACCACCTTTTAGCTAACAAGGGCCACACAGGCACTGAGAGAACCCAATTCACCTTTGGGTTCCCACTCTTAACAGGAGCAGGCCACTGTCGAAGATGGGCAGATGTTCAAGAGAAAATTGTAATGTAAAAGATAGAGACAAAAGTAAACAAAAGAAAGAGACTCGGTAGGAAGAAATTCTATGTGAAGAGAAGGAACTTTAGTAAAAATTGTAATTTTTATCTTTACAGCGATAGGAAAAGTATTTCGGCCATGAAACAAGAAGTGCTATAAAAATTTCAAAGAACTAAAATATGAAATAGCACAAGGGAGAAGCTCAATAAAAAGTTGAAAAAAACAGGTTTAGGAAATGACAATGAAAGAAAAATAGCAAGAGAAGGAAATGGGAAATGTGGAAAAATTAAAAATTAGTGAGTTTAAATAGCAACACATAAGAGAAAAGTTTTCAGAAGGAGAAAAAAATAAAAGAAAGTATTTATAAAATACAGCAGGAAACTGTGTTCAGAAATAAGGACTATAAATTGATAGAAATAGAAAAAATATATGCAAATTGAGAAAATGCAAGAACTTGAGATGCAAAGAGAGAAATATTCCAAGATTCTGGGGAGGAGTAAAATAAAGCGAGTTGTCATACATATGAAGATTCAGAATGGTTTTGGTCTTCTCAAACAAACCATACTGGTAGCAAGAATAAAACCAACCAATGCTTTCAAAATTCATAGTTAAATAAGGAAAACCCTAGTATTTTCATCAAACCCAACAAAAAAATAAATCCTAAGGATAAAACAAATCACAAATATTTTAGTTAAGTAAAATGTTTCCTGAACCATTTGCACAAAGCTTCTGATTTTGTATTCCACTTCAAAACAGGGTCTAGGTATCTAACATAAGAGACAGGTAAAGGGAACTCCGAGGATCATGGTGAAGGTCAAACTCGGGATGCCAACTGAACAACAGATATAAAGATATAAAGAGCAAACAGATTTTAGAAATGTGGCCCAAGAAACAGACTTACCAGTGGCTGTCATCACTAACATATCTTCTGCTCTCATGAGCAGGGTTCAGATTGTTATCAGTCTGGGCCATATGCTGATAAGGTTCTAACACTGTTGTCAAGTGAGAACACTCAGCCCATCTTACTGAAATTTTTCAAAAGCCTCTACTTGGCCCTGATGGAAAAAAAAAAAAATCAAATAGTCTCATTCCCGTGATCCATTCTCATGCTGACTGTGGGGCTTTCTATTCTCTTCAAGGGCTCATTTGTGATGTTTCCCACTGAATTACCTCAAAGAAATTCATATTACCCAAAAGAGAAGTTTTATAACCCAAAGACTTCATCTAATTTATTTTTTGCTAAGATCCTTGAGCTGATGACAATGGAGCTCTTCTAAATAGTTTGTACTTTCTACTCAGTTTCTATATGAATCCATTTGCATGTTAATTTATATGTAAATAATTGGGAAACAAATCTTTGAGAAGAACGCATATGGAAAGTGAAGCAGTTAACATAGTACCTGGTGCAGTAAGCTCTCAGTAAATCACAAGCAAGATTGCTTTAATTTCTTGTAATCCTTGGACTTCTTGGACTTCCATGAATGCCCCTGTCTGTCCACCCTTGCAAATACTTCAGGAAGACTGCTCAGTGGCCTTCTCTTGATCCTTCCTATTCTCAACTAGACTTTCACTGCCTTAGTTCTTCCCACATTTGTTTAAGGTCTAAATTCTACATAAATTCCTTCTTCAATAAGACATCTAGGGACTCTGATTCCCTGCTGGATAAATTGCAATGATTAATTTTAAATTTCCAAATCTGACATTCTAAGATTCGGATTATGTTCTGTATGCTACTGGATGAAATGAGCAGTAAATAGTAAGGCATGGATTGAAGCCCACTCATCTGTTTTGAGCAGACAACAGGGAAATTAAGCTTACTGTTGGTTTTCATGTGACTTCCCAGAACATGAAGAGAACTGAGTTCTCAGATTTCAAACTTATAACCAATAAAAGGATTTACAGCAACTGCATATGGATTAAGTAGATGTACAGGCTCTCCTGCATAATAGTTTATATTTAGAGTACATGTGCTTAAGAAAGAAATTAAGTAAGAAATAGCAAATCCTTCTATTCATGTTTCTTAAGTATACAAAGATAAAATGGAAACTAAAGATTTGTTCAAAGGCCAAGGCCACAGCTGAGACGCCACCCCCAACTCCTTCCCATTAGTACTCAATGGTTGCAAAAGTATTCAGGCTGTACCTGGAGAACAATATCTCAGAAACTATTCTGAGACAATAAGTCACAAAATCTGGTTTGTTCACATTTTTTTCTTTTCTATTCACTCCTGAGGTAAACCTCCCATGGAGAAAGTTATACCACACAAGGGATTCAGAAAATAAATGAAAACGTATTTATGTCACCTAGAGATTCTTTTCTGTGGCACTGTTCCAATCAATAACCCTGGAGGGAACAATATGTGTATGCGCATGTACACACATGTATGTGTTTGCATGTTGTATGATTCTTTACAATTGTAACTGTTCAAACATTTATCATTTCATGTTACGAAATAAAGAATTCACCAAAGCACAGAGAAGCAGCATATTCTTCCATCAGTTCTGCATTTCTTCTGGCATTTAAACAAAACAAATAAACAATTGCAGGTGGTTTTCACATAAACTTGTCTGGCTCCTTCAAATATTTCCCAAACTGTCCTTTCTTTGCAATATTCTACCAATCCACCATTGCATACCACATTAATTATAAAAGTGAATACTGGCAAGTTATTTTACAGTTTAGAAAATGCTTTTATGCATATAATATAGGGCATCAGAATACTGTAGAAAGAAACAATGGTTTTGGAATCTGAGGACTCTCACCATCTGTACACCCTAGTGGGTGGGCAGCGGGTAGGGGGCTACCACTATTCTGAACCTCAAGTTTCTTGTACAGTTTCTGCAAAGTTTAGATGAGATCATGCCTTTGAAGGTGATTTGTGAAAGATCTGAAAAGAAACAAATAAAAAGCATTAAATCAAATGGCATTAAATCAATTTACATTTTACAGATGAAGCACAGGCCATTAAGTGGCTTCACCCAAAATTAAATAGAGGCATAGCAGACCAGAAATTCAAAGTCATGATTCTGAGTGCAATATTCTTTCTACTCCATCTCACTGCCTCTCATTATTAATTTTTCTCTTCTTTCTTTTTATTTTCTAGTAGGGACTATATCATTTCATGTAGGAATGAAAAAGCAGCAATATATTTAAAAGATGAAGAGCATGTGATCAGAATTCAAACCTTCTGAGTTTAAATTTGAGATATCTCCCTTGGTAGTTTTGGGACTTTTGAGTATATTAATTAAATTCTACTTCCATCACATCATTCGTAAAATCAGAATATAAATGAGAATCAACATCATAGGGCTATTTTGAAGATTATGCAAGTCAGCAAACATAAATCACTTAGAATAGTGTCTGGAATGTAGGAAAATTTCAGTGTTAGCTATTTTTATGTAAACAGTCCTATTGGGTCGCTACGTTAATGTGAGCCCTAGTACTGGGTTTGGTCACAGCAATGTCACTGTTATCCATGTATCCTGAGAGTACTGAAGATGAGGTGGGGAAGTATATGTAGGACGATTCTGATTTTATCTTCAGCACCTAAGCAGAACACCTTAGCAGGAGTTCCAACTTCAAAATGACCAACAACATGCATCACTAGGAAGTCTAGAATGCATGGAAGAACCATATTTGAATATGGGCATGTATTATTTATTCTTTTCCAAGTAAAATTGCAGGATCCTTTAAAGGGCTATGACTCTTTTCTATTCTTGAACAGACTTATTTAGACACTTAATAAATAGGAGAGTCCTTTGATATGCTCCTTTTACAGCAAAGGCTGTGTACCAAAACATCAATTCTAAAATGTCAGGACGGCCAGAGAATTTTAGGGGCCACCCCCATCCCTAACCAACACACAAGTTCCCCTCCAGCAATCCTTCTAAGCAATCTCCTGCCATTTAATGTTTTGAAAGACAGACAATTCTCCCTTCCCAAGGAAATTAACTTACCATCTGATATTTGAGATTTTTAGGAAGTTTTCCCATACTTTGAATACAATGTTGTTTCATAGTAACTTTCATCTACAGGAACTAATTTCTGGTTCAAAGAAAATAATGAAATTCTATAAGCAAGGACTAAGCAAAAGTACTATAAGACTTAGGTTGTCGTTAATAAACATTATAAAATAGCCTCTGTCTGATTATTGTGAGATGGTCCTGATCACAAAGTCCTGAAATGGGACACCAAACACTCCTTGTCAGGTTCTACTAGTTTTCACACTAAATTTGATCCTTCCCACATTTATTTTTGACCAAATACCACATGACCAACTTGCCTATCATCTCTGAACCCATACTACATTTCTGAGTAGATGTTTATTTCCTCCTTCTCTAAGTCATTGTGAATAAAATATTTATTTCTATTTTACTTTCTCATGACCTACCTTTCATTACTTCCCACAATATTTCTGAGCTATTGTAACTAACTACCACTTTCAAAAATGAACTGTTTATGACACATATTTAGCAGCATTTTTATTGGAATCATAGACAATTTTCTAAAATGTAATCATCATTGCCTTTGAACTTTTTGATGAGGTGAACATTACTGTTCATCTAACAAAGTAATAAAAAGATTTTTTATATGTCGCATACAGGCTCAATTCTGAATGGAAACAGAAAGCCAGAACAGAACATTATATACACAAGGCACACGCAGATGGAGCCGGGAGAGTTCTTCCTGCTTTAAAGTCATCACTTTAAATAGATATAGAGCTGGACAATTTCAAAAACTCAAGCATCACCTAAGAAGGAAGTCCTATCTCATGTTAATGAGAACGCAGGCTGGTCCCCAAGTTTTCTTACCTGAAACATAGGACTCAGACCAGTGTACTCAGATTTTACATATTACACACCATAATTTTTTTTTCAAATTTAGGATTTCACTTTTGATTTTCTTTGGTTAATACATTTACAAATACTATCACTATTGTTATAAAGTAAAGGGTATTTTAAGATCAGACATTACAAAGAACTTAATCCCAGCATAAAGGATTGAAAAGTATTGAAATACTTTTAACTTCGTGAAAATTTTCTTCTCTGTTCTTATTTTTCCTATTTTGCCAGTGGAAAACTCATCAATGTGCCTTCACTAGTTCCAGGCCTAGTACAAAATTCCTAAGTCTTAAAATCTGAAGATGGCCACTTGAGGCTGATGCCTCACTGTGTGGCTCTGGATATATCTCTTACTCTTCTAGAGATTCAGCTTCTTTTTTTGTGTCTACCTACCTGAGAGAAGAAGGCTGAAGACCTCATGAAATAATCATATTTGAAAATATTTTGAAATCTACCAATACCTCTATCAGTGCAGGCAACAAATATTGTGCTTAAGTCATTCAGGTCTTGTCAGTGTTGGCATCTTTCCCTCTGTCACCAAATGGTACCTGCTCCATCTCAGCTAAATATGCCTTATCTGCCTTGTGTATTTCCATCATGATATTACCCACACCTGCCTTCGGTATCGCCTTAATATGTGAATTTCTCCCCCTAAACTCCCTCTGGCCTTTCTACTTAAAGATGCACAGTGAAGAGGGTTTATAATTTAAGTGGTATCTCTGAGTGCCTTGTTATTAAGGGTGCTGATAGTAGGGGCACACAGTGTATCCCAATTACCCGAGAGAAAGGATGGCAGTCAGAGCCCAAAGAAGAGATAAGAAGTGCCCAATGCTGGATTTGATTTACATCTGACTATGGGTGTGTCGTAAGGTATGAGAGAGACAGGAGTGAAGGAGGACTCTGGCCTTTTTCGCCTGAGAAACTAGAAATTGTTGTAAACTGAGATGGTTAAACAATTTCGGGGGAAAGATCAACGACTGAGTCTTGGAGACATTATGTTTGTGGTATCATCTATTAGACACTCAGAGTTATATGGTAGACATCTGGATAGAAAATTTGACACACATGGGAGAGGTAAGTCTGGAGATAAGATATTTTAATCACTAACCCTTAGGTGGCTTCAATTATCATGAAGCTGAAGGAGATCATGAAGGAAATGAGGCAGATGCAAAAGAAAATAGATGGAGGAATGATCCATGCACATGCCCTGGGACACCAGGAGAAGAGGAGAGTGAAGAAAACCAAAGAAGAGCAGTCCTTGACGGCAGTGGCAATCCAGGAGGGCACTGTGCTGAAGGCAAAACCAAAACCTCTTGGATAACCTGAGGTTAGAACAGCCCCTTATGCTCTTTGTAATTCAGGCAGGTGAATCTCAGTAGCACTCAGACCCATCAAAGGTAAAACCTTCCTCTTGCCACTGGGCTGCCAGAAGTCCAAGTTAATCTGAGACAATCCACACATTTGCAAACTAAAACAAATTGAAGTTAGAAAATGCCCCCATCTCAACTTCAAATCTGAGCATTCCAAAGCCTATAAAGGAGGGTAGAATAGAACTGTAACATGATGCAGGCTTTCAAGGTGGCACAGCTTCAGGGTGATCAGAGGAAGCATAAGCAACCCATGAGGAGAGTTGGTAGATTAACTAAATTACTGTTTGGAGATTTGGGGATCCAATTCATGATTTGTCCCTGGTCTAGCTGGCTCCTGTCAGCCTAATGAATCAAGCCTAGAGTAGCTTAGTGATGATCCACACTTTAAATCAATTTAATAAGGAATTTGAAGATGAGTTCAAATGTTAAGGTAATATTATGCTTTCCAAAAAAGATGATTCCCATTTCTAAAAATCCTGCATATGCTATCTTGCAATGGTGAGGTCACCTATCATCAATAGTTTCCAGTTTACAGACCTTTATTTATACCAAACTGCAAGAAAATGTACCGATTAAATGGAATGAGACACATGCAACCAGAAAGCTATAAATCAACTACAACATCAATGTTAACAGTGAGCCAGGCAGAGAACAAAATCTACAATACCCTACTACATTTTTACAACTATTTATTCAACTTCAACTCAGTTCCAGCAAAAATCTTACCCTGAGATGTAATTATGTCTTAGCGTTTCATGTTTGTTCTTGTGCTCCTGTGTGACCCCATAGCCCCCTCCTACCTTCATACCTCAACTTTCCTAAGAATTTGGTAGAAAACACCCTCACTGCTAACTGGCAATGCCCTCTAGTGGTCACTGTGGGAAAAAAAAACTGAAAATAAGGACCCAATACTATTACACTAGGAGACTATGAAGAGTGAGGTGACAGAGAAACTATTGGTATGGTATTTTTGAGTCCATTTTCCTTTCTTTTGCATGTGTTTCTTCTGATAATATATATATATTTAATGTTCTTTCCACATTCTCTTTCCTTTTTGATATTACTGCTAAATATAATCCATATCCAATACTAGTGTCATCTTGATACAGATTTATGTTTGGAAAGAATTTATGGCATAATGGGCAAGCAAAGGCAGGCAGTGTGAATACTATTTGAAGACTGCATGCATCCTAGAACAAAGCTGAAGATTATTTGCAGAAGATTTTATCGCTGGAAAATAAGTGCAAAAACAGTATTCATAGCATGCTTTTCCTAAAATATGTTGCCTAGTGACCAAATTGAATCAATTGTCAATTGATCTAGTGGAAATCTCAATAGATGGTCTGTTTGACTACCCTTTTTGAGGAAGAATAACGATGAGCTTGTGGAGCTCTATCTGCTAGGGGACAGAAGTGTGTGGCAAGAAGGAATTCGAAAGCAGAGTGGAACCAAGGACAGGAAAGAGCTGTGTTAGTAAGAAAGAGAGAATAATGAAAAGGTTCAACTAAATTTTTTGGAATAAAAATATTATTTTCATGCAAAATAAAGAAAGAAATTTCAGGGGACAAAAAGACAGTCAGTGTAGGTAATAAATAATTGGATCAGATCAGAAAGATGTGGACTGATTCAGGAGGAAATGAAATGTTAATATCTCTAAAGCCTTTCCCCCTCCTCCACCAGTTGCCAAGGTGACCTGCCTCCAGGGAATTGTTCTTGCCTGGAGAGAGTTGTAGGAATTGTTAATTAATGCCTCCTGGGCCTCTCCTTTCCTGCCTGGATCACTCCACCTTTGGCCTACCTTCTGGTCACTGGTCACATATCCTGGATGGAGGTAGAAGGAAAGACCTTGAGAATGAGGGAAATCTAAAAAGTTTAAAAGGAGCAGGACACCCCCACTTCCTCAGACACCCAGCTCTGGAGCCCCCTTCTCTGTGGAGATGTCTTTCTCTGTTCTATCTTTTAAATAAGACTTGCTTTCTACTTTTGCCTCAGCATTTCTGGGCTAACAGAACTCAGCCCTGAGGAGCTGAGCGCTGACTGAGTCTCATCACTGGCATCAGATGGAAGAAGATTGAAAATTTACAAAAATAATAAAAGAATACATTTGTATTTTCTCAGGCTTCATATTTATTAATATTTAATCTCCACAATAATCTGATGAGCAAATAATAATTACGGTCAGTCTCCTCTTATGTATGAGAACATTGAGGCAAAGACAGTTAAGGAATTTGACGACCAAAGTAACAGTTTGCATTCAAAACCATTCTCTTAAACATTATGAAAAAAAAAGAAAAAGAAAAAATAGGAAAGAAAATAAGAGGTTTGGAAATAAGTAGTAAGGACAGAAACAACACATTAAAATATCCAGATATATTTATCAGTTTGGGCCATAGAGTAAAACACCATGTACTAGGTGGCTTAGAAGATTTATTTCCTCACTGTTCCACAAGCTGGACATCCCAGATCAAGGTAGTAACTAATTCTGTTCCTGGTGAGGTTCCTCTTCCTTACTCACAGACAGCCGCCTTCTTGCTGTGTCCTCATATACTCTAGTTGAAAACAGAGTGTGTGAGTGCTGGGAAATGATACTGGCCAAAAATTATATTGTTATATTGTGTGCATGTGAAACGAATCTCACCATACTGTACAATTATAATGCACTAATAAAAATGTGGAAAGAAAAACACAAGAAAGAGTGTGTGTACTCCAGTGGCCTTTTCTCTTCCATAAGGACACTCGCGCTATGGGTCAGGACTCTGCCCTGTAACTTTAACCTTAGTCATTTCCCTAAAAGTCCTATCTTCAAATACAATAATTGGGGGGTAAGGATTTTTTAACCTAGGAGTTTTATGAGTTTTATGGGGACACAATTCAGACTATAGCTCGATATTTTCCCTACTTAAATGAAGTAAAATTTAAAAGAGATATCGAAAATATTCTTCAGTTTGTATAAGGGATTTGAATTTCACCTAGCAGAGGTGACAATCTAGAACTGATCTAGCATTCCATGGAAGAGCAGATTTGATGTCTAAAAAGAACTTTTAGCAAAAAATGCCCTGGCCTTAGATCAAAGGTTCAGAAATTGGGCTTCGAGAAGCAGAATTTTGACCCAAAAAGAGGAAGAGTCTAAGAGCTAGAACAAACCAGAATTTAGTGTCACTATCTTGAGTTCATCTTCCCCAAATCTGAACTCTTCACTTTTACCCCGACATATATCAATTTGCAATGAAAATGGTCACCATTTGGGTTCCACCAAAACATACAGTGAGACAAATATTCAAGTGATCCCAAGAAATACTGGTAGGAAAGTGAAAAGAAAGCGGGGAAGTGGAATTGAAAATGAAAGAATACTAACTAGGGTACATTATGAAGCATTGCCACTATGGAGGTAAATCCTTCTGGAGAAATCTAGAACTCCACAGAACCAAGGAAGAGGAGCTGGAGTAGTCATCTGCCCACTGCCTGTATGCCATTGGTTGAGCTTATGGAGCAATAACTGTGACACTTCTAGTTTTCCCTGAGTGTGGATCCAGCATGCTCCCACACTGAAGAAGAAGGAAAAAAAAAAAAAAAAAAAAAAAAAAAAAGAATCAACACTTAAGTGTGTTCAAGATAAGTTTTGATGCAAGACCATTTTTTAAAAATTGTTTATCACTGCAGAAATACCCAATATATCTCCAAGTCTTATTGCTACTCTTTCTCTAAAACATCTTGAGTCCAGCCATGTCTCAACACTCACGAGTCACTGTCTCTCCTCTAGGTTATTGCTAGAGTTTCTAGCTATCCTGGCCTTCAGTATGCTTCCCTCCAGTTTATAGTATGCATGGAAGCATGACTGATAAGTATAAAATATAAACGTGATCATGTTATTCCCCCGCTTAAAACACTGTATTGTTCGCTCAAAGCCATCTAAATAAATTTCAAACTTATTAGCATACTTTGAACTTATCATGATGAGAAGTTTTATTCCAAATACTGACTTCCCCTACAAGCTTGCATACGCAGCCTCACCACTTGACATCCCCCCTACAGTGTCCATCATGGTTGGTTGACCTGGTTTTGTCCTAAAGTAGTCGTCTGGAGCTCTTCTCATCCCTTAGGAAGAAATGAGGCAGGAACGCAAGAATGTTATTCCCCTGGATAGCCTTTGTCTAGATTGATGCAAATGACCTCAATACCATTATCTGTGAATAGAATTAATGATTCTTGCTATGATGTATCCAAATTCACATTTTCTCTGTTACTCAAACCCCAGCCCAAAGATGATTTTCCAATCCATTTTATTAGGTCAGAGAGAAGATTCTGCAGAATCTTCCCTGACCAGTTCCTATTGGGGGTTGGGGGCTACATTTTGAAAGTGAGTCCCTGGTTTGGAAAATATATATATATTTAAAATTAAATTATAGGGGAAAAATAGTTGGAATTGAGAAGATTGTGGGTTAGTCACACTTCAAAAACAAAATGCCGTTCTCTGCTTCTCTTTTCTAGCTGCCTGCTGGACTTGCAGTGCCTCACATGAGGCTGTGTGCAGTGCAGTTTTATGGATGTCTAGAACATTGCACAGTTCTGTGTTTAAAAAAAAAAAAAAACTCTTCTGCAAGGGAAAATTTGTGGTGACTGCAGCTTTCAGTTTGAAATAATCCCAAAAGATGAAAATTACCCACATATGCAAACAAAAAGAGAGCACTATTTAAATACTAAGACATATCTAAAATCCCTTAACAATAAGACAGTAATTAGAAGTAGAGGAACACAAACACACTTTTTCATTTATGCACTTAAAAAAAGCATATTGTAAATGATTCTTGGTTATTTCGGAAAGTCCACCTCTTATCTCTCCCTCCCTCTCTCCTTCCTCCCTCCTCCCCACTGGCATCCTTCAGGCATACTGAGCTACTCGTAATTCTCCAAGCTTCTCCTCTGGTTTCTTTCTTCTGCTACCTAGAAGGTCCTTCATTTCTCACTTCCAGTGGGATTATTTACTCATTCTCTAAGTTCTACCTTAAATCTCACCATTTTTTTGGGGGCGGGGGTCTGGGGATGGAACCCAGGGCCTTGTGCTTACAAGGCAAGTACTCTACCAACTGAGCTATCTCCCCAGCCCCCAAATCTCACCATTTTTAAAGAGGCTCCCTAAACTTTCCAAGGCAAGGATTTACCTCTTCCTCTGTGTTCTCAAGGCACCATTAATAACCTCTTTGTTTTTATTACAATATGGATTTATCACATTTTCCTAGAGCTGCCTGCTTGCTTACTTACTTGTCTCAACCAGGTAGTAAAAACTATTGATAAACGAGTATTCCTCTTGTTTTCATTTAAATCCCAAGTGCCTAACACAATTCTTGGTACTGAAAGTATTATCTAAAGCAGGAGGCTAGAAACAAAGTTGTTGTATGCATAAGTGGAGCAGAGTTGGTATGGCAACCCATATTCCTGCACACCAAGGACCAGTCCTGGCTTTATAGCCTGTTCTCAAAATTTAGTTTAAATCCTTTTAAACATTCAGGTTAAATGACCAGGCAGATTCACATTCATTAATCTCGCTTTTCCTCCCTCTATTCCTATAAGATATGAATTTCATGATGGTGGTAAGGAAGAAAGACCCTGGGATGTACCTTTGTAGAAAGTGAGTATGTTCTTTTGTTTAGTGGATAATTCCAGAGGCCCAAGGTCTTGAATCCATCCACTCTTCACTGTTTGCACTGGCCTAATGATAATTCTCACAATTCTGTCTTAGAAATGACCCTAGCACCTATATCTTCCCTCCTCCTCCCCTGCTGTTGTCCTAGTTCATGCTCTTTTCTAAACTCCTTAAAACTTATAGAACTTGGGTCATAGATTCCTTCCATCACACAATCCCCTAGTTTCCCCTACTCCCCACTCCACTGCAATTCTTCCACTGCTGCCATAGTTATCTATTAAAAATAGTATTATCAAATCATTTTCATTTCAAAGCTTAGGTTATACCATCTTTATTTACTGAATAAATTATCCATATACGGTATTTGACTATTTGCTTCACTAATTATAGACTACTAGTCAATGACTAGAATTTATCATTTGAAATTATTTCTGTTGTGACAAAAGGTCACAAAATGCACAAAAAATTATTCCTATTCATAGCAAGAATGTCCTGGAAATTATTTTTGGAACTAGCGTTTCTGTAATATATTTTGCTGCTGCACTGAGCACCTGAAATGTCTCTGTTCTTCTGCTAGAAGTATGCAGTTGCAAAGAATTGCAATTCAATTTCAGACAATTTTTGCCTAGGGTGTGCAAGATGATCCATGGCAATGTTTAAAGAGAGAAAGAAAAACTGCTTAAGAACCATTGTACTTCAGGAATTCACCACAAGGTGGAGCTATATAAAGTTTTTTTCAATCCTGTTTTCCACATGCTGCTTGTGTCAGAAATGGTGTAATAAATATGATGTCTTTCTTGTCCTGGAATCCTTTTGGGGGTGGGGAGGCTTACTAATTCCAATAGATTCAATTTAGTAAATGTAGTAGTCTGACACGTTTTGAATGTTCCTTCAATTTTCTCAGTTTTACCTCTATCTTCCTACAACTCTGGAATACTACAATGTGTGGATTTGTAGGTCAAAAATTACTCTGAAGTATTTTTTCTGGTTATGATTTTAAAAACACTTCTAGGAGAGGTATGGTTTGGAAAAGATTTTACTCTAAATATTTTCTGACTGGGAACTAGAGCAGACCCACCCCATATACTGGTTATGCAATTAAGTGGTTGATATTTAGATCCCAGGGAAAAGTCCCAAGATTTTCTATTTCAGCCTAGTGCACAGGATCAGAGGAGTCAAAGGTAGAGGCTAAACTCAAGTCCAGGGAGAATTCTGGGGCCAAATGTATAAGCCTCATAAATTTCTGTATGGGTGGTGTCAGCTGGTGAAACTGAGAGCAGGGAGGCAGGCACTATAGGAAGAGAATCCTGGTGACGAGGACTCAGCCACTATGGATTGGTTACAGCAGGGACTGTAAACCTGACCAATATGCATGGACGTACTGTTGTTACTGGTCTTAGATTAGTGAATAACAAACCTTGAAGCAACTTAGAGTCCATCTAATCCAGGGACTTCAGACTAGGTTATGAGATTGTGACTTCACAGAGTCTACTCAGAGAAGTGATGCTAGCAGAGCTGGGTCCACTAGGTAGGGTTCTGGCACTTTCTTCAACTAAGGCAATTCATTTTATACTCATATTTGCTTCATGATACATGTATATATTTTTTCAAGAGATACAACTATAGAGGAACAGTATGCTTTGAAGTTCACTTTGCTAACTTGTCAAACTACTTCCCTTAGAAGATTGACTTTCCCAAAAATCCATACTTAGACAATAGTGGTGAAATGGACTTTGATGATTTTTAAGAGAAAAATCTTTTTAAGGAAAACAGCCAGAGAAAGGAAGAGGTAATGGTCCCAAACTCAAATGTTGACCCATTTCTTACTCAGGCATAACCTACTAATGTCCAACTTAGGTGTTTAGAGTGTTTTATAGTTTTTAAAACAACTCAGATGCACTGTTATTTGAAACCCATAATTCTTTGTTGATACTTTAACCCCTTTCCCTACTCTATCTTTGGTTATCATGATTGTTGGACTCTTTTTTTATCACTCTTAATACGTATATATGTATATAACTTAAATTTATCTTTTTCTGCTTAATCCTAGCCCAATTCTTGAATCACCATAGATCTCAAAGAATGTTTTGAAATATGAAATCACCAGTTCCTGAAATATAGTAAGTACTCAAGGAATGCTTTCACATAATTGGTTTGGATCAAGCATTTTAAGGTGTAGCAAAGCATGCTTAGCTTTTAGCAGCAAGAGTCATTTCTTTTAATCTTTTAAAGCTGGCTTAGCTAATATACCTGCTCTAAATGTTCACTTGCATCTAGGAATAAGGAGTCTATTCCTGGAACAAACTAAATTCACAGGTTCTGTGAGGGCAAGAGCTTTGCCTGGAGCACCTCACTGACATTGACTAACAGAAGGAAACCACCCTAGCATCAGAATGAGCTGAGCAAGATGTAGGTGTTGCAAAATGGGACGTGGCGTGGAGAACCCACACACCACACACCACCAACAACCCCTGCAGCTTTTCCTAAGTTATATGCACAGATGTGTGTGGGGGAATTCCTTAAATAGCAGGGATGGATTATAATTTTAGATCATGATATCACAACAGAGTGCTATGGGGGTGTGAAGAGGAAGAGAAACTAAACCAAAAGGGCAGGACGGTTTAAGTTAGAGACTGTCATACTCTCTTTGATGGGACATTTGGTTAGAGAAGAGTGTTTACAAATACACACATATGCACACACACACAACCTAAATTGTCCTTTGTTCCTTCTTTCCCAATCATTGAACAACAAAATAAGCAAAAAAAAAAAAAAAAAAAAAAAAACCCTCTGGATTTACTGGGACCAATGTAAGACAAAAGGTAAGAAAGCACAAAGAACATGCTATCGAAAGTTAAACAATATACAGCATTCTGTATCCCTCTCCCTCTCTCTCCCTTACTCCCTCCCTCTTCTTTTCTTTTAAAGGAAAGGCTGATATATAATTCTCTGAGAATCTGGGAAACAGGAAATAAGATCCTCCCCCTCTTAGCATTCCTTCCAGTGCCCCAATTACATAATTTGGGTAGCTCATCACTGCATTCTGAGGCTTTGCCAAGTTAGAGTTCCCAGAAGGGTAAGCACTTCTTCCAGGGTAAGCACTTCTTCCAGGGTCTACACTTAGGTTTCTCAGACACTTGAAACTGCACTTACCACCCACTTTATTTCAGCTTCTCGTTCCAGAGTATCACCAAAGAAGGGAACTGATGTGGTAATCAGCCCAGATGATTAGGAGAAAAGATGCTTTCTGCTGCCTGTTTTCATACCCAATGATAATAATTAGTGGACAATAGCAACAACCACAGTTCAGGAAGACAACTAAGGTCTAGGACCTCAGCCAGTCAAGCAACCCAGACCAGACACTATGCTAGCTGAGAAGGTAGAACATGTAGAATGAAAATTAAAAGAGGAAGATAATGTTAAGTAGCAATAACAGAATCATGGCTAGATGAAGAAGCAGAAACGAGAATGTATTTAAATAACTAACATCTTAATTCTTTACATCTAAGTGGTCTTAGGAAGTCAACATCTGAGACTTGGTCTCAAACTGAACAAAATCAAAGGGACTTTTTTTTCACAAAAATGACTTTCTGGCAGTGTGCACAAACAGGTCTGATAACATAGATGAGAGATCAGAGAGGTGATCTCAATCAACTGTCCTTTATGGACCATTTGATCCTTTTGGTCTCACCTGTCTCTTGTGTCCAACCGCTGCTGTCTGACTCCACAACTGTCCACGTGTAATTGGGCAGTAAGTGTCTCATGCCTCTACCACACACCTTCTGCCTCCTACCTTGGGGCACTCCTGTCAATGCAGGAAATGGGAAGCTGTGAGACCCCACTTGAGTACAACAGAGAAATGTGGGGATTTAAACCCTTGTATGGAACAGGATACAGTGGTACACACTGTAATCCTCCCAGCAGCTCAGGAGACTGAAGCAGTTGAATCTTGAGTTCATAGTCAGCCTAAGCAACTTAGTGAGACCCTGTCTCTAAATCAAATATAAAAAGGGCTGGGGATATTGCTCAGTAGTTAAGGGCTCTGGGTTCAAGTCCTAGTACCAAATAAATCCTTATGTTGGAAACATTTGCCCAATAGGAGAAGAGAGTTGGAGTGTAAATGAGTTCCTCTTTCTTGTGAAGAATCTGTCATGTTATGAAGCTTATTCAGCTTCTCAGAGATAGACCCTTGGAACTGATGGATCAGGTCTGCCTGGTGGTGGAGTCTCAGTATTTAAATCCTTGTATTAGAGCACCCTTCCTTCTTCCCTTTTATTTTCCCTTATCCTTAATTGTTATTTTCTAGAATCCCTCTCTCTAATAAAGGTACATATGTAAGTCTTTTACATTTATCCCAGGTTCCCAAGAAACCTAAGCTAAGATACTTGGACAGTTATATTAGCCGGTGTCCAAAAGCAGTTTGAAAATGAGCCCACATTACCTGAGAACAAACAGTGTTAGGCCCTTTAACAAAGCATCTTATTTTTTTAACATAGTTTTCACTTCGAGGCAACTGAAATCCATAACCAATGAAATATTAACCAATGAAATGTACCTCCTTTAAGGGAATGTACAAAGTTTTGAAATAACATCTGATACAGCACCACAAAGAAATTCCTAACCTGGTTCTTCTACTTGTCCTACTTTTAAAGCTACTTTTATATTTCCTGAGTTGAAGGGAAAATTAGAGAAGTAAAGGGAGATTCAGGAGAAGGAGGAAGATGAGAGGGAAGCCAGTCTGCACTAAATACCATGAAGTAGCAGCCCAGTGCTGAGTGGAGTGTGAACAGGGTCATGGCCTCCTGCCTGGATCATCCTGCTAAGCTTTGGCTGACTCTACTTCAGGAGGGTCTTAGACTAGATCGTCCTCATTACAACACTACAACAATAAAACCCAAACAGGTCAATGTAAGAAACAAAAAGATTCTGTGATAGGAAAGGTCTCACAAAACATAAATCCTATGCAGATGAGGTTACTGTTGTTACAGTTGTTCTCAGACCAATGCTGTTGACTTCCCTCTGTGGGTTTTCTAAGGAGGCAATATGAATTGTAGCAAAGCCATAGATTTGAGAAGCTATCTGCCTTGTCCTATCTTTACTACTTCCTTCTTGTTCTCTGTACAGATCCCTAACTCCTCTGAGCTTTAGACTCTTCACATATAGAAAGAAAATAATTATAATGACTCCTATGTACACTCCTCACAGAGATGTAGAAATTCAGGAGATGATCATAAAAGCACTTTATTAACTGTAAAGAGCAAGACAAATATTGGTTGCTGTTAATATTCCCCCCATCATTCTATTGAAGCATTTTCAGAGTTTAAGAGGTGTTTATTCCGCATTTTATTCAACCAAGCAAACCAAATATGTAATTGCCTTCTCGAGCTATCAATAATTAGGTTGAAGTAAAAAGTTCATTTTCTGCAGATTGTCTGACTGAAAACCTTTCTATATTACCACCGTGGGATCTGAAGATCACCAAAGTCTTGTGGGACATCTCTAGCCCATTGAGAACAGACCTACTTAGTTAATTATGCTATATTTCTTCAATTATTAACTGCTTTATTAAAATCACAGACATACACTTTAACCCGGAGATGGAGTACAGCTGATTTTAAGCTGAGAAAATGATGAAAATAGCAGCTGAGCAAATATTTTTAGCCTCTGTATTTCAGTCTTGACTACCTTGAAAATAGGAGTGAAGGAACATATTGGTAGAGTCTAGAAGGAAAATAGTGGGGACTGGGAGAAAGCATCGCAGTAGAAACAGTGTCCACTTGTGACATTTTTGTAAGCACCCCAGAAAGCAAATGTTTTCTAATCTCTATCTTTCAAGAGGAATTTAAAACAAAAGTTTAATGTATCTAAACCATATATTTAAAAAACTTTCCAGAGACTTAACATATGTGTTTATTTTATCTTTAACCATATTTTCATCATAGGGAAGGAAAAAATGGCTTCTCTACCTCTCATTCCCACTCCAGTTTTTTGGTTGGGCTACAAATTAAGTTGAGGTAGACAAAAGGAGAAAAAACATAATCACATGCATAGACACAGGAAGTGCCTCAAAAATAGCAGACGGGAGAAAAAGCCAGATGATTCAAATTTGTAGCATGTCCTGTTCTACAGAATAACATAGGAGCTTGGTGTTTCTAGAAGGTGGTAGGAAGAAAAAAAAAAAAAGTCACGGGAGTGTGAGGAAAAGGAGTCCATTGTCTTATTAGGGAAATAAAAAATGTCTCTCCACACAGCCAGCTTCTCCAGGTTCTCGGAACGGAACTGGCCCGCTAGTGAGAGCCTGTCTGAACAGAGCACGCTCCGAGTCCCGGAGCCCCTGCAGTGCAGTGTACTCCTGCAAAGAACCAGCGGAGAGGCTCGATCTGCAGTCAGCCTCAGGGATAAGGTCAGGGCAGCCGGAGACCTCTTCAGGCGGCTCTGCCCACTCCGGCTGCGGGCTCTCTTCACGGGGCGATCCAAGATGGCGGCCTAAAGGGAGACTGCACCCCCGGTCGCTCCAGAACCCAGGAGTTAAGAAGGGGAGGCATTGAGAGACTCGGACTGAAGTGGAGCCACGGGTGAGTCTGCCCACTGGGTAAAGCTCGGCCCGGGTGGCAGGCCCAGATAGAGGTGGCTTATCGGAGCCGGGCAGGGCAGCTAGAGCCATCCACAGGCAGTCCTGCGCACTCCGGCGGTGGGTCCCGCCCACACAGCCAGCTTCTCCAGGTTCTCCGAACGGAACTGGCCCGCTAGTGAGAGCCTGTCTGAACAGAGCACGCTCCGAGTCCCGGAGCCCCTGCAGTGCAGTGTACTCCTGCAAAGAACCAGCGGAGAGGCTCGATCTGCAGTCAGCCTCAGGGATAAGGTCAGGGCAGCCGGAGACCTCTTCAGGCGGCTCTGCCCACTCCGGCTGCGGGCTCTCTTCACGGGGCGATCCAAGATGGCGGCCTAGAGGGAGACTGCACCCCCGGTCGCTCCAGAACCCAGGAGTTAAGAAGGGGAGGCATTGAGAGACTCGGACTGAAGTGGAGCCACGGGTGAGTCTGCCCACTGGGTAAAGCTCGGCCCGGGTGGCAGGCCCAGATAGAGGTGGCTTATCGGAGCCGGGCAGGGCAGCTAGAGCCATCCACAGGCAGTCCTGCGCACTCCGGCGGTGGGTCCCGCCCACACAGCCAGCTTCTCCAGGTTCTCCGAACGGAACTGGCCCGCTAGTGAGAGCCTGTCTGAACAGAGCACGCTCCGAGTCCCGGAGCCCCTGCAGTGCAGTGTACTCCTGCAAAGAACCAGCGGAGAGGCTCGATCTGCAGTCAGCCTCAGGGATAAGGACAGGGCAGCCGGAGACCTCTTCAGGCGGCTCTGCCCACTCCGGCTGCAGGCTCTCTTCTTGGGGCGATCCAAGATGGCGGCCTAGAGGGAGACTGCACCCCCGGTCGCTCCAGAACCCAGGAGTTAAGAAGGGGAGGCATTGAGAGACTCGGACTGAAGTGGAGCCACGGGTGAGTCTGCCCACTGGGTAAAGCTCAGCCCGGGTGGCAGGCCCAGATAGAGGTGGCTTAGCAGAGCCGGGCAGGGCAGCTTGAGTCTTCCCAAGGTAGTCTTCCACACTCCGGCAGTGGGCTCTTCCCACACGGCCAGCTGCACGGTGCAGGCCCACAGTGAGAGCATTTCCGCACAGAGCCAGTTCCAAAACGTGGAACCAGTAGAGGGCTAGGGGCAGTATTCTTCGAATGAGCTGCTTTATCAGATTCCTCCAAGACATCAGGCTACTGAAGGCTGGGAGGTGATACACTGGAAATCTACTGGGACACTATAAGCCAATAGTGGAAAACTGCAATATCTCAGGGTCCCACTGACAACTGACCATTATGAGAAAACAAGGGAAGAAAATGTCCCAAACAAACCTAGATACTACATCAATAAAACCCAATGACAGCACAGCAGAAGAAATGTCAGAAAGGGAGTTCAGAATGTACGTAATTAAAACGATCAGGGAAGCTAATGAGGAGATGAAAGAGCAAATGCAGGCATTAAATGATCGCACCAATCAACAGTTAAAAGACCAAATACGGGAAGCAAGAGATCATTTCAATAAAGAGTTAGAGATACTGAAAAAAAACCAAACTGAAATCCTTGAAATGAAGGAAACAATAAACCAAGTTAAAAACTCCATAGAAAGCATAACCAATAGGATAGAACACCTGGAAGACAGAACCTCAGACATTGAAGACAAAATATTTAACCTTGAAAACAAAGTGGAACAAACAGAGAAGATGGTAAGAAATCATGAACAGAATCTCCAAGAACTATGGGATATCATGAAAAGGCCAAATTTGAGAATTATTGGGATTGAGGAAGGCTTAGAGAAACAAACCAAAGGAATGAACAATCTATTCAATGAAATAATAACAGAAAATTTCCCAAATCTGAAGAACGAAATGGAAAACCAAGTACAAGAGGCTTATAGAACTCCAAACATACAAAATTACAACAGACCCACACCAAGGCACATTATTATGAAAATACCTAACATACAAAATAAAGACAGAATTTTAAAGGCCGCGAGAGAAAAGAATCAAATTACATTCAGAGGGAAACCAATAAGAATATCAGCAGATTTTTCAATCCAGACCCTAAAAGCTAGAAGGGCCTGGAACAACATATACCAAGCCCTGAAAGAAAATGGATGCCAACCAAGAATCTTATACCCAGCAAAACTTACCTTCAAATTTGACGATGAAATAAGATCCTTCCATGATAAACAAAAGCTAAAGGAATTTACAAAAAGAAAGCCAGCATTACAGAACATTCTCAGCAAAATATTCCATGAGGAAGAGATGAAAAACAACGATGCAAATCAGCAACAGGAGGCGCTAGCCTAAAGGAATAGCCAAAAAAAGGAGAAACCAAATCATGTCAAAAACAAATATGAGTCAATTGACTGGGAATACAAATCATATCACAATAATAACCCTGAATGTTAATGGCCTGAATTCATCAATCAAAAGACACAGACTGGCAGATTGGATTAAAAAGAAAAATCCAACAATATGCTGCCTGCAAGAGACACATCTCATAGAAAGAGACACCCATAGACTAAAGGTGAAAGGATGGGGAAAAACATACCATGCACACGGACACAGCAAAAAAGCTGGTGTATCCATCCTCATCTCAGATAATGTGGACTTCAAACCAAAACTAGTCAGAAGGGATAAAGAAGGACATTACATGCTGCTTAAGGGAAGCATAAATCAGCAAGACATAACAATCATAAATATCTATGCCCCGAACATTGGCTCATCCACGTACGTCAAACAAATCCTTCTCAATTCCAGAAATCAAATAGACCACAACACAATAATACTAGGCGATTTTAACACACCTCTCTCACCACTGGATAGATCGTCCAAACAAAAATTGAATAAAGAAACTATAGATCTCAACAACACAATCAGCAACTTAGACTTAACGGACATATATAGAATATACCATCCAACAAAGAATGAATACACTTTCTTCTCAGCAGCACATGGATCCTTCTCTAAAATAGACCATATTTTATGCCACAAAGCTACTGTTAGTAAATACAAGAAGATAGAGATACTACCTTGTACTCTATCAGATCATAATGGATTGAAACTAGAAATAAATGACAGAATAAAAACAGAAACTTCTCCAATACCTGGAGACTAAATAATACACTATTATATGATGAATGGATAACAGAAGACATCAGGAGGGAAATAAAAAATTCTTAGAAGTAAACGAGAACAAAGACACATCATATCAAAATCTCTGGGACACTATGAAAGCAGTACTTAGAGGAAGATTTATTTCATGGGGTGCATTCAAAAAAGAAGTAGAAATCAACAAATAAACGAGTTAACACTACAGCTCAAAGCACTAGAAAAAGAAGAGCAGACCAATACCAAAAGTAGTAGAAGACAGGAAATAGTTAAAATCAGAGCCGAAATCAACAAAATCGAAACAAAAGAAACAATCGGAAAAATTAATAAAATAAATAGTTGGTTCTTTGAAAAAATAAATAAAATTGATAAACCCTTAGCCACACTAACAAAGAGAAAGAGGGAGAAAACTCAAATTACGAAAATTCGGAATGAACAAGGAAACATCACAACAGACACGAGTGAAATACAAAACATAATTAGAAGCTATTTCGAAAATCTATACTCCAACAAAACAGAAAACCTTGAAGACATCAACAAATTTCTAGAGACATATGAACTACCTAAACTGAACGAGGAGGACATACACAACTTAAATAAACCAATTTCCAGCAATGAAATAGAAGAGGTCATCAAAAGCCTACCAACAAAGAAAAGTCCAGGACCAGATGGGTTCTCAGCCGAGTTCTATAAAACCTTTAAAGAAGAGCTCATTCCAATACTCCTCAAACTATTCCATGAAATAGAAGAGGAGGGAACCCTACCAAACTCGTTCTATGAAGCCAATATCACCCTGATACCTAAACCAGACAGAGACACATCAAGGAAAGAAAATTTCAGACCAATATCCTTAATGAACATCGATGCAAAAATTCTCAACAAAATTTTAGCAAATCGCATACAAATATATATTAAAAAGATAGTGCACCACGATCAAGTGGGTTTTATCCCAGGGATGCAAGGTTGGTTCAACATTCGGAAATCAATAAATGTCATTCACCATATCAACAGACTTAAAGTTAAGAATCACATGATTATTTCAATAGATGCAGAAAAAGCATTTGATAAAATACAGCATCCCTTCATGCTCAAAACACTAGAAAAAATTGGGGTAATGGGAACATTCCTAAACATTATAAAGGCCATCTACGCTAAGCCCATGGCTAATATCATTCTAAATGGTGAAAAACTGAAAGCGTTCCCCCTAAAAACTGGAACAAGGCAGGGATGCCCTCTTTCACCGCTTCTATTCAACATCGTCCTTGAGACTCTAGCCAGAGCAATCAGACAAACCAAAGAAATTAAAGGGATACGAATAGGAAAAGAAGAACTCAAACTATCCCTGTTCGCTGATGACATGATTATATATTTAGAGGAACCTGGAAATTCCACCAGAAAACTTTTAGAACTCATAAGTGAATTCAGTAAAGTAGCAGGTTACAAGATCAATGCTCATAAATCCAATGCATTTTTATACATAAGTGATGAATCTTCAGAAAGAGAAATTAGGAAAACTACTCCATTCACAATAGCATCGAAAAAAATAAAATACTTGGGAATCAATCTCACAAAAGAGGTGAAAGACCTCTACAATGAGAACTACAGAACACTAAAGAAAGAAATTCAAGAAAACCTTAGAAGATGGAAAGATCTCCCATGTTCCTGGATAGGCAGAATTAATATCGTCAAAATGGCTATACTACCTAAAGTTCTATACAGATTCAATGCAATTCCAATTAAAATCCCAATGATGTACCTCGCAGAAATAGAGCAAGCAATTATGAAATTCATCTGGAAGAATAAAAAACCTAGAATAGCTAAAGCAATCCTCAGTAGCAAGAGCGAAGCAGGGGGTATTGCAATACCAGATCTTCAACTCTACTACAAAGCAATAGTAACAAAAACGGCATGGTATTGGTACCAAAATAGACAGGTAGATCAATGGTACAGAATAGAGGACATGGACACAAACCCAAATAAATACAATTTTCTCATACTAGACAAAGGTTCCAACAATATGCAATGGAGAAAAGATAGCCTCTTCAACAAATGGTGCTGGGAAAACTGGAAAACTATATGCAATAGAATGAAACTAAACCCCTATCTCTCACCCTACACAAAACTCAACTCAAAATGGATCAAGGACCTCGGAATCAGACCAGAGACCCTGCATCTTATAGAAGAAAAAGTAGGTCCAAATCTTCAACTTGTTGGCTCAGGATCAGATTTCCTTAACAGGACTCCCATAGCACAAGAAATAAAAGCAAGAATAAACAACTGGGATAGATTCAAACTAAAAAGCTTTCTCTCAGCAAAGGAAACTATCAGAATTGTGAAGAGAGAGCCTACAGAGTGGGAGAATATCTTTGCCAACCATACCTCAGATAGAGCGCTAATTTCCAGAATCTATAAAGAACTCAAAAAACTCTACACGAAGAATACAAATAATCCAATCAACAAATGGGCTAAGGAAATGAACAGACACTTCACAGAAGAAGATGTACAAGTAATCACCAGATATATGAAAAAATGTTCAACATCCCTAGTAATAAGGGAAATGCAAATCAAAACCACCCTAAGATTTCATCTCACCCCAATTAGAATGGCGATTATCAAGAATACAAGCAACAATAGGTGTTGGCGAGGATGTGGTGAAAAAGGAACACTCATACATTGCTGGTGGGGTTGCAAATTAGTGCAACCACTCTGGAAAGCAGTGTGGAGATTCCTCAGAAAGCTTGGAATGGAAACACCATTTGACCCAACTATCCCACTCCTTGGCCTATACCCAAAGGACTTAAAATCAGCATACTACAGAGATACAGCCACATCAATGTTCACTGCTGCTCAATTCACCATAGCCAGATTGTGGAACCAACCTAGATGCCCTTCAGTTGATGAATGGATAAAGAAACTGTGGCATATTTATACAATGGAATATTACTCCGCAATGAAGAATGATAAAATTATGGCATTTGTAGGCAAATGGTCGAAATTGGAGAATATCATGCTAAGTGAGATAAGCCAATCTCAAAAACTAAAGGACGAATGATCTCGCTGATAAGCGGATGAGGACATATAATGGGGGGTGGGATGGGCTAGCATTAGGTTTAGGGTTAGGTTTAGAGTTAGGCTAAGGAGAGCAGTAAGAATGAAGGAAAGAAGGACTGTGTAGAGGGAAAAGAGGGGTGGGAGGGGTGGGAGGGGTGGGAGGGGTGGGGGGGAGGGGAAAAATATAATAAACATCATTACCCTATGTAAACGTAAAAAAAATAAAAAAAATAAAAAAAATAAAAAAAAAAAAAAAGGGTTTAGCCTAATAGCCGGCACACCGTAAGAAGGCAAAAAAAAAAAAAAAAAAAAAAAAAAAAAAAAAAAATGTCTCTCCAGTAATAAAGGTTTTCTCAGAGCGGTCTCTTTTAGATACAGACACATTTGCTAATGTAGATGGCCTTTATGAATGTAAATTTCCCTTACAAAGGGCAGCTTTTCAGAGCTACTCCTATTTTTTACAGTTTCCTAAAATAACCTGCTGAAAATACATTGCCCAAGAAGTATATTTGGGGTGTGGCATCTTCTGGTCTCTTATAGTCATATTTGAGGAGATATGTCCTGAGGGTCAACACTATTTTAGAAGATAAAGTACTTTGAGGTACAAAACAATTGTGGGACAAAATGAAAACAAGTCTTATTATACTGACTACATACTCATATCACTAAACCTAGTAGCTATTTTTCAATCTTAAATTTACTTCTCTAATAATCAACAGTGCTTCTTGAAAAAATACCTTTTTTTAGTCTTTGGAATATCACAGTCTCCTCATTTACTCCTGACTCTATGATCCCTTTTTCATTGTTGTCTTGATTTTTCTTCCTTTATTCAACATGTAAAAAAGGGGATGGATATGACTCTCTTTGGGACATTCTTTCTTGCTTTTCCACTCTACACTTTTTAAGAGACCTCATTCTTACCCATGGGTTCAGTTGCCACCAAATGGAGATGATTCACAGTACATTAACACAGAGCTTTCCTCTGAAATCTATAATCTTAAAATGACTGCTGACTTGACATTTCAGCTTAGATATCTGAAAGTTCTCTAAGCTTCACAACTTAAAAAAGAAAGAAAAAAAGAAAACCAAAAAACTTCTGTGTTTATCAATGTTCTTTATTTTGATGGAGGATGACATCACCCATTTAGTTGTGCTATATAAATAGTATTTATCCTTTCAATTATTAATTTGATATCCACATAACCAACATTGTTTTACAGTTTGACAATAACATCATCAAATAAAATAAATGAGGATCCTTGTCCACAGGGCGGGGGGGGGGGGGAGTGATTTTCTTTCTACGTAACCCACATCCATCAATTCTAACACTTTTATCACATAATGGTTCCTTCATTCTTTGCATTTTGTTACCATGTCAGCACTGGCTAGTCTATGCTATGGTCAACTCTCACTTGTACCATTACCAAAATAATCTTCCAACTGGTCTTTCTTCTTCGCCCTTATCTGTCTCTATAACCTCTCTTCTTCCTGCAGCTAGAATAATGAATAATGTTTACAAAACAGTAGTTTTATTATGCCATTTTCTTGTTCAAAAAATTTTCCATGACTTTCCATTACCCTGAAGCTATAGCTCAAAATACTTACAGTTCTTCAGTCTCTGCATGATCTGGTTGACCACTCAGATACCTCAATTTTAAATTTTGCTTTTTGTTCACCCTTTGTGCTCAAGTTACACTGACTTTTTCAAATTTTCTTAAGAACAGAATTCTTCCAGTGTTATGTTTCTCCTGCCAGAAAAACAGGTCAGCTACCTTCCCATGCCTCTCCAACAACGTAACTCATTTTATTCACAACTGAAGTTCATTGTTATTCTACTTTGCATGTATGAAGTGGAGGGATCGCTCAGACTTGGGTATGAAATGCAGATTTTTGGAATTCTACTTCTGTGGATCCATCTTTCCCAGGGTTTCTTGCTTCAGTTTTCGTCTACTCTAGTTGACTCAAACTCTGTTATTTTTCTCTTCAAACTAGGCTTTTGTGTCTATATACTCCCAGCATGCTGTTCCTCAGTCAGAGAAACAGGTCAATACCCTCCCCACACCTCTCCAAGAAGTTAATTCATTGTCATTCGCAATTGAAACTAATTGTTGCATGGTCAGGAGGTGGTCTCTGAGTGCCTACTCTAGTGATACAGATGCCCCTTGCCTTATAATGGGGTTGCATCCCAATAAACTCATCAAAAGTTGAAAAACATTGCCCATTGTGCATTTAATATACTTGACCCACTAAACATTATAGCTTTGCTTTGCTTATCTTAAAAATGATCAGAACACTGACAATAGCTACTCTTGGACAAAAACATCTAGCACAAAGTTCTCTTAGGATAAAAGGTTGAATATTTCATGTGATTTATTGGCTACTGTACTAAAATTGGAAATCAGAATGGTTGTATAGAGGAACTTTCACACCACTGTGAGGTGGAAAACTTCTATGCCCAACTACTGTAAGTCAGGGACCATCAGTATTTAATTCCATACCACTGTGTTCTTCCTCTTAGGGACTACTTGAAGCAATTGTCATCATGTTCTATCATAACAAATCAAAATAAGGATGAAGTAAATCTGGTTTGGGAAATGATGTATTAGTAATGTTTGCAGACAACAATCATAAACTTTGAACAAAGATAAGTAAAACAATTGGAGGCATAAGAGTGACCAAAATAGATAAATCAAAGTGAGTCTGTCCTCGAAAGAAGGAAATATCTTGAGTGAATTTTATGTTAATGCAGCTTTCTGCATGAAGGCATGATCTAGTTTGCACAGCACAGTGAACTTAGAATATGTATAGTTTTTCAAATTTATTCAATCAGCTAAAAAAAAAAAGAGCAGCAATCCGCAATGATGGATGCAAGAAAAACTGACAGATATAACTAAATCAAACTTCTGTAAACCAAAGACAAAAGGAACAGAGAACACATGGATAGTAAATAAATATAAAATACTACATATTTCCCATAAAAATTTTGTTTGAAACAAAGGACTATTTAAAGCAAGGATTATAACACTACTTTGGGGATTATATTTATGTAATTGGGGATTATATTTATGTAACAATGATAAACAGAAAATATAGCATAAAATATGGGAGATGGTAATGGAACTATGCATTTCAAGTTTCTTACATTGCATATAAAATAATGTAATATTAGTTCTAAGTAGATACTAATAAGATAAACTTATATTATTTCTCAAAACAGCCTCTAAAAATCTATGCAAAAAAGCCAGAGGAAAATTAAACATAATGCTCAAATTATCTTAACTCAAAGAAAAGAAACATTAAAAAATGACACAAATAAAAAATTGTTCTTTCTCAATCTAACAACAATAATTATATTAAAAATTAAATAGATAGGCATGACATTAGCAAGAGGATAGAATAGGAAGTCCTAAAGACTTCTTTGCCCACAAATGAAAAAACAAATGGATCAACTGGTTCTGTGAGATATCCAGACAGGTATGAGACCAACCACAGCAACCCAACAGGGAAACTTTTGAAATCCCCACTTAATCATATGAGTCCTTTTCCTTTGGTCAGAAACCCCCAACTCCTGTCTCCTCCCGAGGGAAGGAAAAGTAGTAGAACTTAATGTAACATTCTGACTTTCAGGGGAACTTAAAGACTTGCTTGTATCAAAGTCTGTAACAGAATGAAGCACCAGGTGGGGGTGGGGACGGGGGGGGGGTGTGTGTCTCAGATTAACAAAATGTGCATCAGAATCTGAAATGCAACAGATAGACACTAGGGGGAGGTTCAGAACCATGATTCAATAAAATACCAGCATTGCCACAATATTTCAGGCAGAGGCCAGAGGGAGTGCCTGAGTAGAAATAGTCAAATCTTATCAAACGAGATTCAACGCACAAGACCAGAGAGGATGAATTCAGAAAAGCTTGAAAAGGCTATAGAATCTCTAACCATCCAGAATGGAGAAAGTATTCCACGTGTGAAACCAGACTTCAAACTCTAGGAAAGTTGATCATTTCTTCGATTGCAAAAATCTCAACAACAAAAATAAGACATTCAAGGAAATAAGTGATCGTGACATATTTAAATGAACTAATTAAATCCCCAAAAACTGAATGTAAGGAAAGGAAGATATATGATTTTCTAAAGAATAAAATTATCTTTATAAACATATTCAGTAAATTAAAAGTAAAGATACTTAAGTAAACAAAATCAGGAAAATGATGCATAAACAAATTGAGGATAAACAAATTGGACAGAAATGTGAAAAAGAATCAGAAATGCTGGAACTTAAGACTACACCAACTGAATTGATAAATTAACTAGAAAGATTCAAGAAATCGGAGAACTCAAACATAGGGCTTTTGAAATAACTAAGGCAGAGAAGAGAAAAAAGAAAATATAAGCAACAAAAATAAGAGACTCTGGGGAATTATGACGCATTATCAAGCAGAATAACATAACACAATAAAAGTGCCAAAGGAAATAAAAGGGATAAAGGAACAGCAAAATCACTTAAGTAAATAGTGGCCAAATATTTTTCAGATCTGAGAAGAAATGGATGCACTAACTCAAGGAGCTCAAAAAACTTCAACTAGAATAAATCTACAAAGGCCTATACTGAAACACACCATGATCTGATTGTCAAAAGTAATAGATAAAAAGTGAATCTTAAAAGCAGCAAGAGAAAAGTGACTAATTCTATACCAGGGAACTTCTGATATATTATCAATGAACTTCTTAGCAGGAATCTTACAGGCTAGAAAGGATACTATATCCCAGATACTGAAAAGAAAGAAAGAAAGATACTGTCAACCAATAATACTGTATTTGGCAAAATTGTCCTTAAAATTAAAATTTCCTAAATAAGTCAAAAACTGAGGGAATTTGTTACCGTAAGACCCGCTTTATATGAAATACTGAAAGGAGCCCTATTTTCAAGTGAAAGGATGATTAACAGCAACAGAAAACTATACAAAATATATAATTTCCTATCTATAGATATATAAAGCAGGAGAGAGGGAGAGACACAGAGACAGAGAAAAATATGCAAATATTACTGCAGTTATGATTAGCTATTAATGCTAGTTTATATACAATACTAAGAAAGGTCAATTCTGTCACCAACAACACAAAGTGGAAGGGATAGCAATGTAAAGAAGTAGAATTTATGTGTGATCGAGGCTAAGGGATTGTCAGTATAAAATTGATTATTGTACTATTAAGATACTTTATGTAATTGCAATGTTAAAAATAAAGATTATAAGAGTGGTGGTGCATGCCTGTTATCCTAGCAGCTCCGGAGGCTGAGGCAGGAGGATGGAGAGTTCAAAGCCAGCCTTAGCAACTTAGCGAGGCACTAAGCAACTCAGTGAGGCACTAAGCAACTCAGTGAGACCCTGTCTCTAAATAAAATGCAAAAAAGGACTGGGGATGTGGCTCAGTGGTTAAGTGCCCCTGAGTTCAATCCCTAGTACCCAAAGTAAAAAATAAACATTGTATCTATAGAATATGCACAAAGGGAAGTAAGAAAGGAATCAAAATATGTTGCTACAAAAATCAATAAAACACAAAGAAAAAGAAAAGAAGTACAAAAAACCTCTAAGACTTACAGAAAACAAGAAAACGCCAACCGTTAGTCATTCTCTATGAACAATGGCTTGAAATGTAAATATCCTTTTTTGTTTTAGAATTTGTTTGGTCTGGTATCAGCATGGCCATTTCTTAGGTTCCCATTGACAAGCAATAATTTTCAGCTCTGTCACTTTTAGCTGTTGTGCATCCTTAGATAAAAATATGTATACAGTATATAACATTTAGTTCTATCTCATTTTTCATCCTTTCAGCCAATCTATATCTTTTAATTGGTTTGTTTTACCTATTATTAAAATAAATACATGACCAAACAGATAGAAAAAAAAGTAGATAGAAAAAAGATAAGAATAGTAAAATGGAAGAAGGAATGGCTATGTATTGTGAAGAATAGTAAAATAAACCTCTAGAAAAAATAAATAATAAAAAAGAGACAATGAACAAATTAATAATATTAAATTAAAGTAAAAGAGGGGATTTCAGCAGAGATTCTAAGGCACTAGTAATCTAACAACAAAATATATGAATAACTTTATGCCAATAAATTTAATAACTGAAATGAACAATCCCTTGGTAAATACAATTCTTCAAATAAAAAAGAAAATGTACAAAGCATTAAAATAGTCAATATGTTTAATCTATCAAAAATTTTTGCACAAAGAAAACTGTTTCCAATGGTTTATTCTAAAGAACATTTATGAAAGAAATATCGTCAAGCCTACACAATAGTTTTCAGATATTAGAAGAGGAGAGATAATTTTCAGATCAATTTATGAAATAAACAACACCCTGAAATGGAAACTTCATAAAAATAAGAAGATAAAGACTAATACTCCCATTAACATAAGAAGCAAAAATCCTTAAGAAAATATTGGCAAATTTAGGGGCTGGGTTTGTAGCTCAGTGATAGAGCACTTGCCTAGCATGTGTGAGGCGTTGGGTTTGATTCTCAGCACCACATATAAATAAATAAAAAATAAAGATCCATTGACAACTTAAAAAATATTTAGAAAAGAAAATATTGGCAAATCTAACAAAGCTACAGATAAAAGAATCATACCTGTGAAGCTTCTAATAAAAATCTATTTATTATTTGAAAATCAATTCATATAATTACCATATTAACTGAATACAGAATAAAATCTGCAGCATTTTTCTTTTCTTAAAAAGTGCTAAAGTGCATGGTTATTTTTTTCAATAACCATGCAATATGTAAATGTCATCAAACTATGAACAGAAAAAAAATCTCTTCTACTTAAAGATGGGGGTTGTGCATGTGCACCCACGCATGTACATACTTTTATGCAACTCCATCCCATCAGAATATACCATACTTATTGGAAAAGTATCAAATGAACATTCATTTCCCTCATAGATTAGCAACAAAGCAAGGTTGTTCACCTTCACCAATCTATTCATCATTGTATTGAAGGTTCTTGTTAGTGCAATAAAGCAAGAAAAAGAAACAAAAGGTAGAGAGATTGGAAAGGAAAACAGAACTGTATCCACAGATAACATGGTTGATCTTTTAAAACTATGGGCCAAGGATTGTGTAAAGCAATCATTGAAACTGATGAGTTTAGCAAGGTTGACTTACACAAAATCAATTTACCATAATCCATTATGCTTCTATATAGTAGTCATAAGCAATTTTAAAAAGCAATTCCACTTACAACAGTATCAAATCACAAAAATAATTAGGGATGAACGTAATATAAGACATGCAAGACTGAACAAAATTTAAAAAGGCTTCAACAAAAAGAAATATCTACCACAATTATCCACAGGAAGATTTGCTTAGGGCGTTAATTCTGTCCAAATTGGCTTCTAAAAACAATCTCAATCATCAAATCAAAAGGTCTTTTAAATAGAAATTGATAAGACAGTTCTAAAATTTATATAAAAATGTGAATGACTGAGAACAGCGAGAAATAACTCTGAAAAAGAAGACTCACATTGAAGAAGTTACACAACCTGATATCAAAATTCACCATAAAGTGACAGTAATCAAGAGGGTGTGGCATAGAATAAAGATAGAGAAATAGATCAATGGAACAGAACAGTGAGCACAGAAATAGATCCACATTTAACACAGTAAATTAATTTTCAATTAAAGCACCAAAGCAACTCAATGGACATAGATAATTTTTACAACAAATGTTGCTGGAATTACTAGCCATGAAATGAGAGAAAAATGAACCGTGACTTTTATTTAGCACATTATGCAATCATTGCTTTAAAATGGATAAAGCACTAAACAACACAAAAACAAGCTAATCAAAAAAACAAAAGTCTTCTAGAAGAAAACCCTAGAGAATTTTCTTTTTCTAACCTGAGATAGGAAAATTTTGATTGATAAGACCTCAAAATTGGTAGTAGTAAAAGAATAAAAGTGATAAATTAGATTCATTTAAAAGTACTGCTCAACAATGTTACATTGAAAATTAAGGAAAAAAATCTATATACTCTTAAAAATCATATAGCTATATACATGTATATGTGTATAGATATGTATACATATACATGTACACACATATCTTATTTTATAAAATGATATACTTGTTCCCAAACTATCAAGAACTGTTAAAACAATAATAAGGGTAAGATGAGGTAGGATGTGACCCAGTGGTAGAATACTTGCCTAGTATGCATGAGGCCTTGGATTCAATTCCCAGCACTAAATAATGGCAACAACAACAAAATCCACCAACACTTCTTAATAAACTTAACTGTATAAGAAAAATAATAAATAGGATGAGGGAAGCAAAAAATGTGGCAGTGGAGATAACCAATTACCCATTAGCACATGAAAATCTTCCCAACATGGTTACCTGTTAAGGAAACACAAATTAAATTGACAATGGGATACCAGCATCCACCCACACAAGTAACTATAATTTTAAAAGCCTGACAATATCAAATATTGGTGAGAGAATAAGAGCTTTCACACATTGCTTGTGGGGATATAAAATACCACAATCATTTTTGGAGAAGGTTAGCAGATCCTTATGTAATTTCAAGCATATGTCTACCCTGTAATCAAGTAATTATACTCCCAGGTATTTATGTAATAGAAAGGAAGGCATAATTTCTCAAAGAGGTTTATAAAGAATGTTCATAGATTCATTGTAAAAAGTCAAGAACTGAAAACAACTCAGAAGTTTGTGAAGAATATAAAGTTTTTTTAAAAAATGTTTTATATTCTTATAATAGAATGCCATTAAATAATTTAAAAGGAACAAACTACCAATACATGCCACAATATGGATGAATCTCACAGATAATATGCTGAGTGACACTCAATATATATCATATTATTCTACACGTGAACTTTTAGAGAAGGTAAAACTAGTCTTAGAAAAGAAGTAATTATTGCCTTTGAAGTGAGTACATAATTGGGAAGAGGCATGAGAAAATTTTCTGTTTGATGGAAATATTCTGCATCTTGATTAGGGTGGTGGTCATGCAGTTTTTTATATAGAGATAAAATGTCATTAACATATGCATATACCATGTATAAATTTAAACTTAGCCAATTATAACAAAATAAAATGATTTGAAAACATCTGAAATACAAAAGAAATACTGCATAGAGGGTAATAGTAGTACATATTTTCCTGAGTGTATCAGAAGTTTTTAAAGTGTTAATGTTAAACAAATCAAAAAATCAACAAGCCTAATTTTTATCACTCACACATCTCCTGATCTACTGCCTTGTCAGTGCCCCACAGCAAAGACTCTGCAAAATCCCATCATATGACATCTGCATTCTAGTCCACAGAACAACCAACATTGTTAGCAGATTACTATTCAGCAATCTAAATTTTTAACCGAATCTATGCACTCTTCTTATAATGCTTCACTGGTCCCTGACCATGATCTTCCCCTGGCCCTACAGCCAGTTTCCTCTCCTCTTCTCCCCATTTCACACTCGCTCTTTTTGCTCCAGCCCCACTGGAATCTTTTAGTTCCTCTAACCATGCCACCTGACTCAAGGCTGCTTGTCCTTGACAACGCTCCCCCTTCCCCATCTTCCTTTATGATCTCAGGAACCTGATTCTTCTAACTTCAGGCTAAAAATTATTTCTTTAGAGAAGCCCCACCTGACTACTGAGACTACACAAGTTCCTGGCTAAATATTCTTATACTACCTTCATAAATGTTCTCACAGTTGAAATGCTTTAGAACCTGATGAAGGATGACAGAGAATGGGGAGTCAAAATGACCCCCACCTTTCTGACTGGCACAGTAATTGCATGGTAGGAAGGAAAGGACAGAAGGAGAGAGATTTGGTAAAGAAGATCAGAAATTAAGACTTGGACATGTGGGGTTTCAGGCAACTTTGTGACAAGAAGGTAGGATTATCAGGTAGGTCTGATGTCTGGCTCTGGAGCAAAGAGTGGAGAAGAGATCAGGATCCCTGATGGCCTCTCAGAGTTGGAGTCAGTCACCCCCATGCCGAGACTCACCCATTTTTCACTGGTGCCTACCAACTATGTCATGAGTTCTCCCGACTTTCTTCCTAGAAGATCTCTTTTCTCCCTCTGGTTTTACACTTTATTTTTCATAAAGATAATCCTCAATTTCATGCTCCAGCCTGATTTCTCCTCTGGGTACTAGGATATGTAGGGATTGCTACTATTTTGAAATGCATTGGAGAGAAGAGAGAGTATTCTAGGAATGTGGTAGGTAATTTTAGGTCAAACTGGCAATCAAAAACTGAGTAACAAAAATAACAATTGCAGATGATTTATATTATAAATGATCATTCATATTCCTAAATCTGGATGAATACTATGAGAAAAATAAAAAAGGAGGGAAAATTTTTTTAAAAAATCAACAATCTTGAATTCAATTTCCAGTACCAATATCCTTAATAATTAAGACAAAATAAAGATACTACAGACAAAAGTCTGAAATAATTTGTTTCCAGTGACTTGCATGGAAACATTTCCTCTAAAAATTGGAAAAAGACAGGGATGCCCTCTTTCACCACTTCTATTCAAAATAGTCCTGAAAACTTTAGACAGAGCAATTAGACAGAAGAAAGAAATTAAAAGGATACAAACAAGAAAAGAAGAACTTAAACTATCCCTATTTGCTGATGACATGATTCTATATTTAGAAGACCCAAAAAAGTCCACCAGAAAACTTCTTGAACTCATATTCAGCAAAGTAGCAGGATATAAAATTAACACCCATAAATCAATTGCATTCCTATACATCAGTGATTAATCAACTTTGAAAGAGAAGTCAGGAAAACTATCCCATTCACTATAACCTCAAAGAAAATAAAATATCTGGTAGTCAGTCTAACAAAAGAGGTGAAAGACCTCTACAATGAAAATCTCAGAACACTAATGAAAGAAATTGAAGAAAACCTCAGAAGATGGAAAACTCTCCCATGTTCTTGGATAGGCAGAATTAATATTGTCAAAATGGCCATACTACCAAAAGCACTATACAGATTCAGTACAATTCCTATTGAGGTTCTGATGATGTTCTTTACAGAAATAGAAAAAGCAATCATGAAATTCTTTCGGAAAAATAAGAGACCGAGAATATCCAAAGCAATTCTTACGAAGAAGAGTGAAGTAGGAGGTATCACGACATCAAAACTTAAATTATACTACAGAGCTATAATAACAAAAATGGCATGGCATTGGCACCAAAACAGACATGAAGACCAATGATATATAATAGAAGACACAGAGATGAACCCACAGAAATACACTTATCTCATACTAGACAAAGGCACCATAAATATATTGGAAAAAAATAACCTCTTCAACCATTGGTACTGGGATATCTGCAAATCCATATGTAATCAGATGAAATTAAACCCCTATCTCTCACCCCACACAAAACTCAACTTCACATGAATCAAGGACTTAGGAATTAGACCACAGATCCTGCACCTACTAGGAGAAAATGTAGGCCCAAATCACCATAAAGAACATTTTTTTTTTTTTTTTTTTTTTTTGGTACTGGGGATTGAACTCAGAACTCAGGGACACTGGACCACTGAGTCACATTCCCAGCCCTATTTCGTATTTTATTTAGAGACAGGGTCTCACCGAGTTCCTTAGTGCCTCACTTTCACATGAGGCTGGCTTTGAACTTGCCATCCTCCTGTCTGAGCCTCCCGAGCTGCTGGGATTACAGGTATGCACCACCACACCTGGCTTAAAAATAACTTTTTAAAGTGCAAAAAAAAATTGTTCAGGTTGAAAGGAAATTAAACCAGAGGGAATCTTGGATAAGCAAGTGGAGCAAGAGCATGAGAATAGATAAATACTTGTTTAAACACAAAAATAAATGTTTTAGGATCCAAATTTTTATATATCATTTTAAATTTAAAATAATATTAAATATTTAAAACAAAATAATACCACTGTATTGTAATGTGTATTGTAAGTAAAATATAAAACAATTAGAGTAAAATGGGAGGGGGCAAAAATGGAATTGTTTAAGATTTCATGAATTAATATTTTATATATTATTTGAAGGTAAACCACAAAAATTTAACAAGGTTGTAATCTCTAGCAAGAAGGTAGAAAAGAGGCTAGAGAAACAGAATAAATCAGGATAAATGACATAAGTGAGAAACTTAAACCATATCAATGACTACATTAAATGAAAGTGCAATAAACACTCCAATTAAACAGCAAAATTTGCCAAACTGAATTAAGAAAAGATCCAACCACATGCTGTTTACCAAAAACACACCTTAAATATAGAGCACAGATGGACAGGAAATAACAAGAGTAAAATAAAAAATATACTTCATGCAACGTTAGACATAAGAAAGCTGACATGCCTATATTAATAACAGACAGGGTAGAGTTTAAAATATAAAGTATTACCAGAGATAAAGAGGACATAGTATAACCAGGGGAAGACAGTTCTTGAAGAAGACATAAATGATCTCAAATGTATATGCACCTAATAAAAAGGAGACATCATCTTCCCTTTCTCTTGATTTTAATATGACTGGAGATGATGCTGGAACTTCTGTAGTTATATAGTAACTGTGATGGTTAATTTGTGCCAACTTGAATGAACCACAGGTTGTCCAGTTTAGACATCATTTCCAGGTCTGTGAAGTTGTTTCTGGATCAACATTTGAACTCAGCAAAGTAGATTTCAGGGATCATCCAAACTGTTGAGGGCCTGAATAAATCAAAAGATAGAGAAAGACGAATTCATCCCTTCTTCCCTGCCCCCGACTTTACTGTTTGAGGTGGAACATCCCTTCTCATCCTCTCTTCTATGACTAGAATTACATCATCAGTGCCCCAATTCTCAGGCCTCTGAAGTCAGACCTAATGACACTACCAACTCTCCTTTGTGTCCAGCTTACAAATGGCAAATCATGATCTGCTGAGTCTCCATAATCAAGCAAGTCAATTAATTATAAAGAATTCATCAATATTGATATCTATAGGTTTATTTCTTTATCTATACCTATACTGGTATCTATATATCACCTATTAGATCTGTTTCTCTGTAGAACCTGATTAATATGTGTCATGAGTGACTCTGATCAGACTGAAGCCAAGACAGCAGAATGGAAAGATGGCAGGAATCTATACTTCTACGCTCTTGCTTAAAACTATTAAATCATTAGAACTATCTCACTGGGTCCCCCTTTACTGCCAAACTTCCAGTTATATGTGAATCAATACATTTTCTTATTATTGAATCCTATTTTGGCAAACTTAGAGTATCTCTGGTCCAAGATATTCTATTAGAAATAGTGAAAAATGACTATGCAATTGCTAAATTAAGTAAAATAAAGATAAGTCTGCAAATGAATTAGAAAATCAGTTGTGAAAAATCTGAAAGTCTCCCAATCATCTACGGTGGCAAAGCTAATACTGAAGAAGCATTCAGCTTTTGCTAGGAGCCTCAGGGTATGCAGATCCACTGAGAAAGTGGATTTTCTGATCATCAAAGATGACATTTTATAATTGCTGCATCAATTACATTTTTTAAAGTTTTTAAAAATATGACATTTTAACATATTTTCCTGGCATACTATTTTATATGTAATCAAAGCAGCCTCAGAGACATCTTGAGTCAAACAGATGAAATTAAATTAAGTTCCTATTTATTATACAAATCACCACTGCAATGTCATTTCCTCTGAGGAAACCTCTAACTATTGGCAGTCAGAATTATGTCTTTCGCATTCATCCTTCTTGGACACATCTAGATATACTTCTTACATGTGCTACTCTGTGTTGTAATTCTTTTCTTTTGCCTGTTAATCAACAAACTACATGAATACAAGTTTCCTGCTTTATACATCTTTGCATTCATCACACCTAGTTTGGCACCTACTTGAGTAAATGTTGAATTACAATGAATTGAGTCAAATCAGGTGAAATCAAATAGAATGTATACATTGGTACAGATACTGATCTTTTTAAAAATCTGCTATTAGAGTTTCTTGAATTTACATATGTATGTACATAGTTAAGTCATTCAAATAAAAAGGAATAGAAATTCTCTTAAAGCTATTTTAAGTAAAATAGGTTTACTCTGAAGACCTTGGTGTCGGTAGATACAGGACAAGTTGCAAAGGAATCCAGGAATATTTGTAACTTATTTTTGTGTCTCTATGAATAGGGTTAGCTATTGAATTTAGCAGAACCAAGAGTTTACAATTTTTATTTCAGTGTCTATTATCATGAATTTGATACTTCCAACTTAAAATAGAAAATTTTTTTAAAAATTAAAGCAATAACATTAAATTTGTAATACCCTTACATTCAGCACCCCAATTTGACAGATTATAATACTGTCATATTTGCTTCAAGTCTTTTTTGTTCTAACAGAATAAAGCACTATAAAGTTTAACTCTCATTTACCCATTCTCAGTCCCATTTCTGTTCCTCCTTTACAGAAGTAACCATTAATATGAATTTTGAGTTTACTGCTTTCTATATTTTAGTTATATAAACACATGCATGTGTATTTCAAATATAATACTTCCTGTATTTTAAAATCATTCAAAAAGGTGTTATATTTTAATCAATTACTAATATTTTTGAACTTAGTTTGTATTGGTCCTTGTTTCTGCTTCTAGAATGAAAAAATCGAAGCTGGATAACTAAAGAAAGGAGGTTTATTTTGGTTCCCAGTTCTCATCCAAGTTTGAGGGGATGCATTTGCTGAGGGTCTTCTTGCTGCAGAACTCCATGGTAGTGCAGGACCTCACATACAAGGAGGCAAGCACGTGCATGTTCCTGTGCTCCGGTCTCCCTCCTCCTCCGATAGGATCCTGACGACTTTATGGATCATGGAGTTCTATCCTGATGACTTTAACTAGTCCCCATCACCTCTGAAAGGACTCACTTTCCAATACCATAGTTGAATTAAGTTTCTACGCTCTGAATATCTCACAATGGAGGATTAAATTTCAATGCATGCATCTTAAAGGGCGTGCTAACCATGCCTCAGTGGTAGCATAGTTTCACCCCCCCTAATTTCTATTTTTCCTCACCATACTCTTTTTTTCTTCTTTTTGTAGTGCAGGGGATGGAACCCAGGTTCTCATTCCTGCTAAGCAGGAGCTCTAAGCTATGACACAAGACATGACACTGAGCCATGTCCCCAGGTCCTACTATGCTTTTTTTGTTCTCTGCCTCCTATTGGATTGAAAGACTTTCCTTTTTGGCTGTATTCTCTGTATTTTCTCTTTGTGTCTATGACTTTTGAAGTTAAATATTTATGTTCTATTAGTAGCTTCTCTTATAATATTTTTACTTTTTGATTTTTTGGCAAAACTAAATATTTCCTTCTCCTAAACAAGAAAAAAGATAATTCTACTTTGATAAGTATTTTATTTACTTTCCTTTATCTTTCATGTTGCTATTATCTAGTATTTTATTCCACATATTCCCACATACACAAAAGAAATAATTATTTTAAAATTTACATTTAGTTCTTTTGTTTATCAGTGTGTTTTATTTAACTCTTTATTCATATTTTCTTCTTCTATACTATTCGTTTCTTCTGGGTTTGCATTCTCTCCTTCAGTATATTTTCTATTTTTAAATTCTATGGATAGTGCTTTCACTTAGCATTGTTTTTGAAATGTCTTTATTTCATCAATGGTGGTGAATTGTGGCTTAAATGAATACATAATTTTAGGATGACAGCTTTATTTTTTCCTCAGCACTTTGATATTATTATTCCAGAGGTTGACTAGCCTCAAGTTTTGCTTATAAGAAGTTCACTGAGAGTCAAAACTACTTTTTGCATCATGAACTTTTATTATTTTTTCCTTTTTATAAGTCCAGGGTTTGGGCATCACTTTGAGCCCTCAAAACTCACAAACTCACTCATTTTAAAGTCTCTTTCTTATTTCTCTCTTCTCTTTCTTGTGATCTGTATGTATGAGTTTTCCCATTTGGCAGGTCTGTGGTCTCCCTGCTTTTCATGTCTGTAAGAATACCTTCAGTAATCAACTTCCCAGGGAGTCTTGCACAAATTCTGTATACTGGAACTCCCTTTGTGGGGGCAGTATTGTAGGTGTCTCTGCCTAGGCCCTGCAGGGTAGGCTAGTTCCAGTTGTTATATTAATTTTTTCACTCAGTGTTTTTCTTAATACTTTAGTTAGTGTAAAATTAGGCTCCACACAGGTCTGGACTATCAATCTCTTACTAATAACTTTGTGCATGCCTGTGCCCTCAAGTTCTATTGCTCAGTAGGCAGAGATGTCAGAGAATTTAGAATCCCATGAACATAATGTTAGTGCTAATTTTGGCTTATGGTTTATACTGAAAACTCAGCCATGACATTCTTCATATGGGAAAAATGGAGTCTTGGCAAATTTTGACACACAGCATTAAAACCTCAAGACATTAATGCACATACCCTATTCTCTCAGAGGCAACATAACTTCAACTCTTGATCATTCAACTCTAAGATTCTGTTTCATTTATTTCATCTGGATAGTCCCCTCTTACTATATACTCTATGTAGCTCTTTTAAATTTATTTTAAACATGTTAAGCAGCAATGCTTTATGTTCTGAGTAAGAGCAAGTCTAATAAGTCTGCCATTGAGCCCAGAAGTCTGTCTCTCCTGTTCCCTAGGTCTCTGTCTCTTTTTGAGTGTCTTTTCTCCTCCTAACAGTTTTTTTTTTATTCTTTTCTATATTTCCCCATTCAAATTCTAGAAGTAGAATATCTGAGTGGTCTATGTAACAGCCATTGCCCCTCTGAGCAGATATTTCATGTAAGACAACATTATATGTTACCAGACATTTATGGATTTGCATTTTTGAGTCAATGCAAATGAATGAGCTTACTCAAAGAATAACCTAAGTCAGCTTCTCTTAGAAGAACAGGTTGGGTCTGAAAAACCTTAGAACTGCTAGGCACTATGCTAGGATCATCAATGTATCTAATATACCTGTAATCTAAGTCTGGAATTTGAGAACGAGTAATAGCTTGGACATGTCTGAAAAATGAAGAGTATGTGGCACATAATGAATATGCAAAATTATTTATTTAAAGGCTGAATACTACATTAAATGAGTGACCTGCATTTTCATAAACCTTTTTTTCCCCCCATTTGGATTTGAGAAAACCTCTTCCTTTCTCTTGATTTTCCAACCATAAAATAGTGAGAATAATGTTGGCTCTGTTTAGTTCACAGGTTGTTGTGAGAACAGAATCACAAGGAGATAGAGCATATGGAAATATTTCAAAACTGTGAAATGTTATAGAAATGTGATTTATTGCTATTGCCATAACATAAACAGAAAACTATCCTTTAACTCACAAGATCATTTGTGTAGTCTTATTAGACTCTGTAATGACAAAATAATAAGGTTTATTTATCATCAAACCATTCTTGATCACATTTCATCATCATGATATGTCAATGGTGTCAAAAATACAAACAACCACTTAAGGATCTTTGTGTTGACTTGAAATGTTATAAGGTAGCCTGATTTGTGAGGAAAACTCAGACATTGCAGCCAGATTTATCTGGGTTTTAAAATCTGGTTCTGTCATTTGCTGGCTGTCTGATCTTTGAATAAATTAGTTTTTCTGAATCTCTGTTTTCTCACCTAAGAAATGGGAATAATTCTCATGCCTGTTTGTCCCCAGGATGACTGAATGGCTTGAAGTGAAGGTAGGAAGACCTAGCTGTTTTTCATCTCCCTTTCTTCAGCTTGTCCCTTTTGCCTCCCCCATACAACCTCACAGAAAATTTCAAGATCAAAGAGATCAAAAAGGACTACATAGCAGGATGAAAGTGTATATTTAAAAAGGAAAACCATGTCCATAAACATAATTATTAATAAAGTACACAGCTAGGACTTTTTCATATAATTCTTACTAATATAAAACATCAGACATGTACTCCTAGAGACAGATCATTGTCTGCATTTAATTGCATTTCATATCCAATCACTGCGGTTGGTGAAATGTAATTCTCTGAATAAGATATTTAGCCAAGGATTTGCCAGATCAAGGTGTGCATGACAAAACAAGGCCATGTGTCATGGACATACTGTTGACAGATTCTGAGATGCTGCAGAGGAAAGGTTATTGTTTCCTTCATTTCTTCTCTGTTAATTCTTCAAACGACAATGTGTTTCACAAAAATAAATAATAGGATATATCTTTGATCTGTTTTTCAGAATTTTAAAGTAGTTCTGCTGTGTGCTTGGAGAAGTGTGACCTGTGCCTTTTGTGTGTAACCTTCCATGACTCTGTCCTGGGTTGTTGCTGAATTAATGATAATTGATTAATTAATTGATTTATAGCTCTGAAAAAAACCTTGAAATTCCCAAATGAAATACATTGAAAGTGTGTCATAAGGGTAAGTGGCTGGATAACATGTAATAGGAAGCAGAAATCTTATTTTGATTTTAAACTTTCCATTTTTGCTCTCAAGGGCAGGCTTTGTTTTAAGACTATGTGACTTGTGTTGAATATGGGCACCGTCATAATTGGGTGAACCTTTAACTGTAGACTTCGCATGGCTTTCAAAAGGAAGAAGAATGTCCCTTTAATTATCTTTGGTTAATTATCTCTGCATTAATGACCTGACTGATGTTATTCATCATATGGGAAGCATAAATAGAGGGTTAGAGCTGAAGAGAATGCTCCTAGACAAAGTCTTTTCTCTCCACTGTCATAAAGACTTATTGTTCCTATAATGGATCCTGGAAGACCCAAAAAGTCTCAGGATCTTGGATTTTGATTATTGGACACTAGACTTCCGACTTCCCATTATATAAATTGACTCTATTAGTGAAGGTCAATTATTTATAAATGGAAGATTACCATTCCAACTGTTTTCAGAAAAAAAAATAGAAAATGTATTGATACATAATTGAGAAGTCCAGAGATAGAAACTACTTTAGATATTGCTTGACCCAGGGACTCAAATGGATTTTCAAGAGTCTTTCTCTCTGCATGTCCTGTATTCTCTTTCTCCATGTTGACTTAATTCAGGTGATCCCTTACCACATGGTAAAAAAAAAGGTATTAGCAGCTTATGTCCTCTCATAAACCCCCAAGAAAGATAATTTTTCCTTCTCAAAGTTCCAAAAGTAGGTCTATCTGAATTTCTGTGCACTCGTTTGGAATATAAATCTTCTCTAATTGCCATAACCAAGTAAATACTACTTATTGAATGAATGTAAGTCTCATTTATTCTGGATATCATTCTACCCATTAAGCAATGATTGAGGAAAGGAAGAGCTGGATCCCTAAGAAGTCAGAAAGTTACTACTGTGGAAAGGGGGAACGGACACTGGTTTACAAAATTGTACTGGTTATACATTTGTCAATTATGTGATATTTGTGCTTATCCTCAAATGCTGAGCAAAAGTTTGCAAGGTGAACAACTGGCTTATTTTGAAGAAGTAAAGTAGTGGGCCTCTGAGGTCAAAGATATATAAAAGATGACTGTTACAGAAAAGAATAATTTGGAGAAATGGGAATAGGGTGATTTCGTGACTCAAATCTTATAGAAATAACCCTCCATGAAGTGTCACTTCTGGCAGGGATAGGGTACTTAAAATTCTGGGAATTCCAAAAGTAGATAAGCATTTAATGTGAATCCTGCATAAATTTAGGCTGGAATAGGAACATCAATTTCAATAGTAGGTTAGGAGGGCTCGACAGTTAAGCACCTGTGTGAGACCTCAGAGAGCAAACAGGAACCAAGCAGCAGCAATAATTGTGATCTTAAGGAACTGTTAATAAGGAACTATAAAACATGTAAACAAGTAGACTACTATATAAGGGCAGGAAGAAGAGAGGCTAGTTCTTTTTATTTCCACAGGGTCTTACTGCTTTATCCAGACTAGTCTTGAATTCAAGGGCTCCACTGATTCTCCCACTTCAATCTCCTGGGTAGCTTGAAATAGAGGCACAGGCCACTGGACCCAGCTGAAGATCCTAGTTCTCCTTCGCACTTCCATCAACCTGGATCAAATGGCAACCTCAGGATTACCTTGCCCCTGGCAAAACTCTGACATTCTCTAAATGCAACACTCATAGCCTTAATACACCTTTCTTCCTAGAAAATGGTGGGGCCAATCCCACCAAGTTCTGTCCCATTTACATCAGTTATAACCACAAAAATTCTAGATTCTGTGCTCACCCTTAGACCATTAAAATCTCCTTAAGGATTTTCCAGATCTCTCCTACCTGATTCAGTATCCTATCTATCTCTCTGCTGGTGTCGGTCAGACTAATGTCACCATCAGTGACACATGAACTCATGCCTTTCAGAACACCTTAATTTCCTGCACTATAATTCACACATGATTCAGTACTTCCTTTTTTCTGACCTTACTCTTTTTCTTCTCAAGCAGTACATGCCTTTCTTACTAAACCCCCAAAACTCATAGTAAGTCATCTGTAATATTTCTGATATTCTCTATTTCTTCTCTGTAGATTATTTTCTTACTAGAATACAAATTGAGTTGCCCTTGGAGATACTGTTTCTCCTCCAGCCCTCTGGAGCAATGGCTTCTCTTAATTGCCATCTTCAAGTAAATGCTACTTATTGGATGAATGTAAGTCTATCTATTCTGGATCTTGTTCAACTGACTAGCATTAACGTAAATATTCTCCTTTGTCTTTGTTGCTGCTTCTGGACCATTGTCTCTTTCTCCATAGAATCCTCCAGTTAAAATTTTATATGAGTCATGCAGATTACCTCTGGCATGTAGTCATCTACTAACCCCTGATCCTTCCCCCTTATTTTGTGATTTATAACACTTAACTCACTGCCATTCTCTCAATAGTATTGCCATAATTCTTGTGACTAAAATATTGACATAGATTATACTTCAATTGCTAGCTTCTCAGTTCCTTGATCTCCTCCCCTAGAATGGTCCTATTTCCAAATACTTTGCTCACTGCCACTGTCTTTTGGTTAATAGTAAAATGAGGAATTACAACTTCCCCTCCATCTGTGATGAGCCTCTAAATTTCTGTCTGGAACCTCTTATCTTTCTAGCTCACTTGCCCATGTACTCTAATTCCAAAAGCTCCTTTACCAAGACCACTATTCTGTCATTTTTACCACTTTCTACTGTTCCTACACTCTCTTCTGTCCTCATGTCACTCCCTATATGGCTTAAATTCCACAATCAATACAATCACCTCTTGGCATGCATTCTCAGTCCCCATCCTAGTAACCCATCTCTCCTACTCACCTCCTGCACATGTGCAAAATGTGATGGATGAAAACACACAACCATGCTGACTGGTCTCATTTAAATTTCATGACCACCATTCTCATGTAGACCCTAATTGCTACCCTGCAGAAATCCTACTGCATTGCTCTGGACCATTCACTCTTTGAATTTCCTAGATGACCATTTCATATCTGGTTCTTCTGTTTCAAATCCAACACCTAATATTAGAGAATTAGAGATGAGTCTCTAATTCTCACTCCAAACTGATTGATGATTTTTAAATTTAAAAATTGATAGTAAAGAACTAGAAAAGACTTTCCTCAAATTCCCAGAACAATATCTATTGGCCTGCCCCTATCACTCCTGTTGCTTTGGACCCTGTGCTATTTAAGGAAATGTTTCACTATGCATGAGGTCCAATTCACTCAGGGTCATTCTTCCTCTTTACTCTGCATCTTTAAATTTTCTCCTCTCTACCCAACATTTTAACTTTTCCCTTTCTATCTATCTATCTGTCCATGTGCACCTAAATGTGAAGAAAAACACACAGAGATGGTAAGTAGTTTCACATCAAACAGACTACCTTTCTGCAGTGAGGCCTTATTGATATTCCTTTCATCAGCATAGGAAGAACAAAGTGTTCCTTGATGCCACTTTCTACCTCTGGTATCCATTTCATTTTCTTTGTTTTCTTTTCAGGACAGATTCCTTTGAAAAATATTTTACTTGCTAATTGTCTTCCTTCAACTCTTTTGAACATGTTCCAGTTGCAACTTTGTTCCCACCATTTCACAAAACTCTTCTTGTCAATTTTTCCAATGAACTCTATGTAGATAAAACCAATAGTCAATTCCCCATCTGCATCTACTTGATGCAGTCCCTGCATTTGAAATATTGATCATTCGCATCATCGTATTTACTTGATTTACAGAGCTCTATATTCTTTTGTTTATTTATTTTTTTTCTCATTTTATTCTTTGTTGGTTTTTTCCCTGTGATCTCAACCCCACCTCACTGGGATGCCTTGGGAGCAGTCATTGGACTTTTGCTTCCCAATTGACACACATACACTTTTTTCCAGTTGATTCTGATGATTTCAATATGAATTTATCCTTCCTAGGCCTTTATATTGAATAACAGCTTCTCAATACTAAGCGTATCATTTTTAAATCTAAGAGCATCAAAAACTTAAAGAAAATGGAATCTCACATTCTACTCATCCCCTATCAAAATTGCAACTCCATATTTCTTTGTTCAGATCAAAGCTATAAGTTAATTCTTGGCTTCTCATGCTTTCACATTACTCCTGTAATCTGTGATAAAGAAATCCTGTCTGTTCAACTTTCAAAACTACATGGTTTGAAAGCACTTCTCACCACTTCCTTGTTAGCATGCTGATCCAAATCTCCATCATCTCTTAGTTTACTGCAGTAGGCAAAACAGGTAGAGCTACCTTGCTAACATATACTCATGTTACTCCTCTGCTGAGATCCTCCTAGAAATCTCAGATATGGATATCTTCTGTGAGCTTCCTAGATACTCTCTGTTCTTCTTTACCTTGTTTTATTCCTAGAGAGGCTGAACTTTTAGATAGCACCTACAAGAGTCCTTGGTTTCTGATTTGTGTTTGGAATCAATGAGTGGTACTAGTCAGTGATTGGTGGGCAGAAAAAGAGTAAGGTCTAGATACTCCCCTTGCTTCATCAGGAAATCAGGTGTTGACTTAATCCATATACTGAAAGTGTAAGCTGCTGTCCTTCAGCTCATTGTATATAGATGCCCCTGATTTCTTACATAAACTTTTCCCCCAGCCACATTAGACCCAGGACAAAGATGCCTCCTGCTGTTACTAGTACTGGATATTCTACTATCTCATACCAGGTATCCTAAACCTTATACACACATATGTAAATAAAAAGTAAGTTTCTGAAGATAGGCTGAGGCTGGAGAATGGAGAACCCAAAATGTAAAATAAACAACATTATTCATCTTGTAGGAAGACAGATGAAATGTCTTGGTCACAATTATATTCCATATATTTTGTGATTTTATGTTGAGTTTACAGAATTTAGGAAGGGATACTGAAGTCATAGATGGAAACTAGACAGTTGTTATGAGAGATGATGGGTCCTGAATCTCAGCCAGGGTGGTGAACATGGAGAAGAAAATTGTAAGATGCATTATCTTATAAGACTTTACTGGCCCATAGAGGACAATATACATGAACAAGGTGTGTGGAAGAACTCATCTATAAATTGCCATCTGACCCTACATCATCACAGTACTTTATTTCATTTTTCCAACATCATCTGGATCTCAGAATAATAAGCAAGTTTAATTATTTTTCTGTTTTAATTCATTAGCCAGAGATACTCTGTGGTACACTGTAGATAGAAAGCATTTATCACAGCTTAGTGTTCTGTCATTTTGAGCCTATTTAATAGCAAGATCACAAATAGAACATCTGCCGACGAGCCCGATGCTGATTCCAGGTTCAGGTGTTACTGCAGATAAAGAGGAGCAGCGATGGACATCCTTAATGTGAGGTGGCAACCAGACCAGGCATGACACAGCTGGAGCTTTTCCCATCCCAACTTGGTCATAGATCATCAGTCCTCAAGTAATAGCCAAGGGCTAAATTTACTGGTATTGGCTATGATGTCGGGAGCCCCAAGATTCTAATATTTAAATCCATTCCATATGGTGATAAAATATTGCATTTACTTTGGAAGGAAAAAGGGAAAAAGAAAGGGGCAGGGCACTTTCACTTTGATCTCAATGAAAGTCATCATGACAACTCATTTAAAATAACATGAATGGAAAAATTTGATATATGCTAATCACCATTCTAAGTGCTCTCATTAGAGATTCAGAATATAATCTGGAATTTAATGCTTCTTCATCAGAGCTACAGGAGAGTGAAACATATATGTTTCAGTATATATACATTGAGAGAGAGAGAGAGAGAGAAGAGAGAGAGTAGAGTTTATATTTCAATATCAGAAGTTTTATGATGGAACATCCAACTCTGCCTCAGGAAAATCTCATAGATTTGAAAACATTTGAGCTGGACTTGAAGCAGTTTAAGAGGTCTTATGGTAAGAAAAAAGTTGTAGGTGTTCGAAGTAGAGGTAATTTTAACAACGGCACATAGGCCATGTGAGAGTATGGCGAGTTTAGGAAATGGAATGAATAGTGTAGACATAGCTTAAATTCTTGATCCTCGTGGGAAGGAGCAGGAGGTAAAAGTTTTTAGAGATCTCTCAGAATTGGTTTGACTTTGAGCAACACAACTACCATTTGGTTCACTTATGAAGAATGTCAAACTTCTTAGATATCTGAGTTTGGATTCCTTGAAAGAAATCCCGGGCTGTACCTTAAATCCCACCCAAAACTCTTCTTTTGCTGTTTTTACACCAACTCCTAGAACATTATACTTAAATTGTGTTGATGGCATAGTTAGTACCTTGCTCAAGGTCCCATATCAAAGGAATTATAATTTGTATTAGAACTCAGATCTCCTAGCCCCTGGGATTTTGCTGTTAAAACACTAGATAATTTCAAAACTGGGTTCTATTTATTTTTCTTGGTATCATAAAATGTATGCAAATATAATAGGTAAGTTACTAGAGAGTTGTATGCATTAGAGATAGGGCATAAAGCTACTAAGAAGACAAACGTACCATTTTTTCAGTTCAATTTACAGTCTTCTTACCTTTGACCTTGAAATTAAAGTTGGCTTGGGGAAGTTGGAAGCACTAAAGTAGAAGTATGAACTGGCTCCCTGTAAATACAATGTATTTTCTTAAAGCCACTCATCCCAGTGACAGAAAACAGTTAGAGAGATGTTAGTTGGTTAGCTTTACAAGTGAGAAATACATGTTAGAAGAATAAGAACTAAACAGATAGAAGATGTGTGTATGAATCATTTGGGAAGAACCCTCATGTCTTTTAAGTGTTCTTCCAAAATACTCCTAGATAATAGGTGCTAGTGGGAGTGTACATGTGGGAGAGGGGGTTATTATTTAAGCATTACTCAGTGAGCCAAAGAATCATAGAATTGTAGCATCCTACAGAATTTCTGGTCTAATCCTATCCATTTTGGGGCTCTGAAGTCTGAGATACAGAGAGAAATGACTTGGTTATTAACATATAGCCATTTCAGTTCAAAGCTAAGATGAGAACCTGTACATCAGAGAAAGCAATTACCTCATCCCTACTCCCTAATGGCTGCTTTTTGGAATAAACAGTCACTTTCAACATCTCTAGAGGTGAGCCAAGAATAAAAGTTCTATTCCAGTTTTCAGAAACCAGACCAAGAATGTGGTTCACCTGCCCATCCATTTCACCCACATCTGATTCCTAGAGTCCGCCTTTCTCCTTTGTCAATTCAAACAGAATAAGTGGGGGTAGATGTTGGGATAGAGTTAAAGAAAGACAGTGACAGGGATTCCAGGACTGCAGAGGATGTGACTCCCCTCTTCTGCAGTCTTTCACCAGGCAAGACAGCTCTCCTTTGAGGTGTGGCACCACTACAGCCAGGTGGCTTACTAGGTTGGGGATGAAGTCAGGAAGGCTAAGGACCAGTCACTTTCATTTTTTGGTCCTTAATTTATTCATCTAAAAAATAAGTACCTGTCTGTGTTACTATGTCGACTTTAAAATTTTAAAAGTCCATCAAAATGTTAACACTTCTCCCTTCAAGAGGAAGAGGTAAATTTCCCAGTTCTTGAGTTTGAGCTGGACTCAATGACTCATCTCTAACGAAGAGAATGTTGCAGAAGAGATAATGTCACTTTGGAGACTTGGTCATAGAGGTCACTTTGGTTTCCCCCTTGCTGAGACTTTTGGATCACAAGCTCTGGAGTAAGCCAGTTGGTGTGTCATGAGGATATTCAAGCAGACTTATGGGAAGGTTCCTATGGAGGAAGTTCATCAGGCAAGGGGTGGAGGGTCCCTGCCAACTTCCATGTGCCTCTACTTGGAACTGGATCTTCCAGTTCCAGTGAAGTCTCAGATAACCACAGCCCTGGCCAACAGTTTGACAGTCTCCTCATTTGCAATGATGAGCAAGAATCACACACCTAAGCTTCTCCCAGATTCCTGACCCATGGAAACTGTGAGGTAATAAATAATTATTGTTTTGAGTTTCTAAAGGGTAATTTCTTAAATAGCCAAACGGAACAGTTATTTTTCCCATTTCTTACTTTTTTGGATAATACTTTTGTGCTCTTTAACATTCATGGTAATAAAAAACTGAACTTTCTATTCCTTAACTTTTACAGCAGAACCACGTGCCCTGGAAAGTATCCTAGAATTCAGCAACGTAAAAAACTTTTCTTAGAGTTCTTCATTTCTTCCAGATTCCTTTTATAAACAAAATATGATAATGATAATGATGATATACAACTACCAAACACATGTTCGCAGATTTTAGAGGTCGACATTTATTATATAATTCCACCCTTACAGTGATTCAATGAGGTAGATATTATATTATTACCATTTGATATGTGATCAAACTGAGACTTTGAGAGCAAAAGTATGTTATTGAAAGTCACACAATCAACAGAATTGGTATTCCAAATCATGTCTGCTGATTCCTATGTAATATTTTTAAACTATATCGAGTGCTTATAATGAAAATAAATATCTAACTTTGTTCTCTTAATTCTGACACCCACTCTACATTTTAGCTCTCCTGTCTAATAATGGAAGTTTTTACACATCTCCCTTCTCTTTTACATTCCTAATATTTGGAAAGAGAAAATGGCTTTGTTCATTCTTCTTCTTTTCTTCTGTTTCTTTTTAGAAGTCAACTATTGTCTTTGCCCATAACTATGTCTTTATGTCTTAAATACTTGGTTTTGATTTACATGACTGATGACATCAAAATAATAAACATTAGGGATATGACCTCCTTTGGGTGCCCAGTTTAGTAATTATATGGATTATTTCTATAACTCTATTATCTTTATTTTGTTATTCACTTATTTTATGTAATTTCATAAAAAGAATAATCATGTGAATAATATGAAAATAAAGGATAAAGGATTGCTTTATCTCCTAAATAAAGAATTCAAGTCCAGTGTTTGCAAATTATTTAAACTTCACACTTTAATAAAAATATTGTTTACAATAGTAGAACTTGTTTATAGTTTTCATTCCATATTCATAATATATCATCATTGATTTTTCATTAATCATTTAAAACATTTTAATGATACTTAAGAGCACAAGAGCACATATCTAAATCATTTCTGGAGGTTTAGTTGTCTGGGATAGACCTCAGATGTGTGCAATTTTTTAAATGACAATGTTACATTCTGGTTAAGAACTACTTGCCCAAGGTGTTTAGAAGCATATTACTGAATAAATTAATTTTAAGCATGTGACACAGCTTATGACAGAAGAGAAATTAATAAGTAGTTACATAGACTTTGATTTTTAAATAAAAATAAATGAATATCTGACTTATTTTTTTTTTTTAAATTAGGCAATGGAGTATTAAAATACCCATTACCTACTGTAAGGTAAAGATAGCTCATTATCTGATTTCACAGTTTATTTGGAATCTTTCTGTTTTCTTTCCATGAGAAATTTTCAAATGTTTTTTGTTCCATTTAAATATTTTTAAATGTTAAAAATGTCTAAGGGGAAAACAGGAATTTGGAATATGTCAGTTGCTGCTCACTACACTAAGAAATATCTTCTTTGTTCAACACTATAACTCCCTAGCATATATCAAGACTCTTAAAGACTGATATTTACCAACCCAAAGAGAGCTTTTTCTTATATAATCAAATGATACTGTACACATTACAGAAGTCATACAAAAAATCAAATCTTTAATGCACACAGAATCCAACTCATAGAGAGCACAGATGCACAGAAGGAATCAGACTTCATGAAATCCACGCTAGCATTTGTCTCTTCCTTCATCCGAGCTGTGGCAGGTTCAATTTGAATTCCCTATTTAACTCTTCAGATAAATGAATCAGGAGATGCCTTCTAATGACCGTGTTACATGCTCTGCTGTGTTCTGAATGTCTTCAATTCTTTTGAGGCTCCCTGAATATTCAAAATGAAATGGCTCATTTGCAGATGGTTTGAGCATCACATTCTTAGAGAACTAACTAGAGCCACTGAATGGAAAGTAACCAATACAGTGACTTTTAAATTATTAAGCATGCTACCTCTTAACCAGAAGCTATGATTACTATGATACATTCCTTCAACAAATATTGTTGGGGACATTAATGCACAGGTCTACTCTTTTCTGTGTGCTGTTTTATCTTGATGCCTTGGAAAACAGATGGGGTGTTGGCAGTAAAGATATTCTATTCCTTCATCATCAAAGTATGTGACATATCTGTTTGAAAGTTTCTTGCTGCTTCAGGTTACTTCCATATCTCATTCTTGTCTCATTCATAAAAGACAGTGCTATGTATTCCACCAAGTTCAATTTCATTTTTTTCCTTCCTATGGACAAAGGAAGCCTGTATTTTCTAGTTTTCTTCATGACTATATCAAGACCTTGGAGCTCGTTCTTGTCAACAAATTGTAAGTGAAAGTTATGAGTATCAATTTAAGCCAACCAGTGACAATTGCTAGTCCCACATTTCAGATGGTAAAGCCACCAGAAAGCAAACCCCTATGTTGGACTTGTGGCATAAACAAAATGTAAGAATTGTTACATGAAACTACTGAAATGTTGGGGGTATTTGTTCTCCTAGCAGAACTTATCATACTCTATTAACACATGATGACTACAGATTCCCGCCAAGTTCCAAATGTCGATATATTTCATATATCACAAATACACTCTACTAACCACTCTATTCAACTGTTGCCTTGTGCTGATGCAATTCCAAGGGCTAAACATGCCCTACATTTTCATCTATTGCCTGCAAACACCTTGTTAAAAAGATGGTTTGTAGTCCTCCTTGGCTGGAGAAAATCAGAGCCTACAAGAGTAAAGAGGATTAAAAGAGAGATAAAAATTAATGGTTCTTAAACGTTTTGTGCATCAGGAACACTTGAGAAATTTAAATGCAGATCTGCCCCACCTTAGGAACCCTTGTGTAGTTAATCTAGGATAGAGAAATATGCATTGTCATATGAATATGAAATGGTTCCTATGAGAATGAATCAAGGTATACGTTTCATGAAGACTTGAACAAGACCCAGGTTTAAGATTTCTCCCTTGCGATCTGAACAGCAGCATAGGGAATATGGAAAGGGTTTGAAAGATTTCCTATAGGTTCTCTTTGCATCATTTCCCAAGTTTGACCTGTGTAGTAAGCTATGCAAATAAAAATGCCCATGACCTAGGGAGACAGCCCTTTGGGGAAGGGAACTGCCTTGGGGGTCTTCATCTGAGTTGCCTCCCAAGTGATTCTTAGATGCACAAAAGTTTGAAACCATTGCCAAAGGAATTGTCTGTCTTTCTGTTCACAGTTTAATGGTTAGTTCAATTTACTATTCATGCCTTTTTCTGAACAGGAACATTAGTTTTTCCATTTACTTTAAATCTTCAATCTGGAAGTATATATATTATTATTGGAGTTTTTAATAGTGACAAAAGGATGACACTTTGGAATTCACAGTGTCATAGCTGCCAGAATATTACATTTGTTTTAAGATAAGGGGGTGAATACATCTTATATTCCATTAAGAATAAAGTAAATAATTTATTTTGAGGATAAGCTTAGAGTATGACCATAGTGTAAAAAAAGGGCCTACTTTTTTAAATTACAATATGTAAAAATTAAGTTTTATAGAATCATAATATGAAGAGATCAGACAATACAATAGACTTAATAAAAAATTTAATTACCTCTGCATAGGGTCTACATTAACTGCTTTTTAAAAATTTTAATGTGTTATGGTTCTGATGAGGTAGTTTCATCTTGGTGGATTTGTAATAGAAATATTTCTACTAGAATCTTCCAGGGTTGGCTCTAGAATTGGGAATGGACACCAGATCAGAAGCCTGAGGTAGAGGCCCAAGTCTTTCATTAATTGGTTGAGTATCAGTTCTCAACTGTTCAAAGCATTTTATGAGAGTAAAAAATAATTGATTCATGTGAAATAAATTTGTAGTATACTATTCAATACCCACAATACTCGGTGAGGTTAATATTTTCTGCATTTTTGTTAAGAGATTAAGGCTCAGAGAGACCATGATCAAACAGATAGAAGAGAAGCAGGACTCTATTAGACTTTGTACCCATGCTTATAAATAGGCAATGTTTCTTAATAATGATATATTCATTTAGCGTACAATTATGTCATTTCAATTAAGGATACTCAAAGCTCATGAGGAAAATTTCATTCTTAATATCATATGCCTCATTGAAATACATGGCACCTACGATCACATTTGAATTGTAGCATAAAAGATCAAGGAATAATAGCATAATTTCCTAGCCTTTTTCATATAGTAAAATATAGTCCATTATCTTTTTAATCCCTATATAACTAATGTCTAAAACTATGACTTTATACTACTTATACTATACATACATTGTCAAAGAAAATTGATACTAGCCAAAATTTGGCTTTGAGAGCACCAAAACTGTATTGATCAGATTAATTTTGGAATGGGGATTCCTCTCTCTCTCTGAGAATTTACAGCCATTTTTATTACTCATCGTTAACAGATTTGGAGAGAAATTGCTCTCTGATTTTCCAGTTCAGATCCTTAAACATACATCAAGAATGGATTACTTTCTTCAAGAGGGGTGTAATACAGAACAAAGTCATTGACTGTGCTAAGTCATTTTCTGCTGGATATATATAGTTAGGGTGGACTGTCATTTCCTAATTAAAACTTCCATGGTAAATCACATTTACTCTAGAGGGCCCTTATTTGCTCAGTCTTAGAGGAAGAATCTTATAATTTCTTGTTTCAAGGAAGAAATGATCCTATGATCCCTCTCCAGGAGGAGTAGTATTTTCTTTCTCCACCCCTGGCTCTCTGCTACTGATTGAGGAGAGGCCATACTCATCAGACTGAGCTCACTAGCAGCCAGGACTAAGGTATTGAAGGTGGTATATCTAGTATGGTCTCTTGCTCTTTTTGATATGCTTCCATTCAGGAATTACAGATTTCATGCTTCTGATTTTCTTATAGTAAACCCCACAGGCAGGGAACCTCTATGGAGTCAATAGGAAACACATTATTTTTCAGCCTTTTTTCCTGTGCTGGAATATTAGGTCAGGTCACTCCTATTCCAAGGGCCCAGATGTCTTCAGTTTGGGGAGGGAATAAACATTCCCTATTATGTCCTTAGGGCCAGCTTATGTTCCCCAGTGTCAGTACTGCCAATGGCACTTGGATTCCCATTTTGACATATGTTCTTTGGCTGTATACTTTAGTCCTGAAATTACAAACTACTAACCTTCAGGCTAAATATGTCTCACAGATGTGTTTTGCTTATCTCTTTGCTTTTGTTTTATTTTTATAACTCCATAATTGAGAGTATATAAAAAAAATCTAGATTTTTAGTTTCTCTTGAAAAGACTGGAAAATCGGACAACACAGGGCTAAACCAGTGGCAACAAGCAAATGGAGCTAAGTAAAACTTACTCCTTTTGTACAGAATATGTGTTTTTCAGTTACTTACCGACCCAGGGATCCCCATCATGCTTCTAACTTCAAAATCAAGTTCCACCTGCCTTTTATTGTTATGTGAATATGTTGGCAGAAAATAATACTTTTCTGTACCTCTATCCTAGTCATGGATGGACAGTACCTGTATTATGCTTGTATCTTTTCTTTTTTCCTTACCTTCTAATCCTTATAGGCACTTGGCAATTAATACCTCATCTCAGAATCCTGAGTGGAAAGAAGGGACTCGGGCACCAAACTCTCCCCTAAAATCCCTTAAAATACTGAATATTCCATCATCTGTCACTTAAAACAAACAAACAAACAAACAAACATTTTTGTGTAAATTCCATTTCATTTAAACACTTTCTCACTGTCTTTTGGACCTTTCCCAGATTTCTTGTACACCTCAGAAGAAACTAAAGGGACACCTCAGTTTTCCTGCCCCTAAACCTTATCTCAAAGTTCTGAAATGGAATACTCCTCAGATTTTATTACAAAAGCCAGAAAAGGTAGAAGGGAGAGAGGAATTAAAAATTTGTTAGTACAAATGAAATGACATAAAAATATAACTTTATTGATGCTAACAATGTTAGGAAGTTTAGAGCACACTAGTTTACAGTGAGACAGAGAACACCATGTATCCCTGGTTGGGTATGTTTGGTTCTTTGAGGGAAAATGTGCTGTAGGTTTTCTCTGGAGCTTTGTCCTACAACATTCACCAGAAGCAGCTCTTTCCCATGGTGTTCCCTGGGGAAATGTACACCCTGTAGTGTCATAGTCCAAGTACACCTGACTGGGATCAATCAACTAACTCAAAGGAAACATTTAAAACTTAGCTTGGATTTAAACCTTTGGGCAAGATAGAGGATCAGACTTTAGGCAACTTTCACATACTGACCTTCTAGGACCCAAGAAGAGTGTGCTCTTCTGAGGCCGTTAGAGGCAATAACTCTGGATTCAGGTCCTTCAGGTCTTTTGTCTCCTGGAAATAAATAGTTTTTAAAAATCAATAAAAGGGACACACATCTGATAGTCCATTAGATGATAAAAATGTCAGTCATTCCCAAAGCTTCGTGACATAAAGAGGGCTGGTAGAGAGAGCAGCCACCACCCACCACACACAGTAATTATAAGATATAAAAGTCATTGTTATTGGACAAATCTGTGAAATGGTGAAGAGCAAGAGCTGAGATCTGGGAAGCAGGGGGTTCCAATCTTGTGCCATTATGTATCCATTGAGTTTCTGACTCTTGGGGAACAGGCTTACAGAGGTGTGTCTCCCACTGGGGCTGCGTCTGCATCTCTGCCCGGCTCTTGCTCCTGAGGTGACTCTCTCCTTCACAATAGGTGACACAGCAGCGACAGGCTGCAGAGGGCTTCCCTCGGTGCTTGGACAAGGTGCCAGGGTCAGGAGGGGCACCTGGCGCCCTGTCTGAGCTCTGAAGCTCCGGGGTCTCTTTCAAACGACTTCTTCTCCTCTGAACATGATCCAGACTGATATCCGACTGAGAAGAGCAGCTCTCATTCCAGCCGGAACTGGCACTCAGACTTCTCAGGGGAAGAGCCAACCTCAAGGCCTTCCAGAATTTGGAGCCAGAATGTTTGGACTTTTCTCCTTTCCAGCTCACAAAGGACACTGTTTCCTTTAACTGCAGGATGCCTGGGTGTGGATGCTCAAGGGGACGGTACTCCACCACAATGAGCTTGGTGGCAATAGAGTTCTGGCACATGACACCCAGTTTGAACTCCAACATGCTGATGCTCTTTTCTGTCACGTAGTCTGGGCTCAGGACAACAATCATCCTTCGGCTCCTCTGAATGAAATCAAAAACTGCTTCCACTGTATCTATAGGAAAATGAAAAGATGGCACAGTGTCTGTGAAAATTTCTATACATCCCAGTTCATCATTGTGCATCTGACAAAGGACAGGCAACAAACAAACATTTGAGAATATAGGCTCTCAAATAGTGCTAAATAATCTACCTAGTCAGGAAATCAAAAAATCTTATCTACACCCCTATTACTAATAGTTTCAAAGGATTTGCTACCTTCAAGGATGAGGAAGGATAGGAATTCAATGTGTCCGCCACTGCAAAACCCCCATTTGTAGTAGTCCCTTCTTGAATAAAGTCTTTATTTACTATTAAAAAAGAAAAAAACAGAAAATGGTTCAGGAATTAAGTGAACCATCTCTAAAAGTCAGCTAATTTGGGCTGCATAGATTATTTATTTTGAAATCTTCATCTCTGCAAGTTTTATATGATGGTCTTAGATCTGACATCTTCAAATGTTTGAAGTATTTGACAACTAGTGTGACATTACTGTATTTTCTTCTTACCTGTAGATTAAATAAATTCAGGATTTTTCTCTTATTCCATGTATGATATAATTTCTAGTCTCTTCCTCACTTTCATCAATTTCTTCTGAATAATATTGTTTATATATGTATCTTCTAAGAATAGCACTTTGAATAGCAAAGAACATAATGTTCCTGACATAGTCAGATCAGTAAAGAGTAATTGGAATTACCACTTCCTAAGATCCTCCGTTATATCCCTTGGCACTTAACATTTTTGGACACAGTACTAATCTTGCTGTCAACTAAGATTTATTTCCTTCCTTCTTCCCCTTCTTTGTGTGTAAGTGTGTGTGTGTGTGTGTTGTAAAAATTGACCTTATAATCCAGAAGAAGCAAAAATAATGACAATAGACAATAATCAATAAATTAGTTAAGAGTTCTTGCAAAACATTCAGTTCTAACAGTTGCTAAGGTGGATTTGGACAGGTCCCATAGGAAAGCTCTTCAAATAAATGCAGTGCTTAACTCATTGTGAGATTTGGGAACTTAGACAATGTGATTATCTGAAGTAAAGGAATTCCAAATGTGTGAACCATAGTCACCAACAACTCTGAAAACATATGCTAGAGTCAGACTGAGGTTGTGCTGACACTTTTGGAGAGACTTTTCAGTTTGTAAACTGAAAGTTTGCAGTAAATTTGATCTTAATGAACTTGACAAGGAATGAAGAGATATGATCCAACTCAAATTAGTCCTTTCCAATCAGTGCATTTAACATGAATTTGAATGAAAATTAGAAGACATGTGTTCAGTTTTTGACATTTGACTTTTTATCAAGAACAAAAAAAAAACTGTTTTGGAAAGTTTTTGATATTGAAGGACAAATTTAAATATCCATTTCTCTTCAAAACCTATGTGTGTGTGTGTGTGTGTGTGTGTGTGTGTGTGTGTGTGTGTTTTGGTAACTCCTTTGTCCCCTGCTTGCTGATCCTACCCAGGATCTCATGAAACTGCCTCTAATAAATTGGAGGATATGAGAGCGGGAAGTCTATTGCTTTTCCTGGCTCACAAGAAATGCAAAATAACCTTAAGACAACATGACTAGTGTAGAAGACTTGGGTAAACCCCATAAATTGTGTGCTCATGTGTGTATGTGTGTGTTTGTGTGTTTGGTATATTTTACCTCAAAATATTATTTTGGGAGAATATAAGTTTCTTCAATGAAGATACCACAGTTGAAAATAAAACTGACTTAGATCTTCTAAAAAAAATGTCTTTAAAGCTTATGTTTTCTTTTTTTTTAAAATATGCACCCTTTCCAGAAAGTGATGGATTTACATTTGAAAAAGGACAATGCTAAATAAAGATATGAGTGGCAGAATTCCAGACATTGAGGAATGAGAGTGGAGATGCTTCTCCGAGGGCCTTGGCCTATACATAGAATTCTCTTCACTTGGTACTTTAAAGAAAGCTGCCTCCTTCATCACACATTTTAAAAATACTTTCCATATTTTCAAAACTTCATATTTGAAGATGGATGTTATTATCATTTTTAATGGTAAACATTATTTAAAGAGGAATTAATAAATTAGATTGTTTATGCTGTTCAACTCAAAATGGTGAGGTGTGACTATGTGGCAATGGCATCAGTTTTCTTTTATGGCACTATTGGTTTTGAAGTCATAGTTCTGGTTCAACTCAGCAACACTCAAGGATTCACCTGCCATAATCCCTCTGGAATTTACATAGAGGAAAACTATGGCTGCAGTTTGCTCTTTGGTTAGGATAACAGTGGAAAAGTAAGCCTCTCTTTCTCTCGCTCTCTCTTTTGCTCTCTTCCTTAAAACTTATGGTAGAAAAAAAGTTGCACCTAATCTGGAAGATGGATCCAAATCAAAATCTTCTTTTTTTCCAACAACTCTATTTTTAGTATTGACATTCTTGAATCTAAGGCCATACTACTGTAAAATGCATATGGTAAGGGAAAACTTGTAGAACTGTCAAACAAATGAGATATCTACATGCAAATGTCTAGCATGCAGTAGTCATTCAATATCTCGTGCACACAATATTAATATATGGATCAATTTTGTTGAATTTTTATCAATTCCTGATACTAATTTTAGAACATCATTTTGATATATGGATTGATGAGGGCAATAGGATTTGAAATTCTGGGTATTCAGTTTAAAATGAATGTAGATCAAAAGTAATATTGAAACAATCTCCTAGCTCACTGCTAAAGTTACTTTATATCACATGGGTAGAAAGAGAGAAATAAGACAGATTAGTTGCTGAATGTGTATCTCATACCATATTGTAAATTTACTTGTATGAAAAATCTAGTGGCTTTAGTGAGTAATTCAAGAAAATATCTTGAGATTTTAACAATGTCAGTAATAGCTCAGTAAATGAAGCAATCAAAAGGCTGATACTGAATCTTCCAAAGAATTACCACTATGTTCTAGGAGGTCATTTAATATTTTTAGGGTTGAATGCAATGTAAGACTCATCCCCATTTATCCAATGCAGAAAGTCCACATATAAAATCTTATATGAATCCATCAAATCTCTGCTTGCATAAATCTTATAAGGAAACACCTAACATGTCCAAAGATAGGGAATTCCAATATTGTTCAACCCTTATGCAGTTGTTTCTAATTGATTTGAAATCTGTTTCCTTGTTACTTTGATCCATTTATTTGAACTTTACCCTTTGGGGAGTGGTTTGCAAGAGGAAAATACTTGAGTAAAAATTTTTTCTTTCAAAGTTAACCAGTTCAGAGAATGTTGCAGGGACTCAATAAATGTTATTTGAATAAATGAGTAAATGGAGAATTTTTTTTTATCATGAAGACAGACCTGTCACTAAGGGCTCAATATTATGAACACAAAAGAAAATGCATTTCCAAATATTTTCACTGATTTACTTGAAGTTTGTGAGAAAAGTACATCTCTGGTTCAAATTATCATCTATTAATGCATGGCATTAATTCCTGTAAGTTCTCAAAATTCCAAGTTGAACCAAAAGGTTTTTAAAGAATAATTCTCTTTAAAGAATTTTTTAAAAGAATAATTATCTCCCCTCCATACTCTGTATCCGTCTCTTGCCATACACACATGCACACACATACAGACATACACCCATGTCTGATACAACACATTGTTGATATGAAGTTCCCATTATTCTCAGATTTCTTTCAGAAACTTAACGATGATTTCATTTATTTTTATAAGTGTAATCATTTTAAATCTTATTTCTTATGCTTACACATGAAAATAAAGACATAAAACACATGCACAAAATAAAATTCAAAGCTGAAAATAAATGGTTTATTTTAAAAATATGTAAATTTACAAATCAAATGAAAAATGGAAAATACAAAAGTTCATGAATAAAATTAAAAAGATAATCTTAAAATATTAAAACCTATAGAAAGAAAATGGGTAATTAACAAGTGGAGTGATGTTTTTGTTTCCCAGTACAATGGAGTGCTTTTTTTATTAGAATCCTAAGAATCATTCAAGCTGAAATACAAAAGAGAATTCAATAAATTGAATGTGATTGTGTAATGAGACACTCTACATAATATAGTTCTTTGTTAACCTGGGTGCAGAAGATCCTGATGTCATATATCTAAAACCATTAAGTTTATTTTTTTAAATAAGAGAAATTATTTATTATTGTCCACTATATTACTAGTATGTGTCCCTATCTCCCTCAGATGCTCTGTATTGGGCAACTTCTAGAACATGAAACATATTGAAAGTAAGTTTTATTAGGATGAGACAAATTAGATTTGCTTTGCTTTCCATTATAACATTTGGAAAAACTCAATATGAAAGATAGGAATATAAATAGAAAAACAAATCAAGGAGTTTCCAGGGGTACCCTATGGCATTAATGATAAATATGAAACCCCAAAGTGCAAAAAAGAATGCAGCATAGCAAGAAATGGCCTCTTGGGGATGAGACCACCCCTTGTTGACCTAAAGTTCCTAAAAGGATTGATATTCAGAGCTAATCTGGAGTCAACTCCCTTGTGGTTGTCTTTATAAAGGGTTAGTAGCAGAAATAATTGTGATCTATAATAAGGAAAAAGCATTAAAAAGGCTAAAATATTCATTCTGAGAGTGACTCCATGTCGTAGTTTTATAGTCAAGAATCCAGAAGGGAATCATTTTCAATTTAAAGTAATCAATAACTTCCATATAGAGAAATGATGTATTATAGACTTTAACACTGATAAAGGACACTTAAATGTAGGAGACAATTTTAGAATTGCTTATTAACATTCATACTACTGGGATGAGGGCTTCCTTAAATTATGAATTATTATGTTTCATAGTATCCTCCAAACTCATTTATAGGTATATTTATTTTCTTTTATTACTTAATAGTCCACATAGTTAAGCACTGGGATTAGCATGACTTAATTTCTTAATGTGTCTTCTAGGAATACAGTAGAAAACCAGTTAATACCAGATATCTGGCTACATAACAGATTTCACTGCAACCCAGATCAGCTGTAGCTATAATAAGTTATTTATATGAGTTTAGGGAAGGCAAGAACTAATGACAAATACCACTCTGTGAGCAGCAAATTCACAAATAATATTAATGAATGACAACACCAACACAAAAGCATTACAGTATGAACATAATTTTAAAACTGGACAAGACTTCCAGTGTTTTGTAATATCATACTAATGGCTATTTAAAGATAAGCACATGCGTGTGTCTGTGTGTACATATACACACATAGGTAATGCATGTGCATGTAGATTCATACATATACACACGTACACAACTTGTGGATATAAATACACACACAAGCATATAAAATTAAGGTGTGTGGATATTTATATATATGTATATTTTTATATGTGTATTTATATATATGTATATATATATATATATAAATACACAAAAATACATATTCTACATGTAACATAGATATCCACTCTGTAAACTCTGCACTTAATTTTTACTTTTCCAAGTCAGAAGAACGTTAAAATTTTACTAAAAACCAGCAAAACAAGTTTCATTGACAGTCACCTTTCAGACAGACTTTTTTGGATCAAGATATTACCTGTGCCAGTGAATAAATTACAGGAAGTACAATTAATTCTTTTAGAGTATTAATGCTAAAAGCAACTCTCAAGGTCACTAAACCTAATCTCCATGTGTTACAATGAGGAGACACAAACAAGTGAGGAAAAATCACTTTTCCAGTTTTCACATTAGCACGGTTGGATTAAAAGGCAAATTGCTAAGCATCCTGTTCTGCACTCTTTTCACAAGTTCGAAATGCCCTAAAAGCATTTTGCTCTCCATTAGCACCATTAGAAGTTGCCTTTTAGACTAAACCAAGTATGGAACCACCTGCAAAATCTGTCTTGTTATTTTTTAACCTGCAAATTCTGAGTGATTGATACAAGTAGAGAGGGAGATGGAGTAATAAATATGACTCAATCTGTAGATAATCAAGAATTTATGGTAATTAAAAATTATTTATATTTTTCAAGTTTATAAATGTGATATCAATTACCTGAGATGAGGGCAAATGTGGTATAGTAGGAGGAAATGCAGCATGCTCTTTCAATCAACCATCAGAGACATTTTTAGTTATATTGCTTTGTAACCTCCTAAGTGGGTATCAGGTCTTTCTGTGGTGGTGTACTGAACAGCCAAAAGAGCACAAAAGCTTGTTTATCCTCAGCAAAAATAAATGTAAGCCCTGATTATCTTTTTAATGGATGAGTAAAAATAAAAGAAAAAAAAATACTCTACTCATAAATCACAATACCCGTCAACAATCCACAGGCATGGCTGCTCTATAAGGTTAATATTTTAAACAGAGAGACAGAAAGAAGGAGGAACAGGGGTGGAGGATGCAAAAGAAGAAATTCACTTCAACCCAGTCTTTTTGCCTGCAAAGAATATAGTGACATCAGAGACTGGGGACAGAGTGTTGACACTATCATTCTAAACCTTAGCCATGCCTGAGAAGCAGAGCAGCCAGCCAGATAGTTACCCTGAATTTATCCCTATGATGAGGCTTAGGCAGAATTTTTTTCTGCCTATCAAACCACAAACTGGGAAGGAAAAGAGGGGCTCTTCCTCCCAGGAGTACCCTTTGTTCTTGTTACTCTTTACATTTTCCCTTTCATACATTTTTGAGGGATGAATAGGAGAGCCCCTGCTTGTCACTGCTAGACCTCCTGGGATTCTTCTTCACTGGCATAGCCACCTGCAGCTGCTTCCAGAACCTGCCCTGTGGATACTTGGATTTTTCCCCTTTCCATTTAATGACCGTGAGCACCGACTTAGCCCTCTTCAGCTCTTTCACCTTCGTCTCCTTCACCGCTTTGTACTGCACTAAAATGACGTTGATGTTGCCCCGAGAGGCCATATTTTCTAGGCCAGCCTTGAGCTCCAGGAGGGCTTGGGTTCCCTGGAGCACGTAGTTGGGACTTAGGACAACCAGGAGGCGTCTGCTTTTCTGAATGAAGCTCAAGGTCTCATCTGTGACAACTGGGAAAGAAAACACCGTGGGGATTAGTGTTGGCCCAGAATTATCCAAAAGCATAGGGCTTGAGGAGCAAATGGAGGGAACTTGGGGTGACAACCTGAGAACCAAGGTGAAACCTTACCAGCGGCACGTGGAATGATTTTATCCTTAGACCCAATCATGCTCTTTGCTAAGTGCCATTCTCCTCAGGGAAAATGGAAACTACATCCACATATTCCACTCCAAAAAGAATTCCAAACAAGTATGAGTCAAAATGTGGCTTTAACCTCAGTCTTCCAAAGCATGATTGAAGTCACAAGGAACAGAGGGATGACATAGGAATCAGTTTCTACAACGGGGGGGGGGGGGGTATGTTGTAGCCCAGTCAAATCTTCTCCTGAGCCCTTTTACTCCAAAGATACCCTTGTATAATCTCTCTAGTATAAAAAAAAATTCAAAAGATATACATTGTAGAGCCCAGATCATAGAACTGCACTCTTTGCTAACACAGGAAAGAGTAGGAACATTCACGTTTGAAAGTCTCCTCTATTGTTGAAACCTCCCGGACTTGGTAGTTGGATGAGGACCTTCAAAAAATCTAGCCAATCCAATGGCATTTTGGTAGAAATGCATTCTCAACTTGCCTTACTACCTCTGTCTGCTGTGGAGACCAAATTAGTTCCTGGATCTTACTCCTTAAAGTCCTATCATTACTGGGGAGCCATGTGTTTTGGCAGTTGCTAGCTGATGTGTCTGCTTTCACTAATTGGCAAAGCTTTTCCCAAGTAAAAAAAAAAAAAAAGAAGAAGAAGAAAAGCGGGGAAATGGAAGTGCAGTATAATTTTATTATGCAGCATAGGGCTCTGATTAATTCTTCTCACTAAATTCTTGAAACTAATCTATCACCTCCCAGATGCTTAGGGAGGGCTGCATAATCCTTTACCAGGGCAGCAAGAGTTGCCAACTCCAAGTAATGCACTGGTGTTATGGAAATGTATGTCATGGCTCGCCATGCTCCCCTACGCAGTCTTTTCGATTCTTAATCTTCACGGGTTCAGAAATAATAGGTAAAGACTTGCAATTAGAATCTAGCAGGTGCAACCTGGAGCAGAATCCAGAAATAAATATCTGTCTACTCCAAGCTGCTCAACTGGAGGCTGACCACATGTAAGCGGGGAAAGAGAGCCAGAGGCAAAGAGAATTGGGCAAGAGCAGCAGGAAGGATACAGAATGATGCAAGAATCCATCAAAAGAAAGAAGCAAGAATAATAATGAACAACTTGAATTCTCCAAAGAACATCAACCCTGTTGGAAGGGCTTACCCAGTTATATACTGTATATTTTTCTTTAACTTTTCACACAGAAGGTAAGTATTTGTGGAATGGGTGTATGAATGGATAAATAGATGAGTAAGTGATATGGAGGAATTAAGTATTAAAACAATTGGAATTAACCATATGGTTAATTTATCAAGTCCTGGCAAAGTTATACTGAAAGAGATATCTTATGAAGACAAATATGATGAGCTTTTGTATGATGATTAGGGAAATAAGACAGGGGATCCATTTAATTCAAAATGAGAAAAATATTTAACCCTATCCTATGTCTTAATGATCTACATAACATTTTTTAAAAACGTGTTAAACAAATGGTTAATGTAAGCAGATTTTCCTAGGAAGAAAATTAGTTTGTCATACTTAAGATTAGAGACAGTACATGAATTTCAAAGATAGGGAGTTTAACAGTGCATTTATAAATGTTACTTTGTGTTTATTTACAAAGACACAAGTGAACCATTGCTTTCCATTTAACAGTTTGGCCTTGAAGAGATAGATTTTTGCTTTAAGACATTCAGGAACTGAAGTTCTTTTCTTTTTTAAACTTACTGGAATACACTGGTCTTGTAAAATTTTTAAATAAATCTCAAGTGTATAAGCTGATAGAATAGAAGCAGACCCAGGGAAAAGAAGAATTTGAGTAGTACAAGTTTGCCAGAAAGCAAAAGCAAGAAAAAGGAAGTGGGCAAATGCCAAAGGGAAATATTCTTATGTCAGTGAATAAAATAAGGAAAAAATTCTATGCACTCTAATCTGTAACTCAGTTTTAGAAAACTAAGTAAACCTTAATCTTTATAAAAATAACATGTTTTAACTTTACTCAGTCTTTGTAGAAAAACAAAAAGAAAACCAAAAATTCTTGGAAAACCAATGCAAATTTGTATAGAATTTCTAAAAATCTAAATATGAATTAAAAGGACTTTTAAGGCTGTGGCACTTCAATTTAGTTTTACTCCACTGTGAATCTATACTTTTCTGAAATGGAAGTGTTAAAGATAACCAGGGAAAATATTTTAATACCATAAACTGAGTTGAATAGTATAAATCTTACAATATATTTTTATTTCTGGGAAGTTTCTATTACTCAAAGAATCAGACAATAAATATCCAAAGATGCTAATATAGAGCTATGACTCTCAAACACAATCCAAAGCTTAGGATCTCTTTGCCTTTCAAGGATAACATCATTTGTACTCCTGTGAAATACCTACTTCCCCCGGGTAGACTGTCTCGGTCAAAGATGCACAATTTGTATCCAAATTCATTCTCCAAAACTCCACGGAGGGTCAATAACACAAATTCTTCTTCTTCAGCATTCCTTGCATAGGATACATAAATATCATACTCCTTCCCATCTAGCAAAAGGAACACAGACCCCATAGAAGTTAGGAAAGCTTCTCAAAATTGATAACTTTTTTCTTAAATCTAACATCTGCATGTGGGACATTTTTATTTTGGCATGTGTAAATTATGTGATAGATATCAATGTAATTTTCTGTGTGTGACACTTCCCAGGCAAAACAACTACTTGAATATTTAAATTTTATTCAATGTGTCTTCTATTTGCAGCTCACTTAGTTGAGTCTATAGTGGGGAAAGAGGAAGGTTTAGTTCATTCAACTCTGAATTAAGAACATGGACCTAAATTGTAGGTGCCACAAGTTAATGCCATGCAGAGAATTCTATTCCTTGTCTTGATACATCACTAGTTTATATATTAGAATTATAAATTGACACTTTTTGAAACTGTCCAAAGCCTACCTGAAAGAACTATAATTAAAAATATATTTAGATTCAAGGATTAAGCTTTCCCAAAGTTGCATAATTATAAAAATAATGAGTCATTGAAATGCAAATTATGTGCCTCTTCCAAAAGCCTGTCAAATTAGAATCCTCATGGGGTTGACCTAAGTATCTGTGTGTTTGAAGGTTCCACTCTTATTTCCAGACGATATTTTTTTGTACTGGAGCAGTGCTTCTTAAACTTTAATCTGCACACAAATCATTTGGGAATGTTGTTAAAAGGTAGATTCTGATTCTGTAGGAGTTAGGCCTAAGATTCTCCTTCTAATAGGCTCTCAGGTGATTCTGATACTGCTGGTGCACAGATCACCCCTGAGTGTGGAGCGTGGAGTGTAGACCTGGACAATCCAACACGGTAAATCACATTTCTATTGAGCACTTGAAATGCATCTGGTCTGAACTGAGATATGTTTTGAGTATAAAATGTAACACAGTGTGAATTTTGAATTTTTTTAGTGCCAAAAAGACTGCCAAATATCTCAAATTTATATCAATTACATGCTGAAATGACAATGTGAACAGACTGAGTCTAAGCATTATTTTCACTCGTTTCTTTCTACTTTTTCTAATGTGGCCACTAGAAAATTTTAATATCCTATGTGGCTCGCTTTATACTTCTTATTTGGACAGTACTAATCTTAGACTAAATCACTTATTGATCTAAGAAAGGAGAATACTACATATTGGGAAGACTGTTTAATGGTAAGGAATGAAATAGATGGCAATGTGCTTACATCTTTCAATTAATCTAGGTTTTATCAAGTGAATATGTTTTCTAAAGATGACAACGGAAGATATTTACATCAAACTTCCATCACTTACCTAGAATGGTCTCATCTGTTCCAAAATGAGCCCGGTAAAAGAGGACCATCTCCAACCAGTAGACATGGTAAACGACAATAAGAATCACCACCAGCAGGACTGTGGCTCCAAAACCACACGCCAGTTCTACTGTGTATCTTGGAGCTACCACTGGAATGAATAACAAACCAGAATGAATTTCTACATGGTGATCACAGGGGCCCATCATCCCGCAAAGCTGGATTAGTCAAGAGGCTGAACCCAGCACCTGACTTACATGTTTGAATAAACAGAGATCACGTGGTGAGTTTAGACTCTATTTCATAATACTAGATTGTCTCATCCTCATTTTATTGTGTTTTGTTTCTAGCATAGAAGTTGTTTTTAGCTATCAGTTAATTTGAACTTTGATGATACACAAATTAAAACAGAATCTTAACATTGGGCAGAATTCAGAAAGCTATCTAATTAAACCCACAATCTGACCCATACATCACCTCAAAACATTTTTGAACACTGTCCTTTTACCCTCTGATTGAATCTCTGGAATGGAGTCTTAAATGTCCTACCTGGAGGAGCCCATGATACTTGGTACACTGTCATATAATTGGAATTTAGTTCCTTTTCCTTTATTTGCAAAGAGGCTTCAAAAATCCTATTTTCAGTTAGCAGAAATGGAGGGCTTCTACCTAAAACACTGAGTATGCTTGGCTCCAGAAACATCTCCCATGTCCACAGTCCTAGGATATGCACTGTTAAGACTGTACTGACTTGCAATATCTGGTTATGGGCAGATTTCCACATAATCTGTTTATTTTTATGTTACAGACACCATGTCTGATTATCTTGGAATTATAAGAAATAGAGTGAGGTAATTCTCAATTAATGTAAAGCTGGCTATTAACTTGTCAGCCCTATAAATCAAGCCTTTTAGAAACAAATCATTGGTCATGACCATCTTCCTGTCTCATTGAACACTGACCTTTCCTCATAAAAACTCAGAAAGACTTCATATCATGCCTTGATCTTTAGAGAATTTCTGGTTGGAATAGTGCTTTCCCTGTTTCAGTTTTCAAGGTCATGTTCAAATGCCATTATTTGACATATCTGATCTCTGCCTATAGAAATTTCCAGTTTTCTCTGTTAATAATTCTTTTATAGTGTTTTTATTTATATAATGTAATTTATCTTATAGGTCTGCTTCTCTACTCCCTCTCACTTACCCTAACCTGTATTCAGTTTTCCAGGTAGAGACTGTCTTTTCATCCATCCTACTTAGATATTTAAATAATTTTTACACTATACTATGTATCAGAAACTTCATTTGGTTGCTTGTGGTAACTAGCTTAAGAGTCTGAGTAAGGAACGGAACATTTCCTGAATCTGAAGCCGGAGGGCTTAAATTAGGTAATTGTTGACATGATAGTCTTATTAACATCTACTGTTGGCCACAAGCTTTGGGGAATAGAATGGTGGATAAGAGAAAAGATCTCTGTACTTTGGGGGATAATATCCTAATTCAGAGAAGTAAATAAAAAATGTCATGAATTTATCAGTTAATTTTAAGTAGTGATCAATGCCAAAAAGAAAAAGGTATGTGATAGAGGTGATCAAGGGACGAGACTGAAACAAGGGAAGTCTATTAGGCATGGTGAGAGAAATCTTCTGTGAGCACCTGGAACATTGTGGCTGCTAAGTGTTTGCTGAGATAGGCACAGAAGATGTCATTCAAAGCTGAGATCACAATGGAGCGACTCTAATTTCAAAGCGCAGATATCTTTGCTTAATATTGCCATGAGTTCAATTACTGATCATATACTGGGAGGAGAGATTCCTTTTAAAACAGTTTTCTATCCTAAGGAGAAAATGGTAATCAGTGGAATTGAATCCAAACTTTTCTAATTAAAGGGAAAATTGTAGAGTGTTGAGTTCATGATCCCAAACCCAGGTTGTTCATCCTGCTACAGGTACAGCCTGGGACATAGCAGTGTGAAATGATTATCAAGTGCTCTTGTACTTGCTTCATGAATAGTGACCCTTTAAAACAAGAAAATCCCACCAAAAGAAGTACTCTTACTGAGGATTTGCTAAGACTGATTCAGGTAGCTGGCACAAAAATTGTTGTGTCCTTGATATTTCCAAGTACATGTTATGTAAACAGTGCACTAGGGTAGGTCCCACTGTTATTTTCATTATTTGCTGAGTTATTTTGGCTCTCTAAAGTGTCCACCCAGGCAAAATGGGGGAGGAGGAGGAAAGGTCACTGGCTACACGTACCTGAAATGGATTTTTCTAACCATCAATAGAGGTCTTGCTTAATGACCAAGAGATCAATTACCCTCTTAAATTTCTAGTACATCCATTTTACTACTGTCTATTTTTTTCTAATGAGGCTTTAACTTTTGTGTCACACAATCACATGTGTCATATCTACAGACGGTATTTTGTGCAGTCGTCTTGATATCGAAGAGTTCCTAATACTACTGAACTAATTGGACTCTGAAAATAATTTCTCCATCAGCCTGATTTTCCAAGGGTCATGTGCAAGAGATGCCGTGCAAGGCTTTCACGTGGAGCTGTGCCGGTGTACAGGGAAAGGGTGACCCTCCAATCACATATTCTATCTGCTCCAGCTGCAAGCTCTGGCATTTTGATATAATGATTTGACCCCTATGCACTCTCAGACCAAAGGAGTGATGAAATTTGGCCAAACTGGATCCCTGAAATACCTCCCTCATTGATATCACTAATAATCTAACTCAGGAGATAGCCGTTTGCTTCTTGTTATTCCTGAATCCGAATTTCCTCCATTCCTTTTGCAACTCTACAGTAAAATTGTCTCCAAATCCCAAATTCCACTGAAGTTATTGTAATTGGAAACTTGCTATCCATTGAGTCCTCCAACCATATGCCACCTACTCAGATTCCAAGGAATCACAGAATCTGTGGTCGCAATCTGATAAATTTCTGGAACTTCTTGATAATTTTTGGAATGAGCAATGGCCATTTTCCTGAATTGCAAACAGAATTCTTAATTTAAATAATGGTAAACCAAAGACTTAAGATGGACTTGACCTGTAGACCCAATTGATTTGGCTATTGTAGTGTGTTAAAGTTTATGTATTTTGAATTGTGGCTTCTGTCCTTTGAGGAGTAATTGATGGTAGAGTAGTCTTCCCTACAATCTTTCAAAATTGGACAACTAGTAGCATATGAGTGTGATCTATGGGGAAAAAGGCACAGGAAAAGACTAAGCCCATGATCACTCTGGCTTTTTGCCTCAAAATACTTTTTGGGTTATGGCACAGAAAGAGAAAAGTCAAAAGAACACAGTGGTTGCACTGAATTCTAAGAAATTAGAGTTCCAGAATTTTGAGTTAGATTGGATTTAGAGGTCTGAATACCAGAGAGAAGAGAACTCTAGCAATGGAGTACAGTAGAAAAGGAATTCTATCATGGGTTCTTTGGCCAAATCAAAGCTAAGCATATTTAGGGTGGTACTTTACATGATCAGGCAAATAGCAGCTAGGAACTGCATAACACCATGAGGGCTGGAAAACAGCTCAGTTCAGACCATTTAGAGGTTAGAGACTTTATTTAGCTACAAAGACACCAAAAAAAGCTGTGCCTTAGAAGTAGGTCCAATGCAGCCCTACAGAAAAGGCAATTTATTTTTGACTATTCTAACACAGCTATGGAAGGTGACTCAAAATAAATAAATATGCAAGTGTTCATGCAAGTAAATTACCTACCTGCTAGAACAAAACTGAACACTCTAATAAAACGCAGGGATTCAGTGATACAGCATCTATAATGCCCACCATATAATAAAAAATAAGAGGATAAAGAGAAAAAAAACATGTGATCCATATTCAGAAGAAAAATCATCCAGTATAAACAGAACCAGAATTGGCAAAGATGATGTAATTGCCAGTAAGTACTTTGAAATGTCTATTAAAATGTTTGCTGAATTAAAAAAAAATAGTATCTTCACCATCATGACCCAAGAATAGGAAATATCAATATTTTAATGGAGAAATGGAATACAAAAATGAAAATATGCATTTCTGAAATTAAAAATGCTACAAATTAGACATCACAAAAGAAATGATCAGTAGACATTAGAAACTCTCCAAACCCAGATTTTAAAAGCGATGAAATAAAAATGAGAACCTCAGTGACCTGAGGGGGAACTACTGAGTTGTGTATCATAAATCTTACTGCAAGACTAAAGAAAGAGAAAAGATTAAGAGTTACAGGAAAATATGTCTGAAGAAATAAAGGCTGAAATTTTTTTTATTTAAATGAAAAATATAACTTACAGAATGAAGAAGTTTAATAAACTAAGATACATAAAAATAAAAACATACTTAAGGCTCTCATAATTTAATTGTTCAAAACAAAGTGATGAAGAGAAAACCTCAAAATCTGCCAAAGGAAAAACAAATGAGAGCTGGACACAGCAGTGCATGATTGTGATCCTGGCGACATGGGTTGCTGAGGCAGAAAGATCACACATTTGAGACCAATCTGGGAAACTTAGTGAGACCATGTCTCAAAATAAAATTAAAAAGGGCTAGGAATGTAGCTCAGGAATACAGCACCCTGAGTTCAATCCACAGCACCAAATAATAAACAAACAAACAAACAAACAAACCAATAAATAAAATGAAATATATAAAAGGAACAATAATAATAAAAAGCTACCCAATTCATATTATAAATATTATTTTGCAGGAAAAAAAATGAAGGGTACCTTTAAAGAACTGAAATACAAAAACAAAATCTTTCAACTTAAAATTATATATCTAGTGAAAATACTGACAAAAGTATCAGAACCACTGCTTACCAATATGAAAAAGAAAATTAAACTTCAATTCCTACCTCATAGCATTCATTTAAAAAGCAATAATTAGAGGTGGCTCAGGGACCTGCGCAAAAAAGTGAAACTTCATGACTGAAGTATACAAAGCTCTCTTAAGATAGAGGAAGCAATAAGCATGAAAAAAAAAAGTTAATAAAAAAATCTCATCAAAAGTAAGAGCCTCTATGCATTAAAAACACCAGTAAACAGACTGGCATGTGACAGAATGGGAAAAGTATTTGAAAAACGTGTGTGACAAAGGAGTGTTATCCAGGGCAGATAAAGAACTCCTACAACTCAATAATAAAAGCACAATTCTCCCAATTGTAAAATGGATAAAAATATTTAAACTGGCACATCACTGAAGACTTACAGATGATTAATAAGCACATGAAAATGTTCTCAGTATTTAGTCATCAGGGAAATAAAAATAAAATTATAATAAGGCACACTCACCATGAAAGCTGAAGCTAAGAAGAACACCAAATGGTGAAGATTTGCATATGCTCTGGGTGCCACTTGAGAAGAAAGGTCTATCAGTTTCTGATAAAATCAAGCCAGTATTTCTAGTCAAGGGAATTTGCCTCAGAAAAGTACAAGAAGTCCATAGAGAGACATGGATAAGAATGTTCACAGAAGCATTACTTAAAAGACCCCCAAAGTGGAAAACACCCAGATGTCCACCACCTAGAGAACAAATAAAGAAACTGCAAAACATTCTTTTGAAAAAGTATTCCTTGGCAAACAAAGGAACCAAATGACCAATAAGAACAACAGCGTGGGTGAATATCAAGAACAGTTGCTCAATGAAAGAACACTTGTACAATGGTGCATCCTGTATGGGTCTATGAACATAAAGTCCAAGAAGAGGAAAAAACAAACTTCTGAAAAAGAAACTCCAACCAGTCATCTTTCCAAGGGTGAAGGAGGTAGGGGAAGCAGGGATAAACCCATTAGGGGAAGAGCAGAACGTTACTCTCTGTGGTCATGGTTACATTCTATGTCATGATAGGGTTTTAGGCTATGCAGATATATGCATTTCTCAAAAGTTTTCAAATGATACATTTCAGTTATGCAATATCTTACTCTAGGTTTTACCAGAAAATTAAGAGCACTATAAATAAATTTTTAAATCTCCATAATGATAAGATACTTAAACATTTAGGCAATAATTTAATTGATGTCTACAATGACCTTATAAGGTATCCAAAATAAGATGCATTGATGAATGGGAAAAGAGTGAATAGATCATGAAAAACAATGATAACAAAACGTTAATGGTAGAATCTGGGTAAGGTGTATGATTACTCACTGTATAATTCTTTCAAGTCTTACATGCATTTGAAAACTTTCTTCATAAAATGTTAAAATATAAAAAAAGATGAAATAAGACATTTTCAGGGTAAAACAAAACTGAGAGGAGAGGATTTATCACCAGCAGATGTGAACCATCAGAAATATTAAATAGTTCTGCAGACTAAAATGTTACCAAGAATGCATATACTGCCAGAAATGGAAAATATGCAAATGAAGTGCTAGTTTTCTCACTTAGTTTAACTAAAAGATAATCATTTAAAGAAAAAATCATAACAATATATTATGGCATTTCATAATATATAGAAAACTAATATGTCTCATAACAACATAATGAACAGGAGAAAATAAGTGGAAGTATGCCATTATAAAGTTTTCATAAAATAAGTAAGGTAGTCAAAGCAAGAAGAACCCATATGTTCAAAATAATTATTGCAATTCTAGAGGAGAAACTAAAACCAACCAACTAAACAAATAAAAATAATTAAAAAGAGATAGAACAAATAAAAGGAAAATGGTGATAAATTAGAATTACCAATTAATCTAAAAGAAGGTAGGAAAGTGAATAAAACAAAGAATAAACAAGAGAGGTAGAGAACACAAAGTAAGATGGTAGAATTAAATAAAGCCAGTTTAAAATTGCCTGTAATGCCAGTGACTTAGGAGGCTGAGGCAGGAGGATCATGAGTTAGAGGCCAGCTTCAGAAACTTAGCAAGACCCTAAACAATTTAGCAAGACTCTGTGTCAAAATAAAAATAAAAAGGACTGGGACTTTAGCTCAGTTGTAAAGTATCCCTGGATTCAACCCCCAGTACCTAAACAAGTAATTGTATTAAAGATATATGGATTAAACATTCAAATTAAAATGCAGAAGTTATCAGGTTGGGTTAAAAAAATCCAAGACTCAATGATGCATACAGCACCATGCAAAGTATGTATTACCAATTTCCTCAGTTTTCACAGATACTTTGAGAGTTGGGTATTTGAAGGATAAGAAAAGGACCACTTGGATCAGTTCATAAACATAGCTAGCACCAGAGCCCAACCTTGAACCTAGGTATGTCTGGAATCAAAATTCATGATCCTTCCACTCAATCATACAATTTCCTCGGGTGGTTCTAAGTCAGAGAAACCCTTTCTTTGACTTTTTATCTCCACTGCTAATTTAATTACCTAAATTTAGATGATACATGGAATACTATAAATTATTTTACCAGGAGAAAATGAATATTAAGTCAATTCTAACAATTAGATCAATTTTCACATACAGCAAAATTAAAAGATCTAGAAATCCCCCCTACATCTGTATAAATCAGGTAACTAGGCTTAAGCAATGTATGGGTCAAAACAAATGAAAAAAAATTAGAAAATATTTTGTTCAGAATAATAATGCAAGTTCAACATTACTTAAATTTGGTTGAAGAACTCCCATGAGGGAAATTCATAGCTCAGAATATTTATAAAAGAAAAGAAGAATCGATGATTTCAGCTTTCATTTGAAGATGGTGGAAAAAGAGCAAATTAAGTGCAAAATAATAAAAGGAAGAAAATAATAAAGATATGAGTAAAATAAAGGAAATATCATAAAGATACATAATAGGAAAAAAATAAACACCTGTTTTTTCATTGCAAAACATGATAAAATTGGGAAACCCATATGAAATACATTGAAAGCACTACTTACTAATATCAGGAATGACAGTGGAACAGCACCAAAAATTCTGTAGACATTAAATGAGAAAATGATTCAACAAAAACAGTATGCCAATAATGTGACAACTTAGGTGTATTAGAAAAAAATTCCTTGAAAGACAAATTCCCAAAACTGCCATAAAAAGAAAAATAACAATCCCAAATTCATTACACAAAGCCAATATCACCCTGAAAGCAAAACTAGACAAAGACATACAAAAATAACCATGATTAAAAAAAAAAAAAAACTTCAGACCAATATTCTTAAGGAATATAGATACAAAAATTTCCAATAAAATACTTGTAAACAAAATACAATAGCACAGGGCTGGGGAGATAGCTCAGTCGGTAAAGTGCTTGTCTTGTAAGCACAAGGCTGTGGGTTCAGTTCCCAGCAAGACACACACACACACAAATACAATAGCACATTCAAAAGATTATACACCAAGATCAAATTAGTTTCGTTACAGGAATGAAAGGAAGGTTAAACAAATACAAACCAATAAACATGATAGAACATGTTAACAAAATTGAGGCTAAAATCACATGATAATCTCAACAGATGCAGAGAAAGCCTTTGACCCTTTGACAAAATTCAACATCTTTTCATGATAAAAACTCCATAGAAACTAGGTATAGAAGGATCTTACTTCACCATAATAAAGGCTTTGTATGACATAATCAAATCCTACACCATACAGAATGAGGGAAAAACTGAGAAGATTTATTCTAAAATCAGGAATAGGATGAGGATGTCCACTCTCACCAATCCTACTGAATATGTTACTTGAAATTTTAGCCAATGCAATGAGGCAAGAAAAAGAAAGAAAAGGGATACAAAAAGAAAATGAAGAAGTCAATTATTCCTGTTTTCGGACTCTGAAGACTCTACTAGACTTTTAGCAAAGTAGCAGGATACAAAATCAACATAAAAAATCATTATCTTTCCTAAATGCCAATCATGAATGCAAACAAATCATGAAAACAATTCCATTCACAATAGCCTTAGTAAAAATACCTAGGAATAAACCTAACCAAGAAAGTGAAATACCTTTACAATGAAAATTATGGAACATAGAAGAAAGAAATTGAAGAAGACATTAGAAGATGAAAAGTCTTCCCATATTCATGGATAGTCAGAATTAATATTGCTAAGTTGGTAAATAACAAATGCAATCTACAGATTCACTGTAATCCCCACTATAATACCAATGACATTCTTTAAGGAATGAGAACAAAAAAACCCTCAAATTCATATGGAAGAACAAATAATCCAGAATAGCCCAAGCAATTCTGAACAAAAAAAGAACAATTCTGGAAGTCTAACAATATTTAACTAAAAAATATATTGCAGAGACATAGTAACAAAAACAGCATGGTACTAGCATAAAAACAGACATATAGACCAATGGAATAGAATAAAAGATGCAGAAATAAACTCATGCAACTAAATCCTCTGATTCATGACAAAGGTGTCCAAAACAGATGTTGGAGAAAAGACAGCCTCTTTAACAAATGGTGGAGGGAAAACTGAATATCTATATGTAGAAGAATGAAAGCAAATCTCTCTCTCTCTCCTTGTACAAAAATTAATTTAAAACAAATTAAAGGACTAAATATAAGACCTAAAACTTTTAAATTGCTAAGAGAAAACACAGGGGAACCCTTCAAGATACAGAATAGTACTTCTATAGTTCAAGAAATAATAGCAAGAGTTGACAAAGGAGATTGATCAAATTTAAAAGTTCTGCACACCAAAGGAAACAACAGAATGAAGAGACAGCTTACAGAATGGGATAAAAAATCTTTGCTATATTTCCAACAGAGGATTAATATCCTGAATATATTAAGAACTTCAAAAACTTAACACACACAAAAAAAATCAAATAATCTGATCAATAAATAGGCAAATAAACCAAACAGATACTTATCAAAAGAAGATGTACAAATGGCCAACAAATATACAAAAAAAAGTTTGTTCATCATCTTTAGCCATCAGGGCAATGCAAATCAAAACTACACTGAGAATTCATCTCAAGCCAGTTAGAATGGCAATCATCAAGAATACAAATTACAATTAATGTTGGTGAGTATATGGGGGAAAAGGAACTCTATACACCGTTGGTGGAAATATAAATTAATACAGTCACTACAGAAATCAGTATGGAGGTTCCTTAAGGAGCTAGGAATGGAATCACCATATGCCCCAACTATACCACTCCTTGGTATTATCTAAAGTCAGCATACTACAGAGATGTATGCATACCCATGTTTACAGCAGCACAATTCACAACAGCCAAATGAATGGAACCAGCCTAGGTGTCCATCAACAGGTGAAAGTATAAAGAAAGTGTGATATATATATATATATATATATATATATATATATATATATATACACACAATGGAGTTCTAGTCAGTCATATATAAGAATGGAATTAGTCATTTTTAGAAAAATAGATGGAACTGCAGAGTATCATGTTAAGCTATATAAGCCAGATTCAGAAAGTCAAGGATTGTATGTTTTTCTTTTATGTGAAGTCAGAGAGGAAAAAGAGAGAGAGAGAGAGAGAGATTTCATGAAAATAGATGGGAGATCGGTAGAGGGGAGGAATGGGATCAAGGGAGGGAGGAGAAGGCAAAGGGAGCTACTGAAATTGATCAAAGTATGTTAAGTGCATGTATGAATATGCTATAATGAAACCTACTTTTCCAGATAATTGCTATGCATCAATAAAAAATAGTAGATTTTTTTAAAATACTTGAGCTAGAAATAAATACCAATTTTTATACACAAGATTTCAGATAATAGCAAAAGAAACTAGTTCTAACTTGTGGCCAAAGGTATTACAACAAATAAAAATTTTAATCAATATCCCTCATGAACAAAGACTGAGCCAAATCTTTAACATGAACAAATATTTTAACAAAGCATTACCATATCAAGTCTTAGTAATAAAGAAGAAATAAAATAAATCATGACAATATAGGGGTTTATTCAAAGACTGTGAGATTAGATGAAAAATTCAAAAACAAACACTATAAATTATCACATGGACAGACTAAAATTAAGAAAACTCATACGAATCTCTCAACAGATGGAGGTAAAAATTCAACACACTCATTAAGCAAACAAACAAAAAAAATCTCTCAGTAAACTAAAAAAAGGTTAGTCCTTCATGTAGCTAATTGTAATTTACAGAAAAACCTACAGATAACATCATATTTAATGTATAATACTGAATGTCTTCTACATTTGGGAATAAGGCAAAGATGATCACATCTCATAATTTCCTGATCAGTGTACAGAAGACCCAAAAGAAAGAAACACACAGTGAAAAATATTCAAAGGTATAAAGCATGGAAAGGAATACATAAAATTCTGTTTATTTATGGATGACATGATCTTAAGGAGTCAAAAACAAAACAAATAAACAAACAAAAGCTTCTTATTTAATCAATGCATGTGGGAAGGTCAAAAGATCAAGATCAATCGATTAACTGCACTTCTTTCTTTTATTACTGAACAATTATAAAGTGGAACTTAAGCATACTATTAGAACAGCATAAAAATCTAAATACATAGAGTTAAATTTGATAATATGTGTGCAAAACTTGTACACTCAAATACAAAAAAAGGCTGAAAGAAATTATGAAGATATAAATAAAGTGACAGATACATCATCTTCATGGATGGGAAAACCCAATATTGTTAAGTGTTCAATTCTTCCCAGAATGGTAAATATATGTAACACAGTCCCAATCAAAATTCCAGCAGGCTTTTATGTAGAAATTGGCAAGCTGATACTAAAATCTATACAGAAATCATACAGTCTCTAAAATAGTCATAAGATATATCATAAGTCATGTTAATCAAGATAAAGAGGTATTGGACTAAAGAGGCACAGATCAATAGAAAATAAGTGGAAATGCAGAAAAAGACCAGCACCTGTTGAGGCAAGTGATTGTTTTTGGGCCAACTTTCCAAAATAATTCAAGAAAAAAGGGAAATATTTTACATTTAATGCTAGAGCAACTGGCTATATGAAAAAACAAATGGTAGACTTTAACCTATACCTCACACCATAAAAACATAATTTGAAATATATCATAGGTCTAACTCTGTAAGGAAAAATCTAATCCTCCAGAGGAAAACAGGACTGTTAATACAAGACAAAGACTGATAACACAGTACTTAGAAAGCACTCACCATAAAAGAAGAAATTCATAAAATAAACATCATCAAATTTTTTAAATACTTTGTCTATCAAAGAAAAAAGGAATTCATATACTAGGTGAAAATATGTTTCATATTTGACATAAGACTTGTATTGAGAATGTTGAGTGTGTGCTCATATGTGTGTGTCCTACAACACATTAGATTAAAAAAAAAAAAAAACAATGACTGAACAACAAAGTGGGCTAAAGATTTCAAAGGACACTTCACAGAAAGGACTATTAATTAGTGACCTGTAAAGTTCATAAAAAGTATTCAGTGACATGAGTCTTTGAGAAGCACAAATTAAAAACAATGCGACCCTGCACCGAACAGAAGACAAAGTAGGCCTGAACCTTCATCATGTTGGTTTAGGATCGACTTCCTCAACAAGACTCCCAAAGCACAAGAAATCAAAGCAAGAATCAATAAATGGGGTGGACTCAAACTAAAAAGCTTTTTCTCAGCAAAGGATACAATCAATAATGTGAAAACAGAACATACAGAGTAGGAGAAAATCTTTTCTGCACACACTGCAGATAGAGCACTTATCTCCAAAATTTATAAAGAACTTACAAAACTTTACACCAAAAATACAAAGAACCCAATCAATAAATGGGCCAAGGAACTGGACAGACACTTTATAGAAGAAGACATACAAGCAATTCATAAATATAGGAAAAAGTGCTCAACATCTCTAGTAATTAGAGAAATGCAAATTAAAACAATCCTAAGATTTCATCTTACTCCAATTAGAATGGCTATTATCAAGAAAACAAACAATAATAGATGTTGGGGGAAAAGGTACACTTTTACATTGCTGGTGGGATTGCAAATTGGTGCAGCCACTCTGGAAAGCAGTGTGGAGAATCCTCAGAAAACTTGGAATGGACCCACCTTTTGATCCAGTTATCCCACTCCTTGGTTTATACCCAAAGGACTTAAAATTAGCATACTACATTAATGCAGCCACGTCAATGTTTATAGCAGCTTAATTCACAATAGCAAGATTGTGGAACCAACCTAGATACCCTTCAACAGATGAATGGATAAATAAACTGTGGTATGTATACACAATGGAATATTATTCAGTCATAAAGAACTAATATTATGGCATTTGCAAATAAATGGATGGAACTGGAGAATATCATGCTACGTGAAATAAGCCAATCCCAAAATACCAAAGGCTGAATGTTTTCCCTGATAATTAGATGATGCTATATAATGGAGGTGGGGGTATGGGGGTGAGAGAAGAATGGAGGAACTTTAGATTATGTAGAAGGAAATGAGAGGGAGTGGGGGTATGAAAATAGATGGAATGAGACAGACATCATTATCCTATGTACATGTACACGTACGAATGGTATCTACATTGTGTACAACCATAGAAATAAATGATGTACCCCATTTGTGTACAATGAATCAAAATGCAGAGTGTAAAAAATAAAAAATAAATAATTTAAAAAAATATAACCTGGAAAAATCCATTTTCCCTGAATGACATGCAGTCATTACAAAGAAGTAGATTGTAAACCTTTGGACATGATTAAATATTATTTTAAAATATAAAAAAAATGTGATACCACTACTCACTTACCAGTATGGCTAAAATTTTCAAGTTTGACAACTCCAAAGGCTAGTGAAGTAGAGCACTTGTACTGTTAGTGGAGTGTGAATTGGAAATAGGTTGGGTGGTTTCTATAAAATTAAACATACACCATTCCTCAGTCCCTAGCACTTTCCTATTAAAAACCAATGGCACTTGTCACATGTTTACATTAGTTCCATCTTCTATAACTCTTGGCTTTAGCTGCTTGATACAATTGTGCTGTCAATAAAACCTATTCCAGGTCCTCGCCCCTTCCTCTCATCATTTTCATAAAGCACACAGAATGCTTGCTAATGAATCAAAGAAGGACTCATAAATGCAAAGCATGAGTGTGAGCTCAGATGTCATATCTGAATTCTAGCTTAGCTGGCCCAGAACAGAAGCTAAATAATACAAGGCCACCACCCATCTGGTACCACTGGGTATACAGAGCTGAATGTTTTATTGTCTGACTTCCCTTTCAGGCAGATCATCTGGTCTAGTGGGTCTACATGTCTTTCCCACCCTGATGCTGTCCATGCTACATTCAGAGCTGTGGCTTCTGTGCCAGGGGAGCTACTCAAGTGGCTTTGGTGGGCAGACTTGTGCCTCCTACATAGGCCCTATGCTTTGACAATTAGTTATTTATCTTTATTTATTAATCTTCCATGATTGTTCCCCAGAATACAAGATTTAGAAGAGACCCACAAAATGCTTCAAAATTAAGAAATCTGGAGTCAAATATATTTGAAAATATCCTGCCAACAATAATCCAACCCACTTCAGATATTCATATCAAATATTATATATTAAAGACTCTATGAGGTCCTGAACTAAAATAACTTGATTGATACTGCTTAACTTCAACTATAGTGTTATTTATTTGATTATAAAAGTCATTGCCAAATAGCACTTATGAAAGTTTTGTGGAAATTATACTAAGAGCTAACGTTTACTGAGCATTTAAGATATAGGAATATATACTAGGACCTGCTCTGAGCACTTTAAAACAATCTGATGAGGTATTGGCACTCATTTGCCTACTTTAAATGTAAGGAAATTCAGGCTTTGAGAGATTCAGTGACCTTCCTAAGATAACAGAGTTAAGATGCACAGAAACCAGGATTTCAAGAGGCTGACTTATTGCAGTTCCATAATGATTCTTAGTAGTGCTCTTAGGATTTAACATTGGAGAACTGCTAATGTCATGTACTTCAGTCTTTAGGTGACTGAAGAGCAGAAGTTATGACTGATTCTGCACAAATCCAGCAGGACTTAAGAGATAAATACATTCCAGGCCTTGCCCCTTTCTTATTTGTAATGAAATGTTCAGGTGCATTCTGTTTGTTCATCAGTTAAAAAAAAAAAAAGATTTAGTCCCAGTGCAAAATGTAACAATTATGACATAGGTTTTCATTTTCATTTTTGATATAAATATTGAAAGCTTTATCAAACACTGAGATCCAGGATGTTTCTGAATGACCTAATTGCATGTGTGGTGTGATGACATCATTTCTTTCTCCCAATCACTGAAAAACATTCTGAAAAACACTGAAAGGGATTAATTGTCTGGGATACTGTATTAGGGGAGAGACCCAAAAATAATATGAGACAGTCTGTTTTAGAGCAACAGCTCACACAAGAAGGCTTTATAATTTTTATTTATTATGTAAAAATAGGATAATATTAACATGAATCATTTTTATATTTTAAGTTAAAATTTTTTTCATTTTAGCAGTTATAGTTTATGATACACTATGAAAACTACTTGAATATTGATACAAAATATGTAAAATGATAATTTTAAAATTATGTGTTTTCTGCAAATTAATATTCTATACCTTAACTACTTGTACACAATTAGATGGTGGCTGTGTTTAATTTTTATAGATAGTACTATGAATTTTCATAGATACATAATTGTCTGTTAGGCAATTTATTTGGAAAACTCTCCAAAAGCATTAGGTCATATGGTTTAATCAATTTATGAATCTTGAACTTTACTATCAATAATTTCTAAAAGCATCATTATAATTCACCATCAACATGTGACTCTACCAATTTTATTACATCTTTGGAAATTTTGGATTTTTTAAAATTTTTCACTTTTTATGATTGAATAGATATAAAACTTAGCCCATAATTGCATGGATTTTTTAGCAACATTTGGGCAGTAACGTACCAAGATTATCAGAAAAAAAATAATTTGAGTATCTTCAAGTAAATGGAAACTTCTGCTCGAGTTTTCATTCCAACTTTGATTCATTAATGTGTGTCAGAGGCTGTGCTAGCTTCAGGAGTTCTCAGTGTCTCCCATATTCCTATTCACCAGTTGTTACACCTGGGCTTCACAGATTCATCTGCCGAATGCATCCATTACCTTTCTGCTTCACCTTGGCTGCTCTGTCAACTTCCCCTTTGGCATTTCTAGCATGACAGACATAGTTGCGCTTGAGATCCTCAGGGGTAACTTTCTTGATGCTCAAAATCTGAGTTCTTGTTTCATCTTCTGTTTTAGTATAACTTACACTAGACACAAGGAAAAGAAAACCAAAGCATTCGTGAGACTCGGGAACCATTACGCTCTGTGTGAATCAGACCAATAAGCACCCACAGAGCCCCCACCCAGGTGACGGCAAACAGAATGCTGATGGGCAGTACTACTTGTAATGCAGTGATCATAAAAGCAGAAGAGCTAGATATCAACAGCTCTCTACCATCTATACTGCACACTATCCTAACATCTAAATCAAATTCCAATGCTAGCTTCTTGCGAGAGCTTCTTCTTCAAAGTCAACTGTCTCCTTTACTCAAACTTCTGAGGCAGGATGCTATAATGATTTAGAAAGAATCTTCTGGGACCAGACCTATTTGGGTTTTGATCCGGGTTTTGTCATTTAGTGCTATAAACTCTGTGCAGTGTGGCTAATCTTTCCATGCCCTGTGTGAAGAGAAAGGTAGTAATTCTTACACACTATCTGAATTCATTTAGTAAAGAATTCTTAATGCTTAAGTGTTAGAAAAATGCTTAATAAATGTCATCGAAGACAATTATTCTTATCCTACAGTAATAGGTGCTATACTGTGGTGATTCCAAAAGCTTGGATTCTGAACACAGATGGAATATTTGGGTGAAGATACTGAAACCTCATGTTTAAATCCAAACAGATAAAGGAAGGATCTGCTCAGAGCAGAAAACTTTGTGAAAATAAATGTCCAAACCTCAGTAAATGAAAGATCAAATATTTTGGGTCTACGATCAAGATTTAAAATCCCTTTGAACTGCATTGCTTTAAGAGGAAAAATATGAATCTCCTATAGCAACTGCCATTCAGGTTCTCCTTTGGATGAAGCTTACTGTCTGTCAGTCAGGAAAATTTGGTGAAGGGCTCTGATTGGTTTAGTCCAAACTTAACTCCCCTGCTATTCTGAATACTGAGAAAGTGTTTCAATAGCAGCAAGGAGGAGCAGCATGACTTCATTGCTATTCATTCGTTATTATTATGGAGATGGGAAACAGGATGTTCAGAATTCTTGAAATGATCAATAATAACACTCCCTTGGAGCCTCCAGCCACATCTTTCATCAATTCCTTCTGCAAAAAAATAGTTCAATTTCAGGAAGCTCCTTTTGTGCCTTTCAATATGCTCTGCTTCTCTAACCTCCAGGCCTTTGTGCAGGATGTTCCTTTTACTAGGAACATTCTTTTCATTTCTTTAACTAGATAATTTCTATTCATCCTTCAAATATTGATTTTGGTACTATATCATCTGAGAAGCATTACCTAATCTCCTTAAACTGAATGAATCCCCTATTAAATTTTCCTATAACATCCAATGCATCTCAGTCACTGTATTTATCACATTATATTGAAAATATTGCTCTATCACTGTTACTTCTACAGTACCTGCTGTGAAGTAGAAGTTTTATGATTTTGCACAAAATTTGAACTAACTGTTAGGAAAAAAAATAGCTTTAGAATTCTAGAAATCAAGTGGCTTAAGGTCTATTTGCACATAGGTGATAAAGCTTAAGGTCTTGGAACTACTTTGTCACATAGTTGATCAGCTAATCTCATTGCTAGCTGCAGTGAACAAATTGCTCTTTGGCAATGGTATATTTCATTTACAGAGAAGTCTTCTGTCTTCAAAGACCCATACATTTCTCTTTTCCATCTCCCTTAAAAATATCAGGTAAATTTAAGAATAAAATGATCCAGGTTGTTATTTTATGAGTGAGTTATTTTGTTACCAATTCACTTTTAAAATAAAACTTAATGAACATATATTTATCTATTCAATATTTTTAAAGTAATTATCAAGTATGTGGGGAGAGAAAGACAGGGTATGCATACTCACTGCAATACAAGAACTAAACCATAATTATCTGAGGCACAAAATAGGCATATACTCCAGGATTGAGAAAAAGAACACAACTACTTTCATGTATACTCAATCCTATTTTGTAAGCTTTTCATTCATGTAGAATGTATATTCCATCTATTTCCAAATGAGATCATAAATGTATGAATCTTATAGGGCTTAAGAAGCAGTAATGGTGCATGTTCTACTAGCAAACTATGATGAAGATCTTAGTCTCAAAACATTCTAAATCAATTCTTGGGTAGTAGGTGGTCCATGGATTGCAAGTCTAGTAGCCCTGCTTTGAGATGTAACATTAAAGATATGAAAATCCTGCTAATATTTGTTAGTTATAGGAAAAAATGAGAATTTTTGCTTTCATTAACTTATATAAATCAAAGGGCCTTTGACTGACTGACAAAGGTGAATCGCCCCTTCCATGCCCTCATGATACCTTTCATTAATGGTTATGTCAATAGTGATGTCATCAGGTTTCTTCCCATCAATGGTCCACCAAACCTCATTGTGAGAGTCCTTAAGGAATGTAAAAAAGACTTTACAGGGGATGAGTAGCTCCTCTCCTTTTAAAAAAAAAGAAAAAAGAAAAAAAGGTTAGCAGATGAAGTTAATCTGTGTTAACCTATCATTTCTCAACTTTTACATAACTATATTGGTCTAATTCTAATTCTCTAGTTGTCTACCATAATGCAATGTACCATACTTTATTACAAATACAAACAAATAAAAAAGAAGACAAAACCAATAAAGGAAGATTAACGACTTTATATAAAATTAGTAGAATGCCCACATTTAATACAATCTAAATATTTTTTAAATAACACTGTTCATTCAAAGGTTCTGGTAATACCTTTCTAGTCTTAAACCTCTATGAACTGCTCCTATCTTCTGTTATTTCTCTCATAAACAAAGGATGATTGCAGATCTTTGGTGGTTGTCCAAGGAAGATGGAATGATTCCATCACTGCAGAGAATTTACTAAGAATCCCTCATCTTGAAATTGTCAAGAAATTGGAGTACATTCATTAAACTTAAAGTCAATTAAAAAATAGAAGTTCTAAGTTATCCTTCTAAGATGGAATATGAGATTAGGGAGAACACCACACAGAGAGAAAAGTAGTTAGCGGCAGCAGCAGCTATATACACACTGAGAATTTTGTACAAGTGGCTGTGCTATAAGTTTTTATACCAATTAATGTTATTTAATCTTGAGTAAATACTCATGTTTTACAAAAGCAAAAACTGAATCTTAAAGACAGTTATAGTTTGGATCTTAAATCCCCCCCAAAACTTTTGGGAGGTGGTGGAACCTTTAGGGGGCGGAGCCTAGATGGAAGCAGCAGGTCGTTGGAGGCTTGCCCTTGAAGGGTACATGAGGACTGATGCCCTCCCTTTGCCTCCTGGCATCACCCAGTGAAAAGTTTTGCTTCACTACACATTTACCTCCATGATGTTCTGTCTCATCAGAAGCCCAGAAACAAGAGAGCCAGCTCTCCATAAACTGAAACCTCTGAACCTGAGCCAAAATAAACCAATTCTCCTTTAAAGTTATTTCAGGTATTATGTCACAGCAATAGAAAGCTCCCTAACACATAAATTTAAAGAACATTTCTAGATCAGATTATTGAAAAGTATTAGACCAGAATTTGACCTAGACTGCAATTCCCATCTTAGCTTGCTAAGAATAATACTGTGTTATGCCTGGCTTCCTGACTACTTTCACTCTCAAAAAGTGTCCAGGTTTAGAGGATAGGTTATCTGGTCACCCTGATTTGTACTTAGGTTTATCTAAACTAGTCATCATTTTCTATTCTCCCTTCTAATGCATGATTCTTAGATCTTTATCCTCCAGTTTCCTAGATTAATATTTCACTAAGAAAGGTAAAATGAACATCAAATCCAAAACTGTTTTTGTAAACATGATATTCTAAGTAGACGAAACATATTTCAGTGATTAGTAGGAGATTACCCTGATGGTGGGAATAATGTTCATATTACTATATAAAGTCAAAGCTAATTCTAGGAAATTAAGTTTATTTAAGGTTGGCAGATCCTTTAGTGTAATCTCTATTTTTTATAAGGCAAACAATTTCTGCAAACTCATTTTAATTCTTTTTTGGTATTGCTGTTTGCCACTCATGCTGATTGTAGGCTATATTATCTTTAGCACATGTTATACACATTCTCTTTCATATTACATCTGGAATGTATTTCTTGTAAAGGATACAATATAGAAAATGCTAAGTTTTTATACATTTTCTATTCATTTAACTGTGGGAAACTTTGAGTCAGAAGGACATAAATTATTTTTTATTTGGTCAATTAAAAGTGATTTTTGTCTAGCAGAAAAAAATTATAAAAATAGGAGACCCAGAGAGCCATAGTAAACATTCTGTGATGTTTTTGAATATAGGTGTATTAATTCTATCAATTTATATCTATGATAGCCACAGTCCTGACTCTGAGCTCCACCCTCTGCCTTTTTATAGTGGAGCAGAAGCTTGAAGGAGGTCTTGCATTCCTGTTGCAGCTTTGGTAAGCCAAAGCCTTGTGCAAAGTCAAGTTTGATTCACAGAAAAATCACTAATCTGCAGAGGAAGACTGCTAGCAGAAGAAGGGAGCAGATGCTGAGAGAGAAGCAAAGATTCCCGGAGCTGTCCTTGAGATCAGTGAAGTAGCTGATCCCCAGAGCTGCCAACATTTCAGTTCAAATTCCTGTACTTCTTTACAATAGCCCTTTATTGTCTTAAACTAACTTGAGTTTCATTTTATTTCTTGTAATTAAGAGAATCTCAATGAATTTCAGAGGCACAGCTATAATTACCTGGTTCTTTCTCATAGACCACACGATCATTGGGTGAATAGATCTGTGGGGGTATTGCATCTTTTGGAGAGCCTGTGATGGAAAACAAAATACAGAAAAAAAGAGAGATGATGTTAAATCCCGTATCCTTATTCCAAAATCCATGAGGCCTTTCCCAGTTTCCTGGCAGAGTTTGTCAATTCTAAAAAAGGAACATAGTCTAATATGAACTCAATTACTGCACTTCATTCACTTAAAACAAGCAAAGTGTAACGTAATAGGAAATATGTATTTGGTCTCTGTTACCAATTCCTGATGCAGCATTCCTAACATCAATGTAATTTTTTTACAGTTGATGGGTAACATGAACATCATTTGTCTTTGTCTCCAGTTATTTGATGTTAGTCCCAGTTAGACCCAAGAACTTGTAAGTCTCTTGGTATCTTTGGAGTGATAAGTATCTTTTTGTATGTTAGTGTGATGACTGATGGTATGGATCCCTAGATAACTTCAGAGTGAGAGCTGGTTTCAGCCATGATTAAAGGGCTGAAACTTTCAGCCCCAAACTCCCAACCTGTGGGAAGGGGACAGGCTGGAGATTGAATTAATCACTGATGGCAATGATTAAGTCTATCATGTCTATGCAATGGAACATCCATAAAATTCCTAAGCAGTGGGATTTTGAGAGCCACCTGCTCTCAAATGGATTGGTGAATACATCCCTATATGAGGATGGAAAGTGGATGGTGTACCTGAATACAATGGGGACAGAGTCTCCTTTGCTCAGGATCCTTTTAGATTTTTGCCCTTTATACTTCTTTATCTGGATGTTTATTTGAATCCTTTATAATATCTTTTTAAATAAACTAGTAAATTTAAGTAAAGAGATTACTGTGAGCCATTATAGTAAAAGAGGATGTTGTAGGAATACTCAGTACATAAGCAAGTAGGACAATAGCGTGGGTGACCTGGGCACACACTGCTTGCAACTGGTATCTGAAGAGGGATTGGGGCAGTCCTGAGGGACTGAACCTTAACCTGTGGGGTCTGTCCTAGCTCCAAGTAGTTAGTATCAAACCGAATTAAATTGTAGAAAGCACAGATGGTGTCCACAGAGAATTGGAGAATTGCTTGGTGTGGAAAATTCACACGTTTGGTTACAGAAGGGTTGTGGGCATAGAAAACAGGTTTTCCTTTACAAAGAAACAAACAACACATATTGAGTTTTCTTCATTTTCAAGATAGAAGGTTTAAACAGTGTTCTTGACTTCCAAAGCTTACATGAGATAGACTTGCATACGACATTATAATTAACTGCTCTCATATTTTCATTATTTCTTCTCTATTTCCCTTTCTTTTTGAGATGCCAAATTAATTTTAGCTCAAAAATATGACATGATAGTAGTATATCTTTTAAATTTATAATCCATGGTTATTAGTTATGATTATTATCTAAATATTTCTCCTCAAAATGCTCAGTACCTAATATAGGACTTGGTTAAATAATATAATATGAATGCAAAGATCAATGAAAAATTAAAAAAAAAACAATTTTAATGACAGCCCATATGTCTAATGATACTGAATTATCAGATAAATATTGGAATTACTGCTTTTAGAATTGTCTATGTTCATAAGTTGAGAGAAAAATACTTCGGAAGTGCTTTTTAGGGTTTTAAAGATTTAGTGGCCAGATTCTAATCCTGACCGTGTCAGATGATAACTCTATGAACCTGAATTTTTATTTAATCTTTGAAAAGTAAATTTTCCTTAACTCAAGACAAATAAAAATTACCTCAGAGTTTCAGTTTGACAAATAAATTATCTCTAGCAATATATAATAAATACTCAATGCTTTGCAGCTTTAAAAAACGAGTTTGTGTTGCTTCAACGTTAGGAACCATTCCACTCCTCTTTGTCAAATTTTATATCTATAATCAGAGTGACCAAGTACACCTGTTAACTTCTAAAAATGGACATATTCAAGTAGATGTATTAGAAACAACTGCTGAGATGAATATGTGCTTAGATAATTGATTCATCTGACTTCTAAAATCCTCTCATGCTAGATTGTAAATTTAGTCTTTTTTTTTCTCGTGAATTAATCCCAAACTCAGCATTATTTTCAAAAGTAAACAAAGGAGAAGTGATCACAAAACTATTTGATTTGAATTTTACTTGCACTATGTTAAAACCTTCTTTTTTCTAATTTACAGTGAATCTGGTGTCAGACTAACAGACAAAGCCCTGAGCACTGACTTGGGATTTAGAATTAGTTGTTCTACTACATGGAGCATCAAAACAGGTTATTTCCGGTTGCTGGAATGCAGTGTTAACATTTAGTACACTATCATTTTAAACACAGTAGATGCTGTGGTATTTAGGGCTTAACTCTAAAAGCCACATATCATGACACTAGTTCTCTTGATCTCTGGGTTTGATAGGAGTCTTGACTCTGCCTAGGCGTTGTTCATTCTATTTCCCTTTTTCTTACCCACTATTCTCTCAGAGAAAAATAATGGTTGAACACTGCTAGCAAACACCCACAGCAACAGTACTTTCAATAAGTAGAAAGACACAGTTTACTTAATCCAAATAAAATACTTTTTTGATATGACATTAATATCATTCAATGAGTCTCCACTTCTTGCCTGGAACTGAGTCTGCACATATGTATGTTATTTCTAATGTTCTCAGTTATTTGGAGGGCTAGGTAGGCTTAATCCTAGAACATAGACTAGGAGACTGAAATCTTGACCAAAACAGAATCATGTGACTATTAACCAGAAGTGATATAATTTAAACACCAATCTGTCAGACACTCTTTCATTCCCATATGCTTTTACTTCATTCATTCACATATTCAGTCAACCAACAGTTATTGGATGCTTACAGTGCACATGGAAATGCAAGCAGTGAACAAAAGAAGTCTTTTATCTATTGAATGTAATAAATGATTAAGAACCAAAACAAGATTATTGCATTTGTTGTGTGTACTCAACCAAAGTCATGCTTACCTACCACCTTTACAGTCAGAGACCTGGTGAGACGGAAGGTGCGTCCATTTTCTGGATATGTGACAACACATGTGTAATTCCCATTATTTGAAATCAAGGGAATGAGAAAGCTCAAGTTCATGTCTTCAGGTAATACATTATTAAAATTCTGTATTTTATAACAACCCTGGAAGAAGAAAAGGTGTTACTCGTTATATACATGTTTGGAAAATGAATGAACACATACACACTCACATCTAATTTTGCACAGAGCATCCAAATATCTATGCTACACTTTTTACAAACATGTTTTGGTCAAGTATCTGGATGGTGTTTCTGCAAGAACATATAAAAGAAATGTTCTTAACTTTTCTGCAAAAGAGAAATAAAAATACTAAACTGAGATATGATTTCAAAAGCATAGGTTTCCTATCTCAGGATCCAGCTTTCAAATTCTCAGAGTCTCATGTTTACAGTAAAGCAAAGTTAAGGTTTTAAAAAATGATTAAGAAAATTTGAACAATTACAAGTCCTGCTGTAGAGAACAATTATAAATTTTTACAACTTTTCAGTGATTATATTAATTCAGGAATCTAGCCATTGTTATCTGATAAACTACACTTCAAATTAGGTGTCTGATTTTGGCCTTCTTTGTCTGCAGAATCGTTACATCAATCATTTCCAAACATTTTTATTTTTCTGCTCTTTTATCCCATTTTCACAACTGACCATCACTGACTCCAGAATCCAAAAATCAAAAGCTTTTTTCATCAGCCTCATCAAAATCTAAGAGTTTATTTCTGCTCCTAACTCATATTTTCATATAGCTCAGTTCATGGTTAAATACTGAGATTGTACTAACTCATACAAAATAACCAGAGTCCTACCTTCTATCTCTGAGTCTCAAGGATATTGTTTTTATTTTTTATTTTACTGAAAACATCAATATATCCTCTGTGGCAGAAAAACATGATGAATATTTACTTTTCAAAAAACTTTTTGTTTTTCTTTTAAGTGTCAATAATTCATGAATGATAAAAAGGATTAGGTTATCTCTAAGGCCCTTTAGATCTTTACATTCTGAGAATCTATTACTCACATGTGTTCAATTTCCTGTACTCACATATTTAATTCTTGTATGCTTGAGGTTTTCTTCCTTCAATTACTGGAGCATGTATTTTGAAATATGGCAGTTGCCCTAAGAGGCACATTTTGTAATTCTGTGTCACAGGAAATGTGTCTTTTAAGGATAGCCCTGAACTTTTGCTTCAAGGAGAAGATCATCAAGAGGGAGCTGATGATGTCCACTCAGGTAAACTTTTGACATTGCAGTTTCTCCTGTCTGACTAAGCAGTGCTCCTGGACACTTGTCACATCAGCAGATTTTAATACCCTGAGGTTACACACAAAGTATAAAATAGCCACAAAGAACCACATTCTTATAACGAGTTTATGTCATATTTGGTTTAAATTGAGTTTAGAACTCTATTGGATTTTTGTGGCACCTTTCATTTAAACAGTTGAAAGATATTTTTCTCCCTCATTTGTTAGCTTAGCTGTTCTTAAATCCCTGTGAAGTAGACAGATCAGACTGAATATGCTCCAGTTTTACAGAGAGGAAAAAAAAAAATGAGACAGACAGATAAAGAGATCTCATAGATAGCACAGTACAGAGCTGAAACCCAGCTGAAAAAGGTCTTTCACGGGTTTCTTAACTAAGAATGAGCAACTCTTCCCAGCAGTGAGTTGATGCTGTAAAGATTATACTGAAACATGCACTTAACATGTATTGTATTATCTCATTCTTTTCCCAAAAAAGTTAGCAGTGCTCTTATCTCTATTTTATAAATGAGGAAACAGGGTCTGTGAGTTATGACAGTCAATGTCATAGCACTGGGTCAAAACCCAAACTATGTGTTTCAGTTGTAAATCAAAATGTATTTGTTTCAAAGCCTTTGCTTTTAATCCCACCTGATACTTGTGTCTTCACTCCATAGAGTGGACCTGCATCTATTCTATGCCTGGAGCCAGTCCCAGTGTTAATAGTTTGATTGGCTCTATCACTTCAATCACTCCAATAAGGCTGGTTTCTGCAATTAGTGGTAAACTAGAAAAGCAGCCTTTTGAGGATAAGAAGTCAGGGATTATTAACAAATTTGTCAACAGCATTTTGAGGATAGAGTACTGGGGGCTGAACTGAGGAGCACTCTGCCACTGAGCTACATCCCCAGTCCTTTTTTTAAATCAGTATTTTTCTTTCTCTTTTCTTTTCTTTCCTCCCTCCCTTCTTTCCTTCCTTCCTTCCTTACTTACTTACTTCCCTTCCTCCCTCCCTTCTTTCCTTCCTTCCTTCCTTCCTTCCTTCCTTCCTTCCTTCCTTCCTTCCTTCCTTTCTTTTTAAGACAGGGTCTTGCAAAGTTGGTCAGGCTGGTTTCCAACTTGCAATCCTCCTGCCTCAGCCTCCTGAGTTGCTGGGATTACATGTACCACCACACCTGGCCCTCAACAGCATTTCTTAAGAATGTGCTGAAAGGAACATTGTATAGCTGTTTCAAAGCTATGAAGCCTATAGAATTTTAAGAACATAAATGAAGAAACGTGTGTATGTGTGGTGGGGGGCAGAATTTCAGGACATTATTAAATTGTAAATGCATATTAACTTTATCCTGTTGTGTCTGGTTAACTCTTTTTCTTATAAGTAGCTCCATTTCTAGCACATGTGCCTAAGACTGAATATTTTTGAACATATAAAAAATCTTGAAAAATAAATTCTGCAAATTTTATGATGATTTTAGAAACATTTGCTGGAAATCAGAATAAAATGGACATGAACAAAGAGTTGGATATTCAAAGAATATAAACCTATTTCCATATTTCCAAAAGCAAGAAATGAGTTAACAGTAAATGAATTTCTTCAATGAAGCAAATACTTAGCTAACTAGAAGCTAAAGTCCTTCTAATTGACCCAACAGTTCCTCATTCTTCATCCAAAAGAGAGAAGTGAAATAGAAGAGCAACTTCTCAACCACGTAACATTTTCTGTAATAACAGACCACAACACACAGGTAAAGCAAAGCACAAGAAATGACTTTGAGATCCTTAGACGGAAATGAAGCGTGTGGAGAGGGGAAGGCTGTGGTCAGGGGAATGTCACAGTAAAGCAAGGGTTTGCATTCAATGAACCACAACACACGAAGAACTGTTTGCACAAAAAATGGAAAAGACATGTCTCCTAACTCATAGGTATTTACAACTCACAGGTATTCCTTGTAGTGGGGCCACAAAATGAATACAATGGAAAACATGGGGGTGGGAAGTACCTGAAGATCAAAAAGAAAGAACTGAGAAAAACCTAATGGAGAAGGAAGACTTGAGCTGGTTCTTAAAGGATAAGTAGACTATTAACAGCTACTGGAAGACATGAGAAAAATATACTCTAGACACAAGAAAAAGTGTGAAGAACTCACCTGCCCTCTCCTAGTATTTTTTCCCTCCTTGTTAGTACTTAAATTACTTCATTATGATGTTCTGTTTTCATGCAGAGTGATAAATCAATGCCTTCTCCTCTAGAACATTAACTCCTGTAGGGACCAGTGGGATGTGGATGAGCACTATTCTGCATGGCCTGCAACTTGCCCAATATCTGGCACACAGAGCTCAATACATTTGTTGCATGATCAAAAATGTGTATTGAAGAAGCAAAGCTACAAGACATGGAGTGGAGTGGAGAGCTCATGGAGTATGTAAGTGGTAGTGAGCATGTGGAATACAAGACATGAGTGGTGGGTTATAGGATGGATAATCTATAACTATTCTATAGTTATATTCTATATAGCTATTCTTTGTATTCTTACTCCTATTAAAGGGGTGGTAGGAGTAAGAATACAAAGAGTTTAATTAGGATATAAGATCTGAACAGTCAGGAAGAGCTACTGAAGTTTTTGTATCCAAGATTAAGTTGGTATAAAATACATTATATTTTGTCATGAAGTCTCAGAGGAGTTCCATAAAACAGTCTTTTCCAATAAACAGAGCTAAGTCATCCAATGTTTATAAATATTTACAAAGTCTTTTCTATGTGCCAGGCACTATTAGGAGCCAGATGTATAACAGTCAGTAAAAACAGGAGTGGCACTTACCCTCATGGAATTTTACAGTTCAGTCTAATTCATTCAATTATTTAATCAATTCCTAAGTGCAATATATATTGGCTTAGTTTTGTGCTGTGTGACTGGTGTTTAGGGGAAGGAAAAAGAGAGAAAGATAGAGCTCACTACCTAGTATAGAACAGAAATAAAATTGCTACAGGAACAGAGATGAGATATAAATTAAGTTCTATCACAATAGAGAATAGGTGATTCATTTGGCATGATTCAGCCTCAAGGCTTCAGAGACATTTACTTGAATTGGATTTTATTTAAGTGATGAATCCTGGTCCTCAGAGGGCCTAAAAGTATATAAAATAATGTCATGTGTATATATACACATATATAGAGAGAATTATACATGTATAGTTCTGAAAGAGAATATGATGCATACTAACTTCATGACAAAAGTTAAAAATTACTTTAGAGACTATAGAGAAAGGAGAGAGATAAAGAATCAATCTAGCCAAGTTACCGAACCAAATTGAAGGGAGCGTTTAAAAAATAAAGTCTCTTACACAGATCTTGAACTAACTTCACAACAATACATCCTATGCCAATGAAAAGGCTTGGATTGACAGTTTTTAAAAATGTTCTTTCCTGATGGTATTTTGTCAGAAAAAAACAAAGATTTTCCTAATTTCTGAGAGCAATTCACAAACAATATCTGACCAATTCAGATTAATTTCACATCAAAAATTATAAGTATAGGTAACATACCAATTTTAATGATCACAATGGGTATGAAAGCAAATAGTTTTTGATAAATCAATATCCAGTATGGCAATCATTCTGCTAAATGGCATTTGTAAGTATATCAGCCATTGCCATAAATGAAAAATTCAAAACACCCAAAGCAGTTATCCTGATCCTCAAGGAAAAGGGAAGTTGCCTTTGCTTTTGCTAGTATCTCTCTAACAAGACATTTCAAATATCAAACTACAACAATGAGGAAGAGAATTCATTCAGTAATATGAAAGTGAGGATGGCTTTTCATATATTAAAACCCAGGTCTTTAAATAAATCTAACAATAATAGCAATAAAAACAACAACAGAATCACTTACCTCTGTCCTTCCTGCTATATATTTGGAGGTCCCTGTGTGAATAAACAGGCAGTCTCCAATTTATATACACAGTGTGTTCCAGAAGTTCTTGGATAAACTGGCTATTTGAAATTCAGCAGATCACTTACAAACCATGGTTTGTTTTCCAGGCTGGTTAGGAAACCTGGCTCATACAACAAACATTTACTGCACATCAATTTACCTCACAGGAATGTTGAATGAGAGAACTGTGAATTCTGGGTCTGCAACTAAGGAAACCCTGCAATGCCAAAAGGAGGACGAAAAAGAAAAAGAAGACATGCAGAGGACAGAAATACAATCCTGTCCCATTTCTTCTGCATTTCTGAAATACAAACATTGGGTTTTCTGTTTCTTCCAAACTCAGTTTATTAGAGACCCTCTGATTTCCCAGGGCCCTCTCAGGTTTCCCTAGGTACGATAGTCCAGCCCAAAGTTTGATTTTTGTTCAAAGATTGCCTGCCCTTCTAAGTGCTAGAGTTCTAAAAGTAAAGACTGGACCAGACTGTACATCACTCCTAGGTAGTGTAGGCTCAAAGACTACACAGAACTGCCTGAAACCCCAGACTCACATCCACAGCTGGATGACTTTGATTAAATTATAGAAGAAATGTAGCAGTGTGGGTTCTTAACACATTGGTTGAATCTTGGCTCCTAGCCTTGTGGCCTTTGGCAAAATGCTCAACTACACTATACCTCAGTTTCCTCAACTACAAAATGGGGAAAAGAGAACTACTTCACAAGATATTGAGAGACTAGAGTATAATAAAGCATTTAGAATGTAGTCCCTGTGATCAATAGATGTTAACTATAATGATTTACCTTTCTGAGCCTCCCATTCTTAATCTATTAAGAGGTGGCATCCACGGTAGGGAGTTTTGATGAGTCTTATGTATGATAACATATGTGGCACCACCATCCTGCCTTATAGTAGTAAAATGTGAGATTATTAGTTTCCGCTCCCTCCTTTCAATTCAGCAGTACTCTGCTTGCAGATAAGAGGAAAGCAAATTTGCTGGAACTGATTATAATTAATGTGACTTTTAATCTTCATAGATTTATTGATATTACTAAAAGAGATCATTTTTATAATGTCAAGGTAGGTAATTCAACAAAAAGAGAACTGCTATAGTGGGGCCAAGATACCTAAGCAGGTGCTTACAGCTGACTTAGAAGGTAGAGAACTGAAGGCAAGACCAGCACTGCGGTACAGCAACAGGAGCATGCAGCAACTGAAACCCAGATTCCGTCCCCAGGATGGCAGAACTCTTAGGATCAAAGGTGTCATCCAATTATGCAAAGTTATAAATTAAAAAAAATAGCACAACAGGCATCAGTAGTAGAAGACAGAAAGGTGGCTGCTTGCTGGTTGTCATTTTCAGTGACCCACACACTGTTGGCTGTCTGCCACAACGGTTTTATGGCAGTGACTTTTCTTAGTCTCTTCTCCAGACTTTATCTTCCATTCTCCTCATGAATAATACCTCTAGAGCTTGACCTTGGCTGGCTTCGCTTCTCACTTTATTTAGTCTTCTTAAGGGTTCCAACTATCACAGGGATGCATCCAATTCTCTATCATCAGTTTTGCTTTTTCCCCCAAGTTCCAGACCTATAAGCATGCAACCACTATCGGCTAGTCACTGCCGCTTGCCACCCGGGTGTCTTGCAGAAATCTCTAACTTAATACGACATTTATTAAATGCATTACTTACTCCTCAGCATCTCCTCCACTATTCCCTGCCATGGTTAACAGCACCAACCCTCTTCCAGAGAGGAAAATACAAAACCAGGAAGTCACTGGATATGGTATCACTTTGAAGAAACAGCCAGTATCATAGAACACACGCTGTTCCTCTTCTTAAAACCACCAGCAATTTCTCTTTGTCACTGTTGTGAAATTTAAGTTCTACCTTTGATAACAACAGAAATTATTCTTATGAACTTGCCCATGTTAAATTGTACACTCCTTTGAGATTTCAGAGCTGGGCATCTGTCTCCTTTCCCCCACACTCCTGGCACAATATAGCGAAAAAACTTATCTTCAGAGAGTGGATGTTGAATGAATACATGAATGAAGGACTACAGAAAAATAATGTAGTAAAAACAGATATAAATAAATAGCTATGAGAGTATATGGAAAAAGTGATTTCCAGCTGGACAAAGCAAGGAACAATTCATGTAGCAAACAGAACTTGATCTGTTTTCAAAGAACATTCTAGGCAGAGGGACTGCATGAGGAAAAAGAAGAGGAGAAAATGAATGCATGTATATGGGAAGATAGGGAAGAAAACTGAAAAAGCAGACAAGGTTAGAGGTTAAAGACCTTGATTGCAGAGTAAATAGATAAACACATTTTTAACTGGAAACTATATTATACTTTTTAATATAAAATTGTTAATCTTATTATTTTAATCATTTATGCTATTTACTACGGAGAATTACAATTACAGAGAAAACATAAAATGAGCCCTTGTACCCTTATCAACCCTAACAAGTTCAGTTCAGTCTCATACCCACTCACTGTACCCCCAAATTAGTTTGAGATAAATCACAGAGATCATATAATTTCATTTGCAAATATTTCCCTAAATCATAGGACTCTCTCAGTTAGTATAACTACTGTACCATGATCAAGCTTAAAAAGTAATAATTCACTAATATCATCAGTATTATAAGTTCAGAGTTCCCTGATTTTCTCACAATTTACTTTGCAGCTCCTTCAAACGAACAGGATTCAACCTAGGCCCATGCAGTTGCTGGGTAAAGCTCTTAAATCAATCTGCCTCTCCCTTTTCTTACCCTTCCCCCCTCTCACCCTTCCTCTGCCTCTCCCTGTTACCCTTCCTCCCTTCCTTAAGTTCTCCCTTACTCTTAATCACTTTATTATACAATAAAACATTTACAAAAAAAAAAAAAAACACTCTAAATAAATGTATGAGTTAATGAATTACTTTGAAACAAATATCTTGGTAAGCACCAGTCAGGTCCAGGAATAGCACTCTGCCAGTCACCCTTGAAGGCCTTCCACATGTCCCATGTCAATCACACCTCCTTTACTACTCCCTCCACTGAAGTAGTGACTCTCTATACTTTCATAGTAAAATCGCTTCTTTGTTTGCATTCATCATTTTATCACCTATGTGTACATCCTAAGGTGTTATAGCATCACCCACTTTTAAAATGTCTTATATTCTTCATTTAACATCATGTTTCTTAAGGTGTTCCTACTCCATGCCTTTCCTTTTCCTACAGGTTGAATCATTCAGCATATTTGGCCTGTGGAGTTTCATACAGTCTGAATTTTGCTGACTGCAAACTCATGGGGTGCCTCAATATATTTTTTTAGATTTCTGGCAAAATAGCAGCAGTGTCTAAAGACTTGATCAGACTCAGATTTAACCTATTTGACAAGATTATAGCTAACACTGTGTTCTTCTATTAGAAGAAAAATATCTAGTGGTTTATCATTTGTGAAGTTAACAATCATTGATGCTTAATGCTTAGATTTATTAATCAACTGGAACTTACAAATCTATGATTTCTCCTTCATTTATTAGTAGGAATGCTTATATAACACATACTTTTTTGCACTGTTTTATTACCAATGGTATATTTCTTCCAGGAAAATCAGAATATTAAATTATTTCTCTTTGTTTACTAGTTTTCAAGACAAAAACTGATTTTCTATCAGCATTCAAATAAAAATAGTGAAATTTTTACAAATATCATTATGAGTTTATGAATTAGAACTTCCTGCATTGAATTAAAACCATTGCAAGTACTACATTTATTCGAGTTCAAATTGCATCTCTTTAGCTAATAGTTAACTCTTTCTTTAAATTAATTCCTAAGTTGTTTCATTAACAAACAACTTAAGAGAATTTAAAACTTTCAATTATGGTTGTGGAATTGTCTATTTATCCTTGAATTCTGCCAACTCTTGCTTCATGTATTTTGAAGTATTTTTAAAAGGCACATTTACTGTTACTATTTTTATGCCTCCAATAAAGTGACCTTTTTCCTATTACAAAATGTTCTCTTTATCTTCAGTAATCCTCATTGTCTTAAAGTCTACTTTATCTGATATTTGTATAGCTACTCTAACCTTTTTATGTTATTCATTATTTTTTACTCTTAAAAAGTTTTCTCCTTTTCACTTCCTACCAATCTTCAGGCCTTATGTATTGTGTATTTATGTGTGTGTGAACATGTGTGCAAACTTCTGCTGGGGTAAGAAGGTAATGGGGGTTCAGGGAGTAAAGTGTTCTACCAGTTCAATGGACTAGTACATACTTATATATGTGCATTCATGTACACACACACTCATTCCTTGGTTTGCCTTCATTTCTGAAATAACTTATTTTCTTCATTTTAAGTTTTCAGTGAGTTATATAATTTCTGTTATTTATATTATTCTTTCACTTTTTGTGACCTTTCTTAATGTCTTTCAGTTCATTTTTAAATAGGTAATTATACACACTTCTGACATACTATACTTTCTTTTTTCCGCATAGATGTTATTCTACTTTTTCTTATAGCTTTGAATAGGATTTTACCTTTTTTTTTTTACTGTTGTTCTTCATTTTTATGTGAAATTAGTTTTTTTCTGGACTTTAGAATATGGCAGGATTTTCAAAATTCAGAGAGATTCCTCTCCAAATCTATAGGGGCTCTGCCATGGGATGTCCTGCTGTTCCCTTCCTCCATTTTAGCCAGTCCCTTCTTTTCCCTTCTTCTACTTTGTCCTGATCCAGTTCCTTTTCTTCTTTTCTTGCATGATGGGGCTCAAACTTAAGCCCTTCATATACTAGGCAACTGTTCTTCTACTCTTAGCAGCTTCTTCTCTACGGATCTGGTCACTTTTTAGAGTTATAAAGCACTAGAACTGCTCCAACCCCATCCAAACCTTACTGCTTGTACCTACCTTCTCCCAGTAAATCCTCTCCTAATTTCAGCTGCTGCTCCTGAGTTGGCCTACTATACTTGCCAGTAAGCACCTGTTGGCTCTTTTGGGGTCTCCTGTTGTTGAGTGGACCAGGCAAGACGCAACTTCCTTCTGCTGGCTTCCCTGCCTTCCCATAAGGGTCTCAAATGTGTTGGTAGCTTCTCTCACTCAATTACCAAAAGGAGTTCTCATGGATAATTTGTCACCAAGTTTTGCTTAGGTGTAGGTTGGGGCTTGAAATTTAAAAGCTTTCTTGCTGCCACAAGTATCACCTTCCAAACTTTGATTTTTTGATTAAACACTTTCTAGATCCTTCAGAGGTAGGAGAAGTCACAGATAGATGGTGCCCAAAAATGAGGGCAAATAAGAAAACACACATAAATAACAAAAAACAGTACTGACAAACCAAGGAGTTGAAATTCACCTAGATGAATCAGCAGTTTCTAACCTCACTAAGCAGTGAGTAAAAGTAGACATTTCTCAAAATGTGTTTGACAGGAAGTTAACAGAAACAAGTTAGTTCTGGTATTCCAGAGGATGTAAATTAAGAAACAGTGGACTGAGGTGAAGCAACCCATACCTCTTTCTTTGAAGCAGTATAAAATGAGGCAGTGGCAAGTTTTATACCAAGTTATTAAAGCCGAAATCAGAAAATCTGAGGAGAGAAATCTCAGCTCCTACATTTAATTCAGCAAATAAGTATTGCCATTTAAGAATAAAATGTGCTCTAATTTGCTTACCATATACCAAGTGACGGTGGGTTTGACTCTGGAAGGAAAATATCCATCCACATTTGGACAAGTGATCTTCTGAATACCATATTCTATATACAGTCTATGCACTGGGAGTTTCATGGGGGAATTGAAACAGCTGTCTTTTTGAACAACTTCCAGAGGAAATGCAACTTTGCTGCAATATGTAGTGTTCCTAAAAAGAGAAATACGCAATAAATAGGTAGTCTCATTTGCATTTCACTTAATATAGCAACCACATAAAAATGAACCAAATAGAGACTTCATTTATACATGTTAAGTTCACGTAAAAACTGAATGATTTACAGAGGCATTTCTTATGTCAAGTGGTATCACAGAATAAAAAATAAACACAGTTGTCTACTGATAATGTTCTAAAATATGTATACATGACCCTGAACATTATCAGTATTAGATTTTTTAAAAAGGAGGAAGGATTGGGGATTTAAAATGCCCAACCACAGGGCAGATTGTGATACCCATGGTAAGTTGTTGGACTGTTGGGGAAAGTGTATGTGTACAGATATGTGTGTTTAAATTTTTCACTTAAAAATTTTTCAGTAATACTCAGTATTGGTGAAGCAAAGGCAAGAATACCATATTTAATCATAGTTCCTAATGGTAAAAAAAAACCTTTGGAAAAGAAGTGTTTCCAGGATAATTTGGTGTGGAAATCTTTTTTTCAAATGATAGAAATATAGAAAGGGGGAAATAAGAGACCACACATACTCGAAAATGTCCATCCAGTGCCATCTCAGCAATAAAAACATTGGAATCAATAGAAAAACTAAACAAAAGGAATTTTGTAAAAAAAGCACTATGATATATAACCACTCAAAATTGTTATCAGTGCCTATAAAAACAATCAAGATGAAAATAAATTTGCTTAGTATGACTGGGAAGTCATGTAATAATGTCTACACGGGTTGTTTCCTCTTCTCTTTTATCCTCTCTCTACCCTGCATCTAACTTAGGGCCTCCTATTCATTGAGTACTTTGGACATTTTTTTGATGACATTTATCATAATACGTCAGTAGAGTAGAGAGAAAAGAACAAGAGGAGGGAGTAGGGGAAAGAAAGGAGAAGTACTAGGGACTGAACTAGAGCAAATTATATTCCATGCTTTTATCATTGTGTCAAAATAAATTCTTACATTCTGTATAACTAAAAAGAACTAATAAAAATTACCATAATACAAAACAAAATGGCTATATCCAGATATCTATGTCATCTGTAAAATGTAAATTTCACAAGATCATTGGTGTTTATTATATTCGTCACATCTAGTAGTTTCTAAATTTTTAGTAAGTGATGAAAAATATTCGTTTAATGAAAAAAAAGGATATAAAATTTTATCTACCTATAGGAAAATAAGAAAGTGAATAATAGAATAATGAAATTAAGTGTCTAGAGTCCGTTCACTGTTCACCTTTTTTCACGATTTCTGGGTACAGGACCAAATGCATAGTAGACACTTGACTTGTGAATTAGGGTTAGAGTTAGGGTTAGGGAGGGGGGCAAGAATGGAGGAAGGAAGGACTGTATAGAGGGAAAAGAGGGGTGGGAGGGGTGGGGGGGAAGGGAAAAATAACAGAATGAATCAAACAACATTACCCTATGTAAATTTATGATTGCACAAATGGTATGCCTTTACGCCGTGTACAAACAGAGAAACAACATGTATCCCATTTGTTTGCAATAAAAAAAAAAAAATACTACATATGATGCAAGGGAAGGGGCATGAGTTCCCAAACATGAGGGAAGAGGCACTCAAAGACAACTTGTGACAATACTAAGAATGTGGCATAAGGGAGTGTCAGGCAGGAACTTTGTCTACCAATAACAAAAGTCTACCTTGTGAAACAGAAGTTGTAGAAGGTATATTTCAATTGAACATAAAGATACATTTTCTGATTTAAATAAAAGTGATGAACAGTGAGTGGTTGGACTGACTTGTGCAACCCCCAAAGTTAAATATTATTGGAGCCAGATTATAAGCAGTAAAATACAGGAAGATGAATCTAGTTTCATAGCCTTAAAGACAGCTAGCCCTGTGATTCCACAAGGTTGTCTCAGTTTAGATATCACCTCCGGACAGTGAGAAGCTTTTTAGTGCTCTTAGCAGATAATTTTAATGCTAGCTGTGCTTTAGAGACGTGGAAGATAGGAAGGCAGGTAACAGACAATCAACAATTGATAAATAACACTATAGGTATATGCACACATTACTGGCCAAGCAGTTCTACTCTCATGATGCAAAATGGTTAGTTTAGGAAAGTTAAGGGAACTGCTCTGGGTAAGCAGTGGGTAGCAAGCGAAAAAGTAACACAGATACTATAGCACTAGAACATGTGTTGGAGACCAGAGTTGAACACAAAACATCCCAGGGACCTGCTAATGTTCACTTGGGAAATGGTATCAGATTAATGATCATCAAAGAGGAAGAGGAGCTTAAAGACCAACTCTCTCACTGCATGGAATGAAGGCACCAGATATGGACACAACTTGGCTACATTCACCAGCTAAATGGTGGCAGACCTGGAATGAGAGCCAGATTTCTCTGCCTTCTCATCTGATGCTATTTGCAATATAATCTGTTTTAATTTTCACCAAGTTGCATTAGGATATAAATAATGGGAACAGCATACTCCCAGGCTCCATGGGAACCAGTTGCCAATCTCAAATTCACTCCAATATAATCACTGTCAGGTGAAAGCTCCAGAAGGGTCTTTAGAAAGGCTTAGCAGGCTAAGTGCACAGTGATCCAGAAGCTTCTCTGCAATAGAGAAGGGGACCTTTTTATATAATTACAGCATAGCTTATATTTGTCAAAGCATAGTCCATCAGAGAACAGTTAACATCCTTGAGGAAAACAGGATATAGTTATTATGAGCTCAATTGTGTCTCACACACACACACCAAATTCATGTTGAATTTGACTTCAGAATTTGACTATATTTGGAAACAGGGCCTTTAAAGATGTAAGTAAGATAAAATGAGATCAGAAGGGTGGGTCCAAGTCTCATATGATTAGTGTAGGACAGTGACATACACAGAGGGAGTCCTATGCAAAGACATGAAGAAAAAATGACCATATGCAAGTTAAGGAGAAGAGAAAGGCACTGAGAATCAAGCTCACCAACTTTGATCTTAGACTTTCAGCCTCCAGAACTGTGAGAAAAGAAATACCTAATGGTTAGGCCACTGCCTGTAGTATTTTGGTATTGCTGCTCTGGCAAATCAATATACCTATTAAATAGTACGAAACTGCATTAAAAGAAAAAATAAAAGCTCCCTAGATTGAAAAAACAAAAACAAAAACCACAACCTACATGGAAATTCAGAAAACAAAGTATATCCTGGAACTAAAAAAGACACTGTGAATAAAAGGTAAGCAAAGAACACAGCTTTAAAATTATTATTCTTTGAAGGAATCTCTGTTTTTCAAGGGTCACTCCTAAGCAACAACAACATTAATCCATAGTAAAAGAAAGACAGGTTGTAAGATAAAATCTACATAGATGTTAAAAAAAAAGTGGATTTGATAAAATTTGTAATAATGATAGCTTTCTTAAGAATAAAGTCTTAGATTCTTAGGAATGTGGTGTTCACCTAGCTTCTTAGGAAATTTCAGTAGAAAAATTTAAACACATCGTCTTACCTATATTTGATGCCTCCTAAATATTCTTTTCTATAAAGGTGCTCTCAGTGTCTATTCTAGGCCAGGCACTTTGAAAGATGCCAAGAATAAAAGACACAAATGGGCTCTATTCCCTGCCCTGTTAATTTTCTAGGGAAATGGATGCTTCCAGGTGAGGGATACATGTTGGCAGGTTCCAATATCAAGGAAAGGGGGCAAATAAATAAAGTTCCACCTTTAGACAACTGTGACCTGTGTTGGGATCTGAAAAGGAACCACCCATGGAGAATATTTCTGGAATACGCTCATTCTCTCTGCACACATTCTTCAATCCTTCTAGGCTAATACACTGAAGTGAAGCATAACTCTAAATACTTTGTTCCCTCCCTGGCTTCATGGCACATTCATCATCTGAATAAAGCCTAGGTAGGAATCAAGGGAAAAGACAGCAGCAGCTGTGAGTTGGGCTACCTTAACATGCAGGTGTAGTTGCCTGTGTCATTGAGGAGGGTGGGCCGGAACCAGAGCACATCTTTCTCTTTACTGATGCGGTTCTCAGGAAGGCGGAAGTTAATGGGCTCCTCCAGGTCCCGGTCTTGCCTAGTCCAATACCAAATCAGAGTAAGTCCAGCAGAGTGGGCGGTGCTGTAGTTAAACTTCAAGAAGTGTTCAAAGAGCGGACACTTGATGCGAGCTGGCTCATCTTCGAATACTTGAATCTGCCTCATGGTATCCAGACCCCAGTCATCGCAGCGTTCTGGAATCATCAAAAGGAAAGAAAAGAGGAGATAAAGTCACTTCAAAATGAAGTTCTCCAGAGGACACACTTTCTCTTTAGGATACCCAGTCTTTTCCAGGTACCTCCTTCTCTGGGTCCTCCAATAAATGCATATAATAAACACCACTGGTGAAAAAAAAATGCTTCGTTCCATTTCTTCATTGTCTTTTGGGTATCTTTTGGATAAAAATTTGATCTGACAGCTTGATCCTGTGAAACCCTACAAGGACTTAGGGAGGTGTCATGAGCAAGAAATCATGTGCTTTCTCATTTCCTGGAGATAGAGAAGTCCTCAGGAGAAAATTGTAACTGAGAAGACAACCCTTGCCTAGGTAGGAGAGAGAGAACTCTCTGTGTTCCCACATCTCCTGCTCTGGAGTTCATATCTGCACCATCCCATAGAAATATAATATGAGCCACATGTGCCAGTTGCGTCATTAAAAACATAAAAAGAAGCAGGTGAAATTAATGTTAGTAATGTATTTTTTATCCATGGTTATATTCAAGATATCGAAAAGATGTTAATGAAGTTATTTTACATTTTAATTCTTTTTGCAGTGAATCTTCCACATTCAACGTATTTTACACTTACTGCACACCTCCACCTGGGCTAGCCATTCTGTCTCCTGGCTACAGTGCCTAGGAGTGTGACTATGGACCTTAAGAAGTTGAGGTCTTCAGGATGCACACTGAGGAATAAAAGTGCTAGTGGTTCAAAGATTCAGAGTCAAACAAAACTAGTAGTGGTTTTTAGAATTTATTTTTTATAATGAAAAATAATCCCTCAATTCAGAAAAAAAAAAAAAAACCCATGAGAATTACTTCTTTTCTTACAAGTGAAATATGAGTGGTGGGGCAAAGACAGACGAGACTGCAGGGGTGATGGAGTTCTATAAGTTCCCCCAAATTATTTTAAGACAGTTTTATTTGTTTATTGTGTCTCTTACATACACTCTAACCATATAGTCTTCCATACATTTCAGTTTTCATGCTAAGTATAATAACTGGAAAGAACATATATAGTGTCATATGGTAAATAATGGCATTTTTAAATAAAAGGGTTACATCACTCCTTTAATTACACCCAACGGAATAGAGATTTGCCATACAATGATGTCAAACCTAAAAATAGACAAAGACACTTTTTTTAACTTATTAATTCCATAATATTTTTTTCTCCTTGAACGTGTATCAATTCCACTGTCTTCACACATAATTTTACTTTGTGGAATATATTCTTATGTCTGATAGTCTTCAAACATTTTTTCATCATCTTATTCTTCTAAGAATAAAGAAATATATAAAGCTATATGTGCTATACTTTGTTTCTTCTGGATGAGTTTTATTATGATTATAGTACGTACAATTCAGGTTAGATTTTCAATTTTATAAGTATTTGCCAAATATAAAATTTCATTGAAATTAGGTATTCATAGTGTGGATGGGTTGATTCTGAATGAGAGGAGTTAAGTATCGGTTGGAAATTAATTGTTAATATATAAGCATTGAGGACATTTTTCATAGCCAGGAAAAATGTCACTCAATTCTTTGAATTCTTTCAGTGATATGCCCAATTTATTTATTTTACTATCAAAAATTATTTTTAATGATAACTTGACAATTCTTAAAGACAGAGCCTATTTTTAAAAAAGGCCCCATCCTTAATTCCTCCCAGAATGATCACCCTCTGCAATTGGAAACTGTGAGTCTTTCAATCAGAGCAAGTCTATTTCCCAACCCTTGAATTGGGGCTGCCCCTTGTCACTTGTATTGGCCAACACAATGTAGCAAAAGCCATCCTAGGACAATCTAAGCCTCAGACTTAAAAGTTTTTGCTTTCTCTAGGAACCATGTTACCACTATAGAACAAGCCCTGAAAAGCTGAATAGTAAATAAGAGAACATGTGGGCTAAAGCTGCTGGACAGCTCCAGAAGCATAGCTATCCAGCCCTTCCACACTGACCAAAGATGCTCAAGCCCAGCCTGGACCAACAGTGCCTGGCAACCCATGGCCTCATGAGCAAAAATGCATGTCTAACAAATAAAATGAAGTTCTGCCATTAAAACTGATGATTGTTAGGCAACATTTCTGTAGCACTAGATAACTGATAGAACAACTAAATAGTAGTTATTTTCCTTTTTTTGAAAGGAAAGAATTTGAATCTTTCTGACTTGAAAACAAATTGACAATTAAGTAAATAATAAATCTCTGGGAAATGAAACTATTTTTTTCAAGACTCTACAGATGACTATTTTTTCTATCCTTTAATTAGAATTACCTTTTAAAATCAAACATACAGAGAGATTTGGAAAGATCAAAAGGTTGTTTACATCAATACACCTTTGTGATACCTGTACAATATTTTTAAATGAAATAAAATGTCTATTTTATCACTTTCACTAACTACCTTTTCTTTAACACTGCAAAGTTGCAGAATTAGCTCAGTTTATAGAAAAAATACAACCATAGTTTTTCTGATAAATATGACACTTAATAAACCCATTCAATATCATTCCTTTCTGTAACACCACTAAAACTAAAATAATTTTCTAGACAATCCTAGGTAACAGCAAGAACATGAGAAAAAAACATCAAAATGGACAAGTGGATTTTAAAATACATGTCATAAACCTGCAGGGGAAAGCTGGAGAATAAACCAATCTATAATTCAGATGATGAGAAGACCCAGGAACTATCGGTAAAAAGTAAGAAGTCATTATTAGTGCTAGTCACAAAATTCTGGTTATCCTACCAGGCACATTATAAGATTGTACTTTCCTGAATTTCTGACATAAGGAGAAGCCATGTGACTTACTTTGGCCAAGATGGCAAAGAGTGTCACTTGTAGTGGATGTTTTAATATCTATGGTATATTCACCAATTTCCCTTTTCTTCTGCCTTGGAAAATATGAACACACAAACTAAGATATCTCCAGCTTGTTCCTTAAAGTAAAAGAGTAGATCTCTGTTATTAAGTCATCGATAATCAGTACCAATAATTATCCTAACATGGCAGATGCGACCAGGTACCTCAAAACTGAGGCTACGGGGAAAGTGGTGAAATAAAAAAGATTGTACAAAAGCTCTATCAAACAGGTTACGAACTTTATTCTAATATCATTCTTCGAGTGACAACTTTCCCCACTCAGATCCAAGGATGGGGGTAGCCAAACTTTTACCCTCCAGGCAGTGTAAAAGTAGACTTAAGTAGAAAGACCTAACATTTTTAACATCACAGACTCTTTAACAGATTGTACAGCCACATCAGCCAAGAGAAAAGCTCGAGGTTAACAAGCTTCACACCAATCAGGTTCTTAATTGCTTCTTAAATACAGTTAACGCCAGAAGTTATCTTGAGAAAAAATCTCCACTACAAAATGTAGTTTCCGGTAAAGTAAAGGAAATTTCTTCCTCCAAATTATTAATAGGATTTGGTATTCCAGATAATTACACTGGTATTTTAAAAAAGAAAATATTTTTAAAAATTATCATTAATTTCAGAGAGAAAGGAACCTACTGCATTCATGAGAAAGAGGAACAGGATGCTGTAACAAGGAATATTCAGAGAAACAAAGAGCTGACTGAAACTAAAACTGATTATAAATGTAATGTATTGCATACAAATGTAATGTAATACATTACAATATAAATATAATTTAACATAATCTTATAAATGTAAAACCCTAATTGATGGTTTGTTTGGAAGTTATAGTTGAGGATTCCCTAGGGAATAAGAGGTAAAGACATATTAGTTAAATGGTTATTGATTCTACCATATAAGTACCAGTATTATATACAGAAGAATGAATAGGAAATAAGGTACAGCAGCTGAAGAGAGAAAACCCTCACTTACTGTAATTTTTAATTTTTTTGTATTTAGTCATAGATGGACACGATACCTCTATTTTATTTATTTATTTTCATGTGGTGCTGAGACTCAAACCAGTGCCTCACACATGCTAGGCAAATGCTCCACCACTGAGCCACAACCCCAGCCCCCATTTACTGTAATTTTTTAAAAATGAAAATAAAATGCATATTGTTGACTGAAAGAAAAAATAATACACACAAATTGGTTAGCAAAGTATAGACAGGAAATGCCAGGAGAAATAAATAAAATACTCAAAGGTGTTTACCTCTGAGGTGGAAAACTAGTGGGAATCAGGGAATTTACAGCAGAAAGGATGCAATTATGTGGGTATAGATATTTTAATACATTGACCTTAAAACAATCTCTAAGTATGATTTTCTATTAAAACAATAATTAGAAATAGAAAGAAGGAAGGAGGGAAAGAAATATCAACCCCATTCTACAACTGGCAAAGTCACTGCCAGTGTCAAACCATCCCAATTGCACCTCCTGTTTCTTAGGAAAAGTCTTGCGTTTAGTTTTTAATTCCAAAAATTGTGTTGGCATCTATTGGTATAACAGTCATTTCAATTTCTAAGTATAAAGTATATGATTAAAAAGAGTAAGAGACAGACAGACAATTGGACAACAGATGGAGGCTGGAACTTCACCACGTTAGGTTTGTTGTCTAGATGGAATCAGATGTCTCCACCTTCTGTTTATCATAAAGACATTCCTTATGCTGCTTCCAAAGGTACCTCCTGTCTCTGAGTTGGTTGACCCAAATCACTGATGGCACAATTGTTAAATGAAAATTAGTATCCTTTAGGCCACACCACTGTGCAATATAGTTCAATTCACATCACAAAAACTTGGGCCACATATCACAGTTCTAATGCCATGATTCACTGCTACAGGAACACCGGTAAACTGGAGAGAAAAAGGAAGCTCTACTAGAGGTTAACAGTGCTTTTATTAATGGAGGTGTTCTGACCCCACTATTACAATGTGTCACTTAGTCCTTGGAGGTCGCCATAGCCCTGAACTATGAATGTTAAGAAGATAGATGAGGAGTGAAGGGTAGTTTTTTCTTTTGTGAAGTACAAGAATCTGATTGAGAAAGAGGAGATAGGGAAAAAATAAAAAATAAAACTAGCATGCAATTGTCAACTACGAGCAGGTACTCAGGCAGACAATTTAGGAGGAGTTATGAAACAGACTTTTGGTGATTCCAGGGATAGACTCGTTTTCTCTTCCTGCACCCATGTGAAAATGACATATCCCTTCCTAGTAATAGGGTTTGGGTCATGTGATTTAATCTGGTTAATGAAACAGGTCCAGAAAGGACATGCAACATGAACCTCGCGTCTGATTTTTGGTGCTTTCTCTTTTCCTTATAGGGAGAGCCTGAAAAGCAGACATTTTAAAAGGGGTAGCATCACAAGAAGGAAGGAGCCTGGATTCCTGTGTCAGACAGAGCTACTTAGGAATGCCATATCACTTTCAAGGGACTGTGATGTGAGCAAAAAATAAGCCTGTATTGTATTAAGGCACTGAAATTCATCAAAGCGACTGGTATTGCATATCGTGAATAATAATGGTGATTTTCCTTTCATAATATGTTAATAAATTAAGAGTAGACATTTTTTAAAATAGTATTTGTTAAAGGTCCTTACATACTAAAATTTAATTACAGATCAATCATCAAGATTTTGGTTGATTCCATTAACTTAATTTGTTTTCAATCAAATTAAATTGAATACATTTTAAAAGAGAAAAGACATAATTATGTCTGTTATGTGTCTCTTTTACATTACATTTCATGGATCAAATGTGTATGTCTAGAAAGAGAATAAGACTCCTTTACAATAGGGACTGAAAGCATTTGTATTAGTATTCATAAGCATTAGCAAAAATGCTATTATTATTAAGCTTTTTCTTTGGGATATTTGTCCATTTGAAATTTGTTCTGTGAGCTTTTAAGTTTTTCCAGCCAGCTACCTGAGGGTATTTTGTCAGAGCTTTTTAAATTATTCAATGAACAAATAAAAATAAAATCTATGGCAACAGGCTGGAGTGTCATGTAATACCAAATTAATTATATGATTCACTGCAGGCACCAGCCTCAGAAAAGACAGGGAAAGGCTGTTATGCAAATAGATTTGTCTCTAATAACAGCAAAGAGAATTTAGCAAATTACTGGCACACTGAATTACTTTTTGTTTAAAATGCCCCTTCTTATCCAGTTTACTCCACAGTGGAAGTCCTTTCTAAATTGGCCCTTCAACATGGGGGAACAACAAAGTCATCATTTCTCTCAGCCAAAGGGTTTCTTAAGGCTGCGACTTGGTGGCACAGAGGACTAATGGAAATGTGCAAAGCCTCGGGAAGCCAAGTCACTGGAAAATCCACCCCACGCTCCTGACAGCAATTAGCATTTATATAGCAGGGTATACATTTTAACTAATTAATCTCACAACACCCTCTCGGCTTTCATGCCCATTCCCACATTACATGCCAGGAAACGGAGACAGAGAGATTAATTGACTTACTTTTGCCTGAGTGGTAGCACAAATAAAAGCTGCCTGAACATAGATCTAGGATGCTTGCCCCAAATCTATGCTCACACATTAAACGCAGGATTATTTCCCACAGGAAAGTTGCTCATATATTTGTATTTATTAAAAATTTATTGAGACCTTCTGTAAGCAAGGCACTGTGCTGAGTACTAGGGTACAGAGACACATAAGTACAAAGACTGAGGACACTCAGATATGTGAAAGAGAGCAAATACTCAAATTGTGTAAGACCTAAGGTAGAGTTACTTTCCATATGTAATTATTTGCCATGTGCAACTTAGAGGTAATATGATCTTGAATAAAATGCTCTTCCTTTTAAACTTTGTTTCTGCTCATGCAAACTACTTGTATTGTAGTGCTATATGAGAATTAAAGGGGCTAGCAATATGAAAGGAGCTCAGTATATGTGCATTAGTAAGCTTTCTTGTGCTGCAACAAATGCTTGAGGTAAATCAATTTAAAAAGAGAAAAGGTTTAAGACAGTGGAATGAATCTGATATAATGTTCCCATGCACATAGATGAATATACCACAATGAATCTCAATATCGTATACAACCATAAGACAGGGATCCTAATTGGAATAAGATAAATTCCATGTTTGTATAAATATGTCAGAATAGATTCTACTGTCATATATAAGTAAAAAAACAAGTAAAATTAAATAAATAAAAAAGGAAGGGTTTATTTTGGTACCTAATTTTAAGGATTTCAGTCCAAGGTTGCTTGGCTCTGTTGCTTTTAGCCTATGACAACAAAGTATATGATACAGGTCTGTTTACCACATGGTGGCCAGGAATCAAATAGAGAAAGAGGAAGAGGCCAGTGTTCCAATATCCCCTTCCTACCTCCAGTGACCTTCCTTCCTCTCACCAGTCCCATATCTTCAAGGTTTCACTACCTCCAAATAGTGTCACAGGCTGGAGACCAAGCCTTCAACACACGGGCTTTTAGGGGACATTCAAGTGCTGGGAAAATTGGAAAAGCCATATGTAACAAAATGAAATTAAACCCTTTTCTCTCACCCTGCATGAAATTCAACTCAAAATGGATCAAAGACTTAGGCACTAGAACAAAGATCCTGTGCCTAATAGAAGAAAAAGTAGGCCCAAATCTTTACCATGTCAGCTTAGGATCTGACTTCCTTAACAAGACTCCTAAAACACAAGAAGTAAAATCAAGAATCAATAAATGGGATGGACTCAAACTAAAAAGCTTCTTCTCAGCAAAGAAAACAATCAATAATGCGGAGAGCCTACAGAATGGGAGAAAATCTTTACCATCTTTACCACATGCACCTCAGATAGAGCATTAATCTCCAGGATATACAAAGAACTCAAAAAAAAAAAAAAAAAACCACCAAATAACCCAATCGATAAATGGGCTAAGGAAGAAGACACTTCACAGAATAAGTACAATCAATCAACAAATATATGAAGAAATGTTCAACATCTCTAGCAATTAGAGAAATTGTTGGTGAGATGTGAGAAAAAAGGCACACTCATACATTACTGGTGGGAATGCAAATTGGTGCAACCACTCTGGAAAACGGTATGAAGATTCCTCAGAAAACTTGGAATGAAACCACCATTTGACCCACCTATCCCACACCTCAGTTTACACCCAAAGGACTTAAAATCAGCATACTACAGGGATACAGTCACATCAATGTTTATAGCAGCTCAACTCACAATAGCTAAACTATGAAACCAACCTGGGTGCCCATCAACAGATGAATGGATAAAGAAAATGTGGTGTGTGTATATATATGATGGACTATATTACTCAGGCTTAAAGAAGAATTAATTATGGCATTTGCCAGTAAATGGATGGAGCTGGGGGTTATCGTGCAAAGTGAAATAAGTCAATCCCAAAAAACCAAAGGCTGAATGTTTTCTCTGATATGTGGATGCTAATTCACAATAAGGAGGGGCCAATGGAAGAACAGAGTTACTTTAGATTAGGTAGAGGGGAGTATGGGGGTAAGAAGAATAGTAGAATGAATCAGATATTATTACTCTATGTACATATATAACTACATGACTGGTGAGATTCTACATCATGTACAACCAGAAGAATGAGAAATTATACCCCACCAATGTGTGATGTACCAAAGTGCATTCTACTATCATGTATAACTAACTAGAACACATTTTTCAAAAAAAAAAAAAAACTAAGTAAATAAATAAATAAATAAACTATAGCAATATGTTAGCTGAATGTGCATGACAAATGTGAATTGAGTCTAGCTCATGGAGAAGCTAACAATCTTTATAAAAGAATGGCACAGACACACTATTAACTGAGCAAAATGAACTCAGTAGGTGATGGCTTCTAAATAGAAGCATGAAAATATGGTTTATTTTGTTATGTTATATTATACCATACCATGCCGTACTGTACCATATTATGATTATAAACAGGGTAGAGGGTAGAGGTGGTAGTCATGAGACTGGGTTGAAGTCAATACCAGTCATTTCTTACATTCCAAACTGGACTCCAATGTCAATGACCCAATCACTTTAAAAATTCTCCCATCAGCAGATTTTAGTAGTTGAATCTAAGCTGAAAGCAGAGATTAAGTCAAACGGAAAGGCTGGTTTTATATCCATTCTCGTAGATTTGCTTAGTTTTTACTTTCTAGTGATATGTATGACTCTTCAGGAAATATTATCCTAGGACTGTGATCCCCAGAGAATTTGAGGTACAAGCAAGGTGTTTAGTTGGGTAGGCACATTGAGTGAAAATCATAAGGACAAAGAATAAAACAAGTTAAGTGTGGGTGAGCTGAGTTTCTGTGGCAAAGAAGAATTCTACTAAAACATCAGCAGAAGCCCCAACAGAGGGGGCATGTGACACAGAGTATGGAATGCTAGGGTTGAGGATAAAGACATGATTAAAAGGCAACCTCTGACACCTATTGATTTTATTCATTCATATAAAAATTATGTACTAAGAATTCCACCATGTGCCAAAACAGAAGCTTGTGATACCTGGTTGAAAAAACAAAGGTCTCATGGAACTCACCTTCTAAACACTGGGAGACTAACCATAAATAATTAACATGCTAAATAAAAAAGTTACATATGATAGTATGTTGGAAGATGGTAAGTCAATGAAGCAAAGACAAACACAGAACCTGGAAAGAGGGCCTGGGAATGGGGGAGGGGCAAGGTATACAGTATTAAAGAGGGAAGTCAAGTGGGCATCATGACCAATGAAGTCCCTCAACCATTTGTACCTTGGTTTTCATACTTAAGAAAGTAAACTCATGATAATATAAAACAGTTATAAAAAGTGAATGACCTTATATATTAGTCAGCTTTTAGTTGCTGTGACTAAAAGACTTAGCAAGAGCAACTTAGAGGAGGAAAAGTTTATTTTGGCTCAGGCTTCATAGGCCTTTTGCTCTGGGCCTAAGAAGAAACAGAATATCATGGTGGAAGGATCTGGCAAAGGAAAGCTCTTTAGTTCATGCCAGTCAGGAAACAGAACAAGGAACCATGGGTACGAGATATACTCCCTAAGGTCATATCCCTGGTAATATACTTCCTTCAGCCATGCCTCATCAGCCTACAGTTATCATCTAGTATGGTAATCATTCAAATTATCAACCAAATGGATTAATTCACTGATTAGGTTAAAGCTCTCACAATCTGATCATTTAACCTCTGAAAATCACTATATTGTCTATCACATAAGCTTCTGGGGAGACACCTCCAAATACAACACCCTATAATATAATGTACTACAAAGCTGAGAATTTTTACACATGTTGTTATGGTTCAGATATGAAGCATCCCCCCAAAATTCATGTGTTAATGAAAGGATATTCAAAGGTGAAATGATCAGATTATGAGAGTTATGACCTAATCTGTGGATTAATCCACTTGAATGGATTAACTGGGTGACAAAAGTAGTCAGGTAGTACAAGAAGTCGTCTATGAGCCATGTGTGAAATGAGTGACCTTGGAGCCCCATTTTGGGAACTTCTGGCAGAACCCCATGGTGACCTCACGTTGACACCCTGATCTATCTCACAGCTCAAGTTCAAACATGGCCCCAGAGAAGGGAATAACCCACCAAGAACCAAATGCCAAATAACATGTTCACTGCAAGATCCCTGCCACATCAAGAAGCAAGCCTCGAGGCGAATTCTCCCACACTGAAATCTTATACCTACAAATCCCCTTTGATCTCTACCACTATAAAAAAAGCAAGCTCAAACTTCTTGGTTAAAGTCAGACCCATCTGGTGAGCTCAACTGATCACACCACACTTTAAAAATATTCTTGCCTTTTTGTCTTATTTTCTGATGTATGACTTTCATAGCTTTTATTTTGTAGTCAGTCCATCCCTCCAATGGGTGTCTATTCCCTGGTCCATGTGGGACATGAATGAGAAGGTAGGGTATGGTTAGAGAAAGTTCTTCACTGGGATCTTGTCTTTGGGATTTATATTTTATATATGGCACCTCTCTCTCTCTACCTCTCTCTCTCTCTCTCTCTCTCTCTCTCTCTCTCTCTCTCTCTCTCTCTGACTGTCAAAAACTGAGCTTCTTTCCTCTGCCATGTACTTCTGCCATGATATTCTGACTTAACCTCAGACCAAGAGCTTATGGAGTTAGTGGGACATGAACAGAACCTCTGAAACCATAAGTCAAAGTAAACTTTTATTCCTCTAAGTTGTCATTGTCAGGTCTTTTGGTCATAGCAACAAAAAGTTGACTAACACACATGCACTGGTTACATTAATCTGTGAACTATAATATTCTGTGTAACCTTTGGAAAACCATTTCTTGTGACAGATCTCCAGATCTGTGTTAAAAACTGCTGGATACATCACATTTACCATACTCCCAACCCCATCCCCTTCCTTCTTCTGGAATGGGGAGTTTTCAGCTGAGTAAATGGTCTATCACCAGAATAGAGGTGTCATTTTCCAACTTGCCTCTCACCCAGATGTGGTCAAGGGACTAAGTTCTGGTCAATGGAATATGTTTAAAATTTTCATGGGTATAGATTCTAGAAAACTTCCTTGAGAGACACTGACATGGTCTTGTTTCCTGTGCTTCCTCTACCATGCCATTACTTCCATTCTGCTCCCTGGCACATAGATATGATGGCTAGAAGCTAAGTCATGGACTATAAGAATGACCAACATACCCTCAAGACTATGAAATTTGATAGTGAAAGAAGATGGGACCTTGAATAGCTTATGAAGGTGCCTTACCTGAATTTTCTACCTCTAGATTTTAAATGAGAAATAAGCTTTTTTAAATAGTCCTATCACTCAAAGTGTGGCCCAGGATCCAACAACATCCTTGAGTGGTTGTAGGCACTGCAGACTTTCAGGCCTACTGACCAGAACCTTAATTTTAAAGATCTTCAGGTAATCCTTAGCCACATTAAAGATGGAGACACATTAGTTTACAGGACTCTTTTGAGTCTCCTTATTTGTAGCTGATCAGCATCCTCACTGATAACAATGTCCTATTTCCTTTGTTTAAGTAAGTGGGCACTCAAACAAATCCTAAGGTTTTTATCCATTCCATGAGTTGAAGTCTCCTTGATTGATATTTAAATTTGAAAATATATTATTTTTGTTTCTCAATGAAAAAATATTTAAAACAGCTGGATATTTCTCTAATATTGTCCCATAATAAATCACCAATTTTCAAAAAATCTGCAAACGGTATTTATGTAGAAAATGATTTACAGTGAGAAAATATTATTAAAACAATACTTTTCTCATTCAGAGGAGAATAAAACAAAAGTCTCAAAGGTGTAGAAAATGTTTCTGAGAATTCTTATTTGTCAACTAAACCATCAGAAGGAAAGAGACAAGTTGGGGGCTGGGAAGGGTGGAGTGCTGTGGCATCTGTCATCCATCCTCATGTTGCTGGTACTGTTCAATAATACTGCACTAATAACTCAGCAGATGGCTTTCCTGGACCAGATAATTAGAAATACCTTACTCCCACCAAAAAAAAAGGGAGTTTTCTTGATTGAGTAATTTGAAGAAAATAGGAACTAGCCCTGGGCAGATGATAACAGATGATAAGATTTGCCAGATAAGGAAAGAATGCCAAATTCTGAACAAGGGTTGGCATTGCGGAGGAAAATCCACAAGTCAGAGCTTCAGATTTGTTCATTCCTCAACAAGTTTGTGTATGACTCCTCCCTGTGACACTGGGTATTTATATTTACACTGTTCTGTTCATTTTATATTCATTGGAAGTGTCAGGACTGGCTAGCTGAATTTAAAAAGCATTACCAGATGATCATAAAAACAAAGAAAAGAGAGTGGGGGAGAAAGGAGAAAAGGAAGAAGTGAAAAAGGTAATGAAGATCCTCCCCACACACATATCAGATGAAAACAAACCTAAGAAGTTTAAATTCAGAAATGTAGTAGCTAATACATTATAATAAAATGAAATTACCTAAAGAATGGCTTAGAGTTGGGATCTTTCCTAACTATTATAACTGGATCAACATTATGATCTCTGAGCCCTTCGGTTTTCATTCATTACCTGTCATGCTGAGTATCTTTTTTCAGTTTGAGGACACGATTGTCAGTTTCTACAAAGTTTTCCTGTGGCAGAGGACATGAGCAAAAACCCTAGGTCTAGAGGAGCTTCTAAGGTCTCCAGGTTCCTTCCCAGTCTCCATCAAATCATTTCACAACTGGTTTTACAACACCAAAAAAGGGACCCTGAATTCTTATGCTTAAACGTCCAAGAAGGATCCAGTAGCCACTCTGCCTGCTGCTGCACATAATAAGGAAGAATGCAGATGGCATCATCTAATTGACACCTAGAATAGCCTGCTTCTCTCATCAAAGCGTCAGTAAGGGTTAGCAGGCTGAAGAAGGGATTCTGGGTATGCTGCCTTTGTACCATGGTTCCATTATTTTCCTTACAAAAAAATTACTGTAATGAGTATTCTCATGTGGCTGAAGGGAATGATTTTCTTTGCAGGGCTGTTGTGACAATAAATAAACTGGCTTATGTCAAGTGTGGCACAGTACACTGGGGAAACTCTAAGCAGTCATTAGTTGGCTTTTGAGTTCCTTTTTCCTCCTCCCAAGCAATCTTTTCTAATCCATGATTAGGATGTAAAGATCCAATTACAATTCTCATATAATAATCAAACATCCTTTATTCTTTTTAGTTTTATTATTACCTAATTTTTATTCAGGGTTCCATGGGCACTAGGGGCTATAAACAAACTCCAGAAAAAAATGTGGTTTCCTCCTTCAAATTTCTATTCAAGAAATAAACTGTGTGCACTGGAGGTCAAGATATTGTACACATTATTGAAGATTCCCAGAACGTATTGGTCTTAGATCTAGTCACAGCCTCCAGTTCCAGAAGGACAACACCCCATTCCATGGATGCAGTGAATGCAGTCAAGAGACAGGTCTCAGAGATGGGACAGTATATGATAGCGATAGGACCAAACCAAGTCTCTTATAGCTCCAAACTGCTTTGACTATGCTGTAAACAAGGGTGAGTCTCTGACAATCCCAGTTCTAGTCCTTGTTCTTCTACTTCCTAGCCATGTGATGATAAGGAAGTAAATTAAATATTCCCATGTGTAAAAGAAGACTGTTGTGAAGATGAAATGAGACCGGTAAAGCATTGAGCAGACAGCTCTCCATGTAAGTCCTTGCTATGGTTAATATTTTATTCCTCAATCAATTCCAAACAGAGTCTGGCCAATTTCAAACTCTTCTGCAAATACTGATGTATAACTTATGGGGGCTGATCTCTAGCCACGTGTTGAGAGTACTGGACTACAAGGGAGTTTTGAAAACACATTTAAAAAAATTCTCTCATTTTACAACTAGGCTAGCTAAGCCCAGAGAGCTAGCTTGATGAACAACGTGGAATACACGGATTAGACACATGGAATCATTCTTTTTCAGCCTAAATTTTCTGTTCTTTCCACTGTGTCATCTCAGTAAAAAATATATATATATATTCCAAACATAATGGCATAAACATTCTCTGTTGGTATTGAGAAATAGCAGAAGAGGATACTCCCCTTCAAAACAGGATAGGCTTTCCACAGGAAGGCACAGTAAAAGCACCCAAGGTCTTCGGTTTTCAATTAGGCTATGTGATTCTCTTCCTCAGGATTTGTAGCTGTATTCTTTGTACAACTACAAAATCAAAGGAAAGCACATCTGTAAGCCTTGCCAGCAACCTCCTCAGAAATTCTGAGCAAATTGCTTGGAGTAAAAGGGAGCTTGCGATCTCCATCACCTGCCAGAGGAAGAGACGCAGGCTACAATCCTGCCACAGTGTTTAACAGAGGCCTCACCTGTGAAATGCCAGTGCAGTCTCATCCAATTTTAATAATGTGTCAAGCATGTAGATTTTCTTGAAGGCTGGTAGTGACAAGCAGGAAACAAAAGATTCTAAGAGAAAAGTGAGTGAAGCAAGCGTCAAAAGCTGAGAGCTGAGGGAGGGAGCTTCAAGCGATGTCTGTCAGGTGAAGGATGAAGGAAAAGGATTGAAGAAAGAATTCAAACGGTGAGGGTTCCAAATGGTTCAGTATTCACTGGTCACTCACTAGAGAGCAGGGTCCCCTCCCAAGGAGAAGAACAGAATTTGGGAAGAGAAAAGGCTCAAATGAAATACCAGTCCAACTTTTCAAATATTGAAGTCATCTCTATTCCAGTGTACCTCTTTGAAAATGGCTGCACATGAGAGCTGAGGGGGGTTTTAGAAATCATTCAGTCCCACAACACACAGATTTGAGAGGATGCCTGAGGTTAAAGACTGGGTTAGTTACAGAGGAGGATGAAAATCTCCCAGACTGCTATTTGCTCTATATCACAATCATATATTACCTCAGCATATAAAGCCAAACACAAAAGAGAGTTAATACTACACTTAACACCAGCCTGTTTTCCTTTCTCCTAGGAGGTCAGTGAGTGTGTTACAGTGTTATGATTAGATGTGAGGTGTCCCCCAAAAACTCATGTGTGACACAATGCAAGAAGGTTTACAGGTGAAATAACTGGGTTATGAGAGAGCCTTAATCCAATCAGTGTGTTAATCCTCTGACAGGGATTAACTGAGTGGTGACTGTAGGCAGGTAGGGTATGTTTGGAGGAGGTGGATTATTGGGGATGTGCCTTTGGGGTATATATTTTGTGAACTGAGCTTAGTTTCTCTCTGCTTCTGTGTTGTGATGTCCTGAGCTGCTTTTCTCTGCCACATTCTTCCTCCATGATGTTCTGCCTCACCTTGGACCCAAAGAATGGAGTCGGCCACCTATGGATAAAGACCTCTGTAACTTTGAGCCTCAAATAAACTTTTCCTCCTAAAAATTGTACTTTTTTTCAGGTCTTTTCATCACAGCAGCAGAAAAGCTGACTAAAACATACAGGTTGAATCTCAAATGTCCCCCAAAGGCTCATGTGTTAAAAGCTTGGTCTCCAATGCAGCAATGTTTAAAAGTAGGGCTTTTGAAATGCAGTAGGGTAATGAGAGTTCTGATGCCATCACCGGGTTAGTCCATTGATGGGTTCATAACTGAATGGACTTTTGGGAGGGAGTAGAAACTATAGAAGGCGGGACCTAATTGGAGGAAGAGGGTTAATGGGGTCATGCCATGGAAGGGTATTATTTTGTCCCTGGCCCCCTTTCTCTCTCCTTCCCAGCCCCGATGAAATGAGCAATCCAGCTCTACCACATGCTGCCCATCATGATGTTCTGCCTCTGACTACTATGCAGGGATTAAATTTTTAAACTTTTATTTGTATTCAGGTTCTTGACTCACTATAATCTTGAGGTTAAAAATGTCTCTCACATTTATTGCTGAAGAAGAAACAGAAACTGTAAACCAACTTCTCTGAAATCCAGAGCTCTTAACACAAAGAAAGCAAAACAGGAGAGCACACTTTTCTCACATGAGGCAACAGCAAACACTCCAAAATTATCATATTTTCAATCTCCTAAATAATCCTTTTGACTTCTCTTGTACCCTTCGCTCTACTCATACTCACCATTGACTAGGTCAACAATGTTCTGTTGCAGAAAAAAAAAAAAAAAAGGCAAAATAATTACTGGAAAGTTGAAAATTTAAAGTTAGAAAAATAGGTGCTAGATCAGGAAAAGAGCCTGCAGTCATATGAAGAGGATTTTTAGTGGCTTCACAGTACAACTATAAGTGCCCAGGAATCTATCTCATGGGTCTCCAGGTGCATATCCCAAAGCAACACTGTCTAGTCCAGAATGCTGATCTGTGGGGACTTCTAGTCTCCCAATCTGCATGGTAAAAACTGACAGTGAAATTGGCTGCTCAGAAAGATGTAACACAGTTTTTATTTCCATACCCTTGAAGGGAGGAAAATGTTTCAAACTTGTCACTTAGGAGTCATTGCCTTCTTTCCCACAACATATTCCACCAAAGACTATAAGTCCATGATTGCTAACTATTAGCAATTCATCATAATCTATAGTATAGATGGCAGTTTTAAATACAAGAAGTGGTGATCACTACCTCATTTTGAGATTTGAAAAGAGACTCTGAGGGGTACCTAGGAAGCTCACAGAGCTAGGGCAGCAGATTTCTGAATCAATCATCACTCTACTGATCTCAGTCTCTCAGATCATATTCAGCTTTTTGGTTTCTAATTTGTAGACCTTATATACAATTCCTTCCACCAAACACTCCACTCACTTTGATTCTTTATGTTAACAATCATTTCAAACCATGTTCTTTTCTTCTGTCCTGTAGCAAACTAGCTACTGAATATAGGAATTCATTGTCAGGGAGACTCTTTAAATTTTCTCACCACTAAATATAGTTGCTGGGGTAAATCTCATTTTATTCCCTATGGGAACAATGGCACAGGGTCAGGACTCTGGTTTCTTGTCCTAATTTTTCCAGTGTGAGTTCCATTATTAATCTAACTACCACCACCACCTCTCAAATATCGGCTGCTTTTCAGAAGCCATGTATTGAGTTCTTTTCATTTATTCTTACTTTAAATCTTCATAAGAACTCTTCCAGATAGTTTTATTACTAGCTTTATTTTTTCCTTGTGGTACTGGGGATTTAACCCAGAGTGCTCTAATACTAAGTCACATTCCTGGCCCTTTTTGTTTTTGTTTTTATTTTAAGACAGGATCTCACTCAGTTGCTGAGGTTGGTCTAGAACTTGTGGTGCTCCTCCTCAGCTTCCTGAGGCACTGGGAATATGGACCTGTGCCACCACATCTGACTTTATTGGTTCCTTTTAAGAAATGATGGGCACGAAGCATTGCATGTTACACAGTAAGTAAGCAAGAGAAAGGGATTCTGACACACATCTGCCTTTTTCCAGATCTAAGCTCTCATGCTGACTGTGGCCAAGTAACCTACCTTCTCTGGGACTCAGTTTCTCTTGTGTAATGTAAGGTGGAACCAGATGATCTCTAATCTCTTCCATCTCTATAATGTGATAGGGTATATAATCTATGCTAAACTTCAAGAATATTCCCTGTCTGAATCTAAAAGAACATGAAAACAAGTCAGTTTTTCAGAGAAAAGGGTGGGGGTGAGGGCACTGGTTAACAGAAAGTGGGACAAAGTGAGTGAGTCTCTTTAATGAGAAGTGTAAAATCCCTGATTAGCAGTTGCTGGCATCAGACGGCACATATTGCAACCAAGAGGTGGCTCCAATCACGTCTGTCTGAATTAGAGAGTGTCATTGTACAGGCCTGTTTCCAGTGGAGACTCCAAAGTTATCTTCATGCTCAACTTTCTCTCACAACACCCACTTTTAAAAAGCAAAGGAGTCAGAAATGTCAACCTGTCCTCGAAGGCAGCTCCCTCAGGCATGAGCTGCCTCTGTCTTATTAAGTATAGTCAAGCATGACTCAGCTCCTCCATCAACTGTCTGGGAAGGAGAACATTTCATGCTGGTAGAAAATCACCTTAAGCAGAACAATGGAAGGCATTTAAGATAGACAATTAGAGTTGGGTTGCTTATTACTCAAAATCAAATCATCCTTTTCCTATTCTAGACAGGAGAGCATAGTCACAGCCGGTGGGGAAATAGGACTGTCTTGGCTTAGAACACATCAGATCACCCTGTCACCTCCAGTTACAACTATCAGCCACTCAGGCACCTCCTCTGTCTGGGTCATGAAGCAGGATGAACTGTGGGTTATGTCATGTCCTTCAATCAATAAACCCTCAGTGAGAACCTACAGCATGTGACACTTGATAACAGACTTCGATGGGGGATAGAGATACAAGGAAGACAGTTTCTGCTCTCGACAATTCTTACGAGGTGAAAGAAAGGAGAGTCAGACAAATACAACGCAAAGTAAAAATGAAGCAAATGCTAAAAAGAGAAAGGATGTCATAAAATGCTAAAGGAGCTCTTCATTCTGATTGCGAGCAGGGTAAATTTCAATGATGCTTTTACAAAAGAGATGGCATCTGAATTATGCCTAAAAAGCAAACAGAATGGGCACTGACAAATACAAGGGAAGGAGCCTGGGCTATGGAAGCCACAGGAGCCAGTCAGCTGGGGTTGGTGACAGGGTTTGGGATAACATCAGAGCATGAGAATGGTAGACCGGTGTCATAGAGGGTAAAAATAAGACATAATGTTTGTGGTAACTAAAAGCCACTGGTGATACCTGAAGAATGATTGACACCTATCAATAAAAACAAGCAGAAATAAAAGAGAGGTTGGGAAAAATGTGTGTGCCCTGAGGCTGATGAATCTCCACGTGTGTAAGACATCATCTGCTTTTACTTATTGAACCACAAATGAAGTCAATAGAAACCTGACTAAGGAGGGTTGTAGTGAGGCTAATGGTTTCTGAGGTGGACTTGTTGCTCTACAACTGTTAAAGTGAGAGACTGACTTATCAAGGTGAGAAAGACTGAGTTGCCAGTACCTGCTCCTTTTACATCCCCCCCCACCCCATCATCATCAGTGGTAATTCACGGAACTGCAGATGGGCAATTACTGAAGTTTGTGAGATCTAATTATCTAGAGTCTTCACTGTTCCCTTGTTCTGATCTCAAGGTATTTTAACAACTAGAAACCTCAAAGAATGACAGTACTTGGTGGTATAGTATACCATTTATACTTTCCTATGACACTCAGAACATTGTTCCATAGGTTACAGATGTTTGAATAATCAGATTCTCTTTCCAGATACCAAAAGTCTCCATATTAATGAGATAATTCTCTTTTTCATCTTCAGACCCCCCCAGTTTGACTATGCCTGAAAAAGCCTAGAAGTTCTGTAAGCATGCTGAGTAGGGAAAGAATAGTGGTAGGTCCGCTTAAGGGACAAGGGAGCAGGACTTTAAAAGAACTAGAAAAATTAAAAGTTAGCAAGGATGAACCACAATGAGAATAAAATATTTACAAATCACCTGATAACAGAATTATATCCAGAATATAAATAGAAATCTCAAAATTTAAAAAGAAAGCAAACCACTTAATTATGAAAGGGAAAAATTAGTTCAACACACTTCATCAGAGGACATATACCTTGACAAATAAATATATGAAAAGATGCTCCAAAATCAATGTAATTAGTATGTACAAGTTAAAAATGATATGAGATGCCTCTACTTAACTATTAAAATGGAAAACATTTTAAAATAGAAAATTCCAAGTGTTGGTTAGATAGGCCGCAGCTGGAATTCTCATTCATTGAAGATGGAAATGCAAACGGCAGCACAATCACTTTGCAAAATAGTTTGGCACTAAAGATATACCTATCATATGACCTAGCAATGTCAGTCCTAGATATTTACCCAAAAGAAATGAAAATGTGTGTTCAGACAAAGCTGTGCACAGATGTTTATAGGAACCTTAATCTTAATAGTCAGAAACTTAAAGTCATCAAATGTTCTTCAATTACTGAATGAATAAACAAACTGATGAAACCATAGGATGAAAGATAAACTACTACTTTGCAACGAGGAGTGAGCTCCTGATACACCCAACAGGATGGATGCATCCTGAATGCATTATGCTTAGTGAGAGAAACAGGTCCTGCATGATTCCATCTATTTGACATTCTGGAAAAAGTAGAATTACAGAAACAGAAAACAGATTAGGGATTGCTAGTGATTACTATTGTTGGGGGAGGGTTGATTACACAATGACAGCATGAGAAATTCAGGGGGGCAATGCAACTTTTCTGTATCATAATTGTGGTGGTTTTTATACAGTTGTATGCATTTGTCAATTCATAGACTTCATACACCTAAAAAATATATTAGATAAAACTAAGAGTGAATAAAAAATAAATTATGTCAAAGGTGCAATTCCTGCCTCTTCCAGGTCTTAAAAACTTTGGTTTTGTTTTTAACAGTTGGGAGGAGGAAATTATTTGGTCATAGGCCCTTTTGCTATGTCTTTTCTCCACAATCTACAAGTAGTCAAATCACACTATTCAAAGCCTCAATCAGACACTACACCTCTAGACACAGCTGCCTGTTCTCAGTTTGAAGCAATTTCTCTCACTTCAAAACCACTATAGCAGTTTCGCTGAACCCTTCTTGTGACCCTCACCACTTCTTACTTTGTGTAATTGTTACTTGAGGATTTGGCTGGACCCCCTACTAGATTGTGAGCTCAAGGACAGGACCTGGGTCCTGCACACCCTGCACAGTGCCCAGCATAGTCTGGTGGATATATGTTTCTAAACAGGGTGAAATGAGGACACTACTAACAATAGAGACGAATAATTGCATAGAAATAAAAGTCTCTGCTTCCTCAGGACTCTCTGACACAGGTCATGATCTCTCATAATCTCGTTTCTAATGTAAAGAAGGAAATTTTTGCCATTGATTAAATTCATTCCCTCATTCACTGGTTATTTACTGAGCACCTACTAAGTGCACAGCCTTCTGCCAGGCACTAGAGATACACAGGTGAATACAATTATGCCTGTTCTCAGGGAGCTTTGATAGGCGAGAGACTTTAAATAATGAATTAACTAGGTAATAAGTAAACATTTACACAATCAATAACTTAATTGCTATTGAAATGGGTACCATGAAAAGGAAGTGCAGGGTCACCTGACAAATACATCACAGGGATATTACTCCCCCCAGCTGTTGGCAGTTGGGGAGGTAGAGGGTGTTTGTTGAGGTTTCTGAGCTGAGTGCTACAGAGTGAAGAGGTGAAGAGCACAGTTGAGAGGAAAGTTGTGTTAAGAAAGAACTTAAGAGTAGAAAGGAAACCACACAAGTGAATGTCTGGAAGAACCCCAAGAAGTTTCATTGACAGAAGCAAGAAAAAGAGAGACATATAAAGAACTGAAGCAACAGGTAGGGATCTGAACACATTGGGTCAGGCTGTTTACTACAAGGACCTGGAAGTTAATCCTAAAAGTAACAGTAAATATTTTCGAAGGGGAAACCTGGTTTAATTTAGCATTTTAAATAGATCATACTGGTTGCTGTGTTAAGACTGGATTGGAGGGAGTAAGAGCGAAGCAGTAGCCAGTTAGGAAGTTCCTGCAAAAAAGTCCCAGAGTGAGATAGCTCGGCCTGGCCTAGGATGAAAGTTAAGATGGACAGAAGCAGGCAGAGTCAGAGGAAAGAGCTGAGATGGTTTGACGAAAAGCGTAAGTAAAAGGAAGGTGACTTGGCTTGGAAGTTCCTGAACCTCAAACTTATTTCAGTTATGAAATCCTAAAGTATTAGAGTCCAAAGAAAGTGAACAATTTTACAGATGAGGAAACAGATTTAGGGAGGATAAGGAGCTTGCCCAAGGTCACCCAGCAAATTAGCAACAAAGTTGAACCACAGCATTGAGATCCTTTATGTTCTTTGTGCTATTTCTCACTTATTTGTATTTTTTAAGAGACTAAATGTAACTAACCTCTCCTTTGTTCTTCATTTTTGAAGCAAACAGTCATGGGGCCACCTATGAATCATGGTGCATAACAAAGACCCAGAGACATTTAGACAAAAAAACACAGGAGATTATAAATACTGTAGAATGAAGAAAGGAACAAGTCCTGTTTTGTTGACCATTGTATCCCATGTTTAGCAAATGCCTGGCTCATGGAAAAACCTCAACAAATCACAATTGAAATGACGAATACATTTTCTTTCCCCATCTTTCTTCTGCAATTACATTAAAAACCACAACTGAAAAATAATACAAGTGAGAACTGATTTCGAATCATCAAAACCAGAGTGAGTGTCACAGAACCATGAGACCAGAGACTAGTTTGTAAGCAACTCGGTTTGAAGAAGATGCTACCTCTTGCCTTTGAATTCTTAGAAAATTGATAAGTAAATGAACATTTAGTTTGTGAAAATCCTTTCTGGGAAAAGGTTTAATCACATTGGAAATGTGCATTCTTGCAAGCCAGCATCCACCCTCCAGTGCAAAAATCTCAATCCTAATCTCATATCACAGAGGACCAGTTGGTGCTTACCCATCTGCCAAGTGTGTGCTCTCAGTTTCCAGGCTTCTTTGAACAAGCATCTGCTTCCTTTTGCTGGGTACAAAAAACTTTTAAATATATTATCTCACTGAATCTCCATAACAACTCCACAAGAGAGTAGGCAGGACCCATATTATCATCTTCATTTTACAGATAAGGACACTAAGAGTCATATGGTACCATGATCTAACTTGAATTCAGAATTTTTCATTCTGCTGTATATATTGTGAATTAACCAGGGCATTTTCTGACCCAGGATATTTCCTGAGCTTGCACAGTACTGAGATTTAATTTTGTCATACTAAACAAAAAGGAAATGTTCAGATGTTCCACTGCTCAATCAAAGATTAAGGGGCAGAACTAGAAGGCTTCGGAATTTACCATGATTTTCTCCTCACTTTACCCCTCCTCTTCTTTTCACTTCAGTGAAGTTTGATTGACATATAAAAGGTGTACATGTTTATTGAATCCAACTCGATGGATTTGAATATAATTACATACCCTGAAACCTCCACAAGGTGAAATCCTAAAGTTTCCTCCAGCCATCTTTGTTGTTATTATTTTCATTATTGTTATGAAAAAAAAAAAAACACTTTACATAAGATCTAACATCTTTGCAAATTTATACAAGGCAATCTTGCTAATGATAGAGTTATACAGTAAATCTCTAGGATTTATTCAATTTGGGTAACTGAAACTTTGTATCCTTTCACTAATATCTGCTTCCACCTCTTCCAGCCCTTACAATAACCACTCTACTCTGTTTCTATGAGTTTGACGATTTTAGATTCCTCAGGTGATATCATGTTATATTGGCTTATTTACTTAGCATAATGACTTCGAGGTTCATCCATATTGCTGCAAGCAGCAGGGTTTTTTCTCTTTCCATAAGATTGATTCCTTGTATTTTGTAAACCACATTTTCTTCATCCATTCTGGAAAACTTTAGGAACATTCCTTGAAAAATTAAAAACATAACTACCATGTGACCCAGCAATCTCACTTTGGGTGTGTACATACACAGTAACTGAAATCAGGACCCCAAAAAGATAGGTGCACTCTCAAGTTCATGGCAGCAGCAGCAGTACTCACTATAGCTAACACATGGAAGTACCCTGAATGGGCAACAGTCTCTTTTTTGTTGCAATGTGTTTTACCCTAAGGAGTCATTCTATAAAGCTGAGTTATCAAACACAACCTCAGACTCACCTGCTATTTCAATACTTCAAAAAGCATTTATCATGGTGCAGTCACCTTGGAAAATAGCTTTGACAGTTCTTCAAAATGTTCAACATAAATTTACCATGACCCAGGAATTCTATTTCTAGGTATATCCCCTAGAGAATGAAAATGTGTGTGTCCACGCAAAAACTTACAATGTTCAGAGCAGTATTATTCATAACAGCTAAAAAGTGGAAAGAATCCAAATATCTATAAATGATGAATGAATAAACAATTGAATATTATCTGTCAATAAAATGTAATGGAGTATTGATTCATGCTGTAATATGGACACATTTTAAAAACATGGTGTTAAGTGAAAACATTATGCTAAACAAGTCCAAAAAAAAGTCTCCTCTAGTATGATTCCTCCACTTATATGAAATGTCCAGAACAGGAAAATCTATACAAATAGAAAGCAGATTAGTGAGTAGGTCTGGAGGAGAGAGGGAAGGGGTTGAAGGTTAGCAGCTAATGAATACAGGGTTTACTCTTGGGCTAATGAAAGGTTCTCAGATTATATTGCAATATTGCACTGATGGCTATGTAACTAGCATGTCTAGTTTTCTTTTGTGAAACACATGGAGTATTTAGAAAAATATAAAATAAATGATATCCTCAATAGTGAAAGGGTAGGGAATCCCATGGGCCGTCCAGGAAAAAGAATAATGGCCTTGGGAATAAAAGAGCTTGAGTCCTACTTCTCTTACTTACTACCTGCAGGACTATGGCTAAATCATCTAACCTCTACAAGCCTATACTTCCTCATCTGTGAAGAGGAATGATGCTATCCTCTACAGTGTTTAGACTGCAAAACACTGCATTATGAAAGTGCTGTTTGGTGAACATAAAATAATGTGCACTGTCCCCAGCATCTAATGTAAACCCAGTACTACATATGCTGTTGCATGGAGAATGCAGGAATGCTGACAGCTGAAGGAAAAACTATTCATTTGTTTAACACATGCATAATCATGCCCACAGAAATTGAAATGTTGACAGCTGGCTGAGCATACTCTGTCGCACTGATTTTGTGTTTAACAAGCACAAAGATGAAAAACAAAAAAACAGAAATCTGTCTGTAATCAACATAAATGTTTTAAAGAGCAGGTAAATAGGTAAGCATATAGGTACTATGGGGACCAAGTATCCAGAATTAGCAAATTTTGATGAGGCAAAGTGAGGACTCACTGATTGGAACTTCCAGCTATTTCTGTAGCTAATATTTATTCTCTTGACAATATATACTTAACAAATATACAAAGACTGGCCATGGTAATAATGCAGGAAAATCAATACTAATATTTCTTTGCCCTCAGAAAGCATCTAACTTAGTAATCTAGCAAGGTCATTGTATGAATATTGAAATCATATCATGTCTCTGTGCTAGGGAAGTTATTAACATACCAACATAGGTGAAAACAAAAAGTCAACAACAGTGTCTCTCCCAGTTAGCCCTTGCTTACCATCCCTAGGATTCCAACAAGTAGAGATCTTCATTCTCACCTATTTCCAAAAATAAAATTACTCTCTATCTATAACTATAATAGGATTGTAATATAGTCAGACAGCAAATAAAATTGTTTTTTAAATGGGGAAATAAGCCCAAACATCATTCCACTTTGTAAAGATAATTCCTGTCAAGGTTTGGGTGTATTCTACAAAGGCTTCTTACATATATGCACACACGGCCTTACACATGCATGATGGGCTGGTACACCAGCCAGGAGGTGAGAAAGCTAAATTGTAGCATCTGTTTTCCAGTTTCTATAGGATAAATATTCTCACTAGAGATAATTCCAAACTACCAAACATTTGATAACTGGCTAAAAATCTTCCTGAAAAATTGAACATTTGACTCTCACGAGCTAGTACCATCCAGTTCCAGCAAACAACTGCTGCCATTTTTAAAGGTTTGATCTATCCCTCCTTTATGGTACCTTTTTTTAATCAGAAAGATCTATCAGAAACATACTACCACATTGATAAATATCAATGCATATTATATACATTTTTAATTAATTAATTTTTATTTGTTCTTTTTAGATATACATGACAGTGTATTTTGACATTATACATATGGGCAATATAACTTATTCATATAACATTTTAAATGGGTCTATAGTATTCCCCTTCATTGACATAGCAATTTATTTATGCATACTTTATCAGTGAATATTTACATTCAGTGTTATCACTTTTAATAATCCTATGGAAAACATAGTTGTGAATACATTTTGATGCTTTCTGAATATTTCCTCAGGGTTTATGTGTGGAAGAGCCATTATCAGGACACCAAGAGGCATTCCAGCAGCACCTTAGAAACAAACAGCCACGATACCCTCCATGCCACCTAGTCCAGGTACACTCTCACTTTGCTCACCCCTGTGTATGAGAATACCATACCTGCTCATTAGATCACCATGCCCCCACCAATGCCAGCAGGACTGTTGTTAATCTCTGCCCAACTGATGAGTGAAAAGTGGTGTTGCATTGTTGCTTTTCTTTCTCATGAACTTGACCTTAATTTTAGTATGATCACTTCATTTTCAATTCTTTTTTGAACTGCCTGAACCACCAGTTACAAATATTTGTTCATTTTCCAGAGTTTATATAGGAAAGATTTGTGTGTGCAAGAGCCCCTTGTATTCTGATATCATCGACTACATATTTGTATTTTTCCAATTTTTCATTTGCCCTCTAACTTATAATATCTTGATGCCCTATTACTTTTCCCAATCATTATATAGTCACATATATCAAATTTTCTTTCAAGGCCTTTACCTTTGGTGATTTATCTGGAAAGGTCTTCTCTATACCAACTTTATAAAAATGTTTGCATACATTTGTTGCTTTTAGAATTTTTAGTACTTTAACGTAAGAATTCTGTTTTATTTTTAAACAAACTTACCCCGAATGTCATAGTATGTAAACATATCTTTTGCTGCAGACTCTAGATGTTATCCTGGGTAGTTGCCAGCTATAGAACTGGCTTCCTTTTATGGATTCTTGTTTTCACTTCAGTTTGGGCCTCTGAGGATTTCTTCCCAACTCATCAATTCATTTTAAAAGACATATATTTCAAATGTAGCATTTCTACCTGCTTTACAACAAAAGGTTTGCTTAAGGGGCCTTGTTCACCATGCAGAGATAAACTGGGATCTTCTCCAATCTATTTCCTACATAGTAACTAGCATGAACACTGAATGACTGCTGAATAATGTCATGGCCCTCATCGATTCTTCCAGTGGTTTTTCCAACCATGAAGGAAAATGTAACAAAACTTTAGTATGTGTTGGACTCTGCCTACCTCTACTTTGCCCTTTGCTCACAAGTTCTTGAAGCTCCAGCAACACTGGTGGAATGATCCTCAGCATCTTCCTTGACACATGCTACCCCACTGCCTTTCCCTCTGCTTTGCATATAGATGGCAATTTCTCTTCCTTCAACCTCAATAGAAAGACATCTTACATAGATCTTTCCTAACCACCCAGCAAGGGAAGTATTGCACCATTACTTTCCATCAATATAAAGCCCTATAGATAACCAGCATAGAACTGTTTATAAAAATCTGTTTAATTATCCCTTTTGTTCATCTGCAATCCATCCCCAAGAGTGTAAGCACCATAATGGAAAAGATAACTGCCTTCTTTACCAGTATAGGCAAGTATGATGTCTAGTCCATGCCCATACACTATGAACAATTAATAAATGCAAAATGTCTTGTTTGCCTTTACATTCCCCATTACACAAAGCTTTGTCCATAACAGGTACCCAGACAGCATCTGCTGAACTTGTTTTTTCACCTAATCATAAAGTACTAGTTTCCCTAAAATTGGAGGTTATATAGATCTTTGACCTGTTATTATCACATCACAGATACAGTCTCAAAATTAGAGGGGGATATTTATCCTTTTGTGACAAAAGTATTGTACCTTTAAAATGAATAAGCAGCCTATTAAGAAACTGATTTTCCTAGGACTGAAGAGGATTTCTGCATTAACATTCTTGGATTTCAATTTTGGAAAGCCTGCAGTAAGTGGAATAGCTTACCTATGAATAGGTTGGTGATAATCCCTCCAGCCCAATCTTTTGTATGCTTGCTAAGTCCAGGTGATGGTTATTTTAGCTGTTTTGTTGCTACACACACACACAAAAGTGACAATTTCTGTGCAGAATAAAACATTCCAACTCCATCAGAAATAAAAAGGAACTTGGAGTGAAACCACAATCAAATTTCAAAATTCACACCCCATCACTGCCAAAGCATAGTGAAAAAGAACTGGCATTTTTAGACTGCAAAGAATTTTCTAGAACTGTATACTGTTGGATACCAAAAACATCTCTGAGCCACATGTAAACATCATTCACTATGTCCCTTAACACATAGGAGAAACAGAGCCTGCAGTAGATGGCTAGAGAGAAAGAGGTACAGTTAGTATCTGAGTTAGCCACATGGAAACCAAATGGATATACCAAAAGCAACTGTGTGGCACACTGAAGTTACCAGCCTCCCACTCCACACAAACCCACAACATCTGTATTAAGTCAGATTCCCTTCATCCATCTGCAAAGTTGTTCTTGTTTAGAAGTGTTTTCCTTTAGGGAAATGTATATAAACTTGGAAAGTGGTCTATAATCTGAATATATACCTTTGAAATATACTGTAGGAGTTTCAGGAAGTTTGGTACAAATCAATTTGAAACAGTATTTGCATAACTAAAAAGCACATCTTATGTTCTGTTTTGCTAATTGGTTAGGTATCTCTTTTCAAATACATATTTTCTCTGTCATCAATTTTTGACAGACAGCATTGGTTGACACGTTTTGAAAATAAAGAGTTTTAATTACAAAGAATTCAGTTATCAGCATGGTATATTTAAAATGGCATACATCTTAAAACGAAATAGCAGTACAAGTTTTTACCCTTTACTAGCTGTGATGAGTTAATTCACTTTTCTGAATCTGGAGTTCCTCACTGGTAAACATAGAAGAAAACATTCCTCTATCACATGGAACTACTTAGTAATTTATATACTATTATACAAATATACTCTCTCATTCAATTAATATTATTTCCCTCTCCTTTCCTCCTTGCTATTTCATGTGTGTGCGCACACACAGACACACACACAGACACACACACACACACACACACTTTGGCTATTCTCCATTAGTAAGAGATCTAAAGTCATGTTTAGTTTAACATGATCTTCCTTAACTGATTAAAAATATCAATAGTGTATAATGCTTCATGGCTATTATTGCAGTCATCAGTTATCACTGTATTGTAGATGAAATGAAGAATCATTTTTAATAACAGGACATTTAGAGTAATAAAGGTGAACTAACTAAGACCTTGCTTTAATAAAGCAATCAGGAACAAAGGACATTGTCTTCACTTTTTTCTTGAAACACTCCTTAGCATTCTGTTAACATTGCATACATGGGAGGGAGGGATTCCTGCTACAATTCCATTTACTAGTTACTCTATTCAAAAATTTCATTTCAATTATTCTCCAAAGCTACATCCTTCTTCTAGATCTGACTATAAGCTGGGTTTATACTGAGACTCAAGCAATACATTGCAACTAGCAAAGACATTTCACAGCTCAGTGTCAGTTTCAAATAGCAGATTTTTTTGTGCCTTGGAATTTATGAAAATGCAAAAGGGGATCCAGACTCTGACTATCTCCACTTCCTTCATTATTGTGAAAGTCATGAGAAGCTCCAAGCCTCCACTGCCACTGCTGTATACAAGTCTTGAGTTGCAAAGCCTTATCCCTGGAGATGGCGATGGCTCTCGTATCTGGAGGTGCACTACATGTAAGGAAACTTCTATAATATTTAACATTTCTATTTCTTCTTATCATTTTAATATACTAAGAAGGAAGAACATAATAAAACAATAAAAAAATACTAGGAAAAAAACCAACTGTCCCAAAAGGAAATCATTCAATGATCCAATGCAAACTTCAGGACAAAAGAGAGAATATTTAAGTGTAGTATCAAAACACAAAAACAAAAAAGCTTTTTTGTAATCTGAAAAGAGTGCAGTAGGGTGTATATCAAATTAAGCAAATCCCTCTCTGCATTTCTAAAATGTATTTGTATCTCTCTTTTTATCCTTTGTATTTGTTTCTCTTTTTCTCACTGTATTTCTCCTTCTGTCTCTCCTTCTCTCTTCCTCCCTTCTCTTCATTTTCCTTTATCTTGAGTGGACAGTGAATAATGCTGAAAAGGTACGTAAGGTGCATCTATGGGTGTCAGATCATGTTGCATAAGAGAAATTCCATTTTCCTTAGGAGACCATATAAATCAAAACCGGCCCAAAGAAAATTAGAAAATATAAGGATAAAATTAATGTTTTCTCTCTGAAAAGCAAAAATTAGTTCATTAGTCAACTTTTGGGGCAGCGTGAAGTCCCAGAGAATGCACAGAAGGACAGACCTTTCAGGTTAACTCAGCCATATCCATTTAAAGTTAGTAGGTTTACTGCATATAAACATCAAACAAGTCTGTGATGAACAATTAAAGCTTTCTCTCCAAGTAAAAGACAAACAAAAGAGAACCAAATAATGGTCCATTTGGGATCTCTTGAGAATAATAATTTACATATTCGTGTTTGCTTTGAAACATAATGAAGTTCTATATTTCAACTATAGTTGTACTTGTTATGCAAATGTAATAAAAAAACACACCATAGTAAATTAATAAAGATCAACATTTATATAGAAAGATCATTAGTGACTAATAGATACACTTGCTTTCTGCTTCCTCTCTTTCTTGAACATCTGTCTAAAGGAGCAGGCTCTGGAGTTTACACTGAGGATGCACAGTTGAGCAAATATTTTCCCCTGGTCCATCTTGTTGGCATGGCAGGGCAAACCCAAATCTTGAAGAGACCACAACATTCTATATATTATGCTCAGGTGAAAAATGCAAACACGGACACCTTGATATACATATCAAAATCCACATTCCTGTCTGTCTCAAAGAGCACTTCCAAAAATAGAAATGTATCTTGGAAGGAAAAAAACGAGTGATAGGCAAGAGCCTTAAACTATTATTATTTCAGTACCTACAAACATCGTAGGAAAGTGAGATTCACTTTCTACTAATACACTGCTTTATTGCACATGCGTTTGACTCCTGAGGTAGAAAGAGAAACAAAATTCAAGGAAACAAGAGAACACAGACAAGTCAAGATCACTGAAGGTGTGATTAATTTCTCTCTGTTCTCTCATGTTCTTAGCCATCCTGTATTTTTCAATCTTCCTACTGTGTCTAAAATGGGGAAAGACAACAGAAGGCAGTTCTATACCTGAGCTTTTATAGATTTGGATGGCAAGTACCTGGAGTGATTGACTGAGGTTCCCAGAGTTTTTGTAAAGTGTATCTATTATCTCTTCATCTCTCAGAACTAAATGAGAGATGGCAGCACCCAGTAGACTAGAGGGCAATCATCATGTTTCATCTTGGGTGGGAACATATCTTGTGTCCTAAAGTAGGTAATGGGCTAAGCAGAAAGCAGTGGAATAAAAATGAGCAAGAATGGGTCTAGTGGCGAGTCACTTCTAAGGTGCAGATCTGATTCTACAGAGCTCACCTCAGTAGGGCAGAAACACATATTCTGGAATAAGGAAGGGAAATAGCAGAAAAGGAAAGTGACTCAAAGGGCAAAATAAATTCCTATGAACCAATCCTTGCTACTTTCAGTCATAGGCACTCATGTGTTCCCTGAAGAATTTCTAGTTTCTCTTAACTAACAAGGCCATGGGAAGGAAGAATCAGGTCATTTTTCAATCACAGAATCATCACTGCACTACAAGAAGCTGTTTATTTGCAGAGTCAGCATCAGACCAATAAATTAGGGTACTCAAATCTCTTTTCAATCAGGCTACATAATATGCACCCTTGGGAAGTACAAATAACTAAAAAATAAACATCAGTGTGTTCCAAAATATAAATGCAGCTTGGAGGGGGAAAAAAAATTCAATGGTCGATGGTGAGATTGGCTCCTAAGAAGCAGCATTTAAAGGACAACAGAGTGAAATTCTGTGACTCCAATGACCTTTAGGACTAAGAATAAAATGAAATGATATTCTTCATACATTCTCCAAATGTTTGCACTAAATTGCATAGAAACGAAGAGCGTTCAGTATGACCGGCCATGGGCGACAGAGACAGGACTGAATGTCACAAGTACATCTGAGTGTGGAGTTTTTCAAAAAGCACATTCAAATAAAATGAGGCCATTGAGGCTGGCAACGAACTGAATTCTTAACAAAAGCTGAAAGAACCATTACATAGCATTAAAGATATGATACATCCTTATAGAAATAAGATAGAATTTGGGGGGGAAGCACTCTAGCGAACTATATTTAAATACATTAAACACAATGATTGTCTTTTTCTGAATGGATTCCTGTGCTCCACAATCTGTTCCCAACCTCCTGTTCCAGCTTGGCTTGGCTTCGAATCGCCTTTACACTATCCTTTCAGTTACCTTGTACTATTCTGTTACCAAACAAGAAATGCATTTCCTCCAAGGAAAGAGCACTTATTCTTTGATTGAAAAGTCTTCCCTGCTACCTCTTGAAACAGTTATTAACTTCTCTGGTCTCTCATGGCATCCCACTGGGTATTTATTCTCTATCCATTCTCTCAAATTTTAATGTAGGACCTTTAAAAGAAGAACCATCCCCTTTTCACCCTGGATTCTGCAAAATAGAATGATCAAATGTATGATCAAATGTGAAATTATTGTTGTCAAGATTGTTCTTAGAAGCCATTTAATTGAGTAATAAGAACGGTATATCCCATTGGTGTCATTAAGGCATAATCTTCCTTAATGAGGACAAGGCTGAATTAGCTGAGGTCTGCTGTTATTGTTGGTTAGTTGGTTGGCTGGTTGGGTTTACAAGTCAGAACATAGTGACAAAAAGTGATGAAATGACTTTTTTAATGTCATTAAACAGCTTGCACAGTAAAACAATCAGAACCTAACATGGTAAATTACTAGCATAACTCATCATTTTTACTTATTTATTTATTTTGCATTGTGTAATTCATGCCCAATAAATCAACAGATCATTTCTGCTCTTTGCAGATTTCATAAAAACATTATAGAAAACGAATCAGAGGATTTTGCTTTCAATAGCAGAACCAAGGCAATGTGCTATCAAGGAAAGAGCCCTGCTTCTGAGGTGGAGTCAGCCTTCAAAACCAGCTCTATCTGCTCTATCAGGCATGTTATCATGAGCATCATATGCTTGCGCTATCTCCCTGGCTCGTCACTTCCTAACCTTCACCCCAATGAGAATATGTTGGAAATTTAACACTGCAATGAGCACATAGTTAACTGTTGACTGGGAAATTAAAAGCTACTTTCAAAGATCTGTATGCACACACGCATTTGGGGGAAATAACGCAGAGTATATTCTCTCTCAAATGAACTGTGCAGCAAATGTTTTTGTTGAAGCAATATCATTCAAGTTCACCATACTGGATATGGTGCCACTTTCACTGTCTCCCCAATTTGGAGTCTCAGGTTCCATATCTTTATTTCTAGTATGAGGCAGCTTTAACAGTTTAGGTTTCTAACACACAGCCAACAGGAAGCAAGCCAAGGAGAAATGTGGGGTGACTCCAAGGTTTCCTTTTCAATTCTCGCAAATGGAAACGTCTCTGAGTATAATAGTGGAAGTGCTGAACCCTCTAACAAGCAACAATGAGAATACTGAGGTTTGAAGTTAGGATTGTCAAGATTTTCCTTCTGAAGATAAGGTTGTAAAGAGACTCCTTATCTAGACAGCACAGAAAACCATTACTGAGTATTTCTTCAACAATTAGCAAGATGACTACTTTTGTCTCCTTCAAATGATTTACCTGTAATTCCGTGGACCTAGACCTTCTTTCTAAATTATTTACATTATGCTAGGGTCCAAGAGAAGCATATCTAGTAAGAATAACATGGGTCCTGGGAACTGAGAAACTAGCTGAAGTCTCAGTTATGCTAAGTTATTACCTGTGTGACTTTGGGCAATTCATTTGCCATTTTGATTTTAAGTTTTCTTATCCAAAAAGGGGAGTTCTAATAGTCATGGGCCATCTGATCATCTGGGTGTGAGAATCAAATGACATTGAATACATAAAATGCAAACTGCTTTTTAAAACAAAAGGAACTTTATTATTATCACTCTACCACATGATAATTATGTATCGCTATTATAATTATCTAATATTTAGTTCCTTAAAAGGAAGTAAGGATATTTTTTTTTTTAAATATTATTTGCTTTTGTCACTACCTGAGATGTAAATGTTGCTCACCCACCCCTGGAGGGGTAAGAAACCATAGTTCTGCTACCAGAAGACCATGTCTGGAAGTCAGAATTCTGTGCCTCAGTGTGTACTACTAAACCCTGAAATTGTTATGGTTCCCTTTTTTAAAACTGGAAACTTCTCTTTAAAGCGAGGTCCCACGGACAATCCCCAAACAACAAATAAGACTCTTACTAATGCCATATGCAGGTAAAGTGCTTTGAGGTTTTCAGACTCTCTTTTGCTCCTTATAAAAACTGGTGCTTCCATAAAGATAAGAACCCATAGCGCAGAGAGAGCCTCATCAAAGACCAGCGGGTCAGCCAGCATCTCCATCTTAAAAGGCGATACCTTCGCACACAGAGAACTTGGTTGATCCCTCAAGATGTGCAATGGTCCCTTTCCTCCTCAGAGTCAGTTGCCCCTTTTATTTTTGTTAACAATGCTTCCCTTTTACTCCTCTCCCTCCGACTAGGAAGTGCGGCCCTGACGCAGACACAATACACCTCTTCATGAGGAAGGCAAATGAGTATGTGCCAGATGGGCCTAGGGGATTACAGCATGTTTCCTGCTCCCACGGTGACTCAATGGGGCTGGAATGAGAATTTATCTTATTCAAGAAGTCAGCTTCCCCTGGCAGAAGTATGAGTCATAGTTCCTGGGTAGAGCTCACTTACCAATGGCATTTGGGGAAGGGACACTCCTTGGATGGATTACAGTAAAGGTCATTCGGGAAAAAAAAAAAAAAAAAAAAAAAAAAAAGCTCTGCCAGAGCCACTGGGGAGGCATCAGCTCTCACTACCCTCAGAACTCCTTCATCTTTCAACAGGAAAACCTCGCCCCTCTCCTTTTTCTTAAAGGTGAGGTAAAACATGGAACCACAATGAATTACCAGTATGGATTTAAATATTTCCTTTATAAAACTAGCCAGTCTGAGTTTAAAAAAAAGTGGAAAGGTGAAGGCATATTTATTCATTAATTTAACATGTATTATTGAGCACCTACTATGTCTCCATGTGTCAATCATTATACCAAGTGTTTGGAGAACAAACAAAATGGACAAATCTGTGCCCTCAGGTAGCTAAAACCAAGGGAGGAAATGATGAGGGAGAGGGGACGGAGGGAAGGAAGGAAGGGAAAGAAAAGAGAAGAGGAGGACAGGTGTTTGGGGAGAAAAAAGAGTGGGGAGGAGGAGCAGAAGAATGGGGAATAGGAGAGGAAGAGAGAAGAAAGAGCTAATGTCATTTAGGAAATAACTGGCATGAAGAAAATTAAAACCAGGTTAGAGGGATTAAAAGTGATTTGCAGTATTGTTTTAATTGAAATGGACAAGGAAGGAAGGAACGTGAGTAGTTAACATTCAACAGAACTAACTCAAAGAAGAACAAATTAAAACTGGGGGTTATATTTAAAAATCAGGACATGGAGTCATTCACAAGCAAATGAGAAACCCAAACAAGTTGGAGAGATGCTGGAATACTAGTGTAGCCTGTCTGTATACTAGTGTATCCCAACTGAATATCACCCTTGTTAAAATATATCTTTCCTCTGTGAAGTCCCAAAGGGCCAACAAGTTTAGAAGTTATCTCTACTTTCAGCTTTGAGCTGCACTCTGTCCTAGTTATACCCCTCCTTTAGAGCTATTTTTGGTTTCTAATACAATGCTTTAAGTGGCATAGAAAACTGAAATGCACCCAGCAAAGATGATCAGGTTGGTAGGAGGGCTCAAATTCATGCCATGTGAACAACAGTTGAAGGTATATAGTGCAGAACACTCGGGTCATGGTTACATAATCACTGATTCAACATCTCTGAAGCCCTCTCACATAGAATAGGAATTAAAGCAAAGATATTCATAGTCTATGGTATTCAGGAGAATTATACATGGGAATCTTTTTCAAATGAGGATCCCCATGTTCTTTGCATTAAAATTGAAGAAACTTTGCATTAACTATTTTCTGTTTCAATCATATAACTGAACTGAAGAAATGTATGAAAATGACAAAGAGAAATTTCTGTTTGTACTAAAAACTTTCTAAAAATGTGATCAATCCAAAAATACAATGGGCGATCACTAGTTAGAAGTTCCAGGGGATGATTCTGAACAGCGATGCTGGAGATGAGAGGAGACCCCAAAACATGCCCTCTCTAATATCAAGGCCCTTCCAACTCTGATTTCATATGATCCAGGTTGATGATGGCTATTCATTTATTCAAACTCAGTAAAGGTCTTGGCTGGCTCCTCTTCTAAAGCAACATTCCAAGAAAGAATGAGTCTAAAGAAAAGTCCTTTCTTTCCCATATAGAAGCATTATGGCAAAAATCCATCTTAAGTTTTTGGTTTGGTTTCTGGTTTGTTTTTAGGGTCTCAGTGGCCTATTAACCACTGAGGCTTCTCCACCGAGGTTTGGGAAACAGACAGTACTACCATTTGTTTTCCCATAGAACCTAGGATAAGGGAAAAGAATCAGTCTTCTAATTGTCTTGAAGGTGATGAACATGTCCTCTGTCTATACACAACAGACCACATGCCCCAAGTGCACTGTGTCCCATGAAGACCAGAGATATCAATGATCCCTCTTATCACCAAATTCTACCAATTCTGTCAAACCTATGATTCTGTGCTACTACAGAAGATAACGGGAATAGACATTATTTTCTTTTCAATTAGTTCTCAAAGAGTGGATACATTGCCCTGAACAAGACTTAAATTTTAATTGATTGTCAAAAGACATTCACTTACCTGAGGCATCAACTTGTAGGATCCCATAGAAGCAGAGACTCATTACACACCACAGAAGTTCCATCCTGTCAACATAAATACAAAGGTAAGGCAGAATACTTGCTACTACTCTCAAGTGTTTAAACAGTAAAAACTAGAGTGTAGGAACGCTGACTATAGATTAAGTACTGCTACAACAGTTTTATGAGACCAACAGGTTTAGTTGTCAGAATCTACCAATTAGAGGGATTTTGTTTTGTCATTTATTATTTAACCTCCAAATTACATACAGATAAGGAAACTTAGACAAGTTGAAGTAATATAACCAAGATCCTTTGGCTAGAAATGGGTGGCACTATGATCAAACACCAGCTGCCAAGTTCCAGAACTCTCTCTTAATCACTGAACTACAACTGCCTACATAAATATATATATTTATATATATATTCATCTTGATGTTTGACGGGGAGACACATTTATAGCAGAGAAATCTATTCTTACCCTTTTTTTGAGGTCCTTGGTCTATTCCAGTGGGGAATATTTTATGATCCAGGTACTTTTCCTTCTTAGTGATGAATGGAAAGTCTAGAAGTCCTGGATTCAGACTTAGTCTGTCGTCCACCACACTCTGAATTTATATTAAGGGGAAATATATAAACCTCATGCCCTGCTGCTCTTGCTCTTCTCACTGGAAGAGACAAATGATGAGGCAGAAGTCCAATTTCTATGATCTCTAGCCTTCCTACTGATAACCAGCTGCAGCTGCCAACTAGCAGGAATCCTGCCCTTGCATCTGGTTGTGTGATCGTTAATGCAGAAGACCAAGCAATTTAACAACTCTGTGAAGTATTTATTTTCCTACTACCCCAGACATGTCTGACCACTGATAAATCCTCTGGGTTTAAAAACACTGAAACCTGGAAATGACTTGGAAATTCCCCGCTCAAGACCTCTGTTTTCTGTTTTGAAGAAAACAGTCATACAAAGATACATACAGAGGTCTTGGGAACTTGTCCAGATTGTTTCTGGAGAGTGACAGAAGGGGAATTTATACCCTCATCAAACTGACAGCTGTTATCCCAAAGAGCCTATGACATAGTTGGGAATGGTACACAAGCCTGTAATCCCAGCTACACAGGAGGCTGAGGCAGGAGGATTGTGTTCAAGGCCAGCCTCAGTAACTTAACAAGACCCTGTCTCAAAGGAAAAAATAAAATGGTCTAGGGATGTAGGGATATACCTCAGTGGTACAATGTCCCTGGCTTTAATCATCAGTAACAACAACAAAAAAGTCTACACCATGAGTTTCATAACCAAAGGGACCCACCGCCTAATATAGCCAAAGAGGTATTCAATAAATAGCATGACCATATACCATCAATTAAATGGGCCACTTTTAAGAATTTTACATAGAAAGAGAAGGTATAAATTGGTACTGCCAAGCAGTTCAGGCTGTGGTCATCCTAAAGGACAATGCAAGCTTCCAACCCATGTCTCCTGTCTTAGCCAAACACCAACAAAAATCTATGGGTCATATCATGCTTCCTTCTCTAGCCTAGTCATACACAAATCACAGGGAGTTTATTATATCACAAGCAACTAGTTTATCTCAGAGATTAAATGTCTCTTTCTTCCCCAAACCACCCCTTTCCAATCCCTACACCATTACCTTATGGACATCTACTTTTCCCCATCAGTCACTGATTTATTCAATAAACATGCATCAAGGGCTAGGGGTAGCTCAGTGGTAAAGCATTTGCCTAACATGTGCAAGGCCTGGGTTTGACCCCGGCACTTCTGAAAAAAAAAAAAAAAAAATTGGAAGGAGCATTTTCTGTTTACAATTTACTATAAACTAACTGCAGGGGCCTCTAGCAAGCAAGATTTAGAGCCTTTTCTAAAGGTACTTCTCTGCAATAGATAAACTCCATTCAAAGCACTTCAATGTCATCAACTATGTTTAAAACACACACATGCACAGGCATTTACGAAAGGCAGAGACTTATCAGACAGAAGTTATAGCACTAGGCAGAGTCTAGCAGGGACTTAAACTGTGTACAAAAAGTACTGCAATACAAAGAAGAAGGTGATAAAAATAGAGTGGATATGATAAGTGTTATTGAAGATTAGCAAGGAAAGCGATTACTGCAGCCAAAGCAGGCATAGACTGAACATAAGAGGTTCTTTCCAACTGAACAAGAACTGGTTTGGTTGGTTAGAACTGAGGTAAAAGTATGGTTAAAAGAAACTCTTGGTGGAGATAATCTTCATATTTTCTTAATGAAAATATGAGACATAAATAGGAGATAGAATATAAAAAACCCTGTTTGGCTCAAGTACAAGGTATTGGAAAAAGACTATAGAAGAATTTTCTGGAAAGCAGAGAGCCTTAGGATCAGAACACAGCAATGCCATGAAGAGAAGACTGAAGACTTGGGACTTTACTTAAATAGCAAATAGGGAAACATTATGATTTTCTGATTAGAGGAGTGATATAATTATCAAGTTGTGCATTATGAAGGTCACACTGTTAGGCATGTACTGGATGGACTGTCACTAAATTCTGTCTTAAAATCATCTTGGGTCCTGGGGCTATCATAGTAATTGCTATCCTCCTAGCTTTGTGTTATCTACAAACTCGATCAGCATGCTACCTATGTCCTCATCCAAGTCATTAATAAAAGTAATTAATAATTCTGCATTAATCCTTGTCAGCAAGAGCAACTAGACAGTTCATTGGAGATTCAGGGCACAGTAATTTTAGCCCTACTACTTGGCTATACTGAAACAATCTGGCCTTCTGAACTGCTTTTGCTTATTTTAAAAACCCATGCACACCTCTAGATTTTCCCAATTTGCTTGTTTATAAGCTGCTGAACTCCTAAAGCAATACTTATAAGACATTCTAATTAGTGTGATTGAGGACCTTAATTGATATTCCCAAGAGTAATTGGACTATGCCAGAGGCAGCAGAGAGGTCACTGAGGAAAGCTAATCCAAAGTAACCTGTGTGCAAACACACATCTAGGATCAGTCCTTCCCTGTGATGAATTAAAACAAAGCACAATGAAAAGAAACGTGATTGAAGGAGATAGTTCTGACAGACTAAAGGTACCAAGGTTAGCAGGAGGCGGTTGGCTGATCTGAAACTCCTCAGAGAATGCTGGTTCATTTAAAATCATCTTGCATTCAACCTTGGAATTTTATTATTGTAAACAGTAATACAATTTTGGTTCTTGTTTCCTAAGGTAAGGGGGTGTTGGGTCCAAGATGGGAAAACTGACAGAAAACAAAGGAACCTGCCTGATAAGGCAATGGCTCCCTGTATCTGAATTACAGTTGAGCTTTAGATTACTGTGTGGGGCCCATCAGATCTTACTCTTGCTTCAGACGTCTGGAACCTACATATAAAAAATTCCAAGCTACACTTTTCTGTGTTATTCATTTTATTTACTGTATGGACATTTCTATACTCCTCCCCTTAGGTATTAGTACTTCTCTCATATTTAATGCCATTGTTTTCTAATGTATCAACTTAGATGCCTACATCATGTAGCAAATATGTATTTAGTTCTGTGCAATCAAAAAAAAAAGTTAATGAGGATTGTTAACATGTGCTCAGCATTGTAACATCTGTCCCTATATAAGGAATTTTCTAAAGTCTGCATTCTCTAGCTTGATGAACTTCAGAACCTCTTTACCTCAGAATCACTCCAATTACTAGATTCCCTGGTAAGACCAACAGGTGATAGGCTGAAGCTAGCTTTGCTGCCCCAAGGCTGGTATTGCTCTGGGTCAACATTTTTCAGCATTTCTTCTCCACGGTGGCATTTCACCAGGCCATAAGATTGATTTCTCCCAGCTTCCCAATTCCATGTATTGCTCCGTATTCATACAGACTGCTTACAGCTTGGAAATGGAATATCCTCCAGGTGGTTGTCAGTTCTCCTTCCAAGAAACCTCATTTTGTACCCTGTAAAATCTTGTTCTAAGTTGATGTCTAGAATGTCTCCCAATGTCTCATGTGTCCAGAGGTAGGCTTTAGGGGAATGATGGAATAATCATGAGGGTTCTAACCTCATTGATGGATTAATCCACTGAGGACTCAATGAACTACTGGAAAGTGGGACCCTGCTGGAGAAAATAGGTTATCAGGATGCACCAGATTTATCTTGTCCCTACTAGCCCCTTCCTGTTTCCTGGCTGCCATGAGCTGAGCGACTCTCTTCCACCATGCCCTCTGACATAATGTTCTGCCTCACCTCAGGCTCAAAGCCATGGCACCAGATGACTATGAACTGAGATGTCTGAAACTGTGAGTCCAAATAAACTTTACCTCCTCCCAGTTGTTTCTGTCAGGTTTTTTGGTCACAGTGATAAAAAGCTGACTAACACAGCCAGATAAACCTCTTGTGGCCATGAAACTGCTATGGCTTGTTTCATTTCTGGCACTGTTGACAGATGCCCTTGGCTATGATCTACCCACTGAAAACCTGGCCATTAATACTAAGGCATGAACTCTAGATGACCATCCCCATGTGGGGTCAACCCTGCTACCACATCACTTGCCAGAGTCCTCCTGATCCCATCCATATATTTTTCCTTTTCCCTTCTCTAATTTACTGAGAAAGTTTGAGTACGTTTTGAATTGGTACAACCTTCAAAATGTGACAATCACACCCTTGAAGGGCACAGCAAAATTATACCATTTTACAGAAAAGGACATAGCATTTATTGAGAAATCAGGATTGTTTTAATCATCAATCTCTTTTCTAGTTCATAATTTTTAAATCGTAAGAGAATCCTTGTGAAGAGTATTTCAGAATCTGATATTTATCAGTAAACAAGTTTTAGCTAAGGAACATGAATTCTTTAATTCTCAGTAAAATGAAGGACGCATATTCTAATCTGTCTTTCTCAGTGAATGCAGCTTTAATACATGTATTTTATATGGCACAACATAACAGCATGTTCTTTTTAAGTATACAGAGGACATTAACCAAGATGGGTCATATCATGTACCATAAATCAAACCATAACAAATTGAAAGTAATTGAGAATATATTCTCTATCCATAGAATTAAACAAGACATCCAAAATATAAAGGAAAGTCTCCAAACACTTCAAAATTTAAAAATATACTTGTAAATAATTCATATGTTAAAGAGAAAGTCCCAAGGAAATTTAGAAAATATTTTGAATTTGAACTAAAATTAAAATACAGCATACCAAATGTGTGCCTAGAGGATAATTTCTTGAACTAAAGAAAAATAAAGAAGAAATATGTCAAGTAGATGATCTAAACTTCCAAGAAAAAGAAGGGAAAGATAAACCAAGCAAGAAAAATGCAGGAAAACATGAGTAGAGATCAAAGAACATCAAAAAAATAGAAAGAAAAAAGTAGAAAAAAAAAAAAAGAAACAAAAAATGGGTTCTTTAAAAGGAACAATAAAATTAATATAGCTCTAGAAGATACACATCACTAATAATAGGAATGAAAGAGGTGATGTAACTACTGATCACAGACTCATTAAAATTGTAATAAAACTATTCTATAAACTCTAGGCACATCAATTCCAAAAGTTGGATGAAATGACCCAACATATCGAAAACTTTAAACTACCAAAATTAAAAAAAAAAGAAATAGACAACCCAAATAGTCCTATAACTATTAAAGAAATTGAAGTGTTCCATAACTCATCTGTAAAGCATCCAGAAAGGAATACAATCTTGCTGACAGCTAGGTATCTAGCCTTGTAAAACCCTAAGTAGAGACCCAGCTAAGTCATACCCTTCTTAGCCTTCTGATTCACAGGAACTGTGCAATAATACATGGGTGCTTTTAAAGTATTTTTTCTAGCAATTCGTTATAGTAGTAACAGAAAATGATAAAAGAGATATACCATATTCATGAATACAAGATTCAACATTGAGAAGATGTCAATATTCCCAAAACTGACATGTACAGATTTTGTTCATTCCAATCAAAATCTTAGCAAGATATTTTTAGATGCAGCTGAGTTCATTCTAATACTTACATGGAAGGAGAAAGGCCCTAAAATATTGGAAACTATTTTTTTTTAAAAAGAATATAGCTGGAGGAAACATATTGCAAACAGCATAATTTTAAAATGTTAAGTCATGAAGAGGTACTTTATGAAAAAGGATATGCAGACTATAAACATGTGAGAAGATGTTCAAATCATTAACCATTAGGGGAATGTAAATTAAAACCACAATGGGATACCATTACACACTTTTCAGAATAAATTTTAAAAATTACTGAAAATAACAAGAGCTGAAGAGAATGCAAAGCAACTGGAACTCCCATACTGGTGGAATATGTAATAGTTTAGACTCTCTGGAAAACAGTTGCAGTTTTATTACATAGTTAAACATCATCTTGCCATACAGCACCACAATCTCACTCCTAAGAATTTTCCCCAAGAGAATAAAAACTATGTTCACACAAAGAGCTCTACATGAATATTTTAGCAGCTCTATTATTAATTGCCTCAAACTGGAAACAATTCAAATGTCATTCACTAGGTAAACAGATCAACAAACTTTGGTGCATTCAATAAAACAGAATACAATTTAGCAAACTTAAGCAACGAGTTTTATATATTGTTATTGATAAGCACTCTGGATCAACCTAGGTTACCTACTGTATGATTCCATTTAAATGACACTCTCAAAAAGGCAGAGCACGGTGGTCAGGATGGCAGGTGAGGGTTACTACAAAGGAAAAGCACACAGGAACAGTATAGGGACACACAGCAGTTCTGTACCCTGATTATGGCAGTAGTTACATGATTCAACACACGAGAAAAAGATTCACACAGCTCCACTCTAAAAAAGGTCACTTCTATTGTATACTGATTAAAAATATATTTTTATGTGACATAATTTTTCTTTTTAAAAAACTGAACAAATGATTTTTGAGCCCTTCTAGGCAGTTTAAATAAATGAAGGCTGTTTTAACCTAAATATGGTTTCTATTTTCAACCTTTGCTTTCAAAATAACAGTCTTGTCATTAAGCACTGAATGTTCCAGAAAAGTCCAGCAATAGACACACAGGGAGAGATCAGTGAACTGCCTCAACTTTTGGCTTACCAAGTCAGTGCTGTTAACCTTTACTGATAGAACAGCAGAGCCAAAGTTCACACCAGAAAATATTAGCACACTCCTCTTAGGTATTGCCTTCCCCCATAGCTTCAAAGTGCTCAGAACTCAGAGAGGACAGATACAACATAATATACCACCTGCCATCTTTGGAAGCTTGGAATAGAATGTGAGCAGATTGATTTCCTTTTGTTCTTTGGTATTTTGAATAGCAACATGCTCTCTGGGGTGAGGGAAGAAATATCATCATGAAGTCCTCTGTCTCATGGGGAGAACTAGAACTGAATTTTCAGAGAGGGAGGTGAAAGAGCAATTTATAAAGAGCACTAAGTTGGAGTTCTATGTTTGCATGATCTTGGACATTCTGAGAAGAGAAGTGGGGCAAATACAGTGACCACTTAGGAAGGGCTATAACCTGCTCACTCCTCATGACCAATTTAAGACTGACATGCTAGGGTTCATGGGTACTTCTAAATGAGTTCAGGAGTAGGTGGAAAAGTTGATGATGAATGATTCCATGTTTGGGGACACTTGAACAGGGGAATGATAGGAATTAATACAACCTCACCATTTGTCATGAGGAATATTATTAATAATTCCTGTGGTGGACCCAGCATGGTCAGGATCATAAATACTATCAATCATGGACTAGTTATTACAGTTTTTATCAAGTGAGATAATAGATGTGAAACACTTGAAACTGAGCAGCAACAGACAACATGAGTTACCATTAATATTTTCAAAGATGAGCCCAAGCAACTTGATCCACATTTACAGTGGACCATTGTGGCAATGTTCATATTTGCCATGTCCTGCTCTTGCATGTACTGGGTCCAGGTTTAGAGCTGTGTTTGCAAAATGTTCAAAGGAGCAAGCCAAAAAGTTAAGCTTGGGCTCTATAACTTCCCGAAAAGTCAAGATTATTGTGATAGACTCTATGATGAAGCCTGACCTTCTGGCCTTCAAATCCTCATTTTTAAAAAGTACAGTAAAAACCTCTGACCTTCCACAGTGATACAGAGGATCAGATGATGCTCCCAACAGGTGAAAAGAGGCTCTGTGAGTATAAATTCTATATTAATACACAGTGTTAAAGTTTGGTGAGGATGCAATAAGTTTGATTTTTTTGTTTTGTTTTGTTTTCCTTAAATTTGAAAGGAGCAAATGGGATGGAGATTTCAAGTCAAAAAGGAAATATTTTGTAACTTAATGAATTCAGATTAGAAAATGTTAATGTTATGCAGACAATAATGGGGAGGGATAAAAGTGAAGCTTGTGGAGTCCGAAAATGCTGATTCCTTGATGATGGTTACTCAATGACACATTTGTTAAAAAAAATCAACAAGTTGTAAATTTATGTATTTTACTGTTAATATTTGTTTCTATAAAATATATAGGACATTTTTGCTTGTTTAAAGTTAAAGGGTGCTTAAAACAACAAGAAGCCCAGTGTGGTGGTGCATGCCTGCCATCCCAGCAGCTTGGGAGGCTGAGGCAGGAGAATCTCAAATTCAAAGCCAGCCTCAGCAAAATCGAGGCATTCAGTGACTCAGTGAGACCCTGTCTCTAAATAAAACACAAAATGGGGCTGAGGATGTGGCTCAGTGGTTAAGTGCCCCTAAGTTCAATCCTTCCCCACGAAATAAAAAACCTTACAGAAAGATACAGAAGAACTTTATATATATCTACACACACGCTCACACACATCTACACCTTTAAACTAAGAAAATCAATTAAGTCCCACACATACTGTGGCATGACAAGGATTTATTCCCAGGAACTCCAGGGCTGGAAGGAGGAAAACTGATGATGAGAGGTTCTAATATTTTTCCTATTTCACTCAGTAAAATTTATCTAGCTCTGGAAACAAACAGGAAGAGGAAAGACAGAAACCACCCCTGTTCTCATGGTGGTTGCAATTCCTAGGCATACAGAAGCCCACCCCGCGAAGCACCTGCCTTCTGAGAGGAGGAAGCAACTCACTGGGGTCCTGTTATGTCATTTGAAGTTCAAGTCCGGAATTCGGTGTAATTACAACAACCACAGACACAAAAGAGTCTTATCACCTTGTAGACCAAGATCCAGTCACTTCCAGTTTAGTGAATTAATTACTTTTCCAGCACAGAAAAGCTTCTTGGTCAACTGAGGTTTTCGCTCCTTAAATTTCATGTAGTGACATGGCCACTAATAACCTCTGTAATTCAAAGGGATGGTTGGAAGATCACAGTCCTGTGAGCCTTGCAAGAGAAAGGCACCTTCATGGCACACTGTCAGAAAGGACACAAGAAAAAATCCTGCAGCCAAGTTTTCATAGATATATCCATCAAGACTGTGCACTCTGGCTTCTGAGTCTAAAGCACCAACCTGTGCTCTCATCAAGCAGTATTTACCGAGCTCCTATTCCATATGCTTGAATAGAAGCTGTGCAGTATACAGAAATAAGCACCCTGTTCTTATAATCAGGAATCTCACAGCTTGGGAGCAGACACACATAAAATAAAAAGAGAGAAAAAAAAAAAAAAAACAGGAAAGTAAATGGCCAAGTTCAATACAATCTCCCTAAATTGCATATTTAAAACTATTGTGTCCTATAGTGAGTACTGCAAATGCTCATGGTCCTGGCCAAGTGTTCTGCCCCTCCACAAAAAAAAAAAAAAAAAAAAATGAGTCTGAAAAGTAATGTATCATATCCCTGAAGATTCACAATAAACATTGGCATTTTAAAGGTTCAAGATAATCTGTCAAGTAAATATTATGGTCAACTTGGTTGAACAAAACATTAACCAAAGTTATTAGACCATGAACTCTTTCTTGGTTGCAATGTAGCTATTAGGGTCCACCTAGAAATATTGATATAGATGGTCAAAGTTCTGAACTGGAAAGGGAGAACCCAAGCCATATATTCCAAATAAATCCTCAATCCACAAGATGCTGCTGGTTTTGCACTTGAGACTGAATTGGCTATCACTGAAAGAAAATGAATCTACCTTTCCCAGCATCTCTCCTAAGCCCTACCTCCCCTCTGCAGTCTTTGCTGGTTCTTTCTTATCTTACCTCCCCCAAAATAACTATTCTTTCTCTAAAACCTGGGAGCAGGTACTGTTCCTCTCCTAGAGCCCTGAGAAAGTTCTACCCTACCTGTTTTGTTTAGGTTCTATCTTATCACCCCTCTTCAGACCAGGACTCCAGGTGTGCATCCACAGCCTGGGGTCTAGTGCTGTTACACAGTAAACAAATATAGGATGACTTCTGGGTGGTGAGAGGAACATGCCCCTAGGACACAGTCAGTCTCTGATCCTGTGTCCATTGGTCACTGTTTAGCTGTGGTCTTGGATTATTTATGCAACCCCTCTGGATACTGGTCTCCTCATCAATAAAGTAGGGATACTAAATTATCACCTCAAAGGATGCTGTGGGGTCACACTGGAAGTTGATGAAAAGACCTCATAAATGGTGAAATGTGATACAAATATGCAGTTTTACACACCTGTTCATAGGTACCTATCCACAGGTGGCTAAGGCTACCCTCAGTAAGCAAGCTCCCCGGGCACTGGGGTAAGCAGATATCACCAAGATCCCATCTTCAGAAATGAAAAATAAATGGATCGTGAAAGCCAAAGTCAGCTGACCCTTCAGAGAGCACACCCTTGTACCATCCCCTTGATTCTGTCAGAAAACCGAGTGCCTTGCTGGAGTTCATTCATCAGACCACAGCAGAACCTCCCCTTGAGTTCAGGGGCTGGAACCCCGAGTCCACTCAGCTCTCAAGGGCTCCTCATGCTCAATTACAAGAGAAGAGGTGGGTTGAGTCCAGGACCCTAGTCCTGACTGTGCCATTAACTCACTGCATGACTTGGGCTGTGCATTTTATTGTCCTGTGCCTCTGTTTCCACAACTAGTTTTATTAGGAAGAGTTAAAGTCAACAATTAAAGTAGAACCTTCACAAAGGACTCAGCGTATACCAGGCTGACAAAGCACAGCTTCCACATCCACACAGTCTCAGACCACTGGAGAAAGCAGCCTGTTTGGCATCCTCCCCATTCCTATCCCCAAACTTGTCCCTGATGCAAAGTTAAGGTCACAAGTCTTATGGGAATTTACATAAGCCAAAAACAAAATTTTTTAAATAATAATAATAAAAGAAAAAGCAAATCCTAAAGAAAATCCCATGCCTCTGTATCTAAAGTGTTAAAAGAAAATCCCCTTTGGAACTAACACTGAGGAGGTCTGTGTGAGTCTGTGTCCCTGTTGAGAAAATTCTATGGCTTCTTTCACCAATTTTTGGGCATCAGGATCATCCTGACAGATGGCAATGTGTACCCACCGATCCCATAGTCTGGGCTGTGACCTCAGTCCACTAGTTACACGGGGAGGGGAGGGGTTGGAGACTCTAGGCGCAGTTCTTTTCATATGCATTTGGCAATTGGTGACTTTATTGCAAAGAAAGTAAGACCCTGCAATCCATCTTACATAAGAATGAAAATGAGCTGGAATTTTATAGTGTTATTACCTACCAATCCATAAACCACTAAAGACTCAAGTGACCCTAATTTCAACAAGTATGCCTTATCTTCACCATACAGCTCCTTACAAAAAACACAGGCCTCCCTCTCAGAGAGGTGTTCAAGCCGTGCTTAATATGAGGTTTTAAAATGCTTTGACAGGCAAATTGAGCAGGAGGGCAGAACATGTACTAAAAAAAATATTGACAGAGAACAATGGGGGGGCGCATTTTGCAGCTGCACTGTAAGCTTTCTGGGGGCATTTTTTCCAGTCCAAGCTGATTAATCATAACTGAGTGCTACAACATGGAGTCCCTATACTAAATACTACAGGATTATACACATCTTACGCTGCCCAGGAATTCAGGAACTCACAACCTAGTAAGGATCTCCAACTTGGATATGACTTATTATACCTTGTGAGCTCAAAAGTCTATTTTTTTAGTTAAACATGCAACTGCTGACTCGGCCACATAATTCCTATAGAACACTGGGCAAGTTATTGAATCTCTTTGTGCCTTATTTTTGTTACAGGGCTGGGGTCTTCTGGGAAACTGAGGCAGCATGAAGGCTCCCTGCCCACCTTCAAGCCCTGATTCTTTCAATCAAGTCTGAAAGTATCAGAGTATCAGGCATGAGTTTATTAGAAGGGATGGGAAAGGGAAAATGAGAGACAGTGGGTTCTCTCAGAGAAGAGAGAGACACTGTGCCTCTTCTGTCATCCAGTTTTATTAGAGAATCCCAGGGAAGTTTCCAGAGTCCCACTGAGATCCACCTCTTGACCTTTGACCGACAGAAGGATGATATCAAACTTTCAAAACCCCACTGCCGTGACCACTCAAGAATACTTCAGCCCATGCTAACTGCAACCTGTTCTGACAGATTTTATGGTTAAGGGGAATTATCCTTACCTCCCTGAATTCTGGAATCTGGTCTGTATAAGTATCACAAAAGTCACCCCTTAAGGGTAACATATGTTCCACATATTGCAGTGCATTTCTCCTGCAGATAACAGGTAGTTTGCTGAGGAATGTGACATTGTGTATCCATTTGAGCCAGGCAGGACTGCAGGTAAACTGCTTCTTGGAAAAGAAAATATGTGGGGGTCAGCACAATGGGCCCATTGTATGGAATTCCCTTAACTTCATGTTCCCTCCATTCACATTTGTCTCTCCCTTATCATTTTCTCCAATTGCAAAATGGGGAGACTAATAGTTCTTACTTCATATATTCATTGAAGAGATTGTATGTGTTAACATATTTCAAAATACCTAAAAGAGTATTTGCTATTATTTTTAAACTGTGCATAGCAGGTTAGCTGTGTTTGCTCATGTCATTAAGTAACTGGATGGGGCCAAGCAACATGCTGTGCAGAAGGAGTCACCTGCATTTTAACAGGGTATGGGAGGGTGAGGGTGATGGAGTGAGGAAAGGGGTTTCCACTGAAAGGGTTTCCACCAAAGGGTGAGGGGTGGGAAGACTCCCTGGAGCTGCAGTTACAGCTGGACTCCAAAAACAGATAGTACTCTGAAATGCCCCCATGCATAAGGAAGAAAGACATCCAAGGCAAAATTATAATACAAGCAAGCCATATTTTTTGCCACTGATCCTAGAACAGAAAGAAAAACATATTGAAAAATGCTAATTAGATGACTATCATCCTGTAGGTATGAAGTCCCTAAAACCACAGAGGAGGAACAGGAATTTTATTCTGTCCATCATTTCAAGGACATGCATTCCTTGGAGCTTCTAATCACATCAACAATGCATGGTTACCACGCTTCGCACTGGGAAGCAGTACTAGTGACTACAGGAGTGAACGGGACATTATGCAAGCAATAGGGCCATGAGAAGTAAGTTAGATTATAATGACACTAAAGATCTATGAATGGAACCCATAGCCATTAGCACAGAAAATATTATTACAACACTTTGCCATTCACAAAGTTTTCTTCACACACATATACATTTAAACTTCTGAAGACTGCCAGGAGTTTGGCATTTCATATAGATCACACTTTGCAGAAATGGTGATTTCCCCAAAGTTCCATAGGTAGTAAATAGAGAAGCCTGTATTCGAAGTGAAACCCCAAATCTCTGGATCTTTCTTTTCACTGTATGTTCCCTCTCTCCTCTTGCTGTTAGTAGTTTAAAAGTTGGTGTTAAGGACAACAAGACCGGAAACACTATTTTCTACTGGAAACTGAATGTCTATCTTCTGCTTAGCAAACAAGCTCGGCATTCATCATGTCCTGAGGAAAATCCCATGTTGCTTCATGCCATTGATCTGTAGCTGTCTCCAACAAAAGGACCTGAATGCCTGCCGTGGCCCTGGGAATTTTAAATAAGAAGTCAATGAGAGATGCTGGTAAGTGGTTCTGTAATTGTCTAGGGGCAGATAAAACCTTGGTGGAATAATAATCATATCAATATGCTGGCTACATGAATGATCCTGCAGTGAATTACAACAGGGTACTTCAACTCCAAAGCCTAGGGTGGCAGATCTGCATAATTAATCTCACTCTGCAATAACCCCACAGGGTCAGCAACATCGGCATTCTGCAGCTAAAATTAATGTCTTATTATTTCAGTCCCCTTTGGTGTTTCTTCGGAGTCATGAAAATAATATCAGATGGAGCAGCTCTGTTGACACAGAAAGGTTTTAAAGGGTTGCCAAGTTATAAAAAAAATTTTTTTTCATGTAAATCCTGGTAGGTAAAGGATGGATTTGATATATAGCCCTAATATATGCACTTACCAAATTCAAACCTCTTGATAAAATTTTATTCTCAGATTACCTTGGACCCATTAAAGGTTGCTTACTGATCCATATTGTCCAGCTTGGGCTTCTACAGAATGATATTGAGAGGTTATATTTTGGTGTTTCACCATCATTTTAAAGAAACACCAGGTCATAATAATTAGGTGCTCTATTAAGCTAAAAAGTTATCATTTTCTATAGGACTTCTTAGGTCCTTTTAGAATGCCAGAGCACACTGTAAAACTAAATTACTTATGAATAATTTACAATTGTCCTCAAACCTAACCGACTTTAGGAATTCTTTCATATTATCTCCACACATTAGGATCCTTGGCACAGTTTCAAAATGCTGACAGAAGATCTTTCAGAAGAAGGGGGTTTGGACTGTGGAAGATATCCCGGCAATAACCCAAGCTTTGAGAAATTTATGGAAAGTTCTCTTGTGGGGTGTAGTCTTCCTGGTTGAGGTGGTTTTATAGTTAAGGGTCATGAATTCTTAACTGGGAAAAAAAAGTGGGAAATTCAAATCAATTTTCTAATTTGCTAATGCATTCCTATGGCCAGTTGATGGAGGAACAGTGGCATAATGACTAGCTAAAATGAGACATAAGACACACTGGTGGATTTCACTATAATGCTGTGCTCCATCAGCATAGCTAATTGAAGGTGATTACACTTCTTCTAGCATTCTGGATACTTAAAGACTAATGTCAAATCTGAATGTAAGACACCAAAGAAAAAGAGTCACAAAACAGAAGGTAGCCTTTATTCCTCCAATTAGAAAAGGATTCAGCATACGAGGGGATCTAGTCAGTAACCCCTTCACCTATGTGACCTTGTATCTGCTAGAGAAATAAAGGGCACTATTATTTTTAATTGTTTTGCTATTTCTGAAAAAGAGAAAGGTGAGCAAATGTGTGTATTCATTAGGCTAACCTAAAATCCAATTGTTTTTAAACGTAATAATTCCTTCCATCCACCAGGGCCTGAAAAGCAGACTGAAATGCTATCCTCTAAATCCAAAGGAAGAGATGTTTACCACATCACAAATAAGAAAGCTATAGAAATAGTGTTAGGTAAGCTTTGGGTGTCAAGGGGACACCTGTAAAGGCTGACTGATGACAAGGACCAAAGCAATCTTCCCACACAGCACATCCTAATGTTATTTCCCGCATGTCCTTCATATGACATTCTGGATGCTCCAGGATCTGACAGCGAACGCCTCTTTCCAGTCCTTTTCTGCACCACTCCTTCTAGTATAACCTGGACTCTCGTCACAGGTTCACTCACAGATGGTGTCATAAATCACCCCTGTGCCTTCCTTCCCCTCTAATCGTTCCTTCTGTCTGCAATGTCCTTCATTCCCTTTCCACCTGCACAAATGCTGCCCGTCCTTCAAGACCTAAACCACTTGTTTCAGGAAGCCTCCCTGCTTCCCTGTGTCAGATGTAATTTCTCCCTTCCCCTTACACCTTTCACTGTGCTTCCCTTATGGTCTGGACAGTGTAATTGCTTATCTTGAACTACAATTAAGTATGTATGTCTTGACTCTTGCAAACAAGACTAACTAACATCTGATTCATTTTGTCTCCTAGGGCGAGCATGAAGCCAGGCACATAGGACATATTCTGGACTACTGATTGAATAATTGCAATCTTCCAAACAGAGTTATTCTACTGGCTGATTCTCAGTCCAGAAAAATACAGTAACTCCTTCATTTGTTTTCCACACCTTTGGCTGCTGAACACTCATTACTTTTCCCAGATCATCTTTAGGGAGGTGTTTTCTCATAAAATTGATCAATTTATGTTCAATAGAATACTGAGACTGCCACCTGCCTTTGTCAGTGTGAGTTGGTTATGCCTCATAATCCATGTGTTTGCATTTACCATGTGCATGGTGACACTGAACAAGAGCTTCTCAGTGAGCTACCACCCAAGTGTCCATACAGGGACTCCTGGGATTGACACTGCATACTGCTTCATTTGGATTCACATTGTCTGAGTCAATATTATTGTAGCTCATTTATCTTTTGACCAGGGTGAAATCCCTTGGGCATGCTGACACTGAACAGAAACAAGAGAAAGTACTCTGCATCTTAACCATGTATGTTCCAGAGGATGACTGTTTGCAACTGACATTTCTAAATCCACCCCCCACCCCTACCCACCCCTACCACCCAAAGCCTTGGAGAGGAAATCACATTTAGAAAGTAAAAGGTGATGGAAAGCTGTAACAGAAAGTCCTTGAGCTCCTTCAGATCATTACTCAAAGTCTGAATTCTTGAGTTTTTGAACCTGAAGCATAACTTGGGAAAGGAAAGTTTGATGAAAAGAACACAAAGAGTGGGGAGATGATAAGTCAAGTCAGGAGTACTTGTGGCAAGGAACCCCAGGAGATTCAACTTTGAGAACAGTATATGTTCATTCACTCAACAAATACCTTCCACATTCCCCTAGGTGCTGGGAACCTTAGCGAACAGAAATAAGTTGTGCTTTGACAGAATGCAAAGTGCTGCTGTTCGTGTCTTATTTTACTTGATAATTCACATAACTTATTCTGAAAGGAATATAATTTTCCTGTTTATGGATGATGAAATTAGGCCAAAAAGGTGACGTGCCTACCTTAAGACATCACAGCAAACAGCAAAACTTGGTTTTAAATAAGGTTCTCTGACTGCAGCAGAAAGTCTGCCATGATTCACATCAGCCTCCCCAACGCCCATGGCAGACTATTAATGAAACATATGAAGGAAGTGTTCAATATTTAGTTTGTGGTGTTTCACAATATGATCTAAAAGATCAATTAAGAAAAATAAAGATTCACTGGAGCAAAGGTCATGGAAAATGCCAAGTCTACATTAGTAAAATGCCTGAATTATAAGCAAAAAAATATTTCACTAGAAAAGTCTTTTTTATTACTTTGAAAGTAATGGAGTGGCACAAATGAGATGATTCTGAGGAAGTGCACTGACTGAGATTGTTTGTAATTAGTGTAGCCTCACTTGCACAAATGGGGGAACCACATGCAAAGGTTTTAAAGTTGATTTTTCCCAGTTAGTTTCTCAAGAAAACACCTTTGTCTCTCAAGTTCTGGGGAAACACAACTTTTCACTTATTGCTCATAGGCAGGACGCCTAGTGTTTGTCAGGGGCTGGGAAGGGAAAATTGGTGTTTAAAGGGTACAGATCCAGTTGGAGAAAATGAAAAGATCTGGACGTGGTTGGAGCAGACAGTTGTACAGCAATGTAAATGCACCTAATGTCACTAAACGGCACACTTAAAATTGGTTAAAAGAGCAAATTGTATTACTCTTATCATGACAAGAATTAAAACAAAGGAAATTCAAACAGATTTTAAAATCATAGTCCATCATGGAGACATTTAATACATTACACAAGGTCAAAGATAAACTTCAGATGAATCTCTGGTTGACCTCAAACTCAGAAAAATAAAGCTTTAATTCTGAACTGCAGTAGTTAAAAATAGTGAAATATAATCTACCCTCTGTAAGAACAAATACAAACTAAAAATAAGAGGTTTAATTCTTCTAGTTCAAAATAAGTGATTCTTACCCCTTATTCTGCATCCTTCCTTTCTCAGAACATTTACTTTAGAACACTTGTAATCGTTAAGGACTTTGTCCTCTCTTTGAAATATATATAAATCCTTTTGAAAACTGGATAGGTCTTTCGTTCATTTCCTGACCTAGGAATGCCTTTTTCAAAAACCTGGGTGCCATCTCTTTGAAAAGTAAGCATCAAGGGAGATTTTGCCCATCTCCTAGTTTCTATGGGAGAATAGGAGCCTAACCTGGGTAGGTATCTGCTCCAAATTCCAAAATTACCTCCTGACACAAAGATAAAAGAATTTTGGTTTTCCTTTGGATAAAGCCAATTACCTAACACCTAACACCACTGGTCACCCCAATTACCAGGTGAAGTTAAGACAGATTGTGAGTGACAAATGATGCTGTCAAGCCTTCTTACTTGAGGACAAGTTATTGTTTACCTTGAAAACAGGTACAAAAAGGATTGAAATTTCTGTCTTTGCAATCTCATAGTGGATTAACTACAATATGCATCACATTCTGATTAAAAGCTCATTCAATAATAAGGCTGTTTTCTTTCCTTTCTACGTTGTGGAAGGAATTTCTCGCATGAAATTTTTGTTGTTAACTTAATTCCCCCAACACCTCCAAGCCTGAAATTTTTATAATTTCCACTACAATAAATACTAGGGAGATAAAACTAAAACACAGATATACATGAGAAAGACCAATTCCCATTATTACAAGTAGGCAGAAAAACCTAAAGGAAAGACGCTTTAAATAATGAGTATTTATGAAAACAAACACATGGCTAATTGTACAGGCAGGAGAGGAAAAAATCTTCTCTGTAGAAGGGTTCATAAAAAGGGTTTGTAAAGGAGTTTAAAAAAAAAAAGAATTGTATGTCTTTGAAGCTGTGGACATCAGAATGGACATCATACAGATATTCACCCATAAAAGAAAAATAAAAAAAAGAAAGAAGGTAAGGTAATAAGTGACCCCTTACTGGAAAGAAGGGAGGAGGGCAGAGAGAAAAGAACACTGAGGACTGGGGAAGAGGAGGAATGTGAGTAATGGCAATCAGAATTCCTCTAATCACTCTTAATGTCCTAATAACCTGCCTGCCAACGTCTTCATATGGACTACCTCCTGGATCTCTGAACAAAGACTTTTTAAAATACGTGTTTGAATTTACCTTTCTACCTTGTTCTTTGGTTATATGTACACATCTTATCTCTCCATTTCATTGTGTGCACCTCGAAGGTTTGAAGGCAAAATAAGCCATGTTTCTTCTAATTCATTTTTGCATCCATTCCAATGCCACAGGCAGAGAACAGATCTAAAATGCATCTTCTAAAAAGTCATGAATAAAAGTAGACAGAAGTATTCAGTTTTGTAATCTTAATAATATTAAAGAAATGGATATAGCAGATATCACATGGTCAAGATTTGACTGCAAAAACACAAAAAGATGGCAAGCCTCTGCTGGGTTTGTTCTTCTGTAAGTCAAATAGTCATCTGTTTTGTTATCTTTAATTTTCATTTTGTTTGTAATCATATATTCATATTTATTTCATTCTATTCCTATTTCTTTAATCTACTTCATTACTGTATTTATTATTTTATTTTATACATTTATTACATTTATTTAGATTTCTTGTCAGTAATAATTACATTCAACATATGATGAGTGATTAGGGACAACACCAGAATAAAACAATAGAGAAAAGTTGACTATTCAATACTAGTGGGATAACTAAGAAAACTGCAAAGCAATATGTAGAGACCAAAAGAGAAGGCAGAAGTGATGGCAATAAGAATCGGTAATGCCAGGGAAAATGGAGAAGATGGGGACATTAAGAGAACGAATCTGAAGACAAACTGAGATGGGAGGCAGAAAAAAACCCTTTGGAATCATGAGGCCTCTGCCTTGTCAAGTCTTTAAAAAGAAAATGTAATCAACTAAAGCAGTGCTATTTTCCTGAGATCAGAAGCACCAAAATCTGATTCTGGGTCTTGCACTGACCTCTGATTCCTGGAACAAAATCACAATCGTGAGTGATACAGATATAACCCTGCTAATAAAGTCTTAATTTAAGGTGTTTTCCTATGCTTTAAACACAATTCTCCGACAGTGAACTCACCTGAGATTCTGAAGGCTCACATTCCCCATATCCTATCAGTGCTGCTTTTCTCAAAGAAGTAAGAGGCAGAAACTGAGATAATAGGTGAGCCCCTCTGTGCCCTCACTGAAAGCACAGGCTTTCTTTCAGCAGCACACACTTAGGGCTCCTTCTGTGTGTAAAGCTCTCCAACCTGCCTTGCAGACAAAAGCTGGAGATAGAGTTTCTGATCTCAAGACATGGTCTTTTAGAATCCACTGACACAAAAGCAATCTAGTGAAAGGCAAAGTTGGAAACCTGTTCTAAGAAAGTATTTCTCAAACAGCAAAGCACATAAAGATGCTCTGAGTACCAGGGTATAATGAAGATTCACATTCTCTAACTCCAGGTCAAGACTCAAGTGCCTGCATTTCCAGTCAACACTTGGAGGTTGCCACTGCTGCAGATCCACAGACCATACAGTGAGAAGGAACAGTGTAAATAATGGGCCCTGACATGCTAAGTTAGAAGTGATTCCTTCTGTCTGACAGCATTGGAAGGTATCATAAAGAAGAACCCACATCTAAACAGGGAAAGAGGCAGAGGTACTGGCATATGTGTCTGTGTGGCAAGTGAGGACAAGAGATAGCAGCGAGTGAAAAGAAAAGGAGGGAAGGGAAAAGGAGAGGCTTTCCAAAAGGAGAAAATAACTTGAGCAAAATTCTGAATGCAGAAGAGTGAATGGGGTATTTAAAGGAAAGTGAGAAATCTGATGAGTATAATCTGCAGAGGAGTAGGCAAAGAATTATGGGAAAATGGCTAAGAGTGATATGCCAGGGGAAAACGATACAGATTTTATGAGTTTGACTCTATTTTTTGTGTAGGTGGAAGGAACATCTGATCACGAATAAGAAAGGCAAATTCCAACAGTTAAAATGAATTATGCAAAATTAAAGAGCCTAGAATTTTGGTCTGGTCTAAAGTTATTCATATTTTACTTTTTGATATTTATTACTGTTATCATTATTCTCCACTATTGCCTCTGTTATTCATAACCTATCCTCAAATGAATAACCTTTCTTTAAATGATACCATTTAGGCCAAAACAAAACATGACCTTTCCCAACGTCCTTGAAAGGTTCATGACCCCATACCCTAAAACCAAGCTGTGATTCAGTGGCACCACAAAGCATTCATATTTGTTCTCAAAACCTAAATGCTTCCAGAAGTGTTTCATAAAGTTATATCCTGAAGACGTAAAATAAATGAGGCTACAAGAGTACACAGGATTTGTACAGTTGCCTCCATGTAAAGACAAAGAGTCGAGTAAATGTGATATGGTAGGAGACAGAGGACTTGCCAGGTGACCAGGAAACTCAAGCAAATGCCAAACACTAATGGGCAGTTCCCTGCCTCCCCTGCCAACATTATCAATAATAAAGAGAAAAGGTATCTAAAGTAAAGGCAGCTAATAAACCCTCTGTCAGTACTTGTTTCTGTGTCTGTGTGAGTCAGTCAAATCTCTACATCTGACATTATTTGGGATAGGTGATGAGTCTCATTTAGCACAAAGCTCCAGGCTAATTCCTTAAATAAGTAAACACATCTGAAAACACACAGGCGCACACATGGAGACCGTGCATAGACACAACCATGTGAGACACGTGATGAAGCAAGGGTTACATAATGTTAGCAGTGGAATCTTGGTGAGGGGGGACATACGTGTTCACCATCACATATTTCCAACTTTTAAAACTTTCCTTAAAAAGTTAGGGGAAAATATTCCTCTTTTTTAAAAAAAATCATATTAGGTAGGAGGTGAAAAAAATATGTCCATTCTCTCCCTTTAGCATTCATCCAATCCCTCTCCCAGCATAATCACATGTGTAGCTACCAGAAACAGATTTTGCCATTTTTTTGTATCTAACTTCATTCATTTTTTTCTCTTCATTTATAAAAAGTGAATCATGTGTGTATCTATAACTTGCTTCTTTCACTTAACATTAAATCATTCATATTTTTCCAGATCAGTTCTTGTAAATATACTTTATTCCTTTCAATGCCTAAATACGATTGTTATCCAGCTATAGAGAATCTAGTCATTTCCCATTGATACATTTTGATTATTTTCAAAAATTTACACTTACACTTATGGTCATTTTCGTTTATACTCAAAAATCAATAGGGTCCCAGAGGATCTCAGTAAAAACCTGAGATGAGTCTATTGCTCAAGATTAACATCTAAATAAGAGGAAAGTGAGACCCCCCCCAAATCAACTTCAACAGTTGAAAGAATTACTAGGCTGTGTCAATTATCAAATAAATACCCCAAACCAACATCTGGGCAAACCAGAGCTCTAAATGGCAACAAGGATGCATCAACTTAAAAAAAAAAATGAAGAACTTTACTTAGGATACAGATCCTCATATCCTCATTCTAACAACTTGGTTATCTGAGTCCTTATACCAGAGCAGAGAAGTAGAAAATGTGGATGGAAGGTAAACTTTTTTTACCAGCAGGCATGTTGATGGGAGGAAGATAGCCAGGATGTTAAAAGGAAACAAAAAATTAAAAACAAAGAAAGCCAGCAATGTGGGGGTCTGGAGTTACTTAGTGTCAGTCCTACATATTTCAGTAGGTCCTGGGGACATCATTATGTGCATGAGAAATAATAGATGTTCAAAATCCTGGCCCTGAATTATGAATGAAAGTATAATTTCTCAGAATACTTGCTATAAGACAGCAGTGAAGTATAGAATACATTTTAGAAAGACAGCCTATCAAAAGAGTGACAAAGAGATTCTTGATCACAGGAGACCTGAGGAAGATTTTGCATCAACCACCACACTGAACTGACAGAAAAACAAAAGCACAAAGATAACAAGAGAGACCCAAGGTCAGTACTTACTGGAAATAATCAGAGCTATAATACAGAATTTGTGATTTTTATTCCCTATACTTGTGGCCACTCCACAATTGCAAAATTGCTAATCAGGGACTGAAACCTTAACTTTCCATAATGGTCTATGACCTAGAATTTACCCATCATTAAGCTTTTTTCAGACAGTAGAAGTTTTAGATTAAGAAATATTGTGATAAAATTCGTGTTTCTAGTCATTTCCCAGCCAACAGAAGTGAGACAAATAGCAGGTATTCATATACCCTGTACTATGCAAAAAAGAGTTTCCCATATTCACAGGGACCTTTGTTGCAGCAAAGACTTTCTAAAAAGAGTTTAAAACAGTGGACTCTTTTTCCTATACAACACCCTGAATTTTCTAGTGTTTTCTTTTAATTCTCTCACACTTTATCTTACCTTCTTATCAAGATAACCTCTAGAAAATCAGAAAGGAACTTATAAGTCCGTCACGTTATTCAGGACACTAGTTGGGAAACTGAAGTCCAGGAAGGAGAGGTGACTTTCATGAGGTCGATAACTTGTTATTGTAAATATAAAACCAGATGTTTTCTGATTCCCAGTTTAGGCCTTTCTTTGATGAAGCCATGCTGCCTCCTAACCCTGAAAGTTCACAAAGAAATATCACTGTCCCTAAAAAAAAATCTCACATCATTCATATCCAGGAGAAGAGTCATGGTTAAGCAGGGAATGGTCCCGGATCAAGACAGCTATTTGGGTCCAGGAGAAATAAGCAGGCTGCTAAAGAAGCTGAAGCTGCTATTCTTCTCATGACTTTGGTGAAGATTTATGGTGTATATGGGAAATCTTGGCCAAATGTCCTACAGGCAGTATTTGATCAGATCCCTAAGGATTTCTTGCAGCTATGAAGTTGTCAACATCTATTTCCTAGAGACTGTTGAACTGACTTGACTGAAGATATCTAGCACTTTCTTAAGTTTCCCTACAAGGAATAAAACTTCATAGTTTGAGATACCCAAACATGATAGATTTGAGCATAACATACTGCGCTATAACATTTCATTTAAAAAGTCGAACGGGATTGAAGATTAGTTTTTAAGTCTGTACATCCAGAAGGGAAAGATCACCCTATTTAATTGAACAGCACTGTCCACTCTTAGTTGCAGTCCTGACCAGTGGAACCCACTGCCAGTCCTCCTGTCTTTTAATGGTCACATTTAAGCTGTTAATCAGCTGCTGATCACTTCCTCCCAGTGTAACATTCCTTGCTTCAAGAACCAATGAAATATCTCAATCCTGATATTAAATCAAAGGACTATCACTTTTTAACAGCAGAGCTTTCAGATTAATAATAAACTAAATTTAAAAGAAAAATTAGGAAGAAAATAGAAAAGGAGGGGGTCCAGTAGGGAGGGGTGGGGAGGGGAATATGTACTCCTGACATTCTGACCTGCGAGTTGCTGTCCTTTGAAAGCAAGAAGCAACCATTTTTAAAGAATCTTTCTCATACGCTGTCAACTACAAACAATATTTTTCCAGGGGAGGCTTGTCTGGTCTGACCTGAACTTGTTTTGGGGTGTGTCATCTTTCCTTCAAGAGGTTTGCCCTGGGCAAGACTGCATGCATTGGGAACTTGAAAAAAAAAAAAAAAAAAAAATTCCAGAGCTGGCAGCCAGTGGGAGGGTTTTCTACACGGATGTGCACCTCCCACGTGCTCTGGTCACAGACACGACTAGGCTGGTAAGAGGGACCAATGAGGGAACCATGCCAGGCCCAGACACAAGTCCTCCATTCTGACACGGAGTGCTGCCAAGAGGGAAGGAACCACATCCTTCCTCAGCCTAAGTCCCCTTCTTAAATTGAGCAGTTGTTCAGAAGGGGGAAGCGCAGGGGGGTGGGGGGAGTGAGGAGGCGACATCACTACTTGGTGTTAATTATAACAAGGGGAAACCTTTATTCCCAATATAAAGTTTCTAAGTGAATTCAAGACAGAATCTCAAGGCCGGAAAGATACTTAAATGTCAGTTTAATTCAAACTCCTTTTTCCAATATTCAAGTCTCCCTGTAACATCCTTGCCAAGTGGATGTCTAGGCCCTTTTTAAATATCTCTAGTAGTGGTGAATTCATTTCCAGTCCAGTTTTCATATGGTCCTGACTGTAATAAATGTGTCAGGATGTTGAGTTAGATTCTGGTCCTCTATAATTTTGATCTACTTTGTCCTGGTTGAGATCTCTAGAGCCAAGTTGGATAAGTGGCCCCATCTTCCTCAGACACCTTTGGGCATTTAATTCAGTGGTGCTGGTATTTGAAAGCAGAATTTCCATGTCTACGTAGATCCCAGGACCATTAAAAAGTACTATTTCCTTACTTACCTCTCTAACCCTTGAAGTGAGAAAAATATACTGAGGAAATGAAAATATCATTAAAATAGGAACAAATGTCATCAACTGAATAAGGTATCTCCCATGTGTTTGAACTTAAAAGAAAGTGGAAAAGAAGAAAAGGAAGCAATAAGAGGCCAGAAACTCAAATGCCCACTGATGCTGAGTTAGTCCAAGATGGGTTTCTAAAGAACTGTCAGACAAATCACGCAGTAACTAAACACCTGTTACAAGATGCTTCGCTGTATATGTAAGCAAATTAGATGGGAGTCATGAGACACAGGGCAAGCCTCAGCACACCTAAGCAAAGCACGATGTTTCACGGCAGGCTGTAGTCACAGACCTGGGCCCAAATCCTTCTCCATATCTGTGCATGCTACTTAGCCCTGCTGAATCTGTTTCCCTATTGGTGAAGAGGGTTAGTAAATCCCTCATGGAATTAGATATGTAAAATAATTTTGTACAACACCTGTCACAGCATAAACACTCAAAGTGGTTGGCTAGTATTATTTTTGTCTTATTATCAGAAGTCTAATCTTTGATTCTCTCAAACTTTTCCCAACATATTTTTCCTTGTAGCAAAAAGAAGGAAGTAGAAAATCTAAGTATCTGGTAGGGAGCAATCAGAAGGTCCATTCTCATGTGAGAAGCAAGACAAGAGAGGGATTTCATTGGTGGATAAGAAGTCAGCAGGCTGGCTATGCCAGCTATGGGCAGGTTCAGCTGGCTCTAAACATGGCATAGTCCTCAATGGCCCACTGGCAAAGCCAGAGCTTTAGTCCTTTGGATCCTGGCAACCTAGTATTCATAGAATACTAGGCATTTTTCTATGCCTCCTGCCAGTCCCCACACTATGTCTCCACATCATTAGCAACAAAAATCCTAGACTCCCCAAAGTGAGATCCTGCGGCAGTCACCTCATTTTTATTTGCCTTAGGGGGTCCCTCTTAGAGAACAAAACACTGCCTGGGTGCCATGAATAGTGGCTACAGTTCTTCTAGTCACTTGCTGCCGTCTGTTGAGATTTCAGGTGATACGGCACTGGATGTGAGCGTGTGAGTGTTTTAAATAAGTCAAGACAAGTGAAGGAGTTCAGCTGTGTCCTGACAGGCAGGAGGGCTGAAGATAAGGTTTTTAAATATGCAGGAGGGTGTGCTGGGAAGTGCTGGCAGGGAAGACAGGAACAGCCTAATTCAAAATGTGTGCAACTCCTAGGGATGTTAAAGTACTCAGGTATGTTTTTGTAAAGGACACTTTCTTCTTTACCTTGAGTTTGATTGGAATCAGTGAAAATACTGCACAGGGGTGAAGAATCAAAAAAGCTAGAACTGTACCATCCAATCACTAGACACCTGCTGCTGGTTGCAGAAAGACCTAACATGTAATGAAGTCCAAACCCCATGGTCATATTTAGAACAGGGATACAGCATGACCAAAGATGTGTCTCAAGAAGATAATCAGGCAGAGAAGTGGAAGTGAGTGACTGAAAGGTGCCCACTGAATAGACAGAACTCCAGCAAGATCTCTTGATCATCCAAGACTAAGTGGCCACTTGATGGTCATCTCAACCTCTGAGCTTTCAGTTTTCTCACTTACAATAATTCAGAACAAACTGACCTTACAGAGCTATTATCAAATCCAGATACAAGAAAGCAGTTCATAAATTACTGGGCACTTGGACAAACACAAGGAATACCCTGACTAACACTCAGTAAAGTCCAAAATCTTAGTAAGGGAAATAAGTATCTTCATCTTTAGAGACTTTGCCTTCCCTCAAATGACACTGATGTGGCCGCATAAGCCAACTTCATTTAGGTCTCTATTCCTATTGCTTATATACTTCCCCTTATTCTTCGCACACTAGGGAATTTTAAAGAATTATCTAGCCATGTCACAAGGGCATTCCAGCCTTGGCTTGCAATATACACTGGCATTTTAATTCCAAGAACAGTCCTGAACAACCATTACGATGACTCTGGATCACCAGCCTTGGTGAGGACAGAATAGAGTTCTGGGAATGCAAAAATTTCCCCTGGGTTATTATAATAGAATTCCTATTATAATTATAATATATAATTATTAAATATAATTATTAATTATATAAATTATATAAATATATAATTATTAATTAAATATATATTATATTATATTATAATATATAATCATATTATATTCCTCACTTATTTCCTCTCTAATCTGCAACATTTTTTCACCAATGCCAGATTTGTCTAAAACACAGATCTGATAATGCCCCCCCTTTGCTCAAGAATATTCAGTGGTTCTCCTTGCCTTACAGGATTAAGTAAAAATTTCTCAAAAGGATATTTTAGGTAGTCAACAATACAGCTTGGGCTCACATTTTTCTTTTCTTCTTCAGTAGTGCTCAGGACTAAACACACAGCCTTGCAAATGCCAGGAAAGTGCTCTGCCAATGAGCCATATCCCCAAATTTACGGTCTGATCTTAGTAATCCCTCATAGGCCATTTCTCAGTTGAACTGGGTCCTCCCTGAGGAAGGCCCTGCTTTCCTCTGTGTTTTAGTCTTGTTCCCTTTGCTGAAGTATCACTTGTGGTGATTTTTTTTTTTTTTTTTTTTTTTTTTTTTAATTTTGAGACAGGGTCTCACTGCATTGCTTAGGGTCTCGCTAAGTTGCTAAAGCTGAATTTGAACTTGGGATCCTTCTAACTCAACCTCCCAAGCTGCTGGTATTATAGGCGTGTGCCACCACACCTGGCCTTCATGGAGATTTTTAACAGTGTCAATGTAGTTAAACTGGGATTACATTTCCCAGGATTCCTGCTCTCTCTGGTTTTGAGTTAGGGCTGGCCTTCAGAGGGCCCATCCAGGCCCTAGGTACTCCTGTAGTTGATGCACACCATCGCTGTTTCCTCCTAGGTGGTAGCAGCAGTCACATCCACTGTTCTTCCAACCTTGCCCGATCCCCCTCCAACCTCTCCAAGTGTGAGCTAAGCAAGTGAGATGCTCCATAGCCTGTGTACCAGACCTCTCTGCAGACCACCCACATCATACAGTGAGGGGCAGTAGAGGTCTGTAATTTGTCCTCATGGGTTCTGGATTGCTCTCTTCTACTTCATATCCAGCTTTTCTTTCTGCCTGTCTGCCAACCACAGAGAAAACAGCCTTCCACAGACCTCTTCACCAGCTCTTTCTCAGGGACTGTGGATAGTGACTTTCCTCTGATCTCCAAACTGCCTCCTTCCAGGTCTTTAATTGCTTATCTTCTCCCACAACTATAGCTCTCTCTGATAAATCCCAAATTTCCACATCATTCATATAATCCATTCATTCATTTCTGCTCCCTGGTTAGACCCCCATTCACATATCACTCCTTCTCACCAATTCTTTATGTCCAAGCACTTTAAGACTCCCTTCAAATGGAACTTCTCATAAACCCTTTCCTGAGCTACACCGTTGTCTCTTTTCTTAAAACACCAAATGCTTTATTATATATTTTTTAATTTGCACTATATACTCTTACACTATTTCAAATATTAAGTACATTGTATTACAAACCCCTGTATGTATCTTATCATTCATAACAATCTATAAACTTACTCTGCAGAGGCTGGGTTTGTGTAATCATTTTTTAATCTCCATATCTCACCAGTGCCTTGCCTCTGTAAGGTTCTCAGAAAATGCTACTGTCCAAAAGAGCAAAGGAATTGTCCCTGTCACTGGTTCCGTTTTTCTGACACAGGTAACTGAAAACCAGAGCTACTAAATAAGATACCACCTGACTTATATGAAGACAGGTTTTAGAACTACTACACTTTTCTGTTCCCCTCACTCAGAGAAGAATCTCTCTAGTCTACTTTCAACACCTTTTATTCTTATCACACACAGAGTTCTAGCAAATTTGTTGCCTGAATTTCTAGTCTACAGTAAAGTAGAACTGTTCCCTGTACATGGAATTGGGAGAAAACAGCTAGAAAAAAAAAAGTGAGCTGAAAAAAAGAACTAGCAGACAGTAAGAGAGAAGAACAGAAAATTTATGAAAATCAGATTGCATAAATTTAAAAGTATACCAGTCTGCAGCCATTTAGTATATGGGTAAATGATCTCACCTCAATAAATTCTAAAGGAATTACAGTCCACTCCAACAAACTGTCCTGAATAACCAAGATTAAGTAATGCCACATAATTTAAAATAATCTCCTTCTGAAATAATTTTGAAAGTAAAACTTTAAAAAGAAAGGCATACACTGAAAATTCACCATTTTTAATTATTCCACAGCATCTCCCATTCTCAGAGGGAAAAAAAATCCAAGGGATATTTATTTCCTCATGCACTCATTCTTAAAATATGTATGAGTTCCAACTATGAATCAGGCACCATTCTCTCCCTCCTCTCTCCTCTCCTCTCCTCTCCTTTCCTCTCCTCTCCTATTCTCTTCTCTCTCTCTCTCTCTTTCTCTCTCTCTCTCTCTCCCGCATTTATGTGTGTGATCCCCACAGCACTGAGGGGTGCGACACTGAGAGGTGACAGGTCATGAGTGCCCTGCCCTTGAATGGATTTATGCCATTACAATGGGAGTGGATTAGTTATTCAGGGAGTGAGTTCCTGATAAAAAGGTCAATTTAGCCCCTTTTCTTTTGAGAATATGTGTGCTTTCTTGTCTTTCTACCATCTGCCTTGGGATAATGCAGTAAGATGGCCTTTCCAGATGAGGACCACTTAACTTTGGACTTCCCAGCCTCCAGAACTGTTAGAAATAAACTTCTGTTCTTCATCAGTTACCCAGTCTCAGGGTATTTTGTTATAACAGCAGGAGATAAGCTAAGACAGTAAATAAGCACCAGTGATTTCTTACAAAGAAGTAAACAAATGCATGCAGGACTCAGTTGGTTGTTACTAGCTTCTTCCAGAGCAAAACAAACTGTCAAATGGAGTGAAGTTTCTTGCCTCCCTCATACAACCTTTGTCTCATTTCTCTGCCAAACATCTCTTCACTGTAGGGGAGGTCCCTGGAGATTCCAAAGGTGCTGCAACCCTGCACAATTTGTTTTTGAAGAAAACTGTAGCAAAACAGAAAAAAATACTTGATTTAATCATCACAGCCCCCAAATGCACTGATGGAAGCAACGACTCTGGCACATTATTTGTTGTTGTTGTAAATTAGGTTTATAACTAAAATTTAAAATTTGCATAGGGATACAATAATGATTAAATGAGATAATGAAAATAACACACTCAGCACAGCTCCAGGCCACAAGAAGCCCTGGATCAATATTTGGTCCTAAACTTACAGTCAGCTCTGTGAATTAGCCTTATTAAGTGTTATCTGGGGCAAAATGTTGGTATTCTCCTGCATTTCCCTTGTCACCCAGGATGCTCAGGGGTCAATGCTGGAATACAAAATAACTCCAGCCAGGCAGATGGCCTGGGGAGAAGAATGGGCAGGGTTTTAAGCGATGCCTGCAGGTGTATCCAATGTTTACAGGGAAGAGACAGGGCAGTCACACAACACCTTTTGCTCCCATGCAGTTCCCCAGAACCGGCTGTTCTTCCTATAAGAGGGCCTTTTAGCATCCACAGTGCATGATTTGCTTTGGGCAATGTGCCAGAATGGGCCCTGAAACAAAATTAACATCACTGATTATGATTGGATCTTTGGCTTTGATTTTTAAAGGGAAGTTAATAAAACAAGCACAACTAGAAAAACTGCCTGTGTATATAACTATAAGCATGTTTGGGGACATTATTTTAGTTCAGAAAAGTAATAAAAAGGGCTCAAATGGACTGAGCACTAATTATGTTCCAGGCACTGTGCTAAGTACTTTATATGCATATTTTATTTAATCCTCACAACTGCCCTATCTTTGTGCCAAGAACACAGATGAGGAAGCAGGTTGAGCTGTTAAGTAATTTGACCATATCCCAAAGGTAGGGAGAAGCATTTGCCTGCCCAGGTTGTCTCAAGTAGAAAACCCATGCTTTTACCATTAAATGCTTATGAAATGATATCACCTGAGAGTAAAGGTCACATATTCATTCACTGATTAAATACACTTACTGAACTATTCCTTCATATAAAGCATCATGAAGTAAGTGGGACAAATAGAGGTGAATAAATATGCAGGGTCACTTCTTATAATCAAAGTGCAGAATGACATAATGATCAAGCTTGCTCAAGTTCAAATATGCTACTGACTGACTCCAGACTTTTGGCCTCAATTTCCTCTTCTATAATATGTTGGTTATAACTACCTGCCTCATAGGATTGTTCTGAGATTTCAAAGCTAATGTGTATAAAGCACTTGAAATGGTGTCTTGTCATATGTTTTCCAGTTATTTTTAACTCCTCTTATGAAGAGCCACTTATGAGATTGACTATATGTGCATAGACCAATAAATAGTTCATGGAGAGATGGCCTTCAAGCAATTTCTTGAAGGGTTGGGTACCATTTAAAAGTGTAGAGTCAGAAAGAAGAAATTGATTTTATATGGAATTAAATTTGCTCACTCTTCAGATTTCAGAAACTGGTAGCTGAAGTTTTATAAGGAAATAACTCTAGGTCCAATGTTTTGGGGGACTGATTACATAAAACACCTACACAAGAACTGTGAAATTTCCAGCTGAATTGAATTGAGCAACAGTGCATACATTTCCTTCCACTCATTGCATTTGGAAATAAGAACAGTCTCGTTTGAGAAAAACCAAAGGAATACAGTTTTCCTATTTTCCCTATTTTTTTTCCTTTGAGACATTCTAAGGGGAACAAGAGGCTATGAATGACACATCAATGAAACCAAAATGTCTTTCTCATCCGTTCACAGCAGCCTATACAAGATCAGAGCAGTCCATCTCCTCTACTTATTAACAAGCTCCTCCATTTTCCTTCACTCTGTTCAAGGCTCCAAATGTGTTAAATCTGGTCACCATCCTGCTTCTGTGCTCTCAAGGGACAGCCTGTCCCACATTATTTATGCAAAATCCAGACTCCTTACCTTGGCCAGCAAGGCCAGTCTGATCTATCCACAAATGGTCACAGGTCCTTATTTCCAGTCTTTCTCTCCTTCCTACACAGACCCAGTCACCTCAGCCATGACCTCAGGTTCACCTCTTTGGCAGGCTTTTCTCTTCATCCAAATGTCACCTTCTCAGAGATGGCCTTTCCTGAACACCCTATCTAAAACTGTCCCTCATCCATATCCCTTCAATGTTGACGTTCGGTCAGTCTCCCATTTCTTCATCCTGAAATCACTTGTTTCTCTTTTCTTTACTTGTCTGTCCATATTATAAATAGACAGACAGGAAATAAATATACATATATATTTATGTATATATATTTTTCCTTTCTCCCAAACTCTCTAAACAACTATAGCATTGAAACAATAAACAAATCACTTCAACACTTCTGTTACCTAAGGCAGTTTCAGATAACTCCAAAACAGACAGATTATAGAGATATGATACATGTACATATATTATCATTTCAATAGTCTATATAAAATAAAACATTTCACATATATATACACATATACCTATATATACACTTATACCTATATATACACTTGTATATGCATGTGTATAAGGGTATATATAAATGTGTATTTAAGAATACATATCAAATTTTACTTCAATATTATAAATATAAATTATTTCTTTATCTAGTTCCATATATTTCTTTCTACTTCTTGAGGATAATTAATCATACTTATATCTATCCATACATTTACTTATCCATCATTGACTTGACTGGATAGCTGCCATTTGCTAGGTAATATTCTAGGCACCTAGGATACAGCAATAATAGATCAAACACATCTGACCTTATAGATTTTGTATTCTAGTAGGAATGAGATAAAAAAAACAACAGACTAAATAAAGTAATTAAATATTATGAGGAATCTCCATCTATCTATCCATCTGAGAGATAAATAGGACACATTTATTACCATTTTCCATTTGAGGGGACTAAAACTGGAGAGCCTAAACAAGCAGTATCTAGGATTCAAATCCAATCCCAAATTCAAAGTCAGGCAACTTTCCACTACCTACTGTCACCATCATTCAGTCCCCTGTTCCCATCATCTCTGTAATTGGAAAACAGACCAAATCTTCTAGAAAAGCACTATTTCTTATGTACTATGATTCTTGAGTCTCTATCATTTCTATAAAGTGAAGGAACTCCTGTATTTTAATGAAAGCCGAGCTTCTTCCATTAGCAGTAAAAACTTAGAAGAATAAAGCAGAAAATTTGCACTCATAATGCTAAAATCCAAATGAAAGCCAAAGATTTTATCCTTTTATGATTAATGGTGACACAGAGCTTGTTTTATTTTTTCAAAATTTCCATTTTCATTTCCCAAATAAATGTACATTTTCCTAACCCAGCTATTTTCTCTTCCCCACTCCCAAAATGGAATCCAGAACAGGTAGGGGGATCTGCAGGTTAGAGAAATGTGGCAGAATCACATCCCTAAGGCAGATAGATGGCTTTATGCATCTGACTCTTGATGCAGTGCTCAGCTGTGATTCTCACTGAAGCCAGTGATACTGCCAGGTGTCTGTGACTTACCATGTCATGTTCCACACGTCATGACGTGTGGATGCCTCTTTTGTGTGGAAGGAGTGAAGTTCTGCTCTCAGTCTTGCATGGTATATCCTAAGGCAGAGCTCAGCAGTCACATATTCATAGCAACCATTTGAGAAAGAATCCTGTCCACACCCTCATTTCATAGGTAAGGAAGGCCCAGAGCAAAAAGCAACTAACCAGAACCAGGGCAGGTGGGCTGAATGGCTGAGGGAAAACTCATGGTCTTACACTATGCTGACTTGGTATTAGAAAGACAGGGTCTGAGGCTCAGTCCTCCTACTTCACACATGATCTTAGCAAATATTTAGTCTCTCTGAGGAACAAAGTATTAAGTAATATTTTGAAAAGTGTGCATGTGTATATAGTAGCCAGCACTTTGAGATTTTGAAGGCTTCAAGTTCTATATAAATAAAAACTTATTGTTTGGACTAGGTCTTTTATTTTCTAAGTCAGTATCCATTTGGACATGCAATGGAATTATTATCATGGTTGTTAATCATAATAAAGTTTAAAACCCTCATGTATCAGGTTTTTAACAAATATTATAATTTAGACTGACACCTACCAAAAGCCTGATGAAATGGAATTTATTATCTTCATTTTACAGGTGCTGAAAATAAGGCAGAGACAGACCAAATAATGTTTCCAAAGTCAAGCCCAGGGGTCAGTATGATGTTAAAGCCAACTACGTTACAGAAACACAATTTTGAGTCACTGTAGCTTCTAATCATACTAGTTTAAGGAACTATTCTATCCATTAAAATAAAAGCATTTCAGATATCAGAATTTATAAAATCACTGATTCTTTTTACTTTTGCCTTTGGAATTGATTGGTAAAGGAGGAAGCCAGTGTGATCATAAAAACTTATATGCCAGATAGGTAGAAGCTATAGGCTCCTGCTGGGCATAAACTAGAAATCAAAGATATCTGTCCTTATGTTCACCTGATGCCAATTATATCAAGTAAAATGAATTCTTCACTACTTTTACAAGTCTTAAGACTGAAGCCTTTTTCAGCTGCTCTCTTCTGTGGAAAGTTCCTACTTTCACCAGGTAATTTATTTATGACACTTGACATTGGCCTTGCTGTCAATATATGCAAGCATGCACTTCAGTGTCAACCTTCACTGTGTTTGTTGCAAAACATCCTTTATTATTAGGTTATAAATGTGTTTTCCCATTATTGAGCCAGCAATGTCCAATCTTTTAGATTCTATAACTCCTTATCATGTGTCTGATTTTGTGAACAAAAAATTAAAGGAAATTAAAATTATCTTATTTGTCTATAGAGGCAACCTTTTGAGAAAATTACTGCTAGGATAAAATAGAGAAAAAAATCAGAAAACTAATTCTGGGCCTGTCTGACTTAGTATGAATCTGTTATCAATTCAGTTTTGTACTTTGTTTGTGCAAGGCACTGTGTTAGGCACAGGACAGGATAAATCATGTCCATGGCTACTTAGGTGCCAATCAAGGACATGAACAGACTACTGACAAATAGAAAAAAATTAAAACAGAGATAGAAGATGTTATAAGCATTTAAGGCAGTTCCATAAACTAAGAAGAATCAAAAAAGAATTTGAACAGCATGTCTGGAAGGAAAGAAGAGAAGAAAAGTAAAAGACAGTCCGAGTAGATATGGCATAAGGACACAGGGAGGGGGCATTTATGATTATGGTTATACAAGTCTTCTGATGTGGTGACCAGAAAATACAGTACAGTGAACCAAAGGGCTTTACACTGAAGCACACACAGGTTCTAATCTTTACTAACTGGATAAACTTGAGCAGACCTTTAAGTTAATCTGAGCCTCAGTTCTTTCATCAGGAAAAGGCAGACAGTAATATACATGTGAGAGTTATCATTGGTGTTTAAATAAAATGACAAGAGTACATGCACCAGTAAATGCTGTTTTCCCTTGCCGTGGTCTGTCTGTCTTGAAAATACATCTCTGGGGCAAAAAACAAGGGTATTTCCTCTTTAGTCCCATTTCCCCCTTTAACCTTGACTTTTTCAGAGAGATGTGATTGCAGAATTTCAGTTGAAAAGAATCTTAAAGAAAACTACACAAGGCACTGCAGCAGAATAACCTTAGAGACCATCTAGTTCAGCTCTCTCACAATTTAGGCCCCAAAATAGAGAGATTCCTCAGGCACAAAGTAATACCAGGACTAGAATGGCAGGATGCAGAGGAGATGGCTAGAGGTCTTAGCCCAGGTCCTCTGTTCTAGTCCAGAGGAAGGACAATTTAAGTTCCTTCCTAGTTCTAAAATGAAATACACTGATGGTCCTCAGCATCATTACTTTCGTTGTGCTATGTGGCATGGGTCATGCTATTTAACTTCTATGAGCATAAGTTTCCTTAAAAAATAAAAATAAAAACAGAATTATTGCAAGGATTGAATAAGATGATGTATGTAAAGCACTCAGCACAAACCATGATGGAGTTCAATAAAGGGTAGCTATTAAATTTTGATGACCATAATTTAACAGACTAATAAATTGAAGGAATTTCTGGCAGAAGAAAGAATTAGTGTTTATTAAATTCTTCCTATGAAAAGATGCTGACTTTTGGAAAAGACAGAGACTAAAGGTTCTAAGGAGACACGAGCATCCCTACATCCTAACTGCAGAGCCTGAGAATCATCCCTTTAAGAGAGCCTCAGGTACCTACCAGAGTCTAGAATTCACACCACTGTAGCTGAGAGTTAAAATAAATTCAGACTAGAAAGGTATCCTAGCTATTCTATCAGCATAAACAATGCACTCCAAATTTTATAAAAATAAGCATATGAGAAGTTAACCTGAATTTATTCCCCAAAAATGTCAGACACTAAATGTTTTGTAACCTTCTTATTCTTTGGTGGTTTTTCTTCCCCCACAGAGCAATTTCCAAAATGGGCAAAGAGCACAGTAGGTGGCTCTCTTTAATATTTCACAGACAAGGCAACAGTGACTCACCAGAACCTACATCTGTGTCACCAGCAAAAGCCTGATGAAGTTGAGCAACAAATGAAACTGTGTGTACACTGGAGATAACCTCTCCTTCCCCTGACTCCTCTCCTGATTTCCTCTAGTCACATTCTGCTTTCCTTACTACACCAGGTAAGATGTACCTACTTTTGGCAAAAGCAAATATATGCTCCCAAATGCCAAAAGCAAGGAACAAAACATTTCTCACAGGACTGCATTTGCAAGCCTGTCTGCTTGCTACAAAGGAAAGAAACCTGATGGCCTGTGAGGAGCCTCTATAGATGAATGGCCCTACTGCCTGGACCAGAAACAGATCTGCTCATCTTGCGACTGAAGTCTGCAGCCATCCGTTTCCACAAGGAGAACTGAGACTCCAAACAAATGATTAGCATCAACAGCAAGGGATGCTTCTGTTTTTTTTTTTTTTTTTTTTTTCCAAATGTTGCCTTTGCATATTGTTCTGCTCCATTCTTTTTCCATGGAATTTGTGAGAGAGCTAAATGAAGCTATGGTCACACATGGCATTTGTTCCTCAATCTTCAGTCTTCAAACTATTACAGGATGGCAGAGGGAAGAAACCACTCTGAACAGGAAAAAATAATCAGACATATTTCTGAACTTTCTGTATTGTATTCATAGTAACCCTTCCTCCTAAGAGTTGAAATGGCATCGCATCAAACAAATGAGAATAAGAAAGTTGCCTTAGAGAGCGTCACTTTAAATTCTCCCTCTCCTGAGAGTCAGCTTCACTAAATTCTACAAAGTCATGTTGAAGGATTGTTCTCTTAGCAAGGAAATACCTACTCTGTGACCAAAAGGATACCTTGAAATCACCAGCCAGATAAGATAATCTAACCTCACCTAAAGTCAACTATTCAAGATCTCATTGGAGAGGTGGCAGGGTGTTACAGGAAAACTAGAAGTCAAAAAGTGTGCACTATATTCCTACGGCTAAAATTTTCAACCAGGTGACCCATGGCAGCCTCTCATTTCTGAGTCTCATTCCAGTTTTCAGTAAAGGGAGACTAGCTAAGAAGAGGTGTCATTTAATGAGCACCTATTTACTACATGTATTTGACATCATTTCACTGAATTTAATCTTCACATAAATTCTTAGAGTAAGCAATTTTATCCACTTTAGAATTGGGTAAAACAGAAGCCCTAAATAGTGAAATAAGTTGCTAGTATCACCCCACTCCTTAGGTACCAGAGCTGGAATTTGAAATCAAGTATGTTTTATCACAAAACATGGGCATCTTACACTATTAATATGCCTGCCATGTCCTTCTCCAGGGCTATTGCAAATAACAAGGAAGATAATATATGTGGGATGCACTTTGGAAATGTTAAAGTTCTATATATACATACAGTTTTGCTAGCAACAAATAATAATGTGTATAAGGAATAAGGATATAACTGGGTATTCTTTCTTCAAAGAACCAGAACCAGAAGAAATTTGTTTTCAATCTCCCCTCTGTCCCCTTGTTCTGACCTTATTTTGAACATTTTCCTTTTCCCCACAAGTCCCTGGTCTCTCAGGCACACGTTCAGATGTATCCCAGCCAGCTCATCACAATGCAAGCACACGGAACAAGCTGACGGAAGCAAGAGATCCCATCCCCTGCAAATGCTTGGTGTGGGAGGTACCTGAGTGGGCACCACTGGACTTTTACCTTCTCTCAAAATGTACCACACCCATTCTCAGGTGCACATCAATACTGCATAGAAATATTATGGACTATGAGGGGAACCAATTATAAATACTAAAGTCAGGGACTAATGGCATGGCCTATAGATAGAACTAAATAACTGTATGACTCAAATAAAATCAACTCTCATGAGCAGGGTACAGGTGTATGAAGAAAGCTATTTAATTTTAAAATAGCAATAATACGGGAAGACCAGTGTAGGCCTGTGTGTGTTTGTGTTTAAATAGAACAAGTTAGTGTCCAGAAGAGAATGAATTTAGCAGCATCCCTGCACAAATATTAGCTGAATAACATAAAGTTGCTTGACTGATCTAAGGGAGCAGGAATAGAAAGCTTAGCACAGCCTATTACAGCTGCAACTTCCAACTTCCTCCTCTTGTCTTTTTTACCCCTCATTAAATTAAAGTTCCTTGTTGTCCATGAAGGATGCCTCAGGTCAGGGCAGTTCACAGGCCTGAGCCTTGACCTAAAAACTAGTAGAAAATTCACATCACTGAGAAATATCAATTTTATATTCCACATCAAGCACCATGATCCAAGTCACATGTGAAAAATGTATATGTATGATATGAATCTATATTGAACCATAGAACCACAATCATAAAAACGAAAAGTTGTACCCCATTTGTGTACAATGAATCAAAATGCAGTCTGTAAAAGTAAAAAAAAAATAAAAGAACTGTTCAAACTCCAAAGAAGAAAACATCCCATTTCCATATTAAAAAAAAAAAAAAGTCACTTGAAGGTAATAAGAAAGCACGGTTCTCAAAATTCAATGTCTTTAGGATTATTATTCAAGAATATTTGCAATAGTTATCATCAGTTTCAACCAGACCAGGTGCCAGGTCAGCCACTGTGCTAAAAAAAATGTAACTTGAATTCCCTGCCCCATTTCATCCTCCCAACTACCCTAAGGACTCACAGTGACCATTATAATCTCCATTTTTGTGACTGTGGGAAAAAATGGTATTAGAAAGATGGGCTAATTTGCCCAAGTTCAGACAGCTAACACATGGCAGAGCTGGAAACTAGGCAAGAACTCCTTTTACAGCTGGTAACGAACCGTGGATCTGACAGCAGAGCAGGGAAATGCTTCCCCTGGTGTCCTGGGTCACAATTTCACAACCAGAGGATGGACGAAAGACAGGTTGGGGTCGGGCTCTTTAAGGAAACAGCAGAAGTTTGTTTTTGTTTTCGATTTTTTTCTAACTCAGTCTCTGATACCCTCCCAATACTTCGAACTGGAAAGGGAGGGACGATATGATTCCATGAAGTCAATTCCTTAAGGAGGAACATCTCGTTCCCCACAGAGCCAACAGCTCCGCTCCCTCCGGGGCTGGGGAGAGAACTGGGAGTACCATAGGAGGACATCAGCACCCAGACGTCCCTTCCCTCTCCCCCAACTCCGCCTGGAGCCTGTGGGACACCCTCAGCAGGAGCATCTTTTCGAGAAAGCAGGTCAGGAAAGGAGAGAGTGAGGCTGCTGGCAGCCTTTAGCCAGGCTGTCATAGCTCGGGGTTGAGAGCGACGTGACACTGAATGGGCATGCTGGGACACACAGCCTCCTATCCTCATTGCTTACATTAGCGCACTGGAGCAAGCAAGGCTCAGGAAGACCAGAGCAGATCCCGCAAAGGACTGAGAACGGGCACAGAAACGCGCGGCCATCCCACGACTGCGTTACTTAATCCCTACACAAGCAAAGAAGGGGCTCTGAACTGCTGGGTTCGAATCCCCGCCACTGAGTGAGCTACCCTGGCCACTGCTTCGCCCTGTGTCTCAGTTTTCCCTTCTGTAAAACAGGAGGATTGAACGAGACCATCTCTAAGAATCCATCTACCCGGAGTTTCTGCGGCAGGATGATTCCTCCCAGTCCTCACTGCAGCGCGAGACTCACCTTTCTTGAGAAGCTGAGCGGGCTCAGCGAAAGCGGCGGGATGGGTGGAGGGTCTCCCTGCACTGCTTCTCTCCGTGCTCCGGGCCAAAGCAAAGCCCAGGGGACCTGGATCCCGGCAGTCTTCCCCAATGAACCTCTTACTTTCCGCCGCACTTTCTTTTTCCCCCTTCGGGGCTCCTCCCCCGGCGCCGCGCGATTGGCCGCGATATCGTGGATCAGGCTCCACCCGCCGCCTTGGCTCGCGATCCACCGGCGTTCAGGGCTTCCCGAGTCTGCGGCTTCTGGGCGGCACAGCGGGCCAGTCCCGCCCGCTGCGAGGAGGAGCCCCGCGGTGCCCGCCTGCGGGCGGATGCGAAGCTGTGCTTCTTCCTCAAGCGCCCAGTCACCGCCTGGACTGGTCTGAGCGCGCGAGGAAGGGAGAGCCGTCCTCCTGCAGCTCAGCTTGGCACGCTGCCAGGCGCCCTGGGACGATTACCCCAGCCCCGCACATACACTATACACATAGACGCAGACATGTGCTCCTTGCAAATTATGGTCTCACAGTTGAGGTCGATGCAACCCTGAATTTTCTTCCCATCTCCACGTATCTCTAGCTGTCATGTAGCAAGGCCATGACAGTCTTTTTGAGCGTCCACCATGTACCAAGCACCGAGTGCAACAGGAGGAAACAGAAAAGCCATCTCGGCAGTCTAGAGCTCTTACTAAAACTGACAGTGATGTGAAGAAGCAACCGGTTGGTTATGACAGAAGACTGCATCTGGATTGTCCACTGGTGAATAATCAGTACTCAGCACATACCTGGAACAAAGTAGGCACTTAGTACATGTGTGCTAAATAAATGAATGAATGAATGAAATAACTAATAGGTTATAGAAGGAAATAATCCCCAAAGAAAGACTTCATTCATTCTCATTTCTCCAGGTTTCAGCAAGAGACTTCTGCTGCCACCCCTCAACACACACACACACACCAACCCCACTCCCCGCTCACACACACCCTCTGGGTGGTAGCTGTAAAGGTGGACCCAGCACAGACCTAAACTAAACTCTTTCCCTCTCTGACTCCATCTTGCATCTTTGCTTTCTCTCCTGAGGTCTCCTGAGTCATTCTCTCCTGCAGTTATCTTGGATTCTAACAGGTCTGATTGACAAACATCTCTATGACCAGAGACACAAAAACTATCCCCAAGCAACAGCGAGCCTTGCAGGAAGATTACCCCATAATGAGGTTCCCCCCAAAATCCCCCATGATGAAATTGTCCCCTAAGCAGGAGCAATTACCCTCATGTTCATGACAGAACTGAAACTAGCCCCTAAGCAGGAGCAATCCTCTCATGATGGGAACAGATTTGCCCCCTTATCCAACAAAACTTCCCCCTGAGCTTTGGAGAACCAGTCCTGAGATAAGGATCAATCAGATCACCGCCTGACCAAAATTCCCAGCTTTGTCAGCTATGCAAACCTTGTCTGCCTGCTCATTTCCATAAAACCTCAAAGTTCTTTGTCACCCCTTTAAGACGGTTTTACGTCACTTGACCTAAGTGTGGCTTCTCAGTATGGCTACATTGATTAAAGCTCTTTCCTACCTTCATACTGCATGTCTCTTTCTTTGGCATCTTGGGACAGGTGGCCAAACCTAGTTCATTAGAACCCCAAAGCCAAAGCCTTTTCCCTAAAAATTCTGGTAACATTTGTGTAGTCATCCCAAGGAGCTTTATAATGTCATTCGTTAAGTAAACTCCCTTCTTTAAGAACCTTCTGTTGCTACCTTTGATAGTCCAATAGGATTTCATCCTGACTGGCTTGCCCTTCAATCTCTGCCCCCATTCTCTGACCAAGGCAATCTGTCAAACTGACTTGTCTCTTCACAAGTGCCTCACTCCTCCCATCCTTGACTTTCTCCCACTCCTCCCACTCCTAGAGCTACCTAATTGAAACATATTAATTTATTTATTAAGGAAATCCAGAGAAAGCAATTAAGGAGAAGAAGTAAAGGCATGTAAAAGAAGAAAAGGGCCTAGGTGAGTGCAGATGAAAGGGGAGCTAGTAGATGCCAGTCTTGCTAAAGGTTCACATTCTGCCCCTGCCCTGGTGGAGCTTAACTCCCCAGGTTGAACTAACAGTGTAATCAAAACTATAGAAAGAGTCACATTATGTCACCTCTTGATATCACTTAGGAAAATGCATCCCAAGAAAGTATTATTTATCTTTGGATAACTGGCATATAGTACATGCTCACCACATTGCTGCTGATCCAAAGAGGAAATAATCCAAACATTCAAAAAGTTAACTTTGTGAAGCAAAAATATTCTTCATTGATTTATTATTCATTCATTAAGCATATCTCAGGCACCAATTTTTGTGTGTCATGTAGCACACTTTCATAGAGTCTACCAAGTAGTAGGCACAATCATGAGGACTTTCCACATGCTCACTTCACTCTCCCATTAACATGTAGGCTACTATTATTATCTCCACTTTATAGATGGAATAGAGAGATGGCAAATCAAATAGCCAAGGTTACAAGCCTACAAGTGGAGAAGTCAAAATAAGAACCCAAGTGGTCAGCATTCATGCTCTTAGACACCTCTGAGCAAACTTTGTACTACCTAGAAGATGGGCAGATAATGGGAGTTCAGAATCAAACCAGAAGGAGTCCTGGACTTTTTGAGAGTCTACTTATAACTTACTGAAAATAAAAGACACATAGACAAATAACGATAGTGGATTGTCATTTGAAGACTGTATAAATGATTGGAAATAAAAATGATTAGTTAACCAATTTGCTGTCAAATTTTTCATATTATGGAAATATATCTATCAGGAAAAAGGCTTTCAACATAATAATCTTGAGTTAAAGTTATGAAGACATATGGATAGTGGTTGAAAGAAATGTGAAAAAATGTTGATGCATTAGGATTATGGAAATATAGCAACAGTTTTTTCTTTTAAATTTTGTTGTAATATCAAGATTGTACTACAAAAATTTAAAACATTTTAAAGTATCTATCACATAACAGGCATTCAAAAAATAATTGTTTTCTGAGAATGAATAAAACTGCATTGCGGTGCAGTGCTTAACAGTGCTGGGTGTATAGGAGACACTCAATGCAACTTCTTTGCAATTGATTAAAGTGTTTGGAAAAAGCATTACTATTTCTTTCTTCCCTCTCCTATTATCCCCACTTTTTTGGCACTTAGGTATGTTTATATGGAGCCTCAGGTTTTTCTAGTTCTTTGAACCCCATCCAGTCAGAATTTTGTCCCTAACAAAATCATAATCATGGTTTCTAATGATATTCGCCTCAACAAATTCACTGGTCAATTTTCAGTCATCATTTTACTTGACCTATTAGCAAGCAGCTTCCACAGTCAATCTATTGCTCCTTCACCTTAGTTCTTTCTGGAATCCATTTTTTTTTTTTTTTTTTTTTTTTTTTTTGTCTATTTCTTCTGCTGCTCCTTATCATACGGTTTTGCTGGATTCTTTACTTCTTCATGATATCTGAAGATAGGAATGTCCCACAGATGAATCTTTGGAGTGATTATATTCCCTTTCTTGGGATCTTATCCAGAGATATAACTTCTAAAATATCTATATGGTAATGATGTGCAAATTTAAATGTACATTTCAAACCATGGACTGTGTATACCAGATCGCCTCCTTTGTTTTCCCTGGCGTGTGTGTATGTGTGTGTGTGTGTGTGTGTGTGTGTGTGTGTGTGTTCCTGGGATTGAACCCAGGGGTCCTTTACCACACAGTTATATCCTCAGTCCTTTCGATTGTCTGTTTTGAGAGGGATTTGAACTAAGTTGCCCAGGCTGGCCTTGAACATGCCTCAGTCTCCAGAGGACAGTAATAGGTTTGCACCCCTGTGTCCAGTCTCATTTCCCTTATGACATTTTGTGTACACCCCGAAGTTTACATGTTCAAAATCAAGCTTTTTTGTTTGTTGGTTGATTGATACTGGTGATTGAACCCAGGGTCATTTAACCAGTGAGCCACATCCCCAGTCCTGTTTTATATTTTATTTAGAGACATGGTCTCACTAAGTTATGTAGGGCCTTGGGAAGTTGCTGAGGCTGGCTTGGACTCAAGATCCTTCTGCCTCAGCTTCCTGAGTCTCTGGGATTATACAGTGTGGTACCATACTGGGTGACAATCAAGCTCTTTATTGCTATCCCTTACCAAACAATCTCCTTTCCATTTCTATAGATTTTCAAGAAACACCATCTTTTAAACAGTGGTAAAGTCAAAACTTTGGCATTATCATTGATTTCACTCTTTCTTTCATTGCTGGTGTGCAATTCATCCACAAACCTTCCACTTCTAATGTATCTGAACTACATCTTGAATCTGAGCACACTATTCCTCTCCTCCACACAACCACTATGGTCTAATACACTGTCACCTCTCTCCTCACTGGTCTCTTTGCTTAAACTCTAGTCCAGAGAATTTATTTCCCATACTTCAGATACCTTTAAAAATGGAAATCAGAACAAATACAGGCTAGTGATTAAGAGCAAGACTCTGATGGCAGACTGCCTTAGTCTAATTTCAAATTCTGTAACATATTAACATAACATTATCAAGTTACTTAACTTCGTTTTCTTCAGTTTCATCCTCTGTAAAATGGGAATAATAATACCATAGTGCTGTTTTAAATTTTAATGATCTTATGCAAGTAAAACACTTGAAACACCTATAAAGCTATGGCACCTATAAAGGGTATGTAAGTATTCCTTGTTATTTTTACAAGAAATAGTACATCATCATCTGCTTTCAAATATTCAGTGATTTCTTATCGTGATTAGGTAAATTTCCAGAGCCCTTATTGTGGCATAAGGGGACTTCCCTGATGCAGCACTACTTATTCCTATAAACCTCTTATCATGTGATCCTTACTACTGTTCAAGCACACTAACATGTTCCCATCCTGGGCTTTTGCACTTGCTGTTCCCTTTTCTCGGAATGTTCTTCCTTCATGGTTCATCCTCATTTCATTCACCTCTTCATTCACATCACTTCTCAACTCTCGCCTTCTCAGTAAAACCCTTTCAGACAATAGCATTACATAATACCTTTTTAATTTGGTCTTAATAATGTTACATTTTAATTTACTTGCTTATTGAATGCCTTCTAACAGGAGTGAAAGCTTCAGCAGGGTAATATGAAGCCTCCCTTCTGAGTGGAGAGTACTTTGCACAAGGTGTTCATTTAATAAATGTTAGATGAGACATGAATTTTGTCTAAATCTTTCATGGTTATACTAAGACCCCCAAACATTAAGTGATGAATGCATTGCTCTTCTCCTTTTATTTTTATTTTTGCAAGACCAGAAAAGTTAAAAGAAAAATAAAACAACAAATAGCTTTCTGGGGCTGGGTTCAGGATAAAGAACAGTATAGAGACATTTTGCTTTGAGTTTTTGAATGAAAGGTAAATGGAAGAACTGAGTCAAGTGAAATAAAGTGTGAAAAAAGAAAAAGTAATTACTTCACCTTCCATATTTTTGATGTCCCCACCTTACATACCTCTCACTTTTTTCTTCCAACCCTCTAGCACTCACATCTGTTCTCAGCTATACCAAGTTGCTCTTGTGGTACTCAGGGGATGTCTTTCCCCACTCCTCCTGAGCCTCTTGGTTCTCAGTATCTCTGTTCCTGATAAAGCCCTTTCCCTTAGTTTTGATTAGCTACACATGAAAAAAAAAAATCAAGCAGACTAAACAAGGCCATGTTAAGGTGGAGATTACTAAACCCTGTCTTGTCAGAAGTACATGCTCATAGCACAGGTATGTAACTATTGAAACTCTAGTTTGGAAGAGGAAATGTGACTGTGTGGTGGAAGCTTTCTTCATTTCTATCTCTCGACCTCACAGACTGGGTTTTGTTTGTCCTGGAAGAAGCGAGGAGAAAGGAGAATTTCTAGATCCCTTCAGAATTTCCTTTATCTGTACAGGGATGGAGGTGAGCCCCAGGAAAAGGCATTGCTTCCCATCGAGATGTCAAAAATAAACTCAGCCAGTAAAACAGATAAAATCTCATGAAAACAGATTTTATTCATAACTATTGACAGTAAAGATATGAGTTCCATTCTTATTTGTGCAGACATTTTAAAGGGAGAATGAAGGAGGGGGAAGGGAAGAAGTTTGAACTCAGAGAAGGGAAATACCGTAAGATTGGTCACTATAAATGTGATGAGGTCAGTGTGTCTGCTAGCCGACTGTCATGGAAATTAGGGTTCTATCCTACCACAGACTGGCTAAGGAGGCCCTATCCTTCTAGGTGGTAGCATTTTAAAGAAAAGGTCCTGGAGACTTGAGAGATTACACTGAGTCATGAAAGATACATATTCAAAATAGAAAGGCCTTTTCAGACATGCTCCAAGAAAGGGAGTCACAGCCCCTTCTCAGGTGTTGGCTGGAACCAACAGCTAGCTCAATCTCCTGACAGTCTTCGGCCTTCTCAGATGGGCATTTTAATGGGGTGGGGCTCATCCTCCAAACACTGTCTTAGGCTTCCAGAAGCCATGCTGGATTGTAGCCAGTTCTCTTGGTGCAGGGGTTTGGAGGGAGCTGATAGGTGCAGAGTGCTGCAGTTCCCAGAGATCAGGAAATACCCACAGTCAGAGGATCAGAATCCCTTTCTCTGAGTTGTTTCTCCTTTCAAATCATTTTCTCTTTTCTTAGAATGCTGTCATTTTAGTGATATTCCCCCCAGTGTCATCAGAGAGGCGTCAGTGACAGGGTGACAGGCAAAAGAATGGTTTCCAAAAGGCATCCTGAGTCTTTCTGGCCTGTGGCTTGATGCTCCTGGAAACTATTAGCAAAGACCTAATTTTCTCTCCTTGTTTTTTTCCTTCCAAACAAAAACTTTGAAGCAAAGGTCAGGATTTTAATAAAGTCTTGGAGGATGGTTATTATGCAATGTTGACTCTTTACTACAGTAGGACATTTAAAGACAAGAACTTTGCATACAAAAAAGGAAAACTTACCTTTCATAGCTCTAACTTGGCCTTGTAAGTAGTTAACACATTTACCAGCTTCCAGACTTCAAACTCCAATCCAACTGAAAGCTTGCTCTTTGGTAGATACCATCGCCTGCATTATCCCATAAGCCAAACCACTGCAATATTCTTTAAGGCAGACCCAATCCAAATTGGTCACCATCTGGTGAATAGCAACCAGTCAGTGCCAGTTAAAATCATGCTAATGTCTGCCTGTTCCTACAGCAACTTGAGTGGACTATGCCATTCCAGCTCTATTTTCTTCTGTGCAGCAACAGGGAGACTGAATGATCCTCTGGCAGCGAGGCGTTTGTATTATTCATCTCTGGAGAAAAATCTTCAAGTAGTCATATGAGATTCAGGCATTTTGTACATGATTCTTTCTCTGCCACTAGCATTGAGCAATTTATCTTTTATTCATTCATTTATTCAAACATGTGTTGAACATTTGCTGTATTCAGGAATGGTGAGCAGTGCTGAGTTAAGGTAGAGATGGCTTTCTTACTATAGGCCAGGAGAAGAGAGAAGACATGAAAGATACCATGGTTACAAAGATTATAGAATACAAGGGTGAAATAATACCTCCTCTTTGTGGAGCAATTGGCATTGAGTATGTGGCATGCCCTTGGATCATGTTATTTCTACCTTACAATAGCTTTAAAAGGCAGAAGTAATCTTCCCTACTTTTAGTGTTCAAAAAACAGAGTCAGAGAAGCTGAATTTCCTAAAGTCACACAGCTTGTTAACATTAAAGCACATTCTAAACCCCAGGTCTAAAAGATTCTAGAACTATACTTTCCCTATCTTCACTAATATCCATAAGAAATTTCAAGTAAAGTACTCTTGGTCTATTGAGAGGAAAAATGACTTATGTTTAGAAGGGATCAAGAAAACAAACAGAAAGGGCGTCGCTAAAAGGGACTCGAAGGAGAAATAGGAATTAAAATTTATCAGGATAAAAGGAGGAGTGAGACCCAATAGGATTCGGGAAGAGCATTCACTCATTCACCCATTCAATTACAACTGCAGCATGATGGGGTATGTGCTTTGGAAAGATGGCATGATATTTCATGTAAGCCCAGAACCCATCACCGAGGAATGGGAACCATGAAGCAGAGAGAATCCTTGACTCCAGCTGGAGAACATCTGGGTGGTACTAGGGAAAAAAGGTGGACAACTCTGTTTGGATCAGGCATCTGTAGAAAAGAAAGAGAGGACATCACTTATGTCACTCAGAGCAAGAACTTTAAGTTACTTGTCCTTGTCTCCCAAAATGGTGCGAGGCATAAGAAATGTTCGAATCAATAACTGAGTTTTACTGCTGCCTTCTGAGAGATAGGGGTTCTCTAAGCATGTGACCTTTGTAAATATTATGTCATCAATAATACTTCCATGAGGTTACTGTTTTTCCCAAGTTCAGAGATACAAAATAATTGAAGCTCCTGGAAACAAAACATCACACAGTTAAGAAGGTTTGAAGTTTGACTCCAGAACTTATGATTATTCTCTACTCTCTGCCTTGGTGTATGTGACAAACTAAAGCAGTACTGTGTTGTTACTACTCATAGTGTTTTAAATAAACATTTTAAGGGGTGGGGATCTAGCTCAGTTGGTAGAGTGCTTGCCTTCCAAACACAAGACCCTGGGTTCAATCCCCAGCACTGAAAAAACAAACAAACAAACAAACAAACACCTCTGTTTAACCTCATAGAAATAGAGAAAGCAATCGTGAAATTCATTTGGAAGAATAAGAGACCCAGAATAGTTAACAATGTTTAACAGGGAGTGTGAAGCATCAGGTATCACAATACCAGACCTTCGACTATACCACAGAGTAATAGTAACAAAAATGGCATGGTATTGGCACCAAAATAGGCAGGTAGATCAATGGTACAGAATAGAGGACACAGAGACAAACCCACATAAATACAGTGCCAAAACATACAATGGAGAAAAAATAGCCTCTTCAACAAATAGTGCTGGGAAAACTGGAAATCCATATGCAGTCAAATGAAATTAAACCCCTATCTCTCAACCTGCACAAAACTCAACTCAAAATGGATCAAGGACCTAGGAATTAGACCCTGCACCTAATAGAAGAAAAAGTAGGTCCAAATCTTCATCATGTCGGCTTAGGACCAGAATTCCTTAACATGACTCCCAAAGCACAAGAAATAAAAATAGGAATCAATAATTGGGATAGATTCAAACTAAAAAGCTTCTTCTCAGCAAAGGAAATAATCAACAATGTGAAGAGAGAGCCTACAGAGTGGGAGAAAATTTTTGCCACATGCTTTAAAGCACTAATCTCTAGAATCTTTAAAGAACTCAAAAAACTTTACACCAAGAATACAAATAACCCAATCAATAAATGGGCTAAGGAAATGAGCAGACACTTCACAGAAGAAGATCTATAGCAATCAACAGATGTATGAAAAAAATTTTAACCTAAGAGAAGTGCAAATCAAAACTACCCTAAGATTTTATCTCAACTCAATTAGAACATCTATTATCAAGAATACAAGCAACAATAGGTGTTGGTGAAGATGTGGGGAAAAGGTACGCTCATACATTGCTGTTGGGGTTGCAAATTGGTGCAGCCACTCTGGAAAGCAGTGTGGAGATTCCTTAGAACACTTGGAATAGAACCACCATTTGACCCAGCTATCCCATACTCCTTGGCCTATACCCAAAGAACTTAAAATCAGCATACCACAGTGACACAACCATATCAATGTTTATAGCAGCTCAATTCACAATAGCTAGATTCTGGAATCAAATGAGATGCCCTTCAATTGATGAATGGATAAAGGAACTGTGGTATACATACACAATGGAATATTATTCAGTCATAAAGAAGAATAAATTATGGCATTTGCAGGCAAATGGATGGAGTTGGAGAATATCATGCTAAGTGAAATAAGCCAATCCCCAAAGAACAAAGGCCAAAGGATTTCTCTGATAAGTGAATGATGGTATATAACGAGAGCGGGGTAAGAGGTAAGGAAAGAATGGAAGAAGGATGGATTGTGAGAAGGAAATGAGGAGCGAGGAGGGGGCAGGGGGAAAGAAGGTAATAGAATGAAACAAACATCATTACATGTATGATTATGCAAGTGGTATAACTCTACTTCGTGTACAATCAGAAATGATAGTTGTACTCCATTTGTGTACAATGAATCAAAATAAAAAAATAAAATACAAAAATTAAGTAAACATTTTAAAGTGCAACATGCATATATAAAATTGCACTAATCATATGTTTACAGCATGATGAATTGTAACAAAGTAAACACAACACATAACTAGGATCAAGATCAAGACAATCATAGTGATAGGGGACAGACAGACCTGAGTGGTGGCAATATGTGGATCTGGGCAGGAGTCTCTGTAAAGTTTCATGGGACCCCTAATAAAACAGGAGGTCAGGAGAGTTGCAATGGTCCTCTCCTCTCTGGGAGGACCACTCTCTCCCTTGAGAGTGTTTCCTTTCCCTCTTCCTATCCTTCAATAAACTCATACATGTTAATCATACGTGTTAATCTGAGTGACAATCTAAAATATTTCTGACTTGATCACAAGAATCAGGATTTGAAGGGGGAGCCTTGGTACTGCTTCAGTTTCTCAGAAGGCCCCAGCACTGTTAACAGTACTATTACTCAGAGTAACAGGCGTGTTACAGCATGTTTTTCCTACCCTCAACTTTTATTGAGGTCCCAGGGAAGTTTCCAGAGAGTCACATCCAGTTCCACCTCTTGACTTGATTAATAGCAGGGTGACATGAGACTTTCAAGTATCCACTGCCATGACCACTCTGGGTCACTTTGGTCCATACTGACTGGTTCTAGTTGGAACCTGTTATTACAGATTTTATGATCAGGGGGAATCATCCTTATCTCCTTGAGTTCCAGGATCTGGTCAATGAAAGGGTCACAAAAATCTTCCCTTTGTGGGTAACTCATGTTCCTCTCATTGGCATTATTTCCGGCCTGCATTTCTCCTACAGATAACGGGTAGCTTGCTGAGGATTGTAACATATTCTGACACTTAGGCCACACAGGGCTGCAGGTAAATTACTTCTTGGAAAAGAAAGCATGTAAGGGATCAGCAGGGTGAGCCCATTTTATAGAATTATTCCTTTATCCTCATGATCCCACCACTGACGTCTGTCTGTCCTCTATCAGTACCACAGGCTATGGATTTTATTTAATACGAGATGATATGAACTTTTACTTAATTTGATAGCACCTTCATTTCTGTTGGTGCACAATGCTTCCTCTCATAGGTTTCATCAACATGTTTTTCTTGGGAACACTAGCAATAAAGTCAAAACTTGCCTGGAAAGTGAGCTAGCTGGTGAATGATACCAGCATATATTCTCCTCAAAGTCAGAAATTGCCTTTGTTAAGCAACAGCATTGAATAAAATAGAATAGATAGTCAAATGGTCAAGTAGTCAGGGTAATGGACACCAATTAAAATTTTTTTCAAATGTAAAGACCACTCCATGAGGTTAACCTGTAGAAATATTCCAAACAACTCCTTTATCCCAAAGGGGTGGGAAAATGGAATTGGGGCAGACCTGAATGGAGTTGAGGGGTAAGTTCAAACTCAAGTGCTAAAAGGGCACAGCCAATTAGAAAGTTACAAATTGATCCAATAACTTTGGTACTTTTCCAAAACCTGAGAAACACAGATTTTAACCAAACAGGTTTTGTACTTTTCCAATACATTTTTAACATGAATTTTGATCAACAACTCTACCCTGAAGATACATCAGCTTCTGGACTAATACATTTAAGTAGAAAACCTATTGTCAGGTCCCCTCTTAACTACTGGGAGATGTGCGTTTTTTCTTGTCACTCAAATCCTAAACTTTTATGGTCCCTCTTTTTTGTCCATGTATTTCATTCTTTGATTTGCTGATATAAGAACCCAGAAAGAAATTGACTGTGAGCTGCTAGGGTCCACCATTAAGAACTGAAGCTTATAGAGACCCCCCCGCACTCCGGTGGAAGTGGAAAATCTAGTTTCATTGTAAACTATGATTTCAGGATTAGAAACATACCTTGGGACTATTAGACCTGGAGCAGATCTAGATGCCTCTGAATGCCAAGCAGCAAAAAGAGAGGTAGCAGTGAGATTCCTGCATCTAATTGTGAAAATATTCTGTAATTAACATACCAGCTTATTGCATATATACAATTATAACCTGTAAAAGTTAAAGCAGTTAGAGAGCCCAGATAAGAGAACACTTGCAAAGATGTAGAGATGTAGAAAGTAGTCTAAACATCACTCACTCATTCTCTGCCTATTCTTGACAGTCATTTTTGCTTTCTGAGTTTCTGGTTCTTTACCTCTACAATGGTCATTAATTCGCAAAATTGCCCTCGAATAGTGGTCATCAGCCCTTGATAGGCACTCACATAACCTGTGCTTTTTATATTTTATTGTGTTTTATATGGTGTGTTTTGCATTTAGCTGTTAGAGATGTTCAAACCCTATGCAGACCTGTGAGTTATGAGTATTGTGTGAGATGAGTCACCTCACTTCAGAAGTGACATGTAAAATTAAAATTTGATATTAAGATGACTGGAATTGCTGATTCCTCAGCTACATTCCAGGACAACTTCTCTAATGTCACATGTTAGTTCAAATACAAATTTGGAAAATTTACAAAATTATGTAATTCAACTTCACAAGAAATCAAATTAAAAACTACATATTGGAAATGTATTTATCAGAAAGATATAATCCCATTATTGTTATCAGAAGAAGTAGTTAAAATACATTTGGTAAAATTTACACATATGTAGCATGTAATATCACTAAAGTACCCAGGAAGGAAAGAAACAATAAGAGATTGATAGTATTTATACATACTTGTTAACTTTAATTAGCAGATAATATTCTTTGCTTATTGAAGACCTGTTTTGATATTGAGACATTTGATATTCAGATATTGACCACAAGAAAATAAATCAATTTGTAACTATAAAATCAATTAAATAATTAAATCAATTAGTAACTATAAAATCCTTTATTGTGTTCCACAGGAAGTGCAAAGTCATCTTAGAGAAACTTCTAGCATGAATGCTTTGTGTGGCAACTGAACATCCTCATGTGCATACTGTGGACTGGAGTCATCCAAGATGACTTCCAATTGGGAAATCAGGGATGATATTATAGAGATGATATTGAGATCAATACTGAGGATTTGTCAAAAACAGAGAGAGGCATGGGCATTGTAGAAGTGTAGAGAGGCATTGTAGAAATGGCAGAGGCAGAAGCAAAGTGACATGAACTTGCACAGCAAACAGACAGGAAATGGTCTGTTTTTCTTGTGAGACTCTATCCCAGGGAATAGGTCAACTTGATAGGAAAACTGATTAGACTATAAACTTAAGGAGGCCTGGTTATTTTAAGACATTGTTTTCTGAAGCCGGGGAAAGTCATTGGAATAAAGCTGAGGAATAAGAGAGAATCGTTCAAGGTCATACAGGTTATCAGAATTAGAGAACAGGACTGGAATTCACATCATCTGAAGTCTGAAGATCTTTTTATTGCCCCCAACTACTCAAATCTGGTCAGTAGGGTCCCAAAAGAATAAGCACTAACATCATACTTAATGGTCCCGACACTTCCTCATAGCAGCCTAAGTGCTTACAAGTGGGATTCTTTTGAAGTGAAAGACAGGAATGACTTTTATAATAAATTTTCCTCTGGTGGCTTCAAGGCCTCCTCCAGGGTAAAGTTCAACTGTGACTTATCAATGCAGAGCAACAGCAGGCGGTAGGTTGGCATCAGGAAGCACAGAAGGGGGTTGCATTAGAAATTGTGGAGGGAATTTGAAATTGGCTGAATGCAATTACCCACACTGGAATTTGGCCAAGGTCTTCAGATTTAATATCACCACTCATCCTGGTCCTTGTAAAGACCCTCTGTGGTCAGAGACCTTAATTTTACTGTTCTTGTAAAATTCATGGGACAACATTTGCCAGCCTTTCCCAATCCAACTAGGACCCTTTGCTTTCTTTTCTTGGCCACGGTGCTTCCAACGTGGCTTTGATTGCTACTGCTGACACCAAGACACTTTCATTGCCCCTGAAGGCCATTTTATTTATCGGTGCTATGTTTCCAAAAGATGCATTTCCCTCCACCAATATGTTCAGCTGGCCACGTAATAGCATAGGCTGACATTTTGGTGACCACTCAGGAGAGCAGCAGATTGTGTAAATTCCATAACTCCAACATGTCAATTGCAAGTTACCTTGAGAAAAAATTATACAGTTTGACCTTGCTCTTAAAAAAAAATCATAGAAAATCAAGTAGAAAGAAAAATCCAATACCACAATTCAGGACGAAGATTGAATTAACAATTATACACATACACATACCATCTTAACAATAAGAACTAAAATTAAAAATGTGTGTGGAGACACTATGGCAGGACATTTGAAAAGTGATAAGAAAATCTTTCAAATTTCAATAGTTAAATAGGCAAATATGTGATCAAACTATGAATAAATAAGGGAAGGTAGTCAGATCCAGAACACATGAAGTGATGTTCTTTACAATTTTGCTAATAATCAAAGAAGTGAAATGCTACATTTTCATGATGCTAATGTTAGTAGACAAAATTCTTTGAAGAAGCAATTTGGCAACTGATTCAAGGTATATTCCCCAAGCCAGAAATTCTAGTCCTGGAAATTTACCTAAAGAAATAATTAAAACAAAGAAAAAAATGGCATAGATATTCATTGCAAAAGAACAATGGCAACCAAAATGTAACTATACCTGTATAAGTATGACTAGAATATATAAAGAACTCCCATAACCCAACAACAAAAATACAAATAACCTGATAAATAATAGACAAAGGATTTGAATATACATTTCAAGGGGCGAATCCCACAGATAATAAACATGAGAAAAATGCTCAATATAATGAATCATCAGGGAATGCAAATAAAAATGAGATAGTTACCAATAACCATTAAGATGTCCAGTATCAAAAAAAGAGAAAAGAATGAAAATAACATTTGTTGTTGATAAATACAGACAGATTGGGATTTCATTTACTCTCAGTACTGTGTAAAATGGTGCAAACTCTATGGAAAAGAAAAGTATGGGTGATTCCTCTGAAAAATAAACATAGAATTACTATATGATTCAGCAGGTCCAGTTCTGGTTAAATACTCAAAAGAATTGAAAGGTTCTGTTTTACTCATGTTCATAGCAGCCCTATTCTCAATAACCCAAAGCAGAAGCAACCAAGAGCCTGTCATCAGGTGAATGGATAAACAGAATGATGTATTACACACATGTACAATGGAAAATTATTCAACCCTATGAAGGAAGTAAATCTGATACATGCTGTAACATGCATGAATCTTGGAAACATTTTGCCAAGTGAAATAAACCAGTCATATAAAGACAAATACTATGTAATTCCACTTAAACAAGAGGTAACTAGGGTAGTGAAATTCACAGAAACATGAAGTATAAAGGTGACTGCCAAATACCGACAGAGGAGAATTAGGAGTTATTGTTTAATGGATCTAGAATTCCAGTTTTTTCAAGATTGCTTGGATAAGAATGTGAATGTACTCAAGTCCTCTACACACTTAAAAATGGTTCAGAGAGTTAACTTTGTGTCATGTGTATCTCACCACAATTTTAAAAAATGGTAGTTTGTTCATGTTAGAAATTAGGAAAATAGGGGCTGGGGAGATAGCTCAGTCGGTAGAATGCTTGTCTTGCAAGCACAAGGCCCTGGGTTCGATGCCCAGCACCACCAAAAAAAAAAAAAAGAAATTAGGAAAATAATTTAGACAATTTGTGGGAGTGGTACCTGGGAATGGAACATATGGTCTCACGGATCTAACACTGAGTTTACACCCCAGCCCAATTTAGTCAATTTGATCAACATCTCATAAAATTATATATAGACATTAGAAATTAAAATTACACATAAACTTTCTTTTATTTAAATTTTAAAATGTAATCTTCAAAACCCTTCTATTTATAGCCACACAATCAATTCTAAAATGAAAAGAAGTGAAGTATTAAGACATTGGACTGCATGCAAAAATCTGTTATTATTTATGTTATTCTACAATGTTATTTGTAGAAGAAATAAAATTGTCACTATATCTTCAAAAAGGGGCTTCAGCGTTTTCTCTTGTGGAAAAGAATTAAAGATAAATATTCTTTTTTCCCATAGAAAAGTGAACACATAAGTAATTTGTTATATATTTGAAAAGAAAAATCAAAACACAGCATTTAGTTCAGTGTATTAAAAAAGCAATAAATAGAAGTTAAACCATGAGTTATAGAAAAGCCCAAGGATAAAAGGAAACTAAGAGTTTTATTTATTACTTTTGTTTTAACAATTCTAGTTATGATTCATTTTTAATATTGTTGTCACAAATGTTTCACTAAACAGTTTTTTCCTTTTACATGTATGATTTTATCTATTTATTTGTTTATTTATTTATTGTGGCACTGGGGATTGAACCCAGGACCTTGTGCATGCAAGGCAATCACTATACCAACTGAGCTATATCCCCAGCCCCCATATATGTTTTTATGATGTTAGTAATGTTCCTTTGTGTATATGTGTTTATATCAAATGTTGTCAAAACAATTTTCTATTGGAATATATCTGCAATTTAGTAATGGACATTAAGAGAAAATGTGTGGTAGATAGTCTTTATAATAAGTAATTTTTAGAGGACATTGATGTTAGCTTTGAATGTTTATTCATTCAATAAATGTACACTCCGTTTTTTACAAGTAGTTTATGATAAATGACATTTAAATCTGATATTAACCTGTGTGCAATGGTTTCTGAGATATTATTGAACAATTTTTCTAACTGTGAAAATGATTTATGTGCTTTGTGATCTCAAATATTCGATGAGGATGGATGAAGTAATAGGAAACAACCATATTTAAATAATTAACACTTAAGTAAAGAGTTCTGTTGTGAAGCAGACTATAGGATAAAGAGAGGGGAAAGGAGCAGAGTGTAAATTTCCCAAAGACGTGAGTTTGTGGAAAATATTGTTGAGGAGTCACAGTAACAAGAGGGGAAAGGATGCTGTCATCAGCCCTGCTGTGATTAGCCACTGTTTCCTGACATTTGCTTATGTGCTGGTGTTCGGACTAGAAAGCTGGTGAAATTTCCAACTCTCCAACTTGTTGACTGTGAACCTTTGAGTGAGTTATCTGAATTCTCTGTGTCTTAGTATTTACAAAAGAAAAAAAGGATACTTGTTTTAGTCAGCATTTTCGCTGCTGTGACTAAATGATTTGACCAGCACAATTATAGAGGAGGAAAGGTTTATTTGAGGGCTCATGGGTTTCAGAAGTCTTATTCCATAGAAGGCTGGCTCCATTCCTCAGGGCCTGAGGTGAGGCAGAACATCATGGCAGAAGAACGTGGCAGAGGGAAGCAGCTCACATCATCAGGAAGCAGAGAGAGAGAATCTTCACTCTCCAGACACAAATATATACTCCAAAGCCACGCCCCAATTCCAATCTCCTCCAGCCACATTCTATCACTTCAACTAATCCCATCAGGGATTAATCACTGATTGGTTTAAGACTCTTACAACCCAATCATTTCTCCTCTGAACCTTCCTGCATTGTCTCACATGTAAGCTTTTGGGGGACACCTCACATCCAAACTATAACAGTATTACAAAACTTCGATCTCAAAATATGAGTTATTATGGGGCTTCAATGCGATAATAAATGTAAAAAAATTACCGTAAGGTCTTGCATATCATCTCTGTACAGAATATAGAAATAACTGCCCTACCTTCTCAACTTCTAACTGGTCTTCTGTCCCAAAGGAATCACAGGAACTTTAAGGGAAATGGTTAGTACTAATTATTGTTCTCCTCACAAACCAAACACAAGGAATGGGGATGTAGCTGAGTTGGTAGAGTGCTTATCTCACAAGCACAATGTTCTGGGTTCAATCCCCAGCACCGCAAAAAAGAAAAAAAAAAACAAAAAGAAACACAATTTCTTACTTGTATGTCAATATGTCACTGACATACATTTATTGATTAACACAGTCACTCAGTAAATATTTTTTGTTTGATCAACATTGCAACAGGAAATACATAGTCTTAAAATGCTTTCCTGATTTATTATGAGAAGACCCAGGTACCAGATGCACAGAAGCTATGGAGTTGGCCTCTACATAAACATCTAAGAAGAAAGATCTCTCCCTGAAACAATTTTTATAATTATAATCCTTTATGTTTATGTGCTCTCTTATGCCTTACAAAGCATTATTATCTATAAAATTCATCCTCTAAACAATGATGTAAGAAAGTTAAGAAGCAGGAATTATTATTCCCCTTGTACAATAAGACTCAAGATGAAAGATGTGCCTTTCCAGGGGCGACACATGCAGTAAAAGCCAGCAAAGGGAACTGATTCCAGGCCTGCCTCACCAGGTGACCCCCTACGACGCTGTTTTGGCATATCTGTCACATGCTTCACAGAGCCTTGTTGTCCTGCCTTTCTTATAGGTTTATAACCATGATTACATGATTGCAAAGCTAGTCCGTATCATTATCACAAAGCTTCGAAATGTTTAGATATGAGCCTCCACCTAGTATTGCATAGAGGTTTAGTTAGACAAGTTGGCTTCCCCTTAGAAAGACACAAAAAGACAATTTTATTAAATTAGTCATCATTATTTCATCTGGGCTCTTCCACCAATACTTTTCACACTCCACTCCTGTTAAACAAGCATCACCTTTGAAGCTCTTTCCCTTGAAGATACACAACTCAGAGGTGAGGTTGTAAAAAAGGGCCTTAGTGCATAAAATGAATGGGTGAAATTGTCTTGTCTGCAAACCAATTAAATGAAGTCGGCATCTCAAAAGGAAAACTGCCACCATCCTTCCGAAGACCATTGACAGCAGCTATCTGACATGAGCACAATTGCTATGTGATTTGATTTCATTAGACCCAACCCCACTGAAACACAAGCCAATATCTCCTCTCCTAAGATGCTCTTATGTGTTAGGCAACATTGGATCATGCAGCTATCATTTTCCTCCCATATGCGGGTCTTTCTTTAAGGAACAGGAAGCAAAAGTGATTCTTTGAAAATGATTGACAACATCATGCAGGGTGTTGTAATCCATGTGCTCTTAATATTAGCCCCATCTCCCTTCTCATGCCTGCAGCAAATCAATCATCATTTGCCGTGCTTCTACTATGTTCAAAGTACTGTGCAAGACACTGTGGAAAAGAATACTCAGAACCAGATGCACTCTCTGCCCTCAATAAATTTTTGGAAATTTATAGGAGGTAAGAACACACAAATAGATATCACAGAAGGAAGATGAGATGAGAGCCATAGAGTGTGAAGGAGTTAGAGAAGTTTTTAAAAAATATCACTCCGATTGGTTCTATCTGGCAAATTGTCTCTTCCATGTATATTCCCTGGCTTTAAACAATTTTGTAAAAATTTAACATCCCACACTCTTGCTCTGTATCCTATGTTGGTTTTCCCTGAATTAATCACCATTAAAAAAAAAGTCTCTTTTTACCTCTTCCATCCCCTCCTCTTGGTTTTGGGAAGAAAGAGGTTAATTCTGCTCATTATCTCCCTACTAATGACAGTCTTGACATCCTTATTGCTAAATTTTCAAAGTAAATAGAAAAAGGTGTCCAATTGTCTGGACTCAAGCTCATGACTTCTGACTTAGGATCATCTCTTCCAAAGGACAATGGAGGAGACAGGACATCTGACAGAAAAACGTGCAGCCCATTACTGCAAGTTTTAAAGGTCAGACTGCAAGTGACCTGCTCTTCTATGTGAATTTCATGATGACTAAAGAACAAATGTTCTGAAGAGATTAGCTGGATAAAATGACTATTATAAACTCACCGTTTATGTATGTCAGGACAAATGGAGCAGTGTAATAGCATTTTTTTTCCTTGAATTTCTTTGAGGTATGACAGAGAAAATTAATTTGAGACTAGAGAATAGGAAGGAAAGTTATAAATTTGGAATTTGACAAATAAGGCATGCTTATACAATGTGCCAAGTCTGAAATAAAAAATGAATGTGTTAGAAAATCCCAAGTCCCTGTGAAAAAGTCTTTTCTATGATTTTTTTTTTTTTTTGCTAGTCAGGCCTTTATCAATTTTTAAATTTTGTGTTATTGTTCTTTTTTTATTGTGCTTCCAAAATTCTGAGTCATGATCACATCATTAGTACTTTTTACCCTAATAGAAAAAAAAAAAATATATATATATATAATGGATGTAGATTTTTTTGAGTTATATATAAGTTAGCATTCAAACATTTTAAGCTCTACAGTCATGGGGGAAAAATGTAAGGAAAGTACTAAAATTAAACAATAGCATTTATATACATTCTATTTACATACACATGAAATGCGTATAGGGCAACTATAAATTTAGGGTGCTGATTTTATATGCATGTATACCCATGTGCACACACACGCACGTGCACCAATCAGTACTCTCACTCTACACTTGTGCTAAACACACTAATACGAACATAGACTACTTTATACAGCACTTTGGTCATCCATTCAAGTTGTCATATATTCCCTTAAAGGTAAATATGAGCATGCAGTACCCATTTAGGATCTAGATGGATCAATCCCTTTATTTCTGTCTAGCAGGTAGTATATACCACCCAAAACACAGTAAACATGTTATAAATATTGTTTGAATGAAATTGAATTAAATAGTATACACTACAAAGAATGAATTAAATCAACACAATGGTTTAAATCTGCAATAAGAATAATTCAAATCTTAAGAGTTTTGAGGTATTATAGTATAAAAAATATATCTGGACACACGAGGCACAGAGGCTAATTGTAAATTTCTGCTCTTACACTAGACTGTTGTGTGTATGAGTGTGTTTTGTTTAACTTCTCCAATCAGAATGACAGTTGAAGATTTGAAAACGTAAACTAAGCAATACGTAAGGGCAACCTAAACATCATGGACACTTGCCATATGTTGCTCTCCTTTACCTTTTCTGTTCTGACCTCATGTTGGCTGTTAATTGTTTGGAAATAATAGCTTTGTTTTCTGTAGATTTTAAGTGTAGAGTCCCTCACTCACTTAAAGAAATATTAAATGCTTTTAAATGATTTTAATATATTCCACCTTCAAATTAGTTCAGCTAACTCTCATTTGTTTTATTCAACAAACATGCTGTTTCCAGTGTTATGGGTGACCATGAAGTATCCTTTATGTGTGAGTGTGTTAACGTGAACTCTTCTTGTCACAGCAACTCAGCTGCTGTGACAGGGGACTGCGATCCAGACTCCTTCCTGTGTGATGGTGTGAACAAATCACCTCTACAATTGCTCTATTCTTAAAATGAGGAAATGAACCAAACAAGAAAGAGAGTTACTTGCTTACTAGAATTTATGGCAAACAATACAAAAGAAAGAGGGGAAAAAAGACAGTTATTTAGTATAGTCGAAAAATGGATTTGATATGGTTTGGATGTGAGGTGTCCCCCAAAAGCTCACATGTGAGACAATGCAAGGAAGTTCAGAGGAGAAGTGATTGGGTTGTAAGAGTACCCTGACAGGGATTAACTGAGTGAAAACTGAAGTGGTAGGGTGTGTCTGGAGGAAGTGGTTCACTGGGCATGTGGCTTTGGAGTATATATTTGGATCTGGCCAGTGGATCTCTCTCTGCTCCCTGATCACATGTGAGCCCCTTCCCTCTGCCACACTCTTCATGATGTTCAGCCTCACCTCCAGCCCTGAGGAATGGAACCTGCTGTATGTGAACTGAGACCTCTGAAATCCTGAGCCCTTAAATAGACCTTTCCTCCTCTACAGTTGTTCTGGTCAGTCCTTTTAGTCACAGCAGCAAAAGAGCTGATTAATTTTTTAAAAATTACCTCTGTCCATTAAGTATTCAAAGTTGAAGCTTTTTTTTTTTTCTTCAGACAATTGTCTCATGGTTTTAAAACTTAGATTTTTTATTATGCTTGCTTTCTAATTTGAATGATTATTGCCTCAGAAAATGACAGTCTTATTCTCATGTGCCAACGCTCTTGTGCATGCAGCCCATTTACATTCACCCCTTTCGCATGTCAGCTCCTTGGTGCTGTGGGCACTGCACAAAATAAGATGTGGTTCCAGTCAAGCTGTTCGCAGCCTAGTAAGAGACAATGAAGAACAAATAAAATCAGGTATTTAATTAGGATATGAGAAGGTAGGGAGTACTGAGTGGAGAATGATTAATTCGAACTGAGGAATCATTGCTTATAATTTTAAAGTAAATAAATTGAAGGTTTCCACACATAATTTTCAGGATGATTGCTTCCTTAGAAAATAATAACACTTAAAAATGAAGCAAATTTACATCCTGCAATACTGCCTATATAAGGTTTTATTCCAAAGTACTGAATCCCACTTGTCTTGATGAGAGAAGAGTCAAATACAGGGAGGGGATTCTGACCCTAACTGCCCTATCCATGACTCCTGTTTCCAATTCATTAACATATCCATTCAACAGTCATTTTTTGAGTGATTCCTTGGGAATAGGTACAGTTCCGAGGGTCAGGGATGACGAAATGATTGATCAGACAAAGATTCACTGATATTCCTTGGAACAATGTCTGATCCTAGAATGGAGTCAGGAAAATACATAAGTGTAGAGCATCTCTGGATACCAGGAAGACAGTACTAAAAAAATTAATAAGGATATGTCAAATGGTTATAGGGAATCTTAAAAATTCCCACTGGTCAAAGTTGGAACTATTAAAACAACCAAATAAAGTAGCATTGGACTGTTACTCAAAGAATAAAATAAATGTTCATGAGCTCATATTGATAAAATGATTGAAAAACTAATAAATTGCTGAGAAGAAACAAATCTCCCATGCACAAGAATTCCAGATAATTACACTGATGTTCTTCCCTCAAGGAGTTAGTTTCCAAGGAAGTGTGGGCCATTCCCAGTGTTTCCCGCCCCCTCCACCCAAAGAATATAGTACATAAAGAGAAAAAGAAGCAAGATGACAGAGAAATTTGACAAACACCATGTCAGCCAGGCCATCATTGAGGTCAATATCACTAGCTATAATTCATACTGAAAGTATTTGCATTTTATATGAGGTAATAAAATGGTACTTTACCTCTGAACTTCTTCTCCAAAACCTGTAACCTCAGTCTGACCATGAGAAAAACATCGGACAACTTCTAATAAAGGGCATCCTGTAACATATGTGACCAATGCTTCTCCAAACTGTCAAAGCATCAAAAGTAGGAACAGTCTTAAAAATTATTATTATACACAAGAGAAACTAAAGGAGACATGACAACGTAATGTAATATAGTATTCTGGATAGATTCTTGGAATAGAAAAAGGGAACTGGGAAAAAGACTGAAGAAAATGGAATAAGCCATGGAAATTTTTTTAGCAACAATATATCAATATTGGTTCATTAACTGTGACAAATGTACCATGGTAAAGTAAGTTGTTGAGAATGGGGGGAACTAGTGCCAGATATGCAGAAACTGTACTGTCTCCTGAATTTTTCTTAAGATATAAAGCTGTCCTAAAAATTAAACTTTAAAGAATGTCTCCACTTAATAGTGTTCACTAATTTATGTAAAATAAATTATAAAATATATAGTATGTAAGAAGAAGTTCTGGTAAGGAGAATAAAGCAGAAAAAAGAGAGTTTGAAGGGTAGCATAATTTAATATACAATAGCCAGAGAAAGTCTACTTGAGAGACTGATATTTGAAAAAAGACTCAAAGGAGGTAAGGTATGTAGCTAATTGGAAAAATCATGGAACTAATTGGAAAAGAGATCCAGGATGAAATAGCAAGTGCCAAGGTCCTGAGGTATGCATAATCTCACCATATTTGAGGAATAGCAGATCCAGAGGGACTGCAATAGAGTGGACAATGGGAAGAGGAGTAGAATGTTCAGTGAGGAATTCAGTGGTTGGCTTGATCACATAGGGCCTTTTAGTTATTGTAAAGCATTTTTTTCATACTGAAAGTGGGATAGGAAGCTTCTGGTGGATGTTAAGCGAAAATTAACATGAGTTGATCTATTTTTTAGTGGGATCTCTTTGAGTGTTGTATGGATCATAGACTGCAGGAGGAAAGACAGAGCGTGGGACCATGAGGCCACTGCAATAATCTAGGTGAGAGACAAAGGTGGTTTGGGCTAAGGATGTAGAGGCATAAGTGGTGAGATGTTGTCAGTTCTGGGTGAATCCGAATGTGGACTTTCTGAGTGTTTGAATGAAAGATATGAGGGAAAGACTCCAAGGAACAACAACAAGGATATAGCAATCATTAGCTAAAGATAGAAAAATGAGAAAAGGAGTGGGTTCGTGGTAGTAGATGAGAAGCTCATCATCGAGTTTATTTTCTTCCACCTCCCAAATATATCTCAGATTTGTCTTTTTGTTATCTCCACTGCTTGTCCTCTCATCAAATATCCCCCAGCCTACTAACTGGACTCTGTTCCATTCTTGCCCTCCTATATGCATTCTCTTCTAAAAATGACTAGGATCTTTTAAAAATGTAAGCTGGATGAAATCACTTGCTGCATAAAAGCTCTCCAAAGCATTTCCATTCAGTCACTTTAGCTAGAATTGAAATTTCTGTTTGTGACCCCAACCTCATTTCTCACTCACTAAACCCCATTGCAGTGTCCATTTCTCAGTTCCTGCAGGGCAGCTTTCCTTCCCTGCCCCTCCCCAACTTCTGGTGGTCCTATCCTACCCTACCTCCTCCACGGCATGTGCAGAAACATTTCCTTCTGCCTGGAATATACCTCAGATGATGGGCTTCTTCTTCCTCACTGCACCTAAGCCTTAGGAAGCCCTCTGGTTTGGACCCTATTTAAAATAAACTTCCTCCTTCCTTGTTTTTCTGTCTCAGCAACTAAGTATTTAAGTATGATAAATACTTAACCTGCAATATGCCTAACTAACTATTTAAGTACGATAAATACTTAACCTGAAGCTGCTTTGAAGCTAGTCTCAGGGATAACAATCTCATCCAATGGGTCCCTATTCTGCTCAAGAGGAGTAAAAATAGGCACTGCTTAGCAACCAGCATTTTGCACTGAGCATTCTCCTCTGAGAAAGGCAGAGCAATGCTAGGGCTCAAAGAGTGAAAGGATTTAGGAAATGGAAAGTATGTTAAAATAATTAGGGAAAAGTGTTTTAGAGAAAAGACTCCAAACAGTTGCAAAGAACAACATGACCAAATGATAAAAGGATCCCCTTCACAGGAAGCCTTTGCACCTTCCCCGTTAGGTGCTGTACACAGGTCATAGGGTGGAGAGCTCTCAACAGAATCCAAACTGGACTCACTGCACACCCCTCATCACTCTGATTACCACACTCACCACCTATGGAAATCAAGTTAAAACCAAACTGGAGAGTGAAAGGAGCAGACTTGGATGTCTGACGAATAAATGGCCAGCCCCTAGTGGACGGCAAGCCAAAAAGACATGTGTCACGAGAGCACTGCACCAAGGAGATAAGACACCATCTGGACCAGAATTGGAAACAAGCCAAGAAGAAGGGTATATAAACTCACCCCTCAGACAGCTCCTGGGCTCAGCCCAGATCTCCTGACGAATCCACGTCAGCCAGGTTCGGTAGCCCCACCGATCATCCGCGGAGACTGCCGAGACTCCGCTGCTCTGACGGTTTCACGGCCAGTGGAGCCTGCCTGTCCTCGATTCCCCAGACCATTGGCCGGAGGAAGTTCTGAGACCAGCTGTCGTCTTCTCTCCGACTAAGATAACGTTGCATTCGGGGTCCTCTGAACCAACAAGGCAGAGAGGACTTTGGACTATTTGATTGAGGTGTGTTTACTTGCCATATGATTTGATTGATGTGTGATATTAGGAATATTAAGGTTTGTGTTATCCCGAGTGTATCAAATAAAGCCAGCTTGTTTGGAACCAAATTCTAGTCACTCACCTCTCTGCCGCTCAGGACAGAGAGCAATTTTATTTTTTATCTTGGGGACTGGTTTGATTTTTAATCCTAACCTGCCGGATGTTATATTCAGACCTCAGTTTTCTTTTTGCCATTATATCTTTGTACAAATTTGAACAAGTCAATTTTGTTCAAGACCTACTTTCCACAACTGTTAAAAATGGAGATTCAATGACCTCCAAAGACCCTTTAAGATTTCAAAGTAGCCACCTGCCTATACTCTCTGGGTAAGCCCCAAGCCCAGTGTCCCAGGGTCGTTTCATCTGCAAGCTGCAAGCTTATCCTCCTCCCTGTCAGAGACTCCCACTACACTCCTATAGGGCAGGTGGCTCATCACACATAGGTCGTTCACACTCCACAGGGTGGCTTATTGTTTGCCCTGCAGCTCTATACCATCTCTGGCCATCTGGGTCATACTTTTTCCAATGAGGTCTAAACATGTCCCAAGTTTACCTTTTCTTGGGTACTCCATCCATCCCAATGTGCTACATCATTTCTTCACATCTGTAGTTAGTCTATTATCATAGTTAACATTCTTTATATTCAAAAATTCCCCTGTCTAGCTTACTGTGAGATTTCTATCTCCTAATTGGACCCAGACTCTTCTATCGGTAGAATTAAATTTATGATAATTTCATCAAAGTATTTATTAGAGGGAGGGTGAATCTCTCAAGTAACATCTTAGAGAATATTATATTTTGAAGATGACACACATTGATCTCACCTTAACCTGGTTGACTTAATTAAGCAAGGTAGGAAGATTTTCAAAGATAGGTCTAATAACCAACTCTGAGGAGCAATATAAGTCACTAAAAATATTGCATATACATTTTTGTTTCCAAATTCCATCCCTCTTTTCCCTATTTTGTATATTGTGTACATTTTAGAATTAAAAGAGAGGGTTAAGAAATATCAATACAATTGAGAGTGAAATTGACCTCTAAGTATCATTCAGAAGTTTTGGGACTCTTCTATTTTTTTTTTTTTTTTTCTTGTTGCAGTGCTGGGGACTGAACCCAGTCCTTGTTCTTGCAAAGCAAGCACTCAACCAACTGAGCTATATCCCCAGCCCCCTGTTCTAACTTTTAAAGGGAACTTTGCAGTGAGGTGACACAGGAATCCATTATGTGCCTAATTGGGTTTCATGCTCTTGCTAGTGGATAAAAACAGAGCGAAGATTCATTAAACTTTCAAATAACAGATTCTGGTAAGAATAACAAATATATAGATACAGAATAAAGATACACAAAGATATGTATAGTGCTGAAGTTAACAATTACTCTGTAGTAAAGAGAGAGAAATGAAAGTTGAGTCTTCTGTAGATTTACACTTCAAGACAAGTTTCTAAAATTTTACAACTCTCCCCAAAGGAGAGAAAGTTTACTATTTTCTCAACAAGAAGTTATGGGTTTTGCCTGTCTCTGCTGATTTTTCTTGGTGAAAGTGGAACCCTAATGAATTTTCAAAAAGATTCATATGTACAGAGAATTTGCTTTCCTGATCTTACTTTCTCTTAACAGTGCCTAAAGATCAGAGATGGGCTGTGCCTACACAAAGCCATAAATCTGGTCAATTCATGTTGAAAAGAAAAGCAAGTCAAATGAATGAGAAATAAATCATGGAAGATGTTAGTTACAAAACAACTCCTTGCATGATTCCATTTTTCATTCTCCAAATGTTCATAAGAGTGTTTTTTGCATACATACATAACCACAGACAATCTGAAGTGGGTTTATAGATACTATAAGCCGATATCATCAGCCCATAATTGCAAATGTGCTACTATGTGCATTTGCATTAGAAAAACTAACCTAAAAAGTTGATAATAATCAAAGATTGTGTAATAAAAAAATCTAATAATTATTGGGAGAATTCTATTTGCCATGTGCTGTGGTAAATACCTTGTCTTAGAGATTGGGAAATTTGATTAAGTTCATACAGCTGAAGAATTGGAAGTGTGGGATTTGAATCCCACTGTGTCTATCTTCATAGCTTTTTTTTTTTTTGTACTACCACAGTTGAAAGGCACCTGGAGATCATTTAGTCCATGTACTGTTTTGTGAAAGAAAGAGATCTGAGAGGAGAAAGGATTATATAAAATTAACTCAAAGAGTAAGAATCCAAATCTATGTCCCCTGACCCATTTTGTGTTATTTCCATTACACAAAACTCATGACGATGTTAGATCTCGCTGGTGCTAGAGCATGTGTTTTTGAGTCTTCCTGGATCAAGAGGTTGGGAAGTGAAGGGTAGTAGTTGGATTTATTTAAAGCAGAGTGCATGGAATTTGTTATATTAAGGTATGGGTAATAACTTCAATACATATTTATGGAGGTTTGCTGTAGGATAGTTACTGTGCCAGGTGTACAGAAGAGTAATAAACCAATCACATGTGATTCTTCACTTCAAAGGATTTATAGTATGGTAGGGGAATATATAAGTCTATAAACTAATCTAATGCATGGCAGCCCCGTTTAAGAGTAATAGTTTGGGAAATTAACTAATGTGTCTTTGCTAGATTATAAATTCCATGGTATGGTAGTTAAGTGTTCAATCTTTGGATTTATATTCCTACCTGAGTTTGAATACCCAAAACACTTCTTGTTAATGGGGTAACTTTGGGAAGTTTGCATAAGCATCAGTTGGCCTGTATTTAAATAGACATGGAACAATAAAATTACCTGTCTTTAGGGTAGAATTAAATCAGTTTAGAAGGAGGAAGGAAGGCAGGAAGGAAGAAAGAAGAGAGAGGGGGAAGAATGTGAAATGCAATTGCATATAGAGGAGACAGCAATTAATTTCATTAAAACAGTTCTTGGCTCTGGGAAAGTCATGGAAGATAGCTGAGCTAAGCTTTAACGTTTTCATAGCATTTCAATATGTGGGGTAGCATAATTTATTCAATTTCTAATTCTGTCTTATTCTTCGAGTTGCAAGAAATTTATAAAAAATGAAAGCTTTTAGATTTCAAATTATTTGCTAACCTTTAAAAATCAAGAAATCGTACATAAAAATTGACATTTTCTATAATTTCATTCCTGATAGGAGTAGCCATAAATTACTATGGTCTGGAAACTATTTTCCAAGGTTCTGGATTCCATAAGCCTTCCAAATTCCTACATGACACAAAAAGAGGGGGGAAAATCCCCAACTCCCCCAAAACAATAAAAAGATCCAATTCCATGCCAATCCTGTGGACAGAGGCAAATTCAGATATATTTAATTTGGAATAATAAACAATTGTGAGACTTTCGGGCATAAGAACAACAAAAAAGATATTTTTCACAAAAGTAGATTAAAGTGAAAAGGGGAATTCAAGGCGGAGGGAAAAGGTCACTTGGTGTGCTCCAGGAAGAATGTGAAGGACTTGTGATGGGCATGGGTTGAGGTGGTAGTGAAGAGAGGAACCAGATGGGAGTTGGCACGCGGGCTTGTAATCACTTCACAGAATTTCTTGAATGCCACTCTGAGGGGAATCTGCTAAGCTCCTCCCCCTCCTTACTCTGTTTTAAAAAAGTTTATAAAGTTATTAAAAACATATAAAAGCAAGAAAGCAAGCCTTCAGAAAATTTAAAATAAAATATCAACCACAATCCCATTAAATCAGGATGCATTATTTCTCTGAGGTGCTGGTTTATTATTTATCACTATCTCTAAATATTTTCTAAAATATATCTGTAAGAGGGATGTGATATTAGTAAGTCATTTTGAAATGGAACAGATAGATGCCAGTGGTGGGAACATGAGGTTAAGGGAATAATTCTCTAAAATGGGCCCACTGTGCTAACCCCCTTTGAATAGCAATTTACCTGGAGCCCTGCCTGGCTTAAGTGGACAGAATATGTTACAATCTTCAGCAAACTACTTGTTATCTACGGGAGAAATGTGGGCCCAAATAATTACAATAAAAGGAACACAAGTTACTCTGAAGGGGGAGAATTTTGTGACACTTATACTGACCAAATCCTGGAATTCAGGGAGATAAGTATAATTCCCCCTACCATAAAACCTGTAAGAACAGATCTGATTTAGAACCATTCAGTATTAGTCAAAGTGACCTGGACTGCTCATAGCAATAGGGACTTGAGTGTCTCATATAACCCTTCTCTGTCAAAAATCAAGAAGTAGACCTGGGTGGGACTCTCTGGAAACTCCCCTGGGACCCCCAATTAAACTGAGGTGCAGGAGACTGAGAACCTGAGAGGACCCACTCTCTCCCTTGAGAGTATCCCCTTTACCCTTTCTTATCCCTTCTAATAAACTCATGTCTGAAATCTTTCTGACTTGATTGCAAGACCTGGGGTTTCAAAGGGTACCTTGGCGCTGCCAAGTTTCCCAGAAGCCCCAGCCTTGTAACTACTACCTCTCAGTCAAATAGTCCAATGATGTTTCAGTATTTGACTTTTCCAAGTGCTTCCATCACATCATTATCCATGTCCTACAACACCTTCAGATGTGAATAAAATTATATTTACTTGAGAGACATTCAAAGGTCCAACTATCAAGTCACAACACCAACACTAGATGAAGTTAAATCCCATGGGTTATTCCTCTAGGTCTATACTTCTTGCAAAATTATCTAATCGCCACTGAGTTTCATTTGGTCTCTTTCTATGGAACCTACTGCCATGTAAAGGTTAGATTCCTCACTATAGGGCTAATGAGGACAGGTTTACATAGAACCAGATGTGTCCACCAAGAAGGAGCAGGTGTTGAGCAAGAGATTAACTCTGAGAGTGTCCAGCTTGGAAGGGTAAGTCCTGTATCCTATGAAGAGCAAACGGAAACTGAAAGAGATTTGCTCAGGGGTCCTGTCAGACAGGCAGAAAAGCCACCGCGGGTGGGGTCCAGAATACTGACCACAACTATGTCTACAAAGGAAAAAACTGCAAACAATAAGGAAAGGTCCCTACCCTCAAGACCCTGGGTATTTAGGAAGACAGGAGGTCAGGAATTACACAGAGGAGTCCAGAAAAGAGCTAGTAATAGAAATATTATAAATAGTGCTTCTCAAACTTTCTCCTGGGACTCTTTTTAAAATGCAGATTCAGGCTGAGTAGGTCAGGGGTTCAGCTTGAGATTCTGTATTTTGAATAAGCTCTAAAGTATTGCAGTTGCTGATGGTACCCTTCTGAGTAGCAAAGCTCTAAAGCAAAAGTAGCAGGTCAGGACAGACAGGCCACCTTGAGTGAGGATCCTTGTACCAGGGGCCTTATGTAGGTTACATTTACTTTGTGCTCTGGAAATTGCAAGCCCAAAAAGGTTAGATTCAGTGTAGGACTGAGAATTCCAAGTTCAAGGTGGGGTAGGCTGGGGCAGGGAACTACCAACCTCTGCTATACAGAATAGGAGACTGAGGTAGCACAGCACAAGGCTAAGCTTGAAGCACCTCCCAAGGAACTGAGGATGGTTGCAATGGAGAAACTGCATTCAGCAAGCAAGAATTCCTCCGAGACCCATAAGCTGGGCAAGGCCATTCAGAAGTAATAATTTGGTAGATAAATTACTTTTTAAACAGGTTTTCAAATCTTTGCAGAAAAATTGAAGTCCATCATTTTAGACCCTACTTAGGTCAGTGAGAAATAAAAACTACTGGCTTTTTATTGTTTTAAAACTGGCAGTAAATTTGGGAGCATGGCTCAGCTTCTGTAGCTTGCCCAAGAGAGCTGAAAATAGGATTCACTGGCAGAGAATGTCATCTGCTGTGTTAGAGATTAAAACAAAAGCCAGATGGGCCCCAAAGACAGAAGAAGTGGTAGGGCAGATGGGAAATGCCCACCATAGGCTAAATAAAATGCAAGATGAGAAACCTGCTTGAATTGTACCCTTCTGAACCAAAAGGATGTTAAGGAAGTATTCTTCTTGAGATGAATGAGGGTGACGGTTATGTGAGTAGTGTGACATTGAAGTTGATGAGAAGTTCCTAAAAGGCTCTTCTGCACACATGCCCACAGAGCTATCCCTTTGATATGAGTCAGCCACAGCACCAAAAGCATCGTTTAAAACTCACAGCTATTATTAAGAGCAAAATAAATCCATAAAAGATTATTGCTAAGTGTTCATCAAGACTGCCCCAGCCTCTGCATTCCTGTCTCTGGCCTATTTCATAAACGTGGAAAAGTGATTCAAGAAAGGCCAGTGTCTTTCTCAACATGACATACTCGAAGTTAGGGAAAGGGCTAGCTATGCTTTAGTCAAACATTAGAAGGAGTTTTCCATGCAGAGAATTTCATTTCACAACACCAGGAGTTTTGTCTGCTAAGTAGAGTGTGATGCCTCCACAAACCCTCCCCACACCCACAGCCGTGTCTGTTTCCTGCAGCGTCTACAGCCTCAGGTACAGTGGGAGGCAGTAAGTCCATGATGCCATCTGTGCTACTGGGATGCCCTGGTATTTCCACTCTCCACCCCCTACATCTCATCTCCACCTCTGTTCTTTCCTTAGAAAAATCTGCAGTCGAAGCAGAGAACTGCTTGATCTCTTCCCTCTCTCCCTTACCACTCCCCCCACCAACATATAAACACACATTTTCCCCTAGAGTCAGTTTGTCAAACCTTTTGTTATTTACCCTTTAGCGTTACAAATAAGTCTGGTCTTGCCAACATTAACCACATTGCAGTATTATTTATATAGCAGCGATTGCTTCCTGCATCTGTGATTATAACCTAGGGGAAAGAACAGGAGCGCCGGCTGGTCTTTCAAGTGTTTCCTTTCTGCTTAAGTCATTAATGTTCCAACATTCAGTGCGGCTTTTCCGCCATGGCTTTTAGCCCCTAAACTAATGTTATATTAAAGTGATAAATGATGCTATAAAAATGAGGAGCCCCAGCTGAGGGATTAATGTGAGGTGCCCTTTGAAAAGGATTTAGATTATGTGTTTTAAATGTATTTGTTATGGGATTCCTTGAGCATTTCAGGAAAACGCCAGTAAACCCCTGCATTCTGATGTTGTCTGTTTAAACAATGTCAGATCATCTCTCACTACATAGGCATCAAAGATAAATCTTCTCATTAAATGAAGCTCCTTTGGTCCTATCCGGACAGAAGCCCACGGAAGGCAAATGATGAAGCGGCTCCTCTGAACTCATTATCATTCATTCAGCCACTGCCTTCCTCTTCCTGATCCCTTCTTTTCTTTCCGCCTTCACAAGGACCTCTCGGCTTTTTCACACCAAATGGGTTGAAGCCCAGCTCTGACATCCTACTATACAAAGGAGATTTGGCAGAGGATAAAATCTTCATCTCTAAGAACTGTGCTACCAAGTCTTTGCCCTAAAACAGGGACGTTTTATGTTATCGTTCACTTGTTCCAGACCACTTAGAAATTCATTAAGGAAAAACTCAAACATTTTCCCAGTTTTATCACGGGTAGATTTAGTATATGTTTGACATTTCTGAGAAGCTTTTAAACAAAAACTCTTTTTCAACCAGTTCTCCAAATACCAGCTCTTTAAAGTCGCTGCATCATAAGACATAGGAGTTAATATTTGCTATGCAGATAATTCCATTTCCATTAACTGGAATATTGACATTAAATTATTCTTTAACATAACCTGTAGTGAATAGGTTTTTTTTTCCATCAGGCCTTTAATTTTATGTTACTATTCTATATTCTTTTACTAATACTCGAAAACATTTATGATAAAGGATTGTGTCAGTATAAAAAGCTTTATAGCAAAGGGAAGCTTTAATTATTCTTCAGTGCTATCAAGATATCAATTAGGTTTTGCAGGGAATTATGTTCCTTTTTTTTAAATAGTGTACTTTCTTTTCAAGTTAAGGCAATTAGAAGTCTGCACAGATTGGCTATTACCTTTGAAAGCACATCTAAGCCCAGTTATTCTGCTTCTTATTTACAACACAGATGAAACAGGCTAATGCAAAGAAAATTGGAGAAATTCAGGAAATTATATTGTGAATTCATAGCAAAAATATTTTAAGGGATTTCTCTGTGTCTTTTACGTTTCTGTCATTAAAGTTTTACTTGAAAAACTAAGTCTTCTCAAACTTATCAAGTCTTCTTACTCTGTGTTTTTCTTGTTTTTTGTTTTGTTTTGTTTTGGTCTTTTTTGTTGTCGTTGTTGTTGTTGTTTTTGATAATTGATTCAAATCGTGACAGATCACATGTCTTTGGTCACAGTCAGAGGCACAGAAAAATGCTTTTGGTCGTTAATATCAAAACCCCGAAGTAAATCATAACGTTAATTCCAAGATGGGTTTCTGATGATGGCTAATAAGTACAAGCAGTTTATTAAATTAAAGTCTACAATTTAAAAACACATTTTAGAAGTAAGAATACTGCGGAAATACTGCAGTCTGACTTTTGCTCTATGCAGTCCTCTGCTTTCAACTCCCTGTTACCAATGCCTGACATTATGTTTTAGTGTGTTGCTGTGTCAAACCAAAAATATCTCTAGGTAAGCCTTTATCACTGTTAAATTTTTTATTTTAATTTTTTTATTATTAAACTTTATTATTATAAATGATTTCTCAACATTAAGATATAGCCTTTCACATCATCAGATCTTCTTAATTCTGGCTAAACTTCGAGTCTTTTAGGAGGCTTCCTAGCAATCAGTTGAGCTGGTTTTGGTCAAATCACTGAATTCAGGGGTCAGATGTGCTAACCTTCATATCCAGCTTTGGAATTATTCTCAATTGGCTTGGAATTAACACAACATACATAGAAAATAATGAAGGGAGGTAATACAGATAAGAAACTAAGATGATATATGTATGCAAATTTGGAAAAGGACATCTAATTAAAGAGTATTTATTACATCAGCAACCACCTTTTCTTGCACAATCACTTATCTTCATCTAGAATATTCTAATAGCTTACTTATGGGTCCCACTGTTATTTACATCTGTCCCACAAAAAAACACATAATTATGATAATGACCTACCAAAAAATAAATTTTATCAAATTTTTTCGAGTAGTTGTCTATGAACACTGATTCCGAATCCTCAGGACAACCTATGGAAAAGTAGATTCCTAGTCTTCTCCCCAGTCCAATGAGTCGGAATCTCTATGCCTTTTTAACAAGCCCCATGGTAATTCCTAGATCATCAGTTATTAATACATACAGTGCAATCTCACATGCCCAGCTTGCTCCCTCTGATACTATTAAGTGTCGCCTAATTTTTCATGAGCTTTCTTACTTTCTGAATTGACCAGTTTCTTTTAATTTAAGATTTAGAGAGCCCCTTGAGTTTAGTCAGGATAAAGAAGGTTTAGACGACTACCTCAAAGACTGAGGAAGCCATGTGGACCAGCTATTCTGTGACTCTCTTTAAGAACTCCATTGTCTCTCTACATGGAGCTCCTTTCCCCTTGCAATACCAAGCTGCCCTTACCCTGATCTGACTGTATCTTACAATATAAATATTGTAAGCCATATACATGTATAATGCATGAAAAAAATATAAATATGTATATATTTACATATATAACTATATATGTAAACTAAAGATATAAAATATGTATAATATGTATACAAAGATTATATATAAATATGTTTACATAAATATATATAAATATGTGTATATATTTACATATATATATATAAACACCTATATATATATAAGATCAGGAATAGTCACCAAAGACTCATGTATCAAAGGCTCAATTCCTTGTACTGCAATGTCTAAAGGTCAGGCTTTTGGAAAATGCTTAGATCACGAGGGCTCTGATCTCATCAGTGCATTAACCCACCAATGGCTGCATGAACTACTGGCAGATGGTGAAAACTGTAGGAGATGGAGCATGGCTGGAGGAAGTAGGTCACTGGGGCGTGCCCCAGAAGGGTGTTTATTGTCCCTGTCCCCCCACCCCAACACCTCTGTCTCTATCTCTGCTTTCTGGCTGCTATGAGCTGAGCACTTTCTTCCACCATGCCCTTCCCTCACCTCAGACCCAAGCGATTAAATATATTCTCTTTCAGTTTTGGCTTCCACTGAAACCTTGTGTTTCTGAGTGCAAATAATCAAGAGAGGGAATGTTATTGACCTTGTTCATTTTTTTGGCTCACCTAACATAGAGTTTTTTGGTTAACCTGTGGAGGAGCTCATGTCCAATCCCACGAGGTGCCTATGGAGACAAGGACACATAGGAACAATTATAGCTACCTATAAGAAAGTCAGGGCTGGACAGTGGTTGGCCTTGAAGAAGAGATTATGTATATGGGAAGAACTACAATCAGGAAGCTAACTACCTTCTTCCTCACCTAAATACACACAGCCAGTACACTTATCTTTCCTTTAAAAACTTGCTAGATTTTCCCATTTCTCTACTTTTCTTTGTAATTCTTTTTTTCACTCTGAAATGGACTTTTCTCCCAATCTACATCTCAGGATTTACTGTTCCTCCAAGGTCTTTCTCACTTTAATTTCATGAGGCTTTCCTCAACTATCTAAATAGAACTAAACTCTGTGTGACCTGTTCTCTCAGTGTCCCTTTTAAGATGCCTTTATTTATTTATTTCTTTGTTTATTTTTGCCTGTAAGCTCTCTAGTTTTTGCTTACAGTTAATGTGTCTTGGATAACCGAATCACTGGAGGTCAGGAACCTTATTGAATTCCGTTGACGCTTCCTCTGAAGAGTTAAGCATAGTGGCTGTAAGAACTAAGAATCGAAACAGTGCTTTTGAATTCTATTTAATGATGTGGCTAATTCAAAATTATAAAGTTCAAAATAACATTATCATCTTTGGATGTGATTTATGCTGGTATTGCATTCAGTATTGCTAGAACAGTTTATATAACATGAAAAGGAAGACTATGGAAAACAGTATCTACAATGTATATTCCTTCTAAGAGATATCATGTATCTTACAGTTTATCTGATGATAAATTAGCAATATTTAATACATAAAGCACAAACCAGGAGCGGTGGCATGTGTCTGTAATCCCTGGTACTTGGAAGGCTAAGGCAGGAGAATTGCTAAGACCAGCTTGGGCAACATAGCCAGACTCTGTCTCAACAAAGAAAAACAAAATATCAATTCCTATAACTGTAGTAATATGGGGATTTATTATTCCATTTTTAAAATAAAGAGGTTATTCTGGATGGTCCATCAGATATTTTCTAGTTCTACTATCTTAGGGGTTTCGTATACCATTATCAATGTCTTCTTCTTGTCACTCATCTTGGAAATTTTTGCACTGTTTTTTCTTCCTGACCACCCAAGATAAAATTTCAGTCTCTAAATGTATTGAATCAGCATTCATCAGATTCTACTTGCCTACAACTTTTTTGGGTTTCTAGTTGAGTTTTCGCTCTGACCCTATTAGCTTCCATTTCAAGCTACATTGGAAGGAATGCTCCACATCTCGCCTCATATTTAGTTTAATTTCCTGGAATCTCATTTAATTAAACTGCTTAGAAGATTTTTGGTGACTATACAACCTAACTGTCACAATGAAATGCACTGGGAGTTCCAAAACGTGTTGGAGGACATGCACTGGGGATTCTCTTCTCTCCTGCGTCTCCTCAGGGAGCCCCAGCTGGTGAGCCAGGGCAGTGCTGCCAGACTCTTGGAAGATCCTGGAAAATAAGCTTCTTGCAAAGGGCAGATTACTCTGTGTGCAAAATGCCAGGTTGTAAAAACAGAGGCTGAATGACTGAATTCACAACAGTAATTATCTCAGAATGATAATTAGCTATTTTCTTCAAGTTTTCAGAGATTTAAATGCCTCCCACAGAGCAGTAACTCTGTTTTAGTATGAGTGTGTTTGGACCCTCTGCTTGGATTCCAGAAGCAATGGATAACTGTTTTTCCTTTCCTTCCTGGGGTGTCTTGTATCCATCCTCCACTTGGTCTCAGTCTGTGATGGAGATTATGTTGGTGTAGATTTTTCTTTTAGTTTCCAGTGACTCTGAGTAAATATAAGATTTTTAATCCTTAACATTAATATAATTTTAACACATTATGGCAACAGCTCAAGCATTTTAGCATAAGGTGTCTCTGCTGTACACCAGTGTACGGGCGTGGGGGGGACGGTAGGAGGAGTGTACCCCCAATATAGGCAAGAGAAGATGTATCATGGGTATAGAATTTATAGACAACAATGAAACCACTGAATGAAATCATTCTTTTAGTATAACCATGTACAAGTGCTTCTAAGCAATGTCAGTAATAAAATACTCACCTTCAAATAATAATTTTTTTCTGGCCCCAAATCTAAACAAATAGTCCTTACAATATGACCCAAGACCACTGGGAGTCCTTTTGGGAAGGTTTTGAGATCAAGATTATTTTTGTAATAATGCTAAAATGCTATTTACCATTTTTCTCATATTCTCCTCAGCAGGCAGTGGACTTCTGGAAACTGCATGGCATGTGATAGTACAATACAGAAGCTGAAGCAAATGAAAGTGATTGACATTGGTCAGAATGTAGAGCAAAAGACTTCCATGCTAATTTTAAATGCAGTGCAATTTTTTATTAAAAATAAATTTAACATGTTATAGGTTTATTTTTATTTTAAAATGAATTATAAAATACACATTTAATTATTCCACGGTAATTTCTAATACAATAAGTATCAGTAAATGTAAGTCACAAAAATAAAAGGTGCTTGAGGTCCTCGATAATTTTTATTAATTTAAGTGAACATAAGAACATAAAACTGGAAAACCACTGTTCCAAACAATTGCTAGGGTTAATTTCCTTTTTTTGAGGGCAGCATTGTATTCCATTGAAGGAATGGAGTGTATTTAGCAAGTTCATCTGTTGATGGGCATTATTGGTTTTTTTTTTTTTTTTTTGGTATTAGGGATTGAACCCAGGGGCTCTTTACCACTGAGCCACATCTCCAGCCCTTCATTGTATTTTATTTAGAGACAAGCTCTCATTGAGTTGACTAGGAACTTGCTAAGATGGGCATTATTTTTAATGTTTGCTATTATAAGAATACCACAGATGATATCTTTACATATAATTACTTTCCATTTACTTACAAGTGTCTATAATTTTATCATCCAAATGAGGACATCTTTAAGAGTAAGAACAGTGGTATTTGTAATTACAATGGGCAGGAGTGTAAAGTAGGACTATATCCTAGAGAAACTGGAATGCATAATCATGCTACTTATATAGCACTTAATATATACCAAACATTTTACATGTATTACCTCATTTAATCATCATAGCAACCCTTTGAGATAGTTGCTATTATCATGCCATTTTATATATTAGAAGACTCTGGCACAAGAGTGTTTAGATAATATTCCCAAAGCTATGCAATTAGGAAATGCAATGCCAGAATTCAAACCCACGCAGCATGGTTCCAGCATCTATTCTTTTAATCATCACATAATGTTACATTTTATTCTTTTAAAAAAAATTTTTGCATTGGTGCAATGTAATTATGCTTAACAGAGGGATTCATTATGCCATATCTGTACATGCACATAGCAAAATTGGATCAATTTCATTCTCCAGTATCTTTCCTTTCCTTCCCCTTCTTCCTCTCCTTGATCTGCATACTCTATTCTACCTCTACACTACTGATCTTTTAATATTATCATTATTATTATTATTATCATTATTATCATTATTGTTGCTAGCACATTTAATTATATACATATACATTATTCATTATGGTATATTCATACATAGACATGGTGTAATTTGGTAGATTTTGTTCCCCAGTGCTTCCCCATAACTTCCCCTCCTCCCTGCCTCCAGATCTTCTTCCTCTACTCTGTTGGCTTCCTTTCTACACTCATGAGATCTTTTTATTTCCCCTTCTTCCCCACTAGCTTCCATATATGAGAGAAAACATTCTACTCTTGACTGAGTTTGACTTACTTCACTTAATATAATGTTCTCCAGTTCCATCCATTTGCCACCAAATGACATAATTTCATTCCTGCTTATAGTGCAGTGAAACTCAAATATATACATATACACATATATCTATATATATACATATATGTATATACAAATATACATATATGTATATATGTATATATACACATAGTCCGTAAGTGGAGTGATGCTGTCTGAGTTGGAAGAATTCAAAAGCTGGGAAAGAAAAGATTGTCGAGGACTGGGCATATAGTTCAGCTGGTAGAATGCTTGCCTTGCAAGCACAAGGCCCTGTTACACACAGATATATGTATATATGTATATATTTATATGTGTGTATGTGTATAATGTTTTCTTTATCCATCTGTTGTTGGGCATGTTTGCTGGTTCTATAATTTGGCTATTGTGAATTGTGCTGCTGTAAACATTGGTATGCTGTATCACTAAAGGATGCCGATTTTAGTTCTTTTGGTTAAATACCAAGGAGAGGAATAGCTGGGTTATTTGGTGGTTCCATTCCTCATCTTTTGAGGGATCTCCATACTGCTTCCCAAAGTGGTTGTACCAATTTGCTGTACCACCAACGGTATGTAAGCTGGTAGTACAGCAACTTCTTCAGCAATTTTTATTCTTGATGATTGTCATTCTCTTTTTTCTAATTGCCATTCTGACAGGTGAAAATTGTATTTGGATGCCTTTGCCTTTCTCCTATTATGACTGTGGTTGGATGTACTTTCATGTTTGAGAATTATACATACTGTCATTCCTATTTATAATCGCTTCACTTTTTCAGTATTGTTTATCTTTTGCTTATTAAATTGTGGGAGAGCATTATGTATTTAGGAAATCAGACTTATTGTCTATCATCTATTACAATTTCTTCCCTCTTCATTGTAATTATATTACTTTGCCATGTAGATTTTTTAAATAATATAATTGAATTCAACAATCTTTTTTTTTTTTTTTTTGGTGCTGGGGATTGAACCCAGGGCCTTGTGCTTGCAAGGCAAGCATTCTACCAGCTGAACTATATGCCCAGTCCTCAACAATCTTTTCTTTCCCAGCTTTTGAATTCTTCCAACTCAGACTGCATCACTCCACTTACAGAGTATGTGTGCACATACATGTGTAAAACTCTCCAGACTCTCTTAATTCTTTCATGGCTTAATTTTCATAGTACAGTTTATGAATAGTTTGCCATGTATTTTAAAGTAAGAAGTGAGGTAAGGGCTGGGTGCAGTGACCCATGCCTTGGGAGGCTGAGGCAGGAGGATCTCCAGTGTGAAGCCAGCCTCAGCAAAAGCGAGACACTAAGAAACTCAGTGAGACCCTGTCTCTAAATAAAATACAAAATAGGGGCTGGGCATGTGACTCAGTGGTTGAGAGCCCCTGAGTTCAATCCCCAGAACCACCCTTCCAAAAAATAAACAAATAAATAAAAAGAAGTAAGGTAAGTAACCACTTATATTTTTATCTTCCTTCCTTCCTTCCTTCCTTCCTTCCTTCCTTCCTTCCTTCCTTCCTTTCTTTCTTTCTCTGGTGCTGGGGATTGAACTGCGGGGCCTTGTGCATGGGAGGCAAGCACTCTATCAACTGAGGTATATCCCCATCCCTTATTTTTATTTTCCAATATCTGTCTTTTGATTATTATATTGTCATACTAAACTTCATATATGAGAGTAATTGTATCTTCTTATTTCTTTACTCTTTAAAAATTTTTTAATTCTCTTATCTAGTTTCCCATATAAATATTAGAATTTTAAAAACTGACTTTCTTCATTCTTTCAAGTTTGAGTTTCTAAATAGTTTTAAATTTACTTTTACATAGCTGTTATTTGAATATAGAAGGAATGTTTACCTTAATATAATGATTTTGCATATGTGAAGCTTCTTAAATTCCATTGTTTCAGTCTTAAATATGAATAAACAGCCAGACATCAGTATACATAAAACAAGTTTTACAAAATAAAAGATTTGAACTAAAGAAGTAACCAAAGGAAATATATCACTGAAGATAACACAGATAATTTTTTTAGACAAAAGAAACTCATAGAAAAATAACACTCTCATGGAAGCCCACACAGTGATTAGAGAACATATTTCACAAATGAAATAAAAATAAAATACCATGAAAAAAATACAAATGAGTAGAGGGAAGAACTCTCAGAAATTGTAAAATATGAATTCAAGAAAATCTCTCACTTTTTTGCAAACATCATTAAATTGCCAATGTTGGAAGGAAAGATTTTTTTTTTTATTGTAAACAAATGGGATACATGTTGTTTCTCTATTTGTACATGGAGTCAAGGCATACCATTTGTGTAATCATAAATTTACATAGGGTAATGTTGTTTGATTCATTCTGTTATTTTTTCCCTTCCCCCGCACCCCTCCCACCCCTCTTTTCCCTCTATACAGTCCTTCCTTCCTCCATTCTTACCCCTTCCTTATCCCAAACCCTAAACCAAACCCTAACCCTAATGCTAAAGGAAAGATTTTTGATAGCATTATATCTCTATATTTTATATTTTATTCTCTAATTCTAGTTTACCTAACCAAACTAGTTAAAGCCGTTTTCCAAAATTGTTGGGGACCAAATAGGTTCTGGTTTGTTTTGGTTTCCTTTATGAAATCTTATTTCTTCCAGACTAAGTAGAACAGCTCTCAGATATACCATGTGCTAGACAGAGGATGTCAGCTGTTGTTACTGACTCTGATGGTTAATTTTATGTGCCAACAGCATTGGACTTCAGGGTGTCCATATGTAGGGTAAAACATTATTCTGGGTGTGTTTGTGAGAGTGTTTGTGGGTGAGATTAACATTCGAATTAGCACCCTGAGTAAAGGAGGTTGTCTTCCCTGTTATACATGGGCCACACCTCATCAACTGAAGGTCTGCATAAACAAAAGAAGTTGAGTAAGAGGAAGTCCCTCCTGCCTGACTTGTCTTGAGTTAGGATAGGGCTCTTCCTTTCCTCTGGACTTAAACTGAATCTTGGGTTCTTTCTGAGTCCTGAACCTGCTGGTGTTCAAACTGGAACTACATGGACTCTCCTGGGCTTCACTTCCTGACAGCAGATCTTGAGACTTGTCAGCCTCCATAATTCCATGAGTGAATTTTATTTTATCGACTCTGTCTTTCTGTGTCTATCTATTCATTCATCTAGCTAATCTATTGATGCCTATAGTGTAGATGCATGTACACCGGTCCACAATCCATTGCTTTTGCTTCTTTCTGGCTAACCCTGACTAACACATTAACTGAACTAAAAATAACGCAGAAACATCCATCCCATGTCTCCATAATTTGGTAAAACTATGCTAACCCTTGAATAGTCATTGAAGTAGGGCAACGGATTATGATGGAGAGAAGTCAAGTCAAAAATCAAAAATCCGGAGACCTGAGTCCTAGCACAGGCTCTGCCAGGTCATCTCAAAGATCCTGTCAATCACTTCTCTTCTCTAAAACTCAACTCTCACTATATATAAAATTTGAGGCTAGAGTAGAGGAACCCCAAGGTAATTTCCTGTTTTACAGTGCTATGAATTATTGAAATTCTTTTCCTTCTCCAAATTCCAATTCCTGCAAGCAGAATTAGTTTCTGTTTATTTTGGCTTCCCATTGCATACTTCTCCCCTCATATTTTTGTTTAAGTACATGGTGTATTACACTATAAATTATCTATTTATACATCTCTTTCACTGTAAGCTAGGAATTTGTAGAGGATAAAGACTGTCTAATTACACTTTCAACACAAATTCTAAAGAGAGTTCACAAAACAAAGTAATCACTAAGGATTGCTGCTGAATGCAAATTCAGCTTAACAAATGTTGATTTACTCTGGAGCAAACACAATGCCATGTATTCTACATATTGTTTGGAAGACAAGTAAGACTCAGTTCCAGATTCTTACAACTGAAAGCAGAGGATATAAAAATTCAAATAATTATAAACTGAAATAGGATTGCTCATTCTCCACCTCAGCAATATTGACATTTGACCCAGATGTTTTTGTATTGTGGGGCCTGTCCTGGGCATTGTAGAATGTTTAACAATACCTCTGTTGTGCAGCTACTACAACCCCACCCCACCATTTGTGATAACCAAAGTTATCTCCAGACATTGCCAACTATTTCCAGGTGAACACAACAAAATCTATTGAGATCGCTGAGTTAATGTAAGATGGTACCATAAGTAGACCAATATGTATTAGGGATTCAAAACAGGGACAGACCTACCCAGTTGGGAAAATCCAGATAATTTTCATGGAAGAGTTGATTCAAAGGAGTCATCATTAGCATTATTTCCAAGGTACACTTGACTAAAAGTTTCACCTCTTGAATTCTGAGTAAGCTTGATTTGCTAATTTTGAACATCAGTGTTAACATAGGGCTTTTGCTTAACCAGAGAAAAACTGTGCTATATTTTCTAATATGGAAATAGTAAGGGGAGATTACTATTCTTCAGCTGGTTCTTTGTATGTTTTACAAATACGTCTTTTGATTTGCATTTTTTTTTTTTTTGCTTTCATCTTGAAAATGAAATTTGTTACTACTGAACTATATTCCACCTTTTTTATTTTTGTTTGGAAATAGAATCTTGCTATGTTTCCCAGGTTGGCCTCAAACTTGTGAGCCTCCTGCCTCAGCTTCCCATGTACCTGGGATTAACAGGTATGTAATGCCTAGCTTTCATTTTCTTAATTCTTAAAATATTTTTGAATTAATATGTATTTTTTCTGGTTATTATTATAGATAAACTAACATTCCTTTTGTTAGAAGTTGCTTCACATCTTTTCCCACCCCATACATCTGCTATTATTTGTTCTGTCATGTCCTCCTCTTGTAAGTAATGTATGTAGTTTGTTGCTACTGTTCTTATCATCCATTCTGAAACTCTTTTAAAAACCAATATTATGCTATCTATATTTAAATGGAAAATTTATATCCTTTACATTTACTATGGTTAAAGGTGTATTTAGATTTATTTCACCATCTTAATTTTATATATAGAAAAATTATAGTAGTAAGATATTGGACCAGACTCTCTGAGTTTACACTTAGTAGTGTGTGAGTTTATGCAAAATATTTAAGTATTTTGCAAATTGATTTCCTTAATCTCTAAAATGGAAGGATTATGATATTTCTTACTCAACTTCACTGTAAGGGTTAAGTAAGAAAAGTTACCTAATACAGTACTGTCTAATTTTACTAAATGCAGTCAATATCTTTCCATATATATACACACACACACACATACACACACATATATATACACACACATATACATATATATGTTTAAGTATACATGTATATACATATATGTGTATGTATGTATATGTTTGAGTATGTGTGTGTGTGTGTGTATTGGTGTAAATATAAATACATGAAATTATGCTTTTCATTCCATTCTTTCTTCTTGGCTTTTTTCTCTATTCTATTCTTCCACTGTATTGGTTTTAGTATAATATAAGGTCTTTCCTTATTTTGTCACTACTAGTTTTAATGTTTTATATTTTCACATATTCTTTCTGTAGTTAAATTGAACTTTTAGATTTGATTTAAAGTTAAATCAATAGTTTTATTTTATCTTCTACACAAATAATATGAAATTGCAAGAATAATGTTTATAGATGCTCACACATTTCCTAAAATTTTGCTCATCGTTGATTACTACATTCTACTTCTTCCAGGATTCAAAATCCTTTTTCCTGAAAGTGAGGCCTATTGGGGAAAACTCTCTCCATTCTTATTTATCTGAAATTTCCTCTGTATAACCCTCACTCTTGATAGTTTAGTTGGGTACAGAATTATTGATTGGCAGTTACTTCTCTCCATACTGTAAGATAATGTTTCATAATCTTGACCTTCAATTTTTTTGTTAAGCTATCTATAGTCAGTCTAATTGCATTGTTTTTAATATATCTTTTAGTTTTAGTTATATTTTACATATTTTTATTTGATGTTCTGAAGTCACTAAAATGTGCACAAGCATGAAATTATTTATCTTTATAAAACTTTTGATTCTTGAATATGTAGAATTTAAATTCCAAAAATTCTGAAATGCATTCCCTTCAAATGTAGACTTCCTTATTTTTTATTTTATATTTTGGTACTGGGGATTGAATTCAGGAGCACTTGACTACTGAGCCACATCCTCAGCCCTATTTTGTATTTTATTTAGAGACAGAGTCTCACTGAGTTGCTTAGTGCCTTACTTTTACTGAACCTGACTTTTAACTTGTGATCTCCCTGTCTCAGCCTCCTGAGCAACTGATATTACAGGTGTGCACCACCAAACCCAGCTACTCCTTTCTTTTCTTTTCTTTTCTTTTTTTAAATTTATTTTTATTGTAAACAAATGGGATACATGCTGATTCTCTGTTTGTACACGGATAAAGGCATACCATTTGTGTAATCATACATTTACATAGGGTAATGTTGTTTGATTCATTCTGTTATTTTTTTCCCTACCCTCCCACCCCTCCCACTCCTCTTTTCTCTCTATACAGTCCCTCCTTCCTCCATTCTTGCCCCCTCCCCCCAATTATGTGTCATCATCCGCTTATCAGCGAGATCATTCCTCCTTTGGTTTTTTGAGATTGGCTTATCTCACTTAGCATGATATTCTCCAGTTTCCTCCATTTGCCTGCAAATACCATAATTTTATTATTCTTTGTGACTGAGTAATATTCCATTGTATAAATATACCACAGTTTCTTTATCCATTCATCAATTGAAGGGCATCTAGGTTGGTTCCACAATCTGGCTACTGTGAATTGAGCAGCTATCACCATTGATGTGGCTGCTTCTTTGTAGTATTCTGCTTTTAAGTCCTTTGGGTATAAGCCAAGGAGTGGGATAGCTGGGTCAAATAGTGGTTCCATTCCAAACTTTCTGAGGAATCTCCACACTGCTTTCCAGATTGGCTGCACTAATTTGCAACTCCACCAGCAATGTATGAGTGTACCTTTTTCCCCACATCCTTGCCAACACCTATTGTTGTACTCCTTTATTTTCTAAGTGGTCTTCTGAAACTCTTCTGAAACTCCTACAAAGCATTTATTGGGCATTATTTTTTAATACTCTCTGTCTCAATCTGTCTTCCATGTTTCTATCATTGTTTTTGCTGTACTACAGGTAATTTTCTTCAATTTATCTTTCATTTCTTCAATTGATGCTTCAGTTTTTACTGACTGCTGATATGTAATTTTTATTATGATGTCATTTCAACAAAACTTTTCTGAGATTTCCTAGTGCAATCTACATCATAGAATTTCTCTTTCAAGTGGTTTTGTATTTACATTTGTTAGGCAAACACTGGATTCAATTTTTGTCTTAACTATTTAGGTGAGGGTATCTATATATTGCAACTATTGGCAGTTTAGATTCTAATGTTCAAACTTGCTCACAAGTTCTCCTTTTTCCCTTTTTCCATCTAGAGTTTAGGCAGAGAGAATCTTCATTGTTTTCTATTGACTTCCTATATCAGTGTGTAGATTTTAGTTTACCTTTTAACTGAGGTTTCAACCCTCTCAGGACTCCAGCTGTATGCATTAATATCTCTTCCAGCTTCCCACTTAAACAAACTGAACTAAGTCATTAAAATCTAAGTGCTAGTCCCACTAAGCCATGTGTTCAACCATTCTGTTTACTGTCTTCTATGATTTTCAGAGGTTCATACCAGGAATTTACTCTTCACTCCCAGCACTTGGGAAATTCTCTTCCCCTCTTGTTAGATCAGTTACATGTTTTATATATAGTTGTATTAATTCTAGCATCTTTAGTTGCTCATGTTGGAAGGAATTTTACACTATTTTTGTCCATCATTTAATCAAGATCAAATGGGCTGGCACCATCAACAATACTTTCTATATTGAAAGATCACTATGCACAAGATATTGTAGAATAAGACCACCCTTTTTCACACAGAGCTTTCAATTAAAACTTCTGATATGGTAATGACGACAAGGCTTCTCCATTTAGAAGGAAACAGGGATTCCTCAGTTGTTGGAAAGATATTCAGCAAAACTCAGAGCAGACGCCCAAAAACTTCTCACTTCACTTCTAGGATTTTCCTGTACATCACAAAATTTCAAAGAGCAGGGATGAGTATCCAGATCATAATAATATAGCAAATCATGTACTGTGGGTCCAGAGATGTTTTTAATAAAATAATTATTAGAAAATATAAAAAAGGTAAAAGTATACCCACAGGAAAATTATGGACAAGTTCTTTTAAGATTGGAAATAGAAAAGAAAATAAATTATTCACAGTCATGGAAATATTGAGGTTCTCAACAATCTTTTTTGACATTTATCATGCTGCAGTCATATATACCATCTAAATATAAAATTTCAAATACAGTGTGCATGAATTAGCTGATAAAATACCTTAAAGCAGAATATATTTAAGTATTCATTGCTAAGTGGTTTTGGCAAGGGAATTGACTTGATAATGCTTCATGAAAAGTGCCAGCAATTATCATCTAACTTCTACGTCCAAACTAAAACTGCCTCAGTGTTTCAAAAATGGAGTAAAAATTACAAATGTTATATTTTAAAAAGTCATTTTTTTCCTTTCTCTTTCTATCCCCACTTTCACAGGATTAAGTGGAATTTAAAGCTTAAAATTAGATATAAATTTTTTTCCATATCTTTTTTCTTATATGCCAATTACAAAGTATGTCTAGGTACAGATTCTAATGAACGAATGGATATGTTGTGGGGAGACAGAAATAAAAGTAACTGCCTGAAAAATCAAATGTAATTTAAAAATTATTCCTTATTCATTTATTGAAGAATAAAAAGCTTATTAAGATCAAAAATTATAGTCATCATATTTTAAGCCTAAATCCATAAATTTCAGATGTATTTTATTGTATTGCTATTCTTCTATGAGATGAGGACCATAAAAAGCTTGCAGACAGCCCCTCTTACTGTGGGTTCATCATATTTTTAATGGCTTTCTCTAAAAAAATGAAACAGTTCTATAACTAATCAGATTGGATAATTTCTAATTTAGATCCCTAATTCTGAGCTGTACTGAAGTATAGCAAAGAAAAATATACTTGGGGCCATGATAGATCAGTAGATTGTTATTTTGGTGTCAACTTTGGGGACTGCAACAGGATAGATAAAAACTCAATTCCTATGTGCTTCTTAGATCTCTCTTTTAGCTTTGCAAAATCGATGAATTAATATTAAAATACTGCCTAATAACCAAAGACAGAAAACAGTTTACAGGACTGATCCAAACAGTGGAACTAAACTTTATAGAACTGAACTGAGGTTTAAATTATCATTCTCAAAAGGTGAAACAGAATTTTTAATTAAAATATAACTAGATTGAGTTTCTGCTAAAATAAAAACAAGAATATTTTCTCAAGAAAAATAGAACCCACATGTGGAATTAAAAGCAGAGACGGGGGAATTCACTCCCTTTTGCAGCTGATAGATTCATCTTCTGCTCTTGCGCCTTGAACCTCCACTGGTTCTCAGGTCTTTGGGTTTACACTAGGAGTTATGCGATTGACTATGCTTTTCAGGCCTTTGGATGTGGACTGAATTATATCACTGGCTCTACTGGCACCCCAGCTTACAAATCACATCTTGTGAGTCTTCTTGCATGAGTCAGTTCACATAAAACCTCCACTTATGTGTTTATATATGTATTATTTATTCTGCTTCTGTGGACAACCATAACACATAACCCCAGGGCATACACACATAAAAAGGATAACGAAAAAATATTAGAAACATTTCAATGTCAGTGAATTTGACAAGTATATTGTACAAAAGCACAATAGCCAAAACTGGCCGCAAAAAAAGAACAAACAACAATCCAAGAGAAGAAGGGGGGAAAAAGAGAAAAAATAAGGAAGAACAGGTATATATGTGTTATAAAAATTAAACTTAGAGTTAACTCTTAGTTAAAACATTTCATAATAGAAAGTTCCCAGACTAATGAATTTTATAATTATATTAGTGATTTCCATGAAATCTTGAGGTCAGATTTAACACACTTTTGTGTGTACTTTGGAAAAATATTTATCTCCAAAGAAGATATACAGTTATTCAAAAAGCACAAGATACTAAAAATTATTAGCCTTCAGGAAACCAATAATCAAAGCCACAGTGAGTTATCACTTCATACCTGCTGCCACTATGGATAGAATAAAAAAGTAGGAGAATAACAAGTGTTGACAGCAATGTGAGGAAGGAAGAAGTCGAAACCTTCATAACCTGCTGGCAGGAGTGTAAAATGTTCTAACCACTTTGGAAAACATGCTGGCAGTTCCTCAAAATGTTAAATGTAGAGTAACCATTTGACCCAACAATTTGGCTCATATACACATGTATATAGATGAGAAATAGAGGAAATAAAAGTATGAAGTTCTGCAGTATAACAGAAAACATCTTTTTGAGGACAGAGTAGACAAAAATTTATTAGAAAATCCATAAAAATCGTGAAGCATAAAACACAAAATACACTGAACCTTATCAAAATCTAAACTTTTTCTCACAAAAATAAAAGTGCCAGTAACGGATTAAAAGGAAATAGGTACAATATATCAGCAAAGATTTGTTTCCAGAATATATTAAACATTTTTGCAACACAATAACAAGACAAATCAATCTAAAAAATGGCAAAATTTGGACATATAAAAGATATGCAAAGGACCAATAAGCATATGAAAAGATGATTAGCATTTTTAGTCATGGAAGTAATGCAAATTTTTGAAAAACACCATGCTATGTCAACACATGCTCCTTAGAACAGCTGAAATTAAAATAACTGACTATACCAAATGTTGACAAAAATATGGGGCAATTTTAACTGTCATTCACTGCTGGAGGTAATCTAAATTATTGCAGTTGCATTGAAAAGCTTTGTGAAATGTTCTTAAATAGTTAAACAAAAATGCCCTAGGTGACTAAGTCATTCTATTTCTAGGATACTTACCACAAAGAAATGAAGACATGTGTTCCCACAAAACTCGCACATGCAAGTTCATGTAAGTTTTATTTGTAATCAATAAGTCCTAGAAACAACAAAGTGTCCATCAACAAGTGAGTCCATAAGTAGAGTGTGCCAAGTGAAATATTATTCATCAATAAAAATAAATGAAATACGAAATATGAAACAACATGGATAAATCTGAATGACAGAAGTCAAATACAAAGTGCTCAGATTGTGGGATTCCATTTAAATAAAATTCTAAAGTCTGCTGGTAAGCAATAATATCAGGAATCAGATATCGATTGCCTGAGAACTGATTGGATGAAGGGGGACATTGCCAAGGGACTAGAGGAATACTCAGGATTTGTGGAATTTTTCAGTATCTTCTTTAAAGTAAAATCATGGGCATATACATACACCAAGTTCACTGAAAGCTTTTAAATAATTTGTAATTTATTAAATGCACATTATTCTATAATAAATTGGTAAAAACAAACAAAAGTAGAGTGAAACAAGGTAGACTATTCATTAAAGAACAAGTTATTTACAATTTATCTCATTAATTTTTCAGTCAACCTTCTGTAAATGTTGTTTTATAACAATGCTATAGACTTGGTACATTTCAATCTGAGTATTTTTATAATCTTTTAGATAAGACAGAAAAATGTAAACCCTGGAGCTTTATGATAATTAAAGGGTAGATAATCTAACACTTGCCAAATTTTGTAAGAACATAACAGACTGGAAAATGAAACAAACAGGTAATAAGGGAAAGCTCACTTTCTCCATCTTGCAAATAGGTTCTGCCTTTGCCCTCACCTCTACCCTGGAAAAATGGAAATTTATTTAGATTGACAGATGACAAGGCAATAATGTCCACATGGGAAGGGGACCACTGTTCAGGTGAAGGATAATTATAGACTTCTATCTCCATCTCCCTAATTTCTTCTTTTTAAGCATGTAGATGAGTTGTCTCAGCTGCCATTTCCATATAGTCCCAGTTCTGCTGAACTCTCTTCTCCCTCCTGCCCTCAACTAGGGAAGTGATAAATGGGTTAGCTCACTTCTAGCATGAACAAGAGCAAGTCCTTTCTTTGATGTTTCTTTCTGTTTCGCCTCATCCCTCCCTCTCCGCCTCCCTTCTCAGAAAACAAAGTCAGCCTTGACTGAAAGGAAGAACAAGGGAAAACATCCGTGATGTTTCCTCATCAGTCATCTTCCTTAAGCCTACAAGAACCAGGAAAACCTAGTGACCTAACAATATTAGGTCAAGGCAATTGACTACAACAAGGATTGATGACCATTCCAGTGCCCTATGGCTAACATCGAACTCTCTAGAAATGCTATGTGAGCTTTTGTGCCTGTTACCTATCCCTGACTAGACGGACTTGGGAGTGAAGGTCTTCTATCTTCCACTTGCTGGCCTGCTGCCAGCCAATAATACTCTTACTTCTCTTCTTCTGTCACTTCCTCTTCATTTATTGGCTTCATTGGATGACAATGGAACCAGACTTCTTCTGGTTACAGTGCTCAGGCTGTGAGTTCACTTGGGTTTCTCTTAACTTCAGCCTATCTTCTCTCCTCACTGCCCCTCCCCCACCCTTTCTTCTCTTCTTCTCTGTTCCCTCTCCCTCCTTCTTTTCTTGCTCTCTCTCTTCTCTCTTTATTTCTTACTCCCTCTCTCTTCCTCTAATACATTCATATGGCCAGGGAGGATTAAATTGACCCATTAGGATACTGAAATACTTGATCTCCTTCCTTCTACTTCCTTCTTTTTTGTACTAAATTAGGAAGCTTGAAATTTAATTCTAAAAGCTGTTGGAAGCCAATACATACTTTTTAAGAAGCAGAACTATGTGATTGACCTTAGAGCTTTGAAAGAAACAGCCTGACTGGGATGTTATATTGGTAGATGAAGAGAAAGATAGGAAGGAGAAAATAGTAAAAAAAAAAAATAAAGCAATTTTAAAAAGACTATTGAAGAGATACGATCCTTAATAAGTACAAATAGGAAGGCATAGTTTAACAGTCCTTGAGGTGATAGAATTTCTGCACTGGTTGGAAGGCGATGTAGAGAGTGAGAATGAGCGTATCAGGCATCTATGACTCTACTTTGGGTAATGGGGTGGATGAAGAAATACCACACAGAAATACAGACCTAATGATAGCTGGATTCAAGCTAATACATTTAGCTGTGCACAGGTGTAGCTGGAAGTATACATGAAACTTTAAAGTGGATATATTGATGAGGCAGTTGAACATAAAGGGCTGTATAGAGTTTTCAGTTAGAGCTGTACGTGTGGGAACATTTAGCATGTGGATGGTCATGAAGCAAAGGGAAAGGATGGGACGATCTAGAGCCCCTCTCACGAATAGAGCAAAGGGCTAAGGATGGGCTCCAGGGACACCTGGTGTTGAAGGGATCAGTCAAAGAAGAAACCCTAGAAAATGAAGGAGAATCTGAGAGGCCCAATGAAAGCAAGAAGAGAGGGATGTCCCAGAAGCTCAGAGAGGGAAAATTCAGGAAGATGAATTCACCAACATTTTTCAAATGTCAATTTGAGATTACCACATGTCAGGTGAGGTGAGAAAAGTGCCTAATTCAAAGTGTGATGACTATAAGACTGGAGCAGAAATAGGTGCATAGTTGGAGGTGTGATGTCTGAAGACTGAAGATTAATCATACGTAAAATGGAGCAGATTTTTTGTGTGCATGTTGGCTTCAAAAAATCAGAATTATAACCAACATGTAGAATGTCCAGAAACAATCCAATTTAAGGAAGGAAAGGTCCTCTGCATTTTGTAAAATTTCTCCAGAGATGAAATGGGCTGCTGCAGTGGATGTGTTTAGTACTAGATTGAGAAAAAGGGTCCTTTTATAGAGAGACCATGTATTTATTACCATAGCCTCAAAGTACTTCCAGAACCCTAGGTTAAGTAATATGTAACTGACAATCTTAAATCATTTTTAACCAAAAAAAAAATGATTTTATAAAATTCAATCTAACATTTATTGAATAAACAAACATGAATATTAGATTAGGAAGCTTTATTCCTTTTCAGTGAATAAATATATAGCCACTTCTTTAAAAAATGATTCTAAAAGGAGTAAGGGATATAAAACCATGAACAGAGTACAAAAGTAGAATAATATTTTCATCCAATTTAAAAGAAAAAGTCTTCAAATTCAGCTTCCATGATTAGATTTCTATTGGTTTTTATCTTCCATTTATAAGGATCTTTGGCTTCACAGAGGAAAGAAATTGCTAGTTGTTGATTTTTTTAATGACTGAGTTACTACGAATATAATTTTCTCATGTTGTTGCTGGGGAGTCATAAATGTCACTACAAGTGCAATTTTTTGTTCTTATTTTGATTTCCATTGACTAAGCCTTTCCGTTTTCAGCCACTTAGTGTCACCCTATCACAACCCAAATTATAGTTTAAATTACAAAGACAAAGTGTTCCTTCCCTCAGCCACAGTGGAATGCAAACTCCATGGAGCATAAATTGTTCCCTAGGGCATTCACTAGTCAATCTTTCATTTCTTTCACATTCTTCATCCTAGAGAATTTCTGGCAAAGTTATGTGATAAGAAAATGAATATTTTGCGTCTTTGACATGCTGTCACATTTATAGTTGCAATTATTTTAATCATTCTTTTATGAATCTGATTAATTTTCCCAGGTTTAACATCTGAATAAAAACTAAGTAAATATACGATTAATTGTTAATAATATCCTGAAGTACATGCAGCCGTTGTGCGGTCTAGATGTTAATAATGGCAAGCACTTCACTTGACATTTTCTCCAGCCTGAGTCATCTTTAGATGACATACTGATATAAAAAAAATTCATTCTAAGCAATTCATTTCGTGAAAGGAAACACTCATCTAGTTTCTCTATTCTAATAATCAAAGCTTCTGTGATCTGTCCCTGTATCCCTGTTCTAGTCCTGTTGGAGTCCTGGGATGCCATCTCCAGTGATATCTTACACATCTTTGACGCCACATGTTTGCACACTCTGTTGTTTCCACCTAAGATGCCCAAACCCTTCACTTTACCTCTATACACCCTTCATGCTCCATCTCCAATATTCTCATCAAAGCATGCAAAGCAGACATAATATTTTAAACACAAAACAACCCATTCAGAAAGCCTTTACCATTCTCTGGTTAATATTTCATAAGCATGGAGAAATGTTCCCTATAGTGCACATCTTCCAAACCCATTTTCTATCATGTCTGATTGTTCAGAAATGGGCATGCCTAAATTAACATTATGCCTAAACTAATTATCAACAAGCTGAATGAATGAACATCAGAGATGGTTGAATGACTTGAGCCATATAGAAGAAAAATAGAGTAGTTCAGTAAGACCAGTGTTAGCTTAAGAGAGGAGTATATTTGGGATAGACAATTATAGTTTTCAGTTCTTTCCAATGCAAAAATTAATTGTTTTTTAAATCAAAATCCATTCTCTTTACACAGTTATTAAAGAAAAGCTATTCCAGTCTGTCCTGTGTCTGACATGAGGAACAGTCTCAAGACTTTCTCTCTATCCCCAGGATCACAACAGTGAGTGTCCAGAAGACTTTCTCTCTATCCTCAGGATCTCTATCCTCAGGACACAACTGTGGGTGTCCAGAAAGGTCTGTGAAAGCAAATCTCAGTAGAGGGACCATCAGTGGGATCCTTGAATAACAGAAAGATGTTTCTGTACATACCCCATGTCTAGAAGTTCAAGAAGAGGAACAATTCAGTACATACAATGCTGGTAGTCATGATCATTTCTGCTTCTAAATTCACCTCTGTCTCTTCCTAGCTAATATAGACTTTGGCAAATACAATAAATTCCATAGTTTTGCTTTCTCCACCTATAAAATTGAATGATTACATGCAAATAAGTTATGGTAAGGCTTAAGTGAATAGACATTTGTAAATTGTTTAGCCCAATGGCAGAGACATGGTAAATAGCAGCCAGAGTCAGAAAGATCTGCTTAGATAAGAAAGTAATGACTACTTTGGTCTGTGTGGGTAGGGAAACAGATTGAGTTTGCTGGAGCTTGTATTCTCTCCACAAGCCAAATAAAGCCAATCTCCATACTACTGCATGTGCCTAGAGGATTATATTGTCCTCTACTATTAGAGAAACATTTAGCAAAATTGATAAACTAAATTCTTCCATTACATCCCCTGGATTTAAAATAACAAAATAGTTCCAAAATAATTTTATTATTCTTTTTAAAGAAATTATGACCTTAATCTTTATGGAGAAAACCAGGTACCCCAAATGGGAATGGAGAAGGAAGAAATGTAAGATGTAAAAGAAAAACTAAGAATATTTATCCCTCATGTATTTTCAAAGGTTTGGGTAATGTTTTGCAAAACCTGTGTTAGAAGTTGGAATCCTAAATGTTCAGTATTTTTCAAGAAATAAAATTCTATGAAAATTAATGTAAGAAGTAGAGTTTAATGTTTGTCACATTATATTTAGTAGAACGGTAAAATCAGCTGCTAGCAACTTCAATGTTTATCCAGTAGGTTTTAAAATGTAACCAGAATCTCCAATTTTTTTCAGGAATTCAATAATGTCTTGAGTTAATAAAACAACTTCTACCTTTACACACATCTAGCTTAAGCCTGGCTTGTCAATTATTACCATAAACAGTGGCACTTATAGCAAATGTTTAACTCTAAGTTATGTCAAAGCACTTTTCAGAGTGATATAATTTGTGTTAAATCTGCAGAGGACTACATTTAATGGTTCATTTCAGACATGGCCTCTTGGTTGCTGGTACAATCAAGTAATGAATGTAGAACAAACCAATGTCAAGTTTTCCATTCAAAAATCCATAGAAACACTTATCTGCCCAAGCTGGCATTAGATTTATCTAAATGCTCTGCCTTTGTAGCAACTCTGACATCCTTCTTCCCTTTGCATTTTATTTTTATTGGTTGACACCTACTTATAAACCTACAGCATTGGCTTAGTCAAATTTCAGCCAAGTGATCTAAAATTTATATTTACTTTTTCTCTCTTATATCCACTGGAAGATGACTTGCCTGTAGAAGAATTACTAGTACCCTACTCTAGTTTCTAGGCCCATGCATTCACACATTACTTAACTAATTCATTAGTTCATCTATTCTTCAAATATTACTTTTGATTGATTGTTTACTATGTGAGAGGTACTATTCTAGGTACTATTCTAGGTCAGATTAAGTGACTTTACTCATGAAGTTTACATTCCAGAGGAAAGAGAAAGACAATAAATAAGTGTTATTTATGTGATATTATAAACAATCATTTTTTCAAAATTATCTGGAAAACATAAATTACACCAAGAGGATAAGAAGCATTGACTGGAGCGGAGGTTATTGCAATATCAAATCTAAAGGTTAAGGAAAATCTCACTGAGAAAATGGCGTTTCAGCAGAGATCTTAACGGGTGAAGCAGTGAGCCATGTGGATACATGAGGGAGGTACCTTTCAATCACAAGAGCAAATGCAAAAGCCCTGAGACACGAAATTCAAAAAAAATTCAAAAAAGGAAGAAGACCATTGAGCTTGGGACAGAGTGAGCCAAGAGACTGGTAGAATATGAGGTCAGAAGAGAAGGGAACAGACCTCATGAGGCTTTATGAGCCAATTGCAAGGACTGTTTTTGCACCTTGAGGGAAATAAGCTATTCAAGAGTTCTGTGTGGAGAAGCCATAGGATCTGACTTAGAGTTAAAAACATCACTTTGGCTTCTATATTCAGGGCAGAATGCAGGTGGGCAGCTGTGTACAGGGAAGAACCTGCTAAGAAGCTATTGCCATCATTTCAGCAGTCAATGATGGTCACTGGTGGATAACTTGGGTGGGAAGTAATTAGTGAAAGTAAAGAAAAGCAGTGAAGGTCTATATATATTTTAAAAGTAGAGACTATAGGATTTTATGATTGATTGAAAGTGGTGTATGAAAGAAAACTCAGAAAAAGTTACAAGTTTCTTTGCTATGAATTAGTAAAAAGATAAAGATATAGCATACTGATACAGGGAAAATATGAGTTAGGGGAATGGTAGAGGAGAGATGGGAAAGATCAGATGCTAGTTTTGTGGTAAGTTTATTTACAAACATCTAATAGACATTCAAATGGTAACATAGAGTGGGAAATTGATTATATGGTCCAGGGAAGAGATCTAGGTTGAAGATATGAATTTAGGAGTTGTCAGTTTAAAGAGATAATCTAAAGGAGGTTCCTATGAGAGTGAATGTAGATACAAAGAAAGGGGTCTGAGGACTGTGTCTTAGAGTACTCCTAACATGTCAACTTTGGGAAGATGGAGAGGAGTGTCAGGGAAGTGGGAGGTAAATCAGGAAATATATTGTTCTGGGAGCCAGGTGAAGAGAGTGTTTAAATTAGAAAAGTATTGAACTGTGTCAAATGCTGACCATTACTTCAAGTAAGATGAAAGCTGAAAATTGGCCATTGCTCTACCAAGGTGCTCAGTATTTCTTCTCACCAGGGAGAAGCAGCAAATGAAGAAACCAAATGTGAAGACAGTGCCCTGCATCATTCGAACTGACTTTGGAATTCTTTATTTTGTTTTATTATTTTTGCTCTAGGAACCAATTCTTTATATCACTGCAAAGTCTGAATTCATGTTAATATTTTTAATTTGATCTTCAAAATGAAATTATTTGAGGAGAATAAATTGAAATCATCATCACTTTAAAAAATGTAGCTTTTGAGAAGATAAGTAATTCATTATTACAGCACAGATTAGTGATGACTTTAGCCAATGTCTTCCAGTTTCTAAAACCTTACACTGTTCCTACAGTTTCCATAAAAAGAGTAACTGATGCCTTCTTGCTTATTCTTTGGACCTTGTTTTATGCATGCCACTTCTTTCATACCTTTTATTTATTCTTGCTTAATCCATTGAAATTTAGTCCTTAGTTCCTTTTGAACAGCTGCATGCCATGACCTTTAAGGACAAATATCAATATGACTTCAGTGCTTCAGGGAATTTAGGCTTTTGCCAGGGTCTGAATCCAAAGGATAGCTTTCATATCCCCTGCTCTGTCCATTTCTACAGGATTTAATTTCTCCTAGAAAAGAGGAGTTCTTGGTAAATGGTCAGGACTAAACGGTTGAATACATATGTGCTCTTGGTACAAGCATGAGACTCTCAGGTCCAACATCCAAGTACTCAGTGAGTCTACAGTGCGATCTCATGTGCCATCATGATACATGTCCCTTCTTCTCCCTGATTAGTTTTGAGATTTTTGCTTCCTTCTACCCTTATATTCCAACATAAGAAGTCCATGTGAACCTAAGGGATCGTGTTAATAAGAATTACAACTGTCCATCTTCAACTGGACCTTCCAATGATGAGCATTTACTAGCACAAGTTCAGGCACATTGGCATGTAGTTGGACAAACACAACCGATGACTAATTTTATGTGAAAAATTATAAACTACAAAATCTTGAGGGTGGTGGATTGTGACAGTGTCAATTTCCTGGTTGGATGTTGTACAACGGTTATGTAAGATGCTACCATTGGGGAAAATGGGATGAAAGTGATACGGAATCTCTCAATCAGATTTATTGATGTTGCTGGGTTTTGTTTGTTTTGGGGTGTTTTTTGTTTGTTTGTTTGTTTGTTTGTTTGTTTTAGTCCTGCGGGGGATTGAACTCAGGGTTTTGCTAAGCAACCGTTCTAAATTCTACCACTGAACTACATCTCCAACCATCTGTTTTATTTCTTAAAACTGTAAGATAATCTACAATAATCTAAAATAAAAAGCTAAAGAAATCATGCAGCTAAAACAGCATTCATAGCCAGACTTCTAGTTCCCAAAACTGTCATGATGCTAGAGAGGAAATATATTAGAGAAACCACTGTCTTAGACAGAAGTTACCATGCCAAACTTTGGAGAGTGATGTGGGGAAGTCACCGAAGTAAGTGAATAAATAGCAACGTGGGAGAAGAAAGGTGGTAACACATAATTTTTATTTTAGCACCAAACTTGAGTAGTGGTGTTTGCAGTATTATTATGAATATAAACCCCCATCTCCAATCAGTTACTGTTTTCCTGGTCAGCCACCTGCTACAAGATCATGTACTTTTTGACAAGAATTATTTAATCTAAGTATCTGGCTGGTCATTTTTCCATTTTCTAAAGCCAAACCAAACATGCTGCCCTTGTCTTCCTTCCATCTCTTTTCTAGTCATCTGGCCTTCCCTTCCTTTCCCAGAAATTCTTAAGATCAATTGACTCCGCTGACGGAAGTCAGGCTTCTGACCGACTAATAAATAAGTTCACCAGTGAAAAGCCTATTTTTCATTCTGTTTAATTACAGGCTTCAGAGACACTCAAAATGGAGGGTGTCTTAGGGACAAATAATACTGTAGGCTTGGTTTACTTTTCTCCTATTGGCATTGGCACCGGGCCCTTCCTCTGCTTTGAAATTCATGGCTGTGACTGTGACTGCATACTAAACAGACCATTGCCACTACGTAGCCTACTTAGCCCGTCCAGATGCAGCTCAAATAATCCATATACCTTAATGGCCAATTCAGAGCAGTAGTTTAGTTAACTAATATGGCTCATTTGTTTCTAGTGCAATCTATGCATGCAATCATAAATGGGTTCATATATTATAATTTGAATTAGATTTGGTGAACTACACTGGGGCTTGAACTACAATATGCTTCTCCTGAATTTTAGATGTTTGGCTTCAAAATCAGCCCTTGGAAAGATATGCATGTATAAAATGATTAGCTGACATACAGACATTATAAAATGTACATATATTAAACATACAAGAAACTAACAGTGAAAATTAAGTTTCCTTCTCGGTCTCATTTTCTTAGTCTCCCATTTTACTTTAGCAGAATTGATCACTGTTAACAGTTTCATTCATGCAGGGACAATCTATATATAGATGGGTATATATACATAAATTTTGTTTAGAGAGAAACACTATAGTTATATCTCCCTCTTTTATTTGAATATAATGTATCATGGTATACAAAGTATTCCATGATCTGTACCTTTTATTTAAAAAAACTCTTAAAAATCTCTCTACCTCAGCATCTGTGATCTGTCTCCACTTTTTAAAAACACCTTCTGAGATTAACCATCAGTTTACTAGTATTTTATTAAATGGATATAACCATTTTGTATGTGCCAGTCACATTTTGATGGATATTTTCAGTTTCATTGAGCATTATTGTGTGTGGCTTACACATAGGTACAAATAATCTAAGTCTATAAGGACATATTCTTCGAAGTGCTAAGTAACAGACAGACATGAGTGGTGGGAGTGTGAGGTTAAGGGGATAACTATAAACTGGGCATACTGTGCTGACTCCCTCATGCTTTCTTTTAAAGAGTTATTTACCTGTGACCCTCCCTGGCCTAAATCAATAGGATATGCTGCATATCATCAGCAAACAACCTGTTATCTGCAGGAGAAATGCAGACCCACGAGGATTCTCCCTGTGGATAAGAACAACACAAATTACCCTAAAGGGGGAAATTTCGTGAACTTTACACAGACCAGATTCCAGAACTCAAGGAAATACAGTAATTGAAAACAAACCTCTCTACCCATAAAATCTTTAAGAACAAGTTCCGATTAGAGCAAGTCAGCCAGGGGGGAAGGTGACTCAGTGTTGCTGTAGATCTTAATATGTCATTATAATAATAAAATCTTCCCTTCATGGGGTAAGACTATGAAGTGGGGACTTAAAATTCTAATGCAAACCTGCTGTCAATCAAAAGTTAAGAACTGGAGTGGTGTGGGACTCTCTGGAAAATTCCCTGGGATCCCCAATAAAACTGGAGTTCAGGAGGAGGGTGCTATCTTTCTCCTCTCTGAAAGGACGCACTTTCTCCCTTCAAAGAATCCCCTTTTTCTCTTTTTCCTATACTTTCTAATAAATTCATGTCTCCTACTCAGAGTGACATGTTTAAAACACTTGCAAGAACCAGTACACAAGGACATTTGTGGACACCTAATCTCTGTAGATGTCCTTTATCTGCAACAGAAGTAGAATCCTTGGCCCAAGGGTACATTCATTTATTAGTTTGATAGACATTCCAATTGTTTTTCCAAAAATTTGTATAGTTTTCCCAGTTACATACAAAAAGGTTTTTCTCTATATTTAGCCCCTCCTGCTACATTACTGAATTTTGAATTTGCCAGTCTGGTAATTATAAATTTAAGACTGGGTTAGACCTGATTCTGATAATGATGGATAGGAAAAGAAGAGCAAAGAGGACACATAAAGGGTAGAAAAATGAATAAATGTTCCCAGTATGAGATTCTATGTTTTTAAAAAGATCCCACAAGTTCCCTGGAATAAGGCATGCACTTGAAAGTAACTTAAGCAGTCAGCTAGCTTTGGAGGTCAGGATTTATAACCCTCACTTTTAGGGCCTTGACAAACAGTACCAAGGTTCTGACCTTAAACTAAAATTCTTTAAACTCTTAGTACCCAAGATCATGCACCCAACATTCTTTTCCAGTGTGCACTTGATTAGTCACAAGGAGCCATCATTAATGCATGCTCTGGAAGGAAGCACAGCATGGAGAAGCTAGCAAGTTCTGAGAAAGAGAGACTAGCAGAGTCAGCAAAGCACCATCTCTGAGCAGACTGTCCTTTAAGGATGTCAAGATCCAGATCTTTCAATGTCACTTCAGTGATCTCAACAGGAACCTGGTGCTTTTCACTATTCCAGGTAACCCTCTCTCTTTCAGGAAAATTTTCTGAAGTACTCTGAGGACTTGACTTGCTATGGATTTGTTCTTTAGGCATTTTAACTACTATTTTTAAATGGTTCCTTTAAGAAGGTGTTATCAGCATCTTATGACTTATTTGTTGACTGAAGATATGGCAAACAGAACATCCACAGCATTCAGTACATATCTTCTTTATTTAGTTCTATTCTTATTATTGAAATAATATGATGCACATTTAACCTTTACTTCACTTTGCTGTGCCGTGAATTTTCAAAACATCAAAAATGTTATTGGCACAGATAAAGGTGCCATGGCTAGATTAATTTAAAAAAATGTTGCTGTTGCCTGCAACCATATTTGATTCTCAACATTTTTTAAATGCTGACTGATGTAGACAAAAACATTTAGGGTTTATTTTGGTTCCCCCGCTCCAGCATCTCTTTCTGACCAATAACTGCATCACTGTATCTGTGTTACTTGAAAGCAATATATCTGAAAGACTTAGGTCTAAAGTATATTAAAACTTCCCTCACCATTTCAAAATAACCTGGGAGTCTGACAGCTAATGCTTTGGCAGTTAGGTGGTAAAAATGAAATACCATATATACTCGGGCACAGCATGCAAAGAAGACTAGGATGTGACTTGAAATGCTGGCTTTATTTGTTTATCTGTTAAGCTAGATCCCAAATGATTTCATTTACTCATAAATAAACTTTCTTTATGGACAAAATTTGAATGTTCATTTTCCTCTCAGTTAGTATGCAAATCTATCTGCAGCATTCTAGCAAAAGAGAATGCAACTCATTTTCCGTGCTTATAAATTGTTCATTACCATACTCTCTGATGACCAATTCATGACTCCATCTGCAACTCCACACATCTCTTTACCCAGATAAACTTGGTGGAGTAGATACAAGGTGCTGAAGAAGAAGCATTTGGGATTAAGGGAGGAAATACATATCTCATACAAAATTCCCAGGTCTATCACCTTAAATTCTGTAAGTTTTTATCTGTACTTATATGCTACAGTCCAGTGAAATACATGCTTCCACTGACCTCATTGGCCCAGTTTTAGAACTACATTTAAGTGACATTTTAAGGCTTTTTAAAAAATTTGTCTTTTAATTTTTTTACAGACTGCATTTTGATTCATTGTACACAAATGGGGTACATCATTTCGTTTCTATGGTTGTACATGATGTAGATTCATGCCATTTGTGTAATCATACATGTACACAGGGTAATGATGTCTGTCTCATCCCACCATTTTTCATATCCCCCTCCCTCTCATTTCCTTCTACATAATCTAAAGTTCCCCTGCTTTTTTTTATTGTACACAGAAAGAGTTCCAGTTCTTAAGGAACACACACACACACACACACACACACACACACACGCACAAAGTCTTTAGAGAGAAATAGTTTCTTCCCTTGTAATTGCAGACCTGCAATGTTATAACCTATAAGGTTCAATACAGAGAACTAAGACAATTGTGATGGAATGCTTAAGGGTTTGGGTCTTTTAAAAGTTATTATTACCTTCCTTCTTTTTTGATAAAGATTATAAATCTCATCAGGAATGTCATGTGACCTCAGACCTAGACCTGTTAAAGTCACTCCTTCATGCATGTATTTAACACCCATTAATGCAAATAGGTTTGACTTACGTTTCCACATACTGGGAATTGGCTTCCTTTGCATGAAAACACTACTCACAACTAATGAACTCTTTCTTCTGCCTTGAATGTGAAAATAAAGGGAAAAATGCAAGGCATACAAAAGCTCTTTAGAGCAAGCAAAATCTGCCTATAGAGAAAACAAAAACTTCTTTTCAAATCCATCTATAGTGTTTATAGGATAAGAATCTAGTTTGCAATATTCATCTCCTGTCACTGCAGAATTTAAAAACCTACTTAGAGAATTTTTGTTGTTGTTGTTTTATGGCGGTGCTGGGGATCAAACCCAGGGCCTGGTATTCTAGACAGGCTCTCTACCACTGAGCTACACCTCCAGACCCCAGAGAAATTTTTTCAATTAAAACTCTGTACACCAACAATAAACTATGCAGCAGAGCTTTTAATTAAAAGAAAGAAAGAAAGAAAGATGTAAACCCACATTGTCTCTAGGCACTGCTCGTATTAAAGGATTAGACTGATGAGATGTTTGGATTTTATTGTTCTAAACATGTGTTTCAGTTGGTGCTCTCGGATCTGCCATGTGAAGAAAATGAAATGTAAGTAAATAGCAAGAGATTTCTTGTTTTCATTTAGCATTTTAAAGATTCAAAGAATCAAAAAGGATAAAGTCACTCAAAAAGCCCCAAAAGAGTTTCGACGGATGGTGATAATTACATAAGAAAAACACAAAACGTTTTTAAATGCAGATGGCTCAATTTTTCTAAATTTTTGTTAAGATTTGTTAATAGTAATTTTTGTTAAGATTGATTTATTAAATAAAGAAGGGGCCTAGTTTATTTCTCGGTAATTTCAGTCACTGACTTCCCCTCCCTTGAGGCATCCAGGGTACTTTAAGTGCATGAGCGAATCATCACGATGTCCCCTCCTCTGCAGCTGCATTCACACTCATAGGTCATGGCAATGATGGGTGACAATTTACTGGACAGCAAATGAACCCCAATTCTAACCTGTATTATGTGTACATTTCAAAGTGATTTTTGATATGAATTATGTGAATAATTGACTCATTTTTCTCATTTTTTTGTGCCGTGGACTTAATGGTTCCCAGAATTCTATTCGGGAGGTGGGGAGAAGGTGCCATTAATAATGCTGATAATGATTCATGATAACTGTAATGCACTGTGACTTAGTGCAAGTGTCAGAAAAGCACTCCTGCCAAGTGCTGTCTTCTGGTTGCTACACTCTCTGCCAGCCAGCTGCTTTCAATTATCATTGTCTATTTCCCTCAAAGCCAAGGTCTATGGACACTGGTTCTAAAGTAAGAGTCGGGCCAAATGGGGCTTTCCTGGGCTCTGGAGTCATTTGCCAGTTTCTGGAGAATCATCGTCTTGTTAACAACCTGCTTATTAAGTGTGTGCCCCCTTTTAGTGCTTGCACTACCCTTCATTGCTGTTTCTTTGCATTTATTTTCCGATCTGCCATTTTGTTCTATCTTTTGCTATTTGTGACATGACAGTTTTTGATTGTATGCTTCCCTGACTCTGGATTTCATGGTTACCCTTATCCTGCCTCCTCATTTTCTGTCTTTGACTCGGAAAAATAGAATAAAGATTTTTATAATTGGAAAATATCTTAAATGTCTACTCTAATTCTCTAATCAAAATGACAGGGAAAAACAGCATTGAGGGACTGTTTATATTTGCTTTTGAGCTTCTGAAGCTACTGGTCTCCTTTTTAGGTGAAGAAATTGAGATCCAGAGAGATAATAAACTAAAAACAGAACTTCAACTGATACTTAGGTATCAGTTGACCTTTTTTTTTGGCTACATCTAAGTTTTGCATCTAAACTTTTACATCTAATTTTCTGTTGTATTATCATTATTTTCCTTTTGCGTAAAAACTAGAAACTGTCTCAAATAAAATACAAATTAGTAGGAAATAAAGACAAAACAAGAGAGTGACTGAAAGCATAGTGAAGTAGTGTAAAGTAAGTAAATGTATTGAAGGTAGACACAATATCTCAATTTTGTATGCAAGATAGTGTTAGTTAGATTAGTCTATAATGCAATGTGTACTGGTTTCTTTTTTCTTTTTTTTCTTTAGTGTGTTGATTCCTTAAAGAGTAAAAGTTCCACACCCAAGCAGGATTCACTTTCTCTACCTATATTTGTCCAAGAGAATTTCAGTTTAGGATTGTATCTTTGATCTGAGTCATTATCTTTGTTAAAACCCATTACCTGTCCAAGAGAGTATACATTCATCCTTTATCAACACTTCAAGAGAGTAACAGAAACCCACTAGATGACAGGTAAAAGGAAGCACAGAGATGGCCCACTCCGAATGTTCTTTTGAAATGAGAAACATAAAAGAACAGTAACTTGCCCAAAGTTCACTCACGAAATGTACACAAAATCAGAGAGGGATCAGAATGCAAGGGAGTAGAAAAGAGAAAAGTAGATGGAGTGAGAGCTGCTCTGATGGAGGCTATATTTGAGGGACAAAGGATCTCTGATTAGCCAGGAATAATTTTGTTTTTTATTAATTCACTTCTGTGTCCTAATAATTGTTCAAAATGATTTATGTACATATTCAATGTTCAAAAAATTTTGATCTATTATTAGTTGTATTTAAATTTGTTTTCAAACACCAGTCTTTTAGTTTTGTGTTATGACCTACTCATTTTATTTTTATAACTGAATTTTTAGGAGGAGCAATACATTGCCTCACTTTGCACAAAATTTAAATGTTGAAATTTACTGAATGAAAGAAAACATGATATGACCCCTCTATCCCTTTCATCCATTCCTCTCCAGATAAATAACCAGTTACACTGATTTGCACGTATGTAGGTAGTGATTTACAAAACATACATAATATGTATATAAAGGATTATGTAAATTAATTTTGTTAACAGATTTCCTAATGACATGCCACCATCTTACTTGGCCAGTGAGGGTAAATATTTAGTTCAATAGCAGGGAATCAAAGAAGAGGCAGAGCTTAGATGTGGACCCACGACTGACTCTAAATTCTGAACCCAGAAGTTTAACCACAAAGTCATATTGTACGTCCAACATTTAATCGTTGTAAACTTGGTGAAATACGTGAAGCCCATTCAGTTTCCTAGATCCTATGCAATTTACCACCAGTTTCTGAATGACATGACTTACTACTTTCCTTTTTAATAAATCCCAAACACAAGTTTGTTGGCCTGAATTGTATATTGGCTTATGTTGAGGAGTAGTTTTATTTAAAAAGAAAAAAGAAACATGAAATTTGTTACTTTATTTACCCTAAGACTATGGAAACACTGTTCTTATTATTGACAATGATCTCTTTATGAAGTCCCAGAGTTTGAATTTTTCTCTGGTTTCTATAGGAGAAATAGTTGTACATGTGATGAGTAATGCTGCTTGTTTTGTTCATTTCAAAGGAAAATATATAACCAATTCTTTCTCTCATCTTATTAACTGCTAGAAAGCTTAAGCCAGATCTGGAGTTCAGTTCTAATTTTATATATGGGATTTATTACTTTTAGTTTACAAACTGATCTCATTCTTGGCTCATTCTCTGTGTCTGATACTCTTCTTGTGATACTCTCCACGTTCTCACTTATAATTTTTTTTATTTTTTGCTTTTGCATTTTCAGTATTTCTTTAAAGCATTTTGGAATGTAGGATATTGGATGCATTTGGCTAGCACTCCATACACTCTAGAGCTGAGTTTTAGTGCTCCCAGTGGTAGTATTGCATGGTGGTAATGGACGTGGCTCCACTGCCAGACCATTTGTGTGTAAAACCTCTGCCACTTCCAGTAATGCTAATTTGGACAAGTTACTTAACCTCCCTGTGACTTAGTTTTCTGAATTATAAAAGGAGGATTATAATAGTGTAGCCCTAACTTACAGTGTTGGGAGTTCTAAAGTGAATTACCTCACATGAAGTGATACACCTGGTTTGCAAGAAGGCCTGCCATAAAAAAATGCTGGGTCATCATAGAGAGGAGCAAATGGAGCAGATCTTCAGTTTTCTTCTTCTTGAATTAATGTAATTAATGAATTTCAGAGGTTGGTTGCCTGGACTCTCAGCACCGAGAAAAACAATAAAGACCAACTAGTCTAACCATCCATAGAGAGCAGGGATCATTTCCACAAGATCCAAGTAAAGAAGGGCCCTTGTTCTCATAGAGATCCAAATTATCTCCACCGTCAACTTCTAGAGGATTCTGATTATTTCAAACGTCTTTCTTAAACATTCTATTCTGCTCTCATTTCTCCCTGAAAACTATTTTTTCTTTTTAATATCAGCATTCTAATTTGAGCAACCCTTGAATTATAACTTTATTTTTTAAAAATATAAACTTTTCCTACTCTAAAGATATTGCATCTAAAATTTGAATAATTGGAATGCTGTTACAGTTCAGAAATTACCTTTTTTAAGAACTCAAATTTTTTTTTGTTGAAAAATTGAATTTTAGAAAGAAATGGGGGACTGGGGAGATAGATCAGTCGGTAGAGTGCTTGTGTTGGAAGCACAAGTCCCTGGGTTCAATCCCCAGCATGGAAAAAAGAAACTTCTGAAAAAAGATCCATATAGAAAGAAATGGGAAAAATGGTGAAATGGTGAGAAAGAAGGATGCATGTGGAGCCAGAAGACATATATTCTACTTTAAGTTCCTCAGACAACTAGTGAACACTTTCATTTTATATTCTGGATCTCAATTGTACAGTGTATAAAAGCCTTAGAATGAGATAAATGACATAATTCTTGGAATTACATGATATATGTCAGAATTTTTGTAATTGATAATAACTCCATTTCTCCAGTTAAGTTCTTCTTGGCCACTTTATTACTTACAAGAATCACCACCAGAGGGTGCACAGGACTAGGAAAGAGAAAGTGAAATAAGTCAAGTTTGGGTTATTGTTAGAACTGAAAACAATCTTGAGTGGCTCATAAATGAGAATTATGAAATAAAATGAGGCACAATATTTAAATTGACTTTAAGTTATGTGGGCTATTTTTAAATTTAAAAATAGAGAAGTAGAGATTTATATGTGCAGGAAGATGAGGTAATCCACATTCTTAGTCATGATCTTAGATGTCAAGATTCAAAAATGAGAACCTTTAACTTTTTTATTTGATCAAGAAACCATGAAAATTCTCCTATATTCATCTCTTAAATTGGATACTATATTTTGAAGGTTTTTATATTTTAATATAATATTTTAATACTTTCTGATTATTAAAGCAATACCTATATATTCAAACAACATGAAAATATTAAAAGAAAAAAGTTCCTTATAATATAATCTTCAAGAGAAGCATTGATTGTACATTTATATTTAACCTTGATGGTATATTTATATTTATATTTAACTAATAGCTATTTTGGTGGAATCATTGCATTTGTGTAAAAGAAATATATGCAGTGCAGGACTGAGCTCTCTAAACTGTTTTTCTTACCAATACTTTCAATTATAAATATAAATCTACATTTTTTCTATGACTAAGTAATATTCCCTTAAAAGATGTGTCTTGAATTATTGTTAACATCCTTTGCAAATGGTCGCTTGTCCTGAGATGCCTTTGAAAGTTGTACTTCAGTTGCCATTTTTCAATCAGCATTTGTACATAAGAATTTTGCTAAACTCTCTGTGTGCTAAAAAAAAAAAAAACAGGGAGTAACAAAATCAAGCAAATAAAGACCTTGCTGTCTGAGCAACTGACTTATCTTCAAAGTTAAGGCACAATTTCTAAGTTGATATATACTAGAAAGTCACTTCTGACTAGTATAATGATGAATGTGAAAGCAATAAATTAATGGATGTTTCTGAGCACTTTTAAGCTGAGAAATACTAAGTGTTATTTTAACAATGGCTGAAAAAGACATGATTAAGGATGGCTTTATCTCTGAAGCTTATCAGGTTGTGATGAACAGGTTTCCCCTGTTTATGTTCAAGACACCTTAGTAGTATTCATACATGAAGTCTTAAAGAAGTCTCTCTGCAGACATAACACTCAATGCACCAGGCCAGGCATATGAAGGACTGCCAAGAGCAACACATATACCTCTACTCCTGAGGAGTATAACCCATATGAACTTCGTTTTTTTGTGATCTTTTCAAAATACCTCAGGAATGATTGAGTTGTGCCTAGACACACAAATGATCTGACCCTTCCAACTAAGAGGTCAGCTTCTCTTCTTGGGGATGATAACGTGGCCACAAGCCTTCATTTTCCTTCTAGCCTAACTTCTTTCCTTACCAGTTGTTGAACTAGAAAGCAACCAATTTTCCAATGCTGGCTATGCTACCAAGATATTAAAATCTAGCAGCGATTATAAACCTTCCCTGGAGAATTTGGAATGGTAAGTATTCTAGATGTCTGATCAACAGAATGGTAATATTACTTTGCCTAATACCTGTAACATGTTGGCCCTAAAACATTAGCCATTATCTTCTTGATGCACAATATTATTTTTAACTCTAGAATCAAACGTATTACAGTGAAGTCATCTGTTTGCATGTCTAGCAGATTCAAACTGTCCCACCTTTTCAATGCCTTGGAGTGGGCACAGGGTAACTTACACACTTAATTGTGCTAGGAGTAGGTGGGGGTGGGTGGTAGAGATAAATGGGCAGTTGTTCTAGGGAAACAGATGTGGGGATGTGGTGAGTAAAAATTTTATGGCCCCAGAGACATAGGCTTTAGCCATCTAGCATTCTAGCACTTACTGCTTCTCCTTTATCACCAGGTGTGTAAATTATACTGATCAACACCCTAATGACTGGTACATCTGGTAAGGATATTCTCAATTTGTTTTATAAAACATTTGGTGAACTATGCATACCATTTTCCTAAATGATTTCAGACAGCACATGAAATCACATAGCTTAAGGATATTTAGGGGTCATGCGCATCAGTATCTACAGAAACATCACTTCTAGATGGTTGACCAGTGTTTACTTACACACTTTCTGTGACAGGGAACTTACTTATTTTTAATAATATATTTCTAAGATGGAGATTTTTAATGGCAAAATATTCTTTCTCTTGAAATTTTTCTAAATGACTCCACAGATTTTACTTCTGGTAATAAAAGCCATCAAAATAAGCAGTTACCTCTTTTATGAGATAGTTCATCAAAAATTTTAAGACAGTTGATATACTTCCTAAATCTTGATTTTTATATTTTCCAACTTTCAAATTATCAGCTCTAATAGATGATTAGTTCCTGAAACAAAGAGACTCTATGTTTTCTTCCTATGAATTCCCTAATCTTAACCTCACTTGCTAAAGTAGTACTTGAATGAATGGATGAAGTCTGAAGGAAAGGAAGATTTAACTAGTTAAATAAATAAGGAATCAAGACACTGCTTTTTAGAATAGTCCTCCAATTTCCAAGGATGAAGTATTTATCACCACTTGGTAAAATCAAGCCTCTCTGAGGGCAGACAATATTCCAGGCCCAGTGGCAATTATGGTAGTGGGAAATTGTTTAAAGGATTCAGCACTCAGTCTAGCGGAGACCCTGACCACTTTTCAAGTAGTAACAGAAAGTCTTAGCTTGCTCCACCTCACTCCTTTCTGGCTACTTTTGGCATCAGGTCCCTACTGCTGATTTTCTTGGTGTCTCTTCTCTGTGGAGTGGTGCTTTTCTGTCTCCAGTGCTGGCTGAAGAGACCCCAAAATGATTCCCCAAGACGCACCATGGCTGTTTTTGCTGTTGGAGACTTGGATCTCATTTATGGTGAGTTGACACACACTTCTGAACTTCTCTGTGAAACCTTGAGAAGCTATCCTCTGCAAAGTCAATCAGTGAACTTGGAACAATACATGGCTTATTGTAGACCCAAAGGCATGCATTGAGAAGAGTCTAAGTGAGAAAACATCAGAAAAAGGGAAAGCCCAAAAGAAAGAGGATTTGTCTCAGGGAACTGACTCAGAGTTGAGTATGGGATAGAATCTAAAGTGCAGAAGAATATTCTTGAGCTTTTGACATCAGTCTATGCAACTTGTATTCATAGTTAGTTATTTAGCTATGACTCACTTAACCCATCTGAAGTAGCACTAAACCACATTTTGCAGATTGTCTGCTGCCAACGCAGAGTGTGAAATCATTGTAACTGAACAGGGGTGTACCAATCCTTATGCCCTTTTTCTCCAGAAATACTGACAGCATCCTGATCCTGCCTGTACTCAATCTTTACCCCCCAAAACCATGCTTCTCTCCCATGCCTCAATTTGCATGAGGAGGTTTGTAATAAATGAAGAAATTAGAGATTGTGTGTAACTTCCAACCCTAGTTATAAATAGAAAATGAACAAAAGAAAAAACTACCACTGATTTCTGGGAGGCTATACTTGATAATTTATTTCTTTAATCATTAGCTTATTTCTTCATGTTAAGCTTCATCCTCATTCCAAAAGTGCTATGAGAATTTTTCTCTTAGGCACTACATCATATGCTGCAATTGTCCCAAGAGTGCTTGCTAAAAATAAACTAAAATGTTTTAACTTCAAAACTGGATACTCTAAGATTTAGTGATTGTTTTTACTATTGACTTTTTCCCCCCAAAAGTTATTTCATAACAAGGACAAGACATAATCAATTTGGGAAATGGTTATTTTCAGAAGGACAATTAAATGCTCCAGTGATAATAAATCTTTCTCCTAAAATCAAAAACACTTTCCATAAAGCATAGAGGGTAATTGGGTCACTGATCTTTTAACAAAATATTTTTGTTAAATATGTCAAAGGGATCTACATGATAATTTTGGCCTATTTTCATCATTGAACTACAGATAGTTTAAAAATGCAATTACAATTCTTCCAGTTGAACTTGCATTTCTAAAAAGAGGTATGCTACTCTCTATCTTAGCCCATTTTTCACTTTGAAGAAGAACCATCCACTAGACTACCTTGAACAATTAAAGAGAAAAGTTTGTTTCTAATTTTAAGTTTCTCAATTATGCTGCTACAATGTCTACAGCAATTTATGTGTCCTATTCCTCTAATGCTTTTCTTATTCCTACATGTTGGTTTTGTGCATCCTCTTGAGCTTGGGTAAACCAGGAGTCCAGGCTGATACAGTGCCTCAGCCACAAACACATAATAGTATCAAGTCCTAGGCATTCAGTCATATGCTCCATTTTATTCTGAAATCATTATAAACAAGAAAAACTTGAAAATAAATTGAATTTTCAAAATAATAATATGGTCACAATTTATTTTACATCTTACAAGTGGTAGGTTGAGGTTTTATGATATTCTCTCTCTTTGGAAGTCGTTGTTATTTCTCTTCGCAGATTTATCTACTTTTCTCACTCTTCTGAGTTAATATACATATAGTCTGCTGTAAGTCAACCAGTAGACATAAAATCACCCAGAATTGTGGGTAGAGAGACTATGAAAATTTAGGTTATACACAAATGGCTTAGCCATTGAATCCCTGTACACCGAGTATAGCCTCAGATTCTGAATATCCAGATATTTCCATGTAGTGATTCCTTAATGGTAGGGGTTGGGTTCTAGAATATTTATTTCTGTCCTCATTCTATCCTTTCCTCCCAATGCCACTGATACAGCTTCTGGGTCATATTTTGCTCATGAACTCTTTTATAAAGCTGTCTTCTATTGTCCATCTTGGAGACCACAGGCTCAGTTACCCCTTATCATTTATCTTTTCTCTTTCCTACAATGAGTTGGATTTCAGCTTATCTAACCCCCGCCGCCCCCCCCCACACACACACACTGCCCATCTTTCATCCTCTCTGAGGGATATTCAAGATGGCTATGAAGTGGTCTAACAGCCATTCACAGTTTCGCTGTTGCCCCAGAGTTAATGTTTTTGTGTTCCAGTTCTTCCTATCCCAAAAAGAATACAAAAGGTTAATTAAAGAGGTGGTGCTCTCTATGATCTCTAGAGTCTTCTCAACAAATCTTGTTGGAAATAAATTCCAAAGAGGTGATATTTTGAGGGAGTTGAAAACCTGAACCCACACTGGGTTTACTCTGCTGACTGGATTCTCATTATACCTTCACCTCTCCAGACAAATGTTTCTTCCTACCTAATATTTCTATAAGAAGGAGCTGCTCTCCAAAGGGAAGCTAGAGAACCACTCCAGGATCTTATTGTGGACAGAGGTTGAGGGCCCAAACCTGCCTTCATAATTCTCATCAATACTCCTAGCTTGACACTGAGTCCAGTACCTGAGGGGTTCACACGATCACACACTGAATTATGGGGCTGTACCTGTGAGTTTTCCTCACAATCACTATTTGAAAGAGGTAGAGAAAAATGAGAAATCTCTTGAATGACACTAGTGATATACTAGAATATGAAATAGAGGTTATGGTCTTCTTTTTATCTCTTAGACACAGAATGCTCCCTCCTGAATAAAGAATATGGGAAATGGATTATTTGGAACATTTTAAAGGAGTCACTAGATTTGATATATTAACCTTGGGTTCTTCCCAGTCCTTCATTCTATTTCTTCACAAGTTATTTCACTTTTATATCACTATTTGTTGAACATATTTATTGAAATGTGCCTGCACCTCTGATGTAAGGACCAAAGGTTTGACCCTCAGGATCTCATGGAAGCTGCCCTCAAATGAGAAGAGTCAAGAGGAGAATTTTGGCTGAATATCAAAGGTTGGAGTTGACTGAACTTTACTAATGTTACAATATATAAAATAGACAATTTATCTCAATAGCAATTCATGCTAACATTACACGAGTCAGGTTACCAATTATCTTGATTAGAAATACTAAAAAGAGTGCTGGCTTCAGCAACACATATACAAAAATTGGAATGATACAGAGAAGATTAGCATGGACCCTGGGCAAGGATGACAGGCAAACTCTTGAAACATTCCATATTTAAAATAAAAAAAAAATTTGCTGAAGAGAAGAAAGTAACTACTTGACTTGTCATCCTTATAAAAGGTCTTTAAGGAAGGTGTTGCCATCCCAGCCCATCTCAATATCTTAATGAGATTTTAGGTGTAGAAAATGTTCTTGGGAACTCAGCCAAACACCTTAGATCCCAAGAACATGCTCTTGTCCAGTAGTGATTAACCCTTTTCAGAGTATTCTGCTGGTTCAGTGCTTAGATAACTGTATCTTCCTTCCCTTCATAATATATATGCTCTTGAATGGTAGATTCTATATTTAAGGACTCCTCTAAATAGTCATTGGGTTCAATAGAAGATACTCTGACACTTCACTCAGTTATCACTTTGTATGTCCATATGTCATGATGGAGATCTTTTTTACCTAGATCAAAAAAAAAAAAAAATCCCCCTAATATCCTCTGCTATGGGCTGGGTCCTATACCCCATTAAATTCATGTGTTCAAGTTTAAAGGTCCAGTACCTCAAAAGCTGACCATATTTGAAGGTAGGATCTTTAAAAAGCTAAGCTAAAATGAGGACATTGGGGGTAGATGTTAATGCAACATGACTAACATCCTTCTAAGAAGAGATGAGCACGCAGGCACAGAGAGAAGACCATGTGAAGAAACAGGGAGAAGTTGTCCATCTGCAAGCCAAGAAGAGAGTTCTCAGAAGAAACCAAACCCAGCTGACACTTGATCTTGGACATCTGCTCTCCAGAGTTGTGAGAAAATACATTTTTTTAAAATTAAAGCTGCTCAGTCTATGGCACTTTATTATGGCAGCTCTATTACACATTCCTTTGGGGTTAAAGAGGAAGAGAAGTTATTGTCAAATAAAGAAGGAGGAGACCAAAATAAAGTCAAGAAGGTAGGCAAAGACAAAGATTAGGGCTAAGAGGAGAAGAATCTTAATTTGAAGTTGTATATTAAGGACTAAGATTAAAATCTATTTATTTTATATAAGACCTGCAGTTGTCTATTATTTTTCTGCTCTAGGCCCACTTCCTTTTCCTGAACTTAGCTCTAGAATCTGCTAAAATAGTCCCTCCCCACTCCTTTTCATTCTCCCCACCTGAATCCCACTAATCTCCTGGACACAGTTTTCCTTTCCATTTCTGCTTCAATCCCCCAAAATATTCATTCAATGCCTTTACATATTCTGGAATGAATCAGCTATGAGGTACTTCCTGATATCTTCTTGTATATTTCCTTTCACCATTAGACACTAACAATTCTAGTACTGGGTGGTTTTTTTTTTTTTTTTTCTTCCAGCACCTATGTTAGGGATAAAAATTAGTTCTTCTTTCAATGGTTAATTATTTCAGTACCTTACCTATTTTAATAATGCCCTTGGAATTCCTCCCAAGTGATAACTCAATAAAAAACACATTTGCAACAAATTTGCCCCCTATAAATGTGGAAATGAAGAGTGAAAATTCACATTGGGCTGCAGAAAGATTTCTTAAAGGAATCTATCCAAGTTTTTAGTAAAGGTAGGAGCAAAATAGAAAATCGTTAAAATTCTTATATAGCCATGCATGTCCAAAATCTCTATCATTTGTGATCATAACACACCATTTTAAAGAATCAAGGACTATAAGACAGAGTGAACCAGATAGAAATAATAAGTGATTTTAAAAGAGAAATATGCTTGGTATGGTGGTGTGCAGCAGAAATCCCAGCTATTGACTGGTGGAGGTGGGAGGACAGCTTGAGCCCAGGAGTTCTAGACCCGCCTGGGCAACATAGCAAAACCCCAGTCATGAAAGGAAAATAAGAAAGAAAGAAAGAAAGAAAGAAAGAAAGAAAGAAAGAAAGAAAGAAAGAAAGAAAGAAAGAAAGAGAATTTTAGTTTGTTTGACATATTATTTTATATTAAATTGGTATTTGAAAAGAAAGCAATGTAACATCAATGGAGTTTTAAAATTTGTTAAAAAACACAAGGTTGTCCTTACTTTAATTCACTGAGAACAAGGATAAAGTTAAGATTTCAGTGAAAATAAGGTCGTAAAGCTGAATAAAAGCCCATATTAATGAGGAAGTAGCCATTTAAAGACAATGAAGGGAAATAAGCTTGGAGTTAAGGAGATAACTAAAGGACAAATTGAGTTTGAGCTAAATAAACAATGTAATGTTCATTTAAAAAGAGCATAGGCGAGTGACCCTGCCACTATTTGTCTATGTTTTAATGAAAAGTAGCAAATGACTATAAAAATCTACATCAGGGTACTTTTGCTTTCCTTCCATATAGTCCTGGATTGGAGCTGGGTCCCCTCAGCCCTCTAGAGGTCCCCTGCCTTTCCTGAGGAGGCAGCAAATTGAGCGCCCAGGGAGACACTCTGTGGCTTATCTTCTCAGACTTAGTGTCGCTCATGATGCTGCCCTCCAACTATCCAATTTCCCTGACCCCATTTCTTTCTCAATTTACACATAATATTCTCTTTTTTTTTTCTCTTGAAAGTTCAAATTTTATTATTGGAACAAATGCTTAAAGTGACATACTGATTTTATTCATTTTCAAGACAATATCTGCCAAATGCCCAAGTCTGAATAGTCATAGTTTGTCTGGCCAGTCATTTTTTTTTTTTTTTTTTATTATAAAATTGTAAACAAATGGGATACATGTTGTCTCTCTGTCTGTACATGGCGTAAAGGCATACCATTTGTGTAATCACAAATCCACATAGGGTAATGTTGTTTGATTCATTCTGCCATTTTTTCCCCTTCCCCCCCTCCCCTCCCACCCTTCCCTTCCATCTATACAGTCCTTCCTTCCTCCATTCCTGCCCCCCTCCCCAAACCCAACTCCAACCCCAACACTAAACCTTCCCACCCCCCATTATGTGTCATCATCTACTTATTAGCGATATCATTCTTCCTTTGGTTTTTTGAGATTGGCTTATCTCACTTAGCATGATATTCTCCAGTTTCATCCATTTGCCTGCAAATGCCATAATTTTATCATTCTTTATGGCTGAGTAATATTCCATTGTATATATACCACATTTTCTTTATCCATTCATCAATTGAAGGACATCTAGGTTGGTTCCACAATCTGGCTATTGTGAACTGAGCAGCTATGAACATTGATGTGGCTGTATCTCTGTAATATGCTGATTTTAAGTCCTTTGGGTATAGGCCAAGGAGTGGGATAGCTGGGTCAAATGGTGTTTCCATTCCAAGTTTTCTAAGGAATCTCCACACTGCTTTCCAGAGTGGCTGCACTAATTTGCAGCCCCACCAGCAATGTAAGAGTGTACCTTTCTCCCCACATCCTCGCCAACACCTGTTGTTGGTTGTATTCTTGATAATTGCCATTCTAATTGGGGTGAGATGGAATCTTAGGGTGGTTTTGATTTGCATTTCTCTTATTACTAGAGATGTTGAACATTTTTCCATATGTTTGTTGATTGCTTGTATATCTTCTTCTGTGAAGTGTCTATTCATTTCCTTAGCCCATTTGTCGATTGGATTATTTACATTCTTGGTGTAGAGTTTTTTGAGTTCTTTATATATTCTGGAGATTAGCGCTCTATCTGAAGTATGATTGGCAAAGATTTTCTCCCACTCTGTAGGCTCTTTCTTTGCATTGCTGATAGTTTCCTTTGCTGAGAGAAAGCTTTTTAGTTTGAATCTATCCCAGTTATTAATTCTTGCTTTTATTTCTTGTGCTATGGGAGTCCTGTTGAGGAAGTCTGGTCCTAAGCCGACATGTTGAAGCTCTGGACCTACTTTTTCTTCTATAAGATGCAAGGTCTCTGGTCTGATTCCGAGATCCTTAATCCATTTTGAGTTTAGTTTCGTGCATGGTGAGAGATATGGGTTTAGTTTCATTCGGTTGCATATGGATTTCCAATTCTCCCAGCACCATTTGTTGAAGAGGCTATCTTTTCTCCATTGCATATTGTTGGAACCTTTGTCTAGTATGAGAAAATTGTATTTATTTGGGTTTGTGTCCGTGTCCTCTATTCTGTACCATTGATCCACCTTTCTATTTTGGTACCAATACCATGCCGTTTTTGTTACTATTGCTTTGTAGTAGAGTTGAAGATCTGGTATTGCGATACCCCCTGCTTCACTCTTTCTGCCAAGGATTGCTTTAGCTATTCTGGGTTTTTTATTCTTCCAGATGAATTTCATAATTGCTTGCTCTATTTCTGTAAGGTACATCATTGGGATTTTAATTGGAATTGCATTGAATCTGTATAGCACTTTAGGTAGTATGGCCATTTTGACAATATTAATTCTTCCTATCCAAGAACATGGGAGATCTTTCCATCTTCTAAGGTTTTCTTGAATTTCTTTCTTTAGTGTTCAGTCTCATAATATTCTCTTTTGTTTTATTTCAAAGAAAATAGAGATACTGCTCTTCCGACCATGATTAAATATGAGTGCTCTGACCTGGAGAGAGGAAGGAGGCTGGAGAGAGGTGAGCAAGAAGGAGGGTCTTACATGTTGTATTCCTTTCTGCCCTCTGGTCTCCCAGGATTTGTTCATTTTAGGATCCTTTAGAGATCTTTTCTGTATACTTTATGTTCTGCATGTAAATAGCCTGGGATTTTTTTTACATAGGGAAAGAAGGAATGTTTCATTCATACACTTTAAAGAAAGGACATGATAATATCACTAATTCACATTTATTGAGCGTTTACTGTGAGCCTTGTCTTTGATATTTGAATTTCATTTATTCTTCCCTACAACTCTTTGAGGCACCTACCATCATTTGAAATACTCTACAGATGAGAAGATGAAGACATTTATAGACTAAGCAGTATGGTTATTAGCCAGTAGAACTATAAGTCAAATTCATACCTTTGAAAATGATTCCCATATATGATAAAGGGATGAGATAAAGAAGGAAAAAGAGAAGAAATAGAAAAGACATGTTAAAATAAGTCAAGTCTATTGGAATTATTCTTAATAATGTGGGAAACATGAATTCTGGCAATGAAAACTCAGTGGTAAATATATAGGTTTTACAAAATTAAGCAATAAACTCTAATGTCTTAGCCAGCAGTTCTGGCAATACTGTAGGATTCTTGTAGGCATTTTAAATTGAGTTATCTTAGTTTCTTAACTTTACAAAAGACAAAAATAATGCCTACTCTTCCCATTCCCCATCACATGAATTATATATAAACATATTTTGAAAAAAATTAAAAACTGATATATTTTCTATTTTCAAAAGCTTTCTGAGTACATTAGCTTACTTACCTTTATTAATCAAATGCCTTGTGGTTTTCATAATAAGTTTAAGAGCAACAGCCAAATTTGTAGTAAGGAAATAATAAAACTTTCCAACCACAGAGCACAATGTCAAAATCCTGTTGCCTGAAACACAACATTTGTAATAGAAGTAAATTAGCAAAGATAATAAATGTGTAGGATCAACTGGGCAACCACTTCCAGATAGAAGTTACCATTGACTTTATATTAACTATACCTTGAGCAGTCTCCCAGGAAAATAACCAGTGTTCAGTACAAGTTTCACAATGGCAGGAACTACTTAGATAAGTACTTTTTACCAATGATCAAGCCCCACACACAGCTGGTGTCAGTTTAAGTCTATGACTTTTTTCCAGGATATTTTCTATTTTATGATTTTTGTTCAAAATGATAATTATGAAAACATTATTTGGCCATTAAAATAGAAGATCAGGAAATAACAGTATAAATAAGAAAATATATGTATATTCCTAGCATAGTAAAACTCTTGATATGTAATAGAAATAATAATAATAATAATAAACATTATTATGTGTCAGAATTTACCTTAAACATGGCAGTACTTTCTTATAAGTAGACACTATTATTATCATTTTTTTGTACAAGAAAAAGCTTGGGTAAATAAATATTATGTAATAGCCTAGGAGTGGACTATTCAATTAAATAATCAAATAACTATCTAAGAAAATTGCTGAATCAACCAGTGAGACTAATATTCCAAGTATAGCTCTACCCTTCATATACCATATTAATATTTGAATTATTACACTTTGCTGTAAGGACCAGCAAGATAAGAAATAAGGCAAATACTAATGTATGAAAATCCATGATTCTAAATCGACATTCCACACCCAAGTAATCATTTTGAGTAATCTACATATGGACTTGAGTGATGCAGCTAATACCTAATAAGTAACACATTTTTAATTTATTTTATAATTGGACCATGTTCTTTGGAATCTTCCCAGTGGTACCAAATCATAATTATTTGAGGAAGGTCAACAAACTTTTATTAAAGGACAGATAAAGTATTTTTGGTTTTGCAATTCATATAGTCTCTGAAAGGATTACTCACCTTTGTCACTGTAGTTCAAAAGTCAGTCATACTCAATATGTAAATGAATAGGTACAATTGCATTCCAGTTAAATTTAATATACAAAAACTCCTAAGAGCTGGGTTTAGTTCAAGGACTTCTTTAAAGTTAAATTTATGGTGGTAACTATTGTTTTGGGAACAAGCAATCAAAATCATTCAAAGTCAGGTAAAGACCCAGGTGAAAAAAAAAATGTATACAAAGAGAAAACGTTATAAAATATTACTATTGATTTCCTGTGTGACTCAAAAATAGTCTTTCAAAAAAATACTAACAGCGTTCCAAAAGTGTTACTGGAATAAATTCAAGGTCTCTCAAGTTTACCAGTTTGTAGAAGAAAAGGTCTATTTTTGATAATGTAATGACTTTATTGTACAATCTACAAGTATGTTTTTTAAATTTTAGAATGTGTCTGTGCAATATACTTTAAATGCAAACTTAACATTTTAAATATTACAAGAAAATGTTTAAAGTGATTTTTGCATTACTTGCAATTTGCAAAAGTAGGTACAAATGAAATTTAAAAGTGATATTTTAATGTTTCTAATGAGACTTGCATTTCCCATGATGGGAGTTTTAGCCAAAATGCCATTAGTGTTTAGAGGAATCCTCTTTTCTATTCTATGAAAAAGAACATTTCTTCTAGTTTCAGCTATAAAATTGTTAATACTTCTTGATGGGTTGGTCAATGATGATATGATCACCTCATTCAAGGAAATTTTCTTGCTATAGTGACTGAACTATCACTAGGAAATCAAGATGGTTGTGAATTTTTTCTCAAGTGTACAAATAATTTTCTGCTGCCTAGTGACAAAGAAAAATGGCAGATTTCAATAGGCAGTTTGTGTAATTCTGTTTTATGCTGTCTAGAAAGATGACACATCTCCATCTTTTTCTTTCCAGGGACAGAAGCAGCTGTGAGTTCAACTGTTGGAAGTCACCTTCAAACTCAAAACCCTGAACAGTATCCTGTTCCACATTTTGACACATTAGGTCCTCCACCCCCATATGAAGAAATTCCAAAAACAAGCCAATTTTAGATTTAGGTTATCAACTGAAAGTGTAATTCCAAAACATCAAATTTAGGAGCAATTCTTTCATTTAGTGAGAATTCCTAGAGACCTACTAATATAATCTGAAAACAAGCAAGTACTTGAGAAAATGGATGTAGAGAAATAATTTTGGTTAAGGAGATGTTTTAATAATGAATTAGTGAACTTTTCATATATTACATATATTATGCTACACAACCAGGTTGATAGTTCTTCATTAGTTTTCAAATTGGCAGTAATCAGGTGCTAGGAATCAACTCCATTCTGTTTAGGATTCTACTGTATTACTCCTCACATTCTTCTTGTCCCCACTATATCCATCTTAATCAGACCTCTCCCCTAGGATAGAGTCAATAAAATTATCATACTTTAACAATGGCCAAAGTAGAGATTCAGACATGTCCATTCCTAGAACCAGAAAGAGAATATTTGAGTTAGCATGAGGAGTGAGGAGAGAATAGTAAGGAAAATAGTTTGGAGTTTAAGATTAAATGAAGGAGAGGTAAAGATTACAAGTCTCAGTCCAAGAAGTCTTATTCCTCGATCTGAGGAGAAAGAAAGTGTAGACAGAAGCAGAAGGATATTGCTTAAGAAAAAGCACATGTTAATGCCAATGAGGACAGTAAGGAGAAGACCACCATTTTACTTGCGTGAATGTGTACTTCAGAAACCAGTCTTTCTCTGCTCTCAAGGCTTGGCTTTTATTGTAGTTCCATAGAAAGAAACTTAGGCATAGATATCATTATTCTCATTGAGGACTCTGACTGCAGAAGTAGTAATGAGATCTTTTCAAGTGGCATTTCAGCTGTGACCATCAGAAGGGACCAGTCTTGGCGGGGGTTGGGGAATATATATATATATATATATATATATATATATATATATATATATATACACCAGATATCTTGTATGGTATTCAGTTGACAATTTTTTTATACCGAACAATTGACATACTGTTTTAATTAGATTTTTCACTGCTGTGACTAAAAGATCTGATCAAAACAATTTTAGAGGAGAAAAAGTTTATTTGGGGGCTCATGGTTGAAAAGGTTTCAGTCCACATGTCTATGCTCAGCTCCATTCCTTGGGTCTCAAGGGGAGGCAGAACATCATGGCAGAAGAGTGTGGCAGAAGGAAGTGGCTCACATGATGATCAGAGAGCAAAGACTAACTATCCAGATAAAAATATATATACCAGAGGCACAACACTAATGCCCACCTCCTCCAGCCATACCATACTCACCCTCACTTACCACTCAGTTAATCCCATCAGGAGTTCACTTCACTGAGAGGGTTAAGACTGATAACCCAATCATTTCTCCTCTAACCTTCTTGCACTGTCACATAAATGAGCTTGTAGGGGACACCTCAACCATAACACATTCCCAATTGGTTATCAGTAGATAATCTCAGACTTGACTTGACCAAACTTAACTCCAGTCTTCTTTTCCCAAACCAGTTTTATCATCTTGAGTCTTCATGTTACTTTCTTTATCTATTTTATCAGGAAAACTTGTTGCCTCTACCTTCAAAGTACTTCTAGACTCAAAGATTTCCTACCTAGTGTATCTCTGGCATGAGCCACTCAACATCAGTTCTTGCCTGATTACTACAACAGCATCTAATTTTTCCATTTGCTCCCACCTTTGTTCTCCAATATTCTACTTACAATACAGTAGCTACAGTAATCGTTTTCAACTATTTCTGAAGAAGTTTTAGCTTCACAGTAATATTGAGCAGAAGGTACAGACATGTCCCATGTACCCCATCTCCACACATGAATAGCCTCCCCTATCATCAACATCCTTCACCATAGTGCTACATTAGTTACAACTGGTGACCTAGATTGGTACGTCATTATCATTCAAAGTGTATAGTTTATATTATGCGTCCCTCTTGGTGTTGTACATTCTATAGGTTTGACAAATTTATAATCCACTATTACATATCATACAGAGTAGATCCACTGTCCTACAACTCCTTTGTGAACTGCCTCTCCATTTCTTTCTCCCCTCTAACTTCTGGAAACCACTGATCCATTTACTGTCTCCAAAATTTTTCTTTTTCAGAATAGCATATAGTTGGAATATGAAGGCTTTTCAGTTGGGCTCCTTTGACTTTGAAATATGTATTCAAGTTTCATAACTTGATAGCTCCTTTCTTTTTAATGCTGAATAAAATTGCATAGTGTGAAAGTACCACTGTTTATCCATTCACATACTGAAGGATATCTTGGTTGCTTCCAAGTTGGGGCAATTATGAATGAAGAAGCACTATCAAAATCCATATGCAGGTTTTTGTGTGGACATAAGTTTTTAACTCTTAGGATAAATATCAAGAACAAGGGTACTTTATTACATATTTAGATTTTAAAAAATTTTCCTAACTATCTTCTAATGTGACTGTACAATTTTATAGTTCCTCCAGCAATGTGTGAGAGTTCCTGTTGCTCCACATCTTTGTCAGCATTTGGTGTTGTCAGTGTTCTGAGTTTGGGCATTCTAATAGGTGTATGGTGCAATTTCATTGTTGTTTTAATTTGCACTTCTCCAATGACATATGATATGGAACATCTTTTCCTATGAAGGTTAATCTTTTTTACACTATTAGGAGGATCATGTCCCTTAATGAAACTAATGATATTTCACTTTAAGTAGAGAAAAATGCCAAAGTCCTTGACACATTCCCCTATATGATCTGTATTCTTCTTGGATTTCCTCTCTTACAACTTTGTCCTCTACTGGTTTTTTCCAGGAATACGATCCTCAGGCCTACCAGGTATTATGCACAGCCATCTGCCCTTGAGGGACTTAAGACTGCTTCTTTTGTTTTTAACAATCTTCTCTCAGATATCAACATTACTTCACTCGCTGACCTTCTTTTAGTCTATTTTTTTTTCCCCAAAAGTCACCTTCTCATCCTGAGTTCCCTACTTCAATGGCAGCCTCTTGCAACCCAAGCACTTCCCACCTCCTAATCCCAGAAACATTTTTTCCTTTTTTGTAGTGCTTATCATCTGCTGCTTTACTACACAGCTGAATTTTATTTGGAGACTGGTGTTTGTCTTTTCTGGCTGTAATCCAAATCCACGAGTGGAGGGATTGTTATCTTATTCACTAATTTATACCCAAAGTGTCTAAAACAGCTGATACTTAGTATATATTTAAACAAACTTGGTATGTAATGTTCCCTGGTTCTAGACATTCCCAAAAATAATTAGGATTTTAATGGGGATGGGGCCTTCTGAAATGTAGGTAAAAGCCTACAGATGACTTAGTGCTGTTAACATAATCTCCTGTGTGTCAAATGAGAAAGAGATCTGAAGAATGTGTTAAAGTAGACTAGTAATGCCAGATATGTGTGTAGGACTTATGGTGCACAAACTGCTATCATACAAAGTATCAGATTTTATCCTCATGATAATTTTGTGACCTGGTTGTTTCTAACTTCAGGTTATGTATGGTAGAATGAACATGTCTACTCCCTTAGAAATCCACTATGATTGCAGGAATAGAATAAAAACATATTTACTTCAGAAGAACAATAAGAGAGTGAGAAGATAACAGAAGAAACTTAGCTACAAGATCTCAGTACCTGGAAAGATTAATGAGATGAACACAAACAGATGTACTAATTGACAGGGGTTTCAAATTTCTCTACTTTGCTAAGTGTCTTTGGGGAAGAAACAGAAAAACGAAGCAACTCTTAGCTGAAGCAAATCCAGAATTAGAAGCATTGCTGCAGCTCAGAGAGAGCCAGCTCCAGTCAGACCATGACAGCAAAGGGTAAGAGGAATGACTACAGAAAAAAAGTGTCATGTAAATGACATTATAATTAATGACTGAAAAGTGGAACATGAAGAAAGTGAAAAAGCAAGGCAATTATTAAATCCATTAAAAAACAAAAGGCAGATCAACTAAAGAATGTTATAAATAATATAAATAATTAACATTGTTTACAATTAACTAAGAAAAATGCAAATAATATTGTGAATCAAATAATATTGTGAATCAAAATTATTAAATTGATATTTTAAAAATGCATGGTTTTTTTGTATTGTTGTACTAAGCAGAATGAAAGTGTATGAGAAGGTGAGAGGAGGTAGTAAGTGATCTAAATCCTAATCCTAGATTATGGAAAGTCAATCAATAATATATTAAACCAAAGGGGAAAGTCAAAGAGTGCACATCATGTACCATTTGTAAATTATGCCATAAATATTTAAAACAAAATGCTAACAGTTGAAATTTTTTGTCTCTTGAGATGGGATTCTGAGCTAATGTGTGAGGTAGGCAGAACAGTGAAGTACTGATTTTTATGTAACTATAATACTACTTGACTTCAAAATTAAATGCATGCATTACTTTAATAATAAAGAAATATACATTTAGACTACTAGATGTTTAATAGTAATTGTTAGTAATAATAGTTAACTAAGTTATAGCTAACAATTGTCAGCCAACAAAGAAAGTGACACCATAAAGAAATGAAAGTGTTAAATGTAAATGTTTTTGGGTAATGAGTACATAGATGATTTTTTATCACATTTCAGGATTTTCAAATTATACAATAATATGGATAAATTATTTTACAGTTGAAAAACCTTATAAATTTCCATTTTAAATATTTAAGGTGATATATATGCTAAATATTCTGATTTGATGATTGCACATTGTATACATATATCAAAATACTACACTGTACTCCATGAACATATATAACAATTATGCATCAATTAATAAAGAATATACACAAAAGATTAAGTGTATATATATATATATAAATATATATATACACATATATAATGACTGTCTTCATGTAACAGATGAGAAAATATGGATTCGGGAAGAGTATTTGACTTGCCCAAAGTGTATGGTTAATTACTGTGAGAGCTTACACTAGAGAGTAATTTTTTTCTTCAACTCCCATTTAGGTGGTTTTCCACTATGACATTCTAATTTCAAAAGTGACTATGAAAATAAAGATCAGAGAATGTGGGCTATAATTATGCTATCTCAAATAAACAACTCCAGGAAAAGAGGTTTTGTTTTTATTCAATGAGTTATGTATGTTCAAAGCCATTCCACTTACAAAGCATACAGTGATTATAATTAATATGTAGAAAAATGTCAGTAAATCTAGAGACAGGGATGATGATTTGGCAGCTGAAGTTAGCCTCAGATACTAGAGAAACTCAAGAGTTGAGGCAATCTGAATTTATTCTTAAGTGACTTGCCCTCTTGTGTCAAGTACACAAACCTGAATACATATTTGGTATGTAGCTGGTTGATTTATTTTGCATTTCATTTAATGCTTTAAAAAATAACTGAATGTGACTAATATGTATTAAATAGTCTGTAAGTTTCTTGAGATATTTCTGCAACAAATGTTGTTAGTATTAATTATAGTGATAGTGGAATTTTCATTAGTTCTCTGTTTGTTCCTTTGGTTGGTTTTTGTTTTGGCGATGGGATCTTGTTATGTTGATCTGGCTGATCTTGAACTCGGGATCCTCCTGCCTCAGTCTCCTAAGAACCTGGGATTATAAGAGAGTCACCGGACCAGGCTCAGTTTTTCTTTTGAGTAACAGGAATTTCATGAAGATTACTTTGACCTACAGTTAGAGATTTGAAAGTTTTTTTGCAGGTACGTTATGGTGCACATAAAATTACTATAAATAATAAAATAATATCATTTTAGATTTTATGATTATCATGACATTTAAAAATCAAATTTAAATTCATTAATTAAAATGTGCTCATTTTCTTTTATCTTATCTCTGAAAATCATTGCATTTTAGTTATTTGATGACTTTTTAAAATTCTATTTAAAAGTCAGGTGTGGTAGCACATACTTCAATCCCAGTGACTTGGGAGGCTGAGGCAGGAGGATCACAAGTTTGAATTCATTCTGACCAATTTAGTGAGACCCTATTTTTCTATTCTCCTGTTGCAAAATACAAAATAAAAAGGATGGGAGATGTAGTTCAGAGGTAAAGCATCCCCAGAAACCAAAACCAAACCAAACCAAAACAACAACAAAAGAAGGTTAGGTGTCTCATATTTTAATTCTGATAGTACTAGATTTTTTTTCTTCCCATGTTAAACAGTCTTCATTCTAAAACTGAGATCTTGGATGATGATACATAATGGGGAGGAGGGCGTAAGGGAAGAATGGGAGAAAGGATGGATTGTGTAGAGGGAAATGAGGGGTGGGGAGAGGGTGAGGGGGAAGGAAAGTTAATGGAATGAGACAAACTTCATTACCCTATGTACATGTATTATTACACAAATTGTGTGACTCTATTTCCTATACAACCAGATAAATGAAAAATTATACCCCATTTGTGTACAATGAATAATAATTTTTTAAAAAATGAGATCTTTCTTACTTCTAAAGGGCAAAGCTCTTTCATAGAGCATCCACCAGAGGGCATGAAAACCTATCTAGAGTCCAGTGAATTAGCTACATTTGATTTAATGGTTAAGCGAAACCACCAAGTTGGGTTACTATTGATAACCAGATTTTTGACAGACCCTAGCAAAATGGAATAAGAATGAAATTGGAATTTGATGAATCTGGTACTTTGGCTCATATTACAGTGAAGCTGAGCAGCAAGTGTGATGCCAGCCATGAGAATAGTCTAGGAAAATTGAAATACACTGCATCTTCTGGGTAGAGACCTCTGAGTTTGAGCTGCATGCAGGGCGGGCTAATTGAGCATGCATCCACATGGTATGTAATATCTACAATGCTAACCCTATAGGTCTAGTTTATTTCTTTTTTACCTGACCACAAGTGCTTTAATTTTCAGCTTTGTAGTTCTAGGTTTGTTTCATTTGTGTTAGGAGCACAATTTTTATAAAAGACAACCTTAAAATTCAATATCTTTCACTGAAATGAAATAGAGTTGGAATAGGACTGAATGGCATTCATGTGAACAGTGAAATGAAACTCACCTAGAATATTATATTTAAAGCAAAATGTGAAATACTTTGGAATTGTGTAAGGGAAAATGAGACAATGAAAATGTGTTGGCTGTAAGACCCCACTCCCGATAATCAATTTTTTTTAAATCAGAATAAAGGGAAGAAGAGAATATGCATTACAAAGGAATCCTTCACTTCCAAATTCATTTTGCTCTGTGATTTTTGTACAAAATGACTCCTACAGGCATTTTTTAAAAATTTAATATTAGATTCTGGCAAAATAGTATCATTTTGATGTTATTTTACTAACTGTAGTTCCAATATAATGAAATTTTTAAAAAAGTAGTGCACCTTTACAAAATGAAATAGTTTGGTGATAAACATGAAGTATTTTGTATTTGTACATTTGGAAAATAGTTACCTTTTCCTCTAAGATTATATCAGTATAACCTATGGTCTGACTCACAAAGAAAACAATTTATCTCAGTCATGATGTCAGATATTTATGAAAGTTGAAAAATGATATTGCTCAGAAGTACTGAAATTATCAATGCCAGTTGCTAATTTTATTGTCATCTCTGTTGGGGAGGGTTCCCTCTTTGGAAAATTTACTTATAGGATGTAACAAGCAAAGCTTACATAATTTCCCATTCTGCAGTAATTAAGATAATGTTATCTTTATTTTTAATACACAGCCAAGGTATGTTATTTTTTCTTCATTGTGTAGCAAAACTGACCATCCAAAATGAAGTCATGCATCAATTCAGATAACTGTCACTTCAAATTCTCTATCCAGGTAAAGGTATAATGATAAACAGTCTTAGCTAACACTGACTAATTGCAGTCTAATTAGAAGGACTGAAACTATTATCTTTTCTTGGAGTATTGAGAGACACAACAAAGGAAAGCCTAGGGATTTATTAAAATAATCAATGGACCATTCATCATATGCTTACCTGACAGCCTATGGGATGATTGCTACTTGTAATGTGTCCCGTGAAATATATTAATGCTGCCTAAGAAGAGTTAAAATAAAGAAAGAGACACCAATCTCTTAAGAATACCACAAGTCTTCTGGAATGCTCGATATCTTGGAACTGCACAAATTATTTTTTTTTTCTTGGTAAGGAGAGTATGCTGTTGGAAGGAATAGGATGATATTTTCACTTTTTGCTGCTTAAAGTGGGGCAGTCATCCTAAGGGCATACTGGAGCATTAATAGAAGTCACTAGAATGGGTCAGTCTGTGTAAGAGTGAACTTTAGATTATACAGGTTTAAGATCAGAAATAAATTATGCAAGACTTTAGAGGAAAGTTTCTTTATGACAGACATATATTCATGTATATACATAAAAATATACAGATATGTGTAGTTTTTACAATTTTATTAGTATAATATTATTTCATTGCAAAGACAACAAGAATTAGCTTAGACCAACCATTACTGAAACACTAACCCATTTGATTAAGCCTTCACTGTGTTTTTAACTCTTCCATTTCTCTTCCCCAATAATGCAATTTTATTTTGTTTCCTCCTCTTTTGTCTTTTTTCAATAAGTTTCACTTTTTGCTGTATTCATTCAATTAGCTAACTTTGTTTTTATTTGTGAAATCTGAAGACTTTCCCTTCCCTTAAATGACCCTCTCAGACTTCCTTCTCTATTCAATCAATATTTGCCATTCAAAAGACCTTGTATAATGTTTAATTATTAAAGGAGAAACCATCAATGGCAACTAGTGCATTTTTCAATATATTTCCCTGCATCTTGAGGTTACATAGGCTTAGCTTTGCATATACCTTAACTTAGAGAACAGCAGAAAAAAATTGATGATTTCAAAAACTCTCTCCAGTTTCCCATTAACATTCAACTTCTCCCCAGCAGATTCAGGATGAGCATTAAAGGGTCCAGGTATACTTTCTTTACCTCACTTTATCTGTACTAAGGTTTTATCACAAACCATCTGTTTTATTTGCAGTTTCAACTCTGGTTTTGTTTTTTTCCCCCTAATTATTATCAACAAACACTTAAACTTTCTCCCTCTCTCTCTCTCTCTCTCTTTTTCTCTCCCCGCTCCCTCTTGAGACAGCTCAGTTTTTACAAAGGAATCCTTATAATATTTTACAATTTTCAAGTCTCTTGAGACCTGATTCAAATAGACATTATAGGAATTAACATTATTTTACTTTACTCACATCAACTCTAACGTATATTTCTGACTCTTCCTTGTGTGGACAATCATGGCTCTTGCATTTTGGATAAAATTGAAAGGCCAATTTTCAAAGAACAGGAATAGAACAAACACTGGAAAAATTGATAGAAAGGAATTCTTACTTGTTAATATTGCTACCTTTAATAATGGTGTTGTGACTGTGTTGCTAAAATCTTACCTGTTTTATATTTGTGGTATGTATCCACAGTGAAATGATTTCTGAGATCTGTTGTAAGTAACCAAATAAAGGAATATTTTTCCTTTGTCATTATTTGACTGTGCATTGAATTTTAGCATATTATCTACTTTATATTTGCTAAATATAATCCTAGGTCCTATATATGCTTTGTGTAAGCAGTGAAATTTAATAAACTATCTTACCTCCTGCTTAGGATACATATTATTACAGAAATAACACATGAATTAACTTAGTGTATACCAAAATTCCATCAATCAAATACAGACTGAAAATATTTTTGTTGATTTTATTTAGTATATTTTAAAATGAGCTCAGATTCAACATTGTGTATTTCCAAGAGAAACTTTAAAAAATATGATAAACCATTTTTTTCAAATCCACATAAAAATAAATAAATGGGCATGAAAGAAAAATATTCCATTACCTAAAAATATTTCAAATGTCATTGGTTGTAAATATGTCCCCTTTGAAAGCTCACCAATATGTGCTTTCCCCTTCTTTTTATATATGCTTTGAAATTTGGGGCACAAAATAAGATGAGAATAAAACCAAACAAAATCCTCATAGCTCCCATCTTCAGAAAAATGTATTCAAACAGTTAATAAATAAAAAGAAAGTGAATTATATTTAATTTGACTAAATTAATGCAAATCCAAACAACAATATGATATAATTTTTTTACCCATAGTATGCACAAGATTAAAGAGTGCTAATAGCAAAAATATGGAAAACAAGCACTTTTATACACTATTGGTGGAAGTATAAATTAGTCTATCCTTTTCTTAGAGAATAATTGGGCTACATGGATTAACTTTTTTGATACATATTCACGTGGACACAAGATTTTTATTTTAATTTAATTTATTTTATTTTGTAATACAAGGGATGGAGCCCTAGGGTGCTCTACAACCGAATTACATCCCCAGTCCTTTTAATTTTTTGTTTGAGACAGGGTTTCACTGATTTGCCCAGACTGGGCTGGAACTTGAGATTCTCCTACTGCAACCTCCTGAGTAGCTGAACTTACAGGCATATGCCACCAGGACAGAGAGCATTCTGCTTCTAAACATGGAGATAAATTTTACTGCTATAATGCTATAGAAAGTCATACATGTTTATAAAATAACATCTGCTCCAACATTGCTCGTAATAGCAAAAACTGGTAACCATGGAGATATTTAGGGGAACAGATTAGATGAAAAATAGTACATATGTACAATGAGCTATGCAGCCATTTAAAAAGGATGAAATGTGGAAAAAAGTCAGAAGGCACTTAATTTTTTATTCTTAAAGGAAAAATATAGAGTCACAGCATGGTGTACATATTTTCAAAGAATCCACTTATGCCATAAATTCGAATTTTTGTCTTTGAAAGTATATTAGAAATGAGGGTTAGGTATATTTCTTAAGGGAGGGATGTTGGGGAAAGACCATGGAGCTGGGTAGAACAGATATTTAATATTTATGTTTCTTCATTGTTAATTTTTTCAAAACTTTATACATATATATTTTTTCTTACTCTGCTAACAGGAACTCTGGGTACTAGGATAATTGATGTGATTTGTTTTCTACTTTATACTTTTCTATTTTAGACTAATAAATAGTATTCATTAAAATGTTTAGAATGAGTAAGTCACCATCTTTTATGAATGGAAACACAGAGTAATCAGTATTGGATTGCATAGAATATTTTTCCAGTTAATTACTGCATATCTTATGCCAATTACTTTAACCAATCTTAGGTATCTGAGAACAATTATTTCTGAACTCAAAAGATGCAGGAATGATTTTTCTGCCTAATTCCAAGTTTATCCCCTTACAACAAGATTGGAACTACTCTACATAGCCTGAGACTATTGAGATACAGAAACAAATTTGAAAGGTTAAAGAATTGATCTGAAAGAAGACTGAAATGTAAAGGAGAGTGTGATGAGGAAATGGATTGGGTTAGCAGAATTATTTCTTTAATGGTGAAGTCGATTTTGCCACATAGATGATGTAGGAAATTTAGCGGTGGTTGTATCAAGTGGCAATTTTCCCACCTTGTAAACAGGAAAAAATATTGTTTTCTCATGGTCTTCACTGAGAAGCTCCCTCCTCTTAGATATGCTGTAGGGATGTGGAACTGCTTGAAATTTGGGGAATATTACTTGTGTTTTCTTGATTGTATTTCTTTGTGCCTATTGTTCTTTTCACATGAAACTCTATCCCCTAACTTCTTTGCTTTGAAAATGTGTATAATCTCTCTTTACTCAATTAAAAATCTCCCTTTCCTCTGAAACACTCCACTCCATAGGTGGCAGATGTAGAGATTGCTCTCCCAGTGGCATTTAATATATACCTACATTAGAGCAATTATTACATGTCACTGTAACTTTCTTTTTTTAAATGTCTCTGTCCTATCTATGCCTTGGACTACTTGAAAACAGAGATTGCCTTTTCAATAAAGCTGAGTAAATATATGCATGAATAAAGGAAGGAATGATCTATTGAACAAAAGAATTGCAATGTATAGATGCACAGCTCTAATGTATTAATCTCATTTATTTACTCATTTATTCAAAAATATATATTGAAAGTCTACTATGTATCAGACACCATATCAGAAAGAGGGAACAGAGCAGGATGCCAAGGTGAGAAAGTTTTGCACTCTTGGAATTTTCAATCTTACAGGAAACTGAGATAAAGAACAAGTTATCACTGTCGTAAGTGTGCAATAAGGGCAATGAAGAAAGATGTCAGGCATCTGCCAATACCTAACCCAAACTTATGCAAGTGAGGAATGGCCTCCTTGTTAAAGGTAGGACACGTGTCAGGCACAAGGATTAGGAAAGGCAGCCAGTGTTTCAGAGCTAGAAGCAAGAGGAGTATGGGAACTCTGAGACAGAAAGAAATGCACTCTGGTTGGAATATAATGAGCGAGGGACTGAGTGGTTAAGGGAGAGGTAGAAGTACCTGAGGCCAGCTCATAGTCACGCTGAATTATCACATTACAATAGAGTTACCTTATCCTAAGACAAACAGGACAATCTGGTTTCATTATTAAACAGGAAAATTGGAGGAAAAGAAGAGGCTATTGCAATCATACAGGAGAGAGAAGATAATGATGTGGGCTAGGATGAAGATAATGACTGGGACTAAGAAAATGACTTAGGAGGCTTTTAATGAGTTAGAAGCTATAGGGTTTAATGTTTGCTTGGATGAGAAAATGAAGGTGGTAAGAAAGTTCAGGACTGCTTCCAACTTTTTCCATTAAGCCTAAAATGCTAGTATCTACCCCACATAATGATGTAAGTATTTTTAAATGAATCAGCAACAAATCCTTACAGATTTAGACATAATATTATTGTATATGACACCATCATTTTTTAAAAAGCCTCTATTATTTTTTCATGTTATTGTAAATAATAATTGAAAAAATACCTTTGTTGGATGAGGGAAAAAAAAAAACAAGATCAAAATCTCATTCTAGAAATAAATCAATATTATTCTATATGTTTGAATCAGTAATGTAGTGTCTTAAGTTTAAAATGTTTATTGGATGTTTTACAAAATTCAAAAGAAAATAACTACATTCCTAATTGTCATTGCATATGTGTGTTTGTGTGAATTTCTTGTTCTTTGGAGAAAGTTTGCTAAGATCTTCCGTGGCACTTAGAGTCCTACATATTGGAACTACTTTTCTCCTCAGTGGGGATTAAATAAAGGTGATGTGAATAAACCAGTAAACATTACTAAAGACAGTTGCTTTAAAAGTAGACTAATACTCTAAATAGCATTCTTCCCTTCTATTATTTTTAGCCATAATTTGCATTATCAAACAAAAGTTTAGAATATCCTTACCTTCTTAACTTTTTCTATATTTGGTGTTTTTATATATTTTCTATTTTTAATGAAGAAAAATTGAAAAAAAGTCATTTATCTTAAAATTCACTTGACTGAGTAATAGTTAAAATAAACCTCATAACCACTTTGCAGGTTTTCTGTGAAAACAAATACTAAACAAAATATTGTTATTTTTAAAAGAAGTTTGTGAAAGTTAATATGTCTCCTCATAGGAGGTATGTAAAAATGCTTTTATAAGATCCTGTCCTCTGCAAATAAACTAGTGGCTATGGAATCATTTATTTGACTCTTTAAAATAAATCCTTTTGCAACACTTAAATTTCAATTGAGCAGAAAACTTGAGTCTCAAAATGAGTAAGTGAAAGACATTTCTAATGCACTTAAAATGAAACTGCTATTTATGCTTCAAACAAAACAAAACATTGAGTCTCTATGACATCTGAAGCATGCATCAGATAAACATATTTTCAGAGGAATGAGCTCTGCAAAGCAAAGAAATACTTTCCAATATTTTAAACCAAGAGCTTTACTTTATTTTAATCCAAATAATTATTAATTATATGTGTATGTGGTGTACATTTACATGTGTGTTTATGTAGTCAATCAAGTGCTCTTTACAATACATTTGTTTGTGAGGTATATATTCATCATTACACTCTAACTTAGTATGCTTGAAATTTTAAAGTTCACAGTTCCATTAGCAAGAAAAACATATAAGGAAGGGCATGATTAGAAAACCTATACAGTAGAGATGTACAATATCCTGTATACAAATGATCTTTACTTGATATTTTTCTTAAAAAGATTTCTAAAAATGGATCAGCTGATTAACTAGGGTCATGCAAGTTGCAGAGGAATTATCTAGGAAGTGGGTAAAAACTAGGTCCTGAAGTTCTGCTGTAGTATTATTTCTTGTTCTCAATGTATTATGTAGTGTGCTGTTTATAAAAATTATCAAATTGTGAATTTGAAATTTCTATAATTTTCTGGATGCATGTTATACTTAAAGTTAGCATGAAAGAAAATATATGGGATCATTAAAACATATAACTTAGAAGAAAACAGATGAGAATATCACTGGATAGGTTTTGTTTGTTCGTTTTTAGAAACAAGCTCTTGCTATGTTGCCCGGGCTGGTGTTGAATGCCTGGACTCAAGCCATCCTCCCTCAGCAATCCATGTTGCTGAGAGGACAAACCTCTGCCCCTGCACCCAGCTAAGTAGTAAAAAGGTTTTAATCAGGACACACACACACACACACACACACACACACACGTAAACCCTAAAGAGAATAAAATAACAAACTAGACTACATTAAAAATAATTTCTCTTCATAAGGAAGTACCATTAATTGAATGACAATGTATCCCATTAGTGAGGAAAAGATATTTATAATATATATGTCTATATATATGCATGTACATATATTTATAATATATGTATGTATGTATATTATGTATACATATATATGTATACATACATGCATATATATATACACACACATATATCTGATAAGGTACTCATTTGTATAAAAATATGTAAAGAATCCCTACAGATCAATAATGAAAAGACAGGTGACCCAACAGAAAAAAATGGCAAAAAAATTTGAACATGAATTTCACTCATAAGATATGTAAATGACTAATAAATTTATAAAATATTTAAGTCTGCATTTGTTATTAGGAAGATGAAAGTTAAAGAATACAGCTTTTTGTTTTTTGATACCAGTAAAGACATCACCACCACCCACACAAATGAGAATAGCTAAATTTTAAAAAGACCATACTGGGTGTTGGGAAGGCTGTGTAGCAATTAGAACTCTCATATACTACTGAGGGAGTGTAAATTGGTGTAAGTGCTTTGGGAAACTGGCAATAACCACTCTATCTCACCATATGCATAACTGTAATGGAGCAATTCCACTTATAGTTGTACTTTGAGGAAAGGGAGTGTGTATGTCTCCCAAGATCATGTTTAAGAATGCTCATAGTAGGGCTATTTATCATAGGCAAAATTATAGATAAACCAAATATCCATCACCAGGAGAATGGTGCTATATAAAATATACTTTTCATTATGTTCAATTTTTGTAGCTTCATCAAATTACAGTGGGTTAGAAATAAAAGTTTCAGAGTTAGGGTTGTGACTCAGTGGTAGAATGCTTGCCTAGCATGTGTGAGGAACTAGGTTTGATCCTCAGCACCACATAAAAAATAAACAAATAAAAATAAAGTTATGAATTTTTTTAAAAAGAAGGAAATGTTTTATATAACTTAATCCCCACCCCAAATTGATATTCCTCTCTGCATATACAAAACATTTTAATTGAGAGAGAATTCAGAAAGACCATACATATCAATTATATTACCTTACTTCTCTGAAGTATTTTCTCATACAAATGAAATCTTTAAAATGAAAAACATATATATCTTTGTAATCTAATGAACTATTTAATTTTTCTGGTTTTGCTCAGAAGAATTTCAAGAAACGTGTTGGAATTAATAAAACATGACATAATATGACAATATTAAAGTAGGAATAAAAATAGAAATAAAAACCAAGACTGAGGAAAAACTACAACACAAATTTTGAAATGCATAGAATAATACTCATATAACTACTATGCATAATCTATAATTTTAAATCTCAGTTACACAGTTAATATCCATAAGATAATAATATTGAATTGTTCTTAATTCTAAAGTTAGAATTGCTTCAGAGGATACAGTTAGAAAGATATTGAATGAAGTCATAAACAATATTTTCAATAACATTAATACACTCACTTGGAATCTTCCATCTCATTTTTACATAATTCTTAGCTTTCTAAATTTGAAGCATTTATTTTGGGGTCTTTAAAAATTCACAAGTTAATGTCAATTTTTCCAAAGAACCAATTTCTATTTCAGTTGATATTAAGATACTGGAAGGGTATTAATCTTATCCATGTGAATTACAAGGAATCAAAAAACTTGAGATTAAGTTTTCTAAACTTTTAACAACTGTTCAATTTTAAAAACCCAAGATGAACACATTATAAATATGAATGAAATGCCAGTAGCAATCATCACTGACTTTTTAAAGTGTTTATATGATCCCATTTTCTCCAAAAAACCACTTATTTTATAAGAAAATTGATTTTTTAGTAGAGAGATGAGAACTTTCATTTATTTCAGTCTATATATTTTATTTGATTTTGTCATATATTGAATATTTTGCTTCTGAGTATTAAGGATTTGGGGGCAGTAGGCATTTGAATTGGTAAATTCCAATGTAGTTTATTAAGAAATATATTTAGATGCTCAGGGGATATAGCTCAGTTGATGGAGTACTTTCAAGCATGCACAAGGCTCTGGGTTCAATTCACAGGATCACAAAAAAAAAAAAAAAAAAAATATATATATATATATATATATATATATATATATATATATATATATATATTCCATTCCATTAGTATCTGATTGAACTCCCTGGAGCTATAATCTAATAATTTGGCATTATATAGGCAAAGTTGTACTGATAAAATAATACACTGGTCTCTTATGTTGTTAATGAGGCAGAAAGTCACCTCTGATTCCAGTATTAATTTAGCACTTGCCTTTGACATTGAGAGTATGAAGGAAGAACTTCTTATCTTTAACTCCCACTGATGGCTGGTATATGAGACGATGCTTCTTTCTGTTTTAGCTAAGTCAGAGCATGTTACACTTTGAGATACAAGCCTGAATTCAGAAAAAAACTTACTCAAATTTATCAAGTAAGTCAGATTCCCCTTGAAAATATAAAGAAGTGACCCAAAAGACAAAGCTCCTCAGAACTTCCAAAGATTAGAATCTCAATCACTTTTAAAGATTGCTTTCTATTTTATTATCACCATGTGGTCGTCTCTGGTAGCAATATAGAAATCAGGAACAAACATTTCCACATTCCAGCAACCTTATCTTAAAATATAGGGAAAGTGTATGGGGAGAGTAGAGAGAGTAATAGAAGTGATGGTAGAATCAAAACTTTTGATTAAGCTAGCTATTCATTTAGTTGAATATGAAGTGTAAATAACTGTCCCAGGATTGAGTCATACTTTTATTAACTTGAACATACTAATTAATTAGTTAAATAACACAAACACAGACTGATATGTCACACTTTACACCCTTGTGTCCACAGCATACATTTTGGCGGTCTCTGTACGGGGGGCCACATAGGACTTGGTCACAGAAACACCTGCCGTTGAATAGGGCTTCCTCAGGGAATAAGGGTAGTTTCTCTCAGGCCCAACATCTGTTCGAAAAAGAAAATACAGAGATAAAGCAGTAAGTGTAATTGGGTAAACTTTGGAAAAAGAAAAAATAATGTCATTTTATGGTTTTCTCACCCCCACACACAAAGGAACACAAATATACTTCTTAGTAGGAATCATCTAGGAATCTTATGAAAAACCCTAGGTGAAAATATGAAATTTTCATCCTGAAAGTTATTTTTAAATTTAAAATTAAGCTGAGAAATTTACTTTTTTTCTGATGAAGAAAGGAATTATCTCAGGTTTTATACTGAGATTTTCAGAAATCAAATGTGACACATCAATTTCGTCAACAATTATTTTGTTGGCTCTCAGTTCACCTCAGTATTGGAGAACATATGCTCTATATTTTTGTGTTTGACTGTGGGCAATAAGGCTTAAGTATTGCAAGTCACTTGTCATTGAACGGTTGGAATTTTTATTGGTAATAGGTAGAAGTGTAAATAAGTACTATTATAAATAAATAAGATGTGTTTCCTTTGGGTTGGGAAGGATAATAGTGCAGGCAAGGAAGTATGCTATTTTACTTCATCCTTACCTTTAAAGAGGTATAGGCAGCAGGTCAGGACGGCTCCAGCTAAAAAGCAACCCAGAGACCCAGCCATTCCAAGCCAACAGGACCAACCAAATTTATATTGGATACCAAGGAATATATTGTGTAAAATCAGAGAAGAACGTTCCACATAAACATCGACAGCATACCACACAGAGCCAATGATTCCTGGAGCACCTGAATGAAAAAGAGAATTGTAAGATAATATGGGGCATGTTGCAAGTATGTCATTAAGAGTATTCTATTTTTTCCTGAACCCATGACTGAAGCCACAACAGACACATAGTACCAAATGCCAACTGTTTTTAAAGTCATTTATTATAATGTGTTGGGGTCAAAAACAACAAACTGACAAAAATGTTGTTTTCATTTTTAAGTAAATCCTTATCTACAACCTCTGTACCATATAAGAATAAACAAACATTACTTCCTTTAAGTAAAATTTAATTCCCATAGCTTAGCCTCTCTGACAATTGTCAGGTTTGAAATGAGGCCTGTCAGGCTTCCCTCATTTTAAAGATATAAGTTATATGTTGAGGCCTAGGTGCAAGAAAGAAAGGTGGCGAGCTGTCAAAGGGTGTTTCTAGAATTTCTAAAACTTGCAGTTTTACCCCTGAGAAGACTTCTATGTCTGTTTAAATCACCATTTCGTTGAATTCATCTAGTCGACTAATGCAAATAATTTAAGAAGGATCAAATCATGAATATATAACCTAAAGTAAAGGGTGTGAACAGTCACACCTTTTCTATAATATTGTTATCTCTATGTTAATTTGGAAATATCCTTTTCAAACTTCAAAATAGATAATAGACTTTTAAAAACAGGTGTATAGCGTAGTCATTCTGAATAGTGGTATCAAAGAGTTGTCCCTGGGAATTTTATTTAGTCATACTTCAGTAATTCCTACCAGATTTTTTTTCACTGACTCATTTTTTTTTTTTTTTTAATGTAGTTTTGCCAGGCATGGTAGGGTATAGTTGTAATTTCAGAGACTAGGAGTCTGAGGCAGGAGGATCACAAGTTCAAGACCAGCCATTTCTCAGGCTTAAACATATGCAATCCTCCTGCCATGATGTCCTAGGTACCTGGGATTAAAGTCACCTGCCACTGTGCCTGGCTGAATATTCACTGTAGCAATTCAAGGCAGGTATTATTGGCCCAGCTTCACCCTGTTTTGCAGATATGGAAATGAGATGAAGGTGAAGACATATCTCAGGTATCTTTAGTTCCAAAGTCCCCACCCATTCACTACTTCACACTGCCTACTCAGGTTCTCACTTATATTTGTTTGCTGAGTTTTTGCTGCTACCATTTAAAATGGTGGTCTCTCTGTAGGGTTTGCCCTTCTGGTGTACAATCTTCCTGTAATTTGTTTCTTTCAACTGTATATCTCCTCCCAAACTGCATGAAGATCCCCCAAATACATTATGTTGTGATAGAGTACTACACTTTGAATTTGAGCACAGATCTAAGTGAAATATCAATTTCGCTGTTTCACTGAACATTATGTTTAAAAAGTATTTGACTTCCTGTTTATTATTTATGCTTGATTTATTAGCTTTCAGAACTCCATTTCTTCATCTGTTCATTAAGTAAGTTAATAATACAATCTGCTTATTTTTACATTTATGATCAAATGGGTTGGCATGTGAAAAAAATGCAATGTAGGATTTGGCACAATTCAGTTTATTGCATTAAAAAATTGGTGAGGCATAAGGAGAAGGTGGTAACTTGGAATCTAGTTTAGGATTTAACTTTAGGAATAATCACAAAAGAAATTATTTTTAAGAAATAAAGTATTATATAACTTTTTAACTGGCTAAAAAATAGTTGGGAAACTTCAGCGTACCTTAACCTGGAATATTAACAAAAGATGAACTATCTGATTCCAAAGGTAAAGAGCATAAGGCTGGTAGGTATCCCCACTATTCCTTCAGTCGAATAAAGCAAGTCACATATGACCCTAAAATGAACTGCTCCAGAACAGCACCCTTCTCCTTCACCTCAGGTCCTTGGGTGAGTATCCCTACCCCTGTTGCTGATCCCATCTAGTACCTGCTATTAGTAATGTGGTTCCAGCAACAAAGCAGATGCGCATTTTAATGTACGGCTCATCAGGGAGGAATTTCACGCAGTCAAGACCAAGGAGGAGAGTGACAAATCCAAAACCAGCTAGGATGTCTGCAGTAATCATCAACGCTCGAGTTACCACCAGCTTCACTGGATGACCAGGCATGTGGTTCCAGCAGTCAGAGGAAGGTGACATGTTAACTCAGAGAGGTACATAAAAAAACAGACAACCATATACATTGATACAAACCCAATGATAGAAGTCAGATTTGACATTTGCATAAATTTGGAAAAGAGTACCCTTAATTTTTTCATAAAATTCATAAATAGTCTGAAATTATTTCCATTATAATTTGTTATGACTTTGATTTGTTGGCATCTTAGCAGATTGCATCCTGGTACATAGTGGGGACTAAGTCAATGTTTTTCTTTTTGCTTCCTGCTCTGGAGTATTACAGTTGAATGCTGAATTGAAGGTAGACTCTCTGTTCTATGGAAGTTATCCAATAAATATTGGATGAATAAATTAATAACTGATCACCATAATTTTTCAAGTTTTCTTGAAATATTTAAAATAATTGTTAGAATTTTGCATATGATTATAGGATTAAATATTTTAAGACTTCTCTTGCTAATTCAGACTGGTGGGAGCCATGAGCAGATCTTTAGAAAGGAGAATTCATTTCTGCTATTAAATAGAAGACTATCTCTGGAAGCCAGATCACGTTCTTTTTCAGTCCTTCAGATCATGACACTTCTTGGCCCAAATCCCATATTAACCCTTTAGTTCTGCATTGTCAAATGAGTTTATTTTAAAGCTACAGTCAATAAGAATGTAGAACAGGAAAGAAAGACTCCGATAAACAGAAATGGAGCAACCTCCATCATCTTTTGGGAAAATCTCCTAAGCTCTGAATGAACTTATGCTACATTAACAGTATGTTATGCTACATTAACAGTAGGGAAGTTATATTACAAAGGGAGAGTTAATTACATGAAGTTGGAACTACAACCATGTTAGTGGCTGACAAGAGTAGTGAAATTTATTCCTTTCATGGTAGAGTAATTTTATTTTATTTTCATAGCGATCTGAGATCTCCTTGTCTTTTAAATATTTTTTCTCAATAATGAGATAAAATTAGGGCTCATTTAGTTATATGTTTCTTGCAAGAAATGCAGCCATTTTTCCTTATTTAAAATAGAAAATATCTCTATGATATATCTGAGAGAGGAAGTCAATGAATAAAATCCTCCCTTACCATAGTTGTAGGATAATGTACTATATATGTTTTTCTTATTAATATGTACAAATATACATTTGTTCTTAGAATTTAATTTGTAATATCTCAAAAGTTGGCATTATTTCAAAAAAAATAAATGCTCCAAATCTAAGGCTCATTTTTCTAGAAATTGAGGGAGAAAAAAATGTGAAACTGAATAAATTATATCTGTTGTTTTTTTCAGCATATCCTCTTTTTTATTTAAATTTGTTTTTATTTTTACAGACTGCATTTTGGTTCATTGTACACAAATGGGGTACATCTTTTCACGTCTATGGTTGTGCACGATGTAGATTCATACTATTCGGGTAATCATACATGTACATAGGGTAATGATGTCTGTCTCATTCCACCATTTTCTACCCCCGCCCCCATTTCCCTCCTCTACATAATCTAAAGTTCCTCCAAACCCTCTTGATTCCAAATGGTATGTACAAGTGGCCTCTCACTCAGTGTTCCAGGCTAAGGAGTACTTTGCAGGGACTCCTTTAATATCGTCTCACTCTGATTTCAAACCTGGGACTACTGGGGGCCAGCAGTACCATAGGGATGGGGTAGTCTGAACTCTTGCAGACACTCATGGGCTCTGGTTTCCTCTTCCCACCCTTTTCTCCACATGTAGGGTCCCTGTGGAACTCTAAGACTCCTGCCAACAGGATGGCCAATGGTCAGCCTGGTTCCGGAGGGCAGCCCCATAAGCAAATTGCTCATGCAAGTTGGTGAGGAATTTCTTTGGTATTGAGTGAGACTCGAATATCAGAATAGAGCTAATATGACAATTTTTGCATTGAGGAGCATCTTAAATTACCTTTATTAATAGGAACTCCCAAAACATCTGGGGTCACATGAACCATGGGAAGGCAGTGGGAAGAGTGTTCTAACTGTGGTTGTATGAAAATAGCAAAAACTAAAATATAAAATTTTATTTCCTCACAGGAAACATCCAGAGGTGGAGGCTTTAGGTATGTTATTCTTTTAGAATAGATTGTCATTCCTGTTGTCTTTAAATATGTGATAGAATTTTTTTAAAGGCTCAGACATGCATATCCTTATTTTTTTCATAAAATTCAAAAATAGTCTGGGTCTTCATTATTTGAAAATAATAAGTAAGAACAAAAGGAAACATGTGAGATGGAGTAGGCAAAATATTCAAAAGGAACATTAGTAAACAGTTTTTCTCTGTATAGTGGGGCTTACAGTAATTTTATTTTCTTCTTGAATAAATGTACATAGTAGATCTTCAATTTTTGAACCATTTAATCTTTTGTGTTTCTTCGTAGCTCTGGCATACACTAAGTGCCCAACATAAATTTCCATTCCTATTCATCAAATTGTGTTTCTTGTAGTAGTATGGAGAGGGTAAAAGGGAAAAATTTAAAAAGACTTTTAAACGAAAAATTAGTAAAAGGTCTTGTGCATTACATTAAAAATGTTTCAGGGACCTAACTCCTAAATAGCAGGTAAAGAGCTCTAAGTGCTTTTCCTTGGACTGAAATAGCTGTCCGGGGGGAGAAAGTCACATTCCAAGACTTGGCTTCTCATTCATCTTGAGGAAAGAAGTTGCCATGTGGCGCCATCATCCACCATTTGCTTTGAAAGGGACTAAAACCACTTTGCTTAATAACAGAACTGGTATTTCTTGGCACAGTTCAATGTCTTAAATAATGAAGAAGGATTGACAGAATCAACAATAAGATTTTGTAATTTAAGAGATATCCTTATTTATAGTAACATGGGCCTTGCTAATACCTAACTAGGATTTTAACTTGAAAGTAAGGAAGATAAAGAAACTGGCTCTAATGTGCTGCCAATAATGTGCCTGGTTCCTGCATTCTCTATGTCTCCCTTTGACTACCTACCTCCTCCTGTCTCTGCCTCTTTATCTCCACCTCTCTCTCAGCAAATCTTGATTAAAATAAATGTAAACTTCCTATTTGGAAAAAAAAATCCTAGCTGAAAGACATCTCTGAAATGTTATTCATCTAACTTGTCAATTCTAATCATAGAATCACAGCACAAAAAGAATCATTTCAATTAAAAAAGCATTTACTGCAAGCCTACTAGATATGAGGCACGGAAACAGCAGAGATAATATTTTACACTCAAGGAATTTACAAACATATGGGAAAAGACAAAATGTGCTAAAACATGTTTCAATTCACATTTCAGAAATAAAAGCATTTCTAATAGAAACATCTCCAACTGAACAGGACTTTAATCCAGAACTAGAGAAAGCAAACCAGGTAATGGATACATGAGCCCCATTTCCCATGGCATTCCTTTCTTGGCAAGCAGGACATCAAGGCATACGTACAGGGGTGCTCCGCATATATAGAGTCATACTCATCACAGGTGCGAATCCCATCAAAAGCATTTGTGACACACTCCCACCAGAGGCCTCGGCACTTTGTGCTCACCTGGATATTGGAGAAGACACCATGTGAAATGATGCAGACACACTTCACTTCCACTTCATCAGAGAGAGACCCTGGTGTTGTGTCTGAGAGCAAAGTACTGTGGTTGTGAACATGATCAGAATTTCATTTACAGCAAACAATGCATTTTGGAATATTTTCTCTTAAGTGCTGACAGTGAAAATCTTTCTGGACCAGGAAATGAATCCACTTCCTGATTGAGGGTGATGTGATGAAATAAGTCATGGCTCAGAGGGACAAAATCAGAATGAAATGTATTCAACTATCTATGACTAGTTCCATCATTGAGTCATGGTTTAACATGGAGAAAATATATTTCACTTCCCTGTGCTGACATTTGCTAATAAAAATAAATCTATACAATCATAGATGATAACTGTTCATATCTTCTGTCTATTAAGAATAAACATTTTTTTCATTATGAACACTGAGTTTTATGAAGAAAGGTGTTATAATTTTATGAGGTTCATAAATTTAAAATTAGCAAAGAAAGACAATAGATGAAAAGACACAAATAAATGACTAAAAGACCCAAGTCATTTTCCTCCCTGTTCTACTGACATATTATAAATATTTGAGCTGCAATATGTATATAAACAAACTGAGCATTAACTTCATCCAATTTGACAGCCATAAACCATTTTTAGTTGGAAATGGTGTGCAGATGACCACAAGTTCACTTAGAGCTAGAAGGTACCAGTGCTCTGAATTTTCCCATGCTTTATCAATAAGCTGTGAGTCACAGTAGACATTTTACAATTGTAAACAAGCCAACAGAAAATACTTTCAGGTATTCTTGGCAGAGCTCATGCTTATGGCACAGAGCTAACATGATTGTTTCTTCAAACTCATTTATGAATTCACGTTACTTAGGAAACTTGGAAATACTAAAGTTTAAGAATTAGCTCAGAAAATGAAAACTTAAAATTTTCCCTAAGAAAGAATAAATAGCGGAGTCAGGTGGGGAAGGACTGTGAAGGAAGGGATGTTAAATTGCTGTGGATAGGAAGGAATGGGACATAAAAAACACTTTACTTTGCAAAAGGAAATCATATTAAGGATCCCATGTACCAGGAAACTCTCAACCCAAGTTCTGCTTTGAAATTCTGTTGTGGGCCAAATCAAAATCTGCTCACAACTCCAACATGATTTTGAATGTGGTATCTCTATCATTGCTTTACTCATAAAATACTTAGAATTGGTATTATGATTATGAATTATCTATATTTTGCAGCAGCTACTATTTAAGCACATTATTTGTTCATTTATTCCTTAAAAGACCTCATGAGATATTATTATCACCTGTTTTATAAATAAGGCCTGGAGACACAGGAATAGTCGATAAAAGGAGGAAAGGCCTTACATATAGCAGTCTGTGTGTGTGTGTTCTTAAGCATCGTGCTGTATTTAAAGCTCATTTAAAAAAAGAAAACCCAAATCTGTTTCAGGCTAAAGTATTTCAGAATTGGATATTGGAAGATAACTTTGGATGAAATAAGCTCTAACTTGAATCTCATGCCCACAGCTGTTATTCTTCAAAACCTCACTTTGGCTTGCTATTTCTAAGGTTAAATCTGGAAGTAATGTTCACGATTTTATGGAAGGTTATCTGACAGGGAGAAACACAGAGTCCAAAAATCTAATGCAGAAAATCCATCTGTGAAATCTAACACATTGATTTCTAAAGAAGAATGTGAACATCTAAATTTACATATGCACAAACCTTAAATATAAAGGGACATTTTTAATAACTGTTGTAACCTTGGGCAAGATCTTACTTTTTTTTGAATTTCAATCTCCCTACCTGTGTAAGGGAGATAATTATATGGTGGTTGTAAGTATTCAAAATCTGTAAATACATACACAATGGAAATTATTTATTCCATAAAGTAAAATAGCAGTAAAATACTCAGACCTCTCAGTGACTTACACAGTGGCTGTGCTCCACCTTACAAACAATAATGAAAGTGAGAGAGGTGGATAGAACAGAATGAATGGTGTCTCTCAAAAAGATATGTCCACATCCTAATCCCTAGAACCTATGAATATGACTATTTGAAAAGAAAGATCTTTGCAGATGTAATTAAGAATTTTGAGGCAAGGAGCTCATCTAGCATTATCCAGGTAGGCTCTAAACTACTGACAACAATCCTTATAAGATACACACAGAGGAGAGACACAGACAGGAGAGAAAGAGGCATCGTGACCACAGAGGCAAATTGGAGTTGTCCAACCAAAAGCACAAGGAATGCCAACAGCCACCCGAAGCTGGAGGAAATGGGAGCAAATTCTCCCTGTGAAGCTTCAGAGACAATGTAACATTCCCAAAACCTATTCCAAACTTCTGGTCACTGAAAGTGTGAGAGACAAGAGAACGAGATTTTTTTGTTTTTGTTTTTTGTTTTTCACACTAATACACCCAGGATCATTTGTTATAGCAGCATGAAGACACCAATACAGTAGACATGGTATATACTGAACTGTTATACCATAAAAGAAATCAGATCTCTACATAGCCTACATTGTCTGAGACCCTACGGTCTCTCAGTTAATAAACACACAGGATCCTGTTTCCTAACTTAAGATACATCATGTGGACATGAAGCCATTGTTCTATAATCAGACCATTGTTCACAATTTTCTGTCTAATTCATTCACCAAAATATTAATGCTATATATAGTCATTCCTGTTATGTATGATATTATTTAGAAAATGGTCTGACATGTGTATGCACACATTCTCATTTTACACTAAGAAGACTATTTCGGTTTTGCCAAAATAATCCAGTAGTGGTGTCAGTTTCAAGGCTATTGATCATTTACCTGCAATGACCATATTTAGAAAAGCAATGAGCTCATTAGAGGAAACAAGGAATCCAATTTCATTAGGTATTAATGCTCAGGGGCACACTATTAAATTGCTTGGTATTCACACTCAGTTAAGGTACGTGAGAATAGTGGCTGTAATTAACTAAACTTCTGTGTTAATATAGCACTTACTGGAGACACCCTTAAAGGTGCCTTTGTACTCAAAATACAAGGTTAAAAGATTTTGTGTTATTTATCATATTTGGGAAAGTTCTCCTTATTGTAATGCATAGTCTTCATCTAACGTAACCTTCTGTTATAAATTCACTTATTAGGAACTCTCTAAAAGGGAAGCAAATGTTAAGTTCTTGCAAGTTTTAAGACAAGTTTCTTTAAAAGCAGACTGAAGCTTAAATTATTACACTAATCTTTCTGAATAGAGCAAAAAATGCAAAATCTTGAGTAGTAATTTTATCCCACAGCATCATTAAAAATAGAGGATATCAAACTTGAGCTTTCTTCTTATAAAATGCAATTTCAATGTACAAATAACATAAAAAACAATGCTAACATATCGGTATGATGGTGCATGCTGTAATCCCAGGGAGTCGGGAGCCTGAGGCACAAGGATGGTAAGTTCAAAACCAGCCTCAGCAACTTAGTGAGGTCCTAAGCAACTCAGTGAAACTCTGCCTCATAATATTAAAAAAGGGGGACCTGGGGATGCAATTCAGTGGTTAAGCACCCCTGATTTCAATCTCCATCACCAAAAAATAAAATAAAATGAGAAAAGAAAAATAATGCTTAAAGAATTTGTATGCTATTTCAATGAATATATGTCACTTCTGAAAGTGAGAAGTAAAGACACCAATACACCAATATGAGCACAAGTCAGTATATCCAAGGGATGACAGTGAAATCAAAGACACAAACATGAAGCCAACACATATTTCTTAATTGCTTGCAGATTGTTAAAAAGGACAACTTTTACAGGATATTCCAGATTTCCATCATCTTTTGAAAACTTGGTCATGCTGGTGGCCTGAACTACTCAGCTGCACAAAGCAATTATTAGCAAGAGTGGAGAGACTATTTGTTCCCACATAAGTGTGACTTATGTTCACGGGGCTCCCAAAGTTCCTACAGTCTGCCTCACTCACATGTGTTGGCTACCTCAGTCCTCAAGGCATTTGAATTTTCCCCTGATGCTATACACTAATAGTGACCTGTCAGACTTCTACCTAAAATTTTAGTCCCAATTCAAAGACGTCCCTTCTTCTTCAAGGCCCATGCTCTCTTTTCTTGGAATTAATCTTTTTCTACCCTGAGTTTCCATGGTAATTTCTCCATATTTATAGAACACTTTCAATATTGCATTACTTTTTGTATGTGCATTTCGGGCAGCTCTATTTTCCAAACTATACTTAATGAACACTTGTTATGTGCCAGTCAACATGCCAAGTAAATGGGATATAGCAACAACTAAGACAAATATGGCTCCTTGCTTCAAGGATCCTATAGTATAACCTTCTTGGTACATAATAGGTTCTTAACAGATGTTTGTTGAAGAATCAAAGCTATCAATATTTTTCTAAATCACATATATGCATCTTAACTTTCATTTGAACTTTGTAGAAAATGGTCACTGATATACTGTATGTACAATTTTTCCTTCACATATCCTTTTAATTTTACTAAATAAACTAGAAAATTAAATCTAGGAGCCAAAATAACAGTTACTTAGCAGAGTTTACACTGATTTGGTTTTCTTGGACCCTGTCTGATCTGCTGGCTCTGAAACGTGGTTACTAAGTACCAGGGATGAGCAGGATGTGTTTAGGAAATCACGTTCATGATGACTCTTCCCAGTTGAGTTACAGTGCCATAATTAGTTCTTTAATCCTGGGATGTCCTGTTCTGAACTCTGTAGCAGTCTCCTTTTAAGACTTCTGTATCCTGTGGAACTGGAGATCATTATGTGAAGTGCGATATGCCAGGCACAGAAAGAAAAGTGCTTCATGATTTCAAGAGGCAAGTCCCCTTTCCTTTTCTCACTCATGCGTGAAATCTAAAAAGCTGACTCCACAGAAGTTGAGAGAAGAGTGGTTACTACCAGAGGCTGGGAAAAGCAGATGGGAGGGAGGGATGAGGAAAAGTTCATCAGTGGCTACTAAGTTAGATTTCATAGCAGCAAGACATTCTGGTGTGCTATTGCACACTGGGGTGACTATAGATAACAACAATGGATCATATGCTTCAAAAATTTAGAAGAAAGGATTTTGAATATTTCACCACAAAGAACTGATAAATGTTTGAGGAGATAGACATATTCAGCCTGATTTAATCATTATACAATGTATGTATGTATCCAAACATCATATCATACCCCATTAACATGTACAATATTATGCTTTTGAACATCAGTTAAAATATTACTTAAATTTAAATAAAAACAGCTTCTGTATTCTATTTTTTTCCATTTCTCTTTTCTTATCCCTCTTGAACTATAAACAGCAACACATGATTTTGCCTGCTTTGTCTTTTATATATCTTTTCAGACACTCAAAAATACTTGGTGCTTATCTCTTCTGTAGTTACATAGGAGATTTTATGCACACACACACACACACACACACATATATATATATATATAATTATAAATGATAGACTTAGTGAATATTTATTTTTGGTTGATTGCTATCAAACAAAATTTTTCTTCATCAAAACGCATTTCATTATACATGTATATAGATAAATAATACATATGCTAAAAACAAATGTAATGAGTCATTAAGATATAGTATTTTAAAAACTACCTTACTTGTGACTACTTATGGTACTTGGAATTTTTATACAACTTTACTCTCCTTTTATTAATATATTTTGACATTTAAGATGTAACTGGCCTTTCAGTACTGACTTAACTATACTTATTAAGATGAAAAGTTTTAATATTATTTGTATAAATAATGTTTTACCACTAAAAATGGAAATATCTCTAATTTTAATATAAAATAAATTTGAACTTTTAAGCCAGGATTCTGAAATTTTTATTTTCACATTTTATTTTATAGCTTTTACTATCCCATGGTGCAAAATAACTTAAGAAGACTTATTTAGACTGAGGGAATCAAGACTAAAATAATCATGATAGATACTGTCTTATATTTATAAGATATGAAAGAAAGTCAAGAGTTTATTGTCAAGAATATGTTTGTGTTAGTTATGCTTGGATTTTGTGGAATGCTGGCTAAAGGCATAAATGATAAGGCAGAGGATAATTGAAACTTAACTTGCAAAATATAATTTTTGTAGTCTTTGAGGTTGAATGACCTGATTTACATATCTGGATTATCTGAATACTTCAATTTTATTTATTTATTTGATTTATTTAAGTTGTATACATCAAAATGCTTGGTATGGCATCACAACTTGCAATAATAACTTCCAAGTGACAGAGAGCATAGTTTATGTTGAGTAAATGATCACAGAATATTAATTTCCTTTTCCTTTCCTTTTTAAAGTTTTTTTTTTCTCTCTCAAAATCACCAAGTAGAAGAACATTATTATCTAGATAGAATACACTGTTCACTAACCTTATCAGACACCTCAGGGGATTATATTTTTATTCCTATCTTATTAAAAAAGATGAGCCAAATACATATATTGAAAAAAATAGATTGTAGCAATATATAAGATCTTGTTCTTTTTTCTTAAAGTGGTTGTTTCTCTACAGAGATACTTGTAATTCAGAATTTAATGTAAGATTTCCAAAGATCATCTCGTATTATATTTTATTCTTTTATTCATTTTTTCAGTAATATGACAAGTCTCAATTGTTTCAGTAATTCATAGGCACAAACACACTATGAACTTCTATAAGGTGGACATCAGTATTAGGTGCTGTAGGAAATCATGAGCTGAGTAAGAAAATATTTGCGGTCTCCAACATCTGCTGGAAAAGTTTGAAATCAGTTGGAAAGTAAAACTAGTATATATATATAATCAGAGCACATACTAGGTATAATAATTTTAATATGTAATTTATGTCTAAAAGAATTATAACATCATTAATGCAAATAGAAATCCCAGGAGAGAACCTGATTATGAGGGTAAAATAAAATCCAATGTGATCAACCTTCTTTTGAAGTAATAAAATTTTAATCATAGTAGTATCTGGTGTATAACAGTTTCACAGAAAATAATTAGCAAAAAATAAACTAAAAAGGGAATCATCTTGTACAAACACTTTTTCTTTCTGATGACAGAGAAACCAGGAACTTTGTGAAGGAAGTATTTTTCTATTTCAGGGTAAATTATTAATAATTACATGCCTTATAATATGGTTAGCATATTAATAATAATTCTTTATTCCCATTGTTATATGTGAATATTTGATTGACAATCATTGCTATTGGACTCTATGATCTGTAGTATTACCCTGGTTAGATAATAAAGAAACTGCTAAAAATGTCAAGATGGGCACAGAATTTCTTCAAGAGGACCAATAGGAAAAATAGGACTAGAACTTAAATCTCATCTTTCTCTGTTCAGTGAATATTGTACAAAATGTCATCTCCTCCTCCAGAACAAAAACAAAACAACAAACTGCAAATCAATCATAATATGGCCCACGTGTATTGGTTAATTGTATTTTCCTGGTGCTGTGATAAATGCTTTAGATACACAAGCTTCCTTAATCCTCATGAGCAATTTATTATGTGTATTATTATTTTCCCTTTACAGAAGAGGAAATCTGGTTTGCAGCAATTTAAAAATCAGAGTATTACCTGGAAAGGTGGGATTTAACCTCAGTTCCCACTGATGTCATGTCTAACCCTGCATTCTTACCCACTTTAAAGAACTGTGTTCCTCAAGCCCAGGTGTTCACCAACAGATGAATAGATAAAGAAAATGTAGTATATATATCACAATGAAGTTTCATTCAACTATAAAGAAAAATAAAATTATGACATTTGCAGAAAAATGGATGGAACTAGAAAGCATCAAGTTAAGGGAATTAAGTCGAGAAGGTTAAGGGTTGTGTTTTCTTGTATATGTGGAAGTTAGAGAGAATAACGGAAAACCAAGGTGGAGGTAGATCTCCTAAAAACCAAGGGGAGATCAATAGAGAAACAGGACCAAGGGATGGAAGGTAGGCAGGGAGTGGGGAAGTGATATTGGCCAAATTACACTGCTATATTGTGTTTGTGTACAAGTATGTAATAACAAATCCCATCAATATGTACAATATGTACAATATGTATATGTAGGAAAAAAATCACATACAGAAAAAAAAAGAATTGTGTTCCTGTCTCCAAGTGTTATATGATAAACTTTGCCAGAAAAAAGTGGACAGGATCCAGGAATATTTCTCATGATGATTTTGGTATTGCAACCAATTTCCCCCACTTATGCTATAGTGAGTGATTCGACCACCCTTCCATTGTCCCCAAGTGGTAAGGTGGATTCAACATTGAAACCTCACTATTTATCAACTCTTTCCACATGCTGTCAATTTTCAATCTCACCAATTTGAGCACTCTAGAGTTTCTCATATCTTTACCTATCTTTTAGTGCCCGTGGCCACTATAGTTCAGACCATCTTTGTTTTCCTCCTGGTCTGTGGCAAAAGTTTCCTAAATAGTCTCCTCATATTTCACTTTTCTCCTTCTAATCATTTCTCACAAGTAAAAGTATGATTGGGGTCTCTAAAATACACCTACATGTTTGCTTACAGTGAAACACCCTTGTCTGTGGAATAAGATCTATATTTTACGTGATACATACAGTCCTTGATGACCCAGACCCTGTATTTTCCTTTCCACATTAGAAACCTTACCATTCTGAAATATGTACAATCACAAACATACAGTGCTTTTGTTTCTGGATCTCTGTGCATACAGTTTGTTTTGATTAGAACACCCTCTACTTCTCCTGGCACATTCCCTTGGTTTTCAAGTCCTAGTTTAGATATTTTTTCTTCTGAGCAGAGTTCACTGATATTTCAAGACCAAGTGAGTGAGTTGTCCACTCAGGGTTGTTCATTATCGCAGGACTTGCCACACCATGCTGTAAATATCCGTTCACCTGTCTTTGTCCTTCACTACACTGGGTGTAACCTAAGGATGTTCCAAGTCCCATAATTTCGTCCCTGTTACAGCGCCAATTATGTGGCAGAAGTTAATGAGTATTTGTGGAATGAGAGACTGTAGAGAGTGGTAGAGAAAGGGAGGATTAAGAGATAGAGGAGAAAGGGATAGAAGGATAACATAAAGGAGAAGGAGAGAATGAGGAATGGAAAGTGGAAGGAAGGAGAAAGGGTAAAGGAAAGAAGAGGAAGAGGTTAAAGGAAGAGGAAGAAAGGAAAGAAGAAAGGGAGGAAGGAAAAAAAATTTAAAGGGCAGAAATGAGGAAGAAAAAAAAATGATTGGAGAAAGGGTGTGAGGAGCAAGAGCAAAACAGAATATTCCCATTAGGCTCTTAAAGGAAGTGTCTAGGAAGTTCTGGAACCAGTTGTCCAGTGACTGGCCATCTCTCTGGGGTTGCAGACAGAGTTGGGGAGTCCTGATGTTAAAGACAGTAAAGACCAAAGGGAACCCTAGGAACTACTGAGTTTAACTTTACAATTAAGTAAAACGAGCAGCAGTGAACTGCACACAGGAGCTGCAGAGAAGAGCTCATCACAGCAGAAGGCAGTTAATGCAGGTTAAGATGTGAACACAGTTTTGAAAAATCTCAGGCACAAGTTCTCTTCACCACATTGGTCTTTCCAGAAACAGAATTGAATCAAGAACTGTAAGAGCAGAATATTACTTAGGGCCTTGGATCCCTGATTTAGAGCTGTGCACAGCATACTCCTGGGTGCTTTTTTTTTTTTTTTTTAATTGTTCTAACATTTAATACAAAGAACTTCACTCTTCAAGGTAGGTATACTGTAGTAAGACCAAAGAATATTTCAGCTCTTTCTGCTCCTTTCTTCATGTTACTCATCTTAATCCCCTAACGAGCCTTCAGCTTTTCCTCACTCGGTATTTTTGCCACATTGTCCTCTCATCTAGAAGGCCCCTGCTGCCATTTCTACCTTTTGAAATCCTTTGCATCTTTGGGAGCCCTTGCTCAAAATCTCTTCTTTGAGACCCTAATAGGAAATAACGCACTATCATATCTATTCCAGTAGTACTTTGTTCATTTCTTTCTCAAAATATGAATTAACTTATGTCTTTTATTATAGTTCAATGTCCTTTTTTTCTACCTTCAATGTACACTGCGGGAAGGCAGGACCCCATTCTTGCTTTTCTTTGCCTTCCCTAGTAGGATTAGCCCAGTAACTTTCATATGACATATGCTTTATATATTTGTAAGTTGATTTGAACCATAAAACCCATTTTCTAACTCTCATGCTTATATCATCTTAAAATATTCACAAAACTATAAATCTCTAATACTTCTCTTCACATTGTCATGGGTATGCTTCTTTTCTTCCTTAACATTTTTATTGTGTTCACTTTTGTCTAACAGTTGCCTAAAGTGAGCTGTTAGTATGGACCAACTGTGCTATATAAAGGAGAGAGAGTGGTGTAATTGAGTCAGTAAGAATCAAAACTTTCCAATTTGTGGGTAAAATGATGATTTTGTATCCTGGCCCATTGAAGGAATAGTTATTATGACAGATTCCTTCAAAAATATTGACAAGAGATTATTGAAAGAGAAGGGGGCATCCCTTGGAACAGAGTTCTTCTTTTCATATGGAGACATTTTTATCTTTCATTATGGTAAGAGAGAGCTATGAAATACTCACTAACTCTTGTCCAAGTTTAGTGAGGATTTACTTGAGGTGAATGACCTGGACTGCTTATTTTATTCATTTTAATTAGGTGTGTTCTTGTACAAGGAAGATGATAAATTGGTTGGATGTACTGAAATGAAAGGAAGAAGGCCTTTAAAAGCCAGGACTTCTGATCTTTCTCTGACAAGTCTTGACTCTTATCCTTCCTGGAACTCTATTTCTTAATAAGTAAAGTTAGAAATTCTGTCACCTTAAGCAGAAAGTCTTTCAAATTGTTTCATAAAATACTTTATGTCTTCGAATGTGATTTTGTGTATTTTAAAATCATTTTGTAAAATATCGTAAGTATGCTCAAGTCCAGCGTATTTCTCTATTGATCACTTCCTATTGGCACTCTGGATAATAGCAAACTAATGGCAGCAGAATGTTTTATCTGCACTTTTCCCCAAGTACTGTATAAAGGCCTTTTATTTTTCATTTGCTGCCAGGTAAAATATATCACTGGACTTGCTTTAAAAGAGACATCCTTTATGGTAGTTCAATTCTATCACCATTTTTAGAAATATAATTTTCAAGCACTAGAATTATTTATAACACCACTGGTTTTGAAATGTCATGTAGATGTCAGAGGAAAATTAAAAGCAAGAACAAATAAACAGCAAAAATAATGCATGCCCAAATCGAAAGATAATTACTTTCCATTTCTAACTCCAACTTGAGAGTCTAATAAATAAAATTAGAAGAAAAAAACATACAAACTTGTTCTCTAGTATCTTTCCTAAATTTTGTAGAGGTGACAGTACAGCATTTGTTAGAATAAATTGTTCCCTTCAGGATGTACATAAAAGGGCAAATTGTGTCGCTGTAGATTCTTTGAGTTCCTGATACATCGTTTATTTTTCTTACCCACACTTTCCTAAAGCTTACTAATGAATAGCTGCTGATGCCAAAGATTAGGCTTTTGCTCAGTTCTACCATTCTCAGATTCCTATGGCCATAGGGAATACTTTTGAACTTCAAATAATACTTTTTTTTAGCTTCTTCAGTGAGAAAAAATAAAATCCTCAAATGTGAACTTACTCATCTCTTGCACAACAGTCAGTTCTCATTTTTAAGAAATGATGTTTTCTAAGTCCCCTGTGAAAAACTCTCCTTCAGAATGTTTTATGCTGCTTGGAAATTCATTAAAATAACATTTTCCTATTGTCTACAAATTGGGTAGGTTTTATATGCCTTGAGTTGGATTACTTGATATCTTAGATTATTAGCACTTTAGAAAATCTATCAAGTTCTCTTAATGCTGTCATCAAAACTAACAAAAAGGCTGTTACTAGAGCATTGTTCAGTTTGGTGTATGTAGCAGTGGAAGAGGTGAATTTCTGGAGGACTCTGTCAGGAATTATGGAATTATACTTTATTGAATTTCACCTTATGAAAAATAGGGATTATGTAGTTACTTCATCTGTAAAATGGGATGACGGCTATTTCTAACTTGAAGATTAGTGTGAGGATTAAATGAGCTACTAGTGTAAAGATTTAATAAGTCAGAATGCAGCCCAAGGTGGTTATCTTTGCTATTATTAATCCTAGGCAGCGTACTGAGGTTACATATGGTAAAGGGTCTGGGAGGAAATATAGAGTGGGGGGTCAAAAAAAAAACGGTGCAGACTTCTTACCTCCAGGGAGTCATCAGCATTCACCATCCAACAGTCTGTCCAGGTGGCCACAATCAAAAACCCAGTGGAGAAAAAGGCAAAGAAACAGGCGACGTACTGAAGAAGATCCTTCATGGTGGTGAATAGCCTGTGCAGAAGGGACACATGGGCAGGTGCCAGCTCTGGGCCTACTCAGGCAGCTGGAATGCTATTGGCCTTCTGCTTCTGGTACCTGCAGAGGAGAAAATGCAGGTCTTTTACTTTTCTTCACACCCCACTGCAGGTGCCTTAAGTTTCAGTAAGAATAATACAAACAGGCTATAACCGACAGAGGGGTCCTGGAGGGCATTAGCCGGAGCAACTGGCCTCCAATCACAAGCCAGGTCAGAAAAAGGACTGTGTACATTTTGGGAGAGGGAGAGAGGGAGCCTGGTAACATTCCTGCCCAGACTGCGATGATGCAAAATGATGATCACCAGAGGCCTGTTCCAGTACCAAGATGGAGGAAAGGAGGCAAGTCCCACCCCATGCTGGAGCCTGTAAACTGATCTTTCTCAGGACCTTCAGGGAATGTGAGTTATTCTCCTCCCCCTCAGAAGAAGGCTGCACAGGTGACCAAGTGCTATTTTATGGTTAGGACTATTTTAATATTCGCTGACTCCCTTAGACAGGACACAGGTGAAATTATGCTAAACAAGTGCTTGCTCAAGGGAGTTTGCATTCCAAAGTGTTGGACAGAAAAGCCCCATGAAAGATTTCTAGCACCCAGGTAACAAGGGAAGAAATGATCCTAACCTTTTAGCATCAGAAACTGGGAACAAAATGTGCATATAAAACACTTAAATTTTCAGTTCTCATATAATATTTATGCATATTTATGGGGTACAGTGTGAGTTATTTCCAGATGTTTTGTCAATTAAAGGGAACAAAAAGCACACACATGTGAAAGAAACAAAACAGAAAGTAAAATGAAACATAAAACAATTTTTTTTCAAAATACAATCAATCTACAGAAAACAAAATGCAAAATGTTTTATGATGCTTCCTTAATAACAAAATATGCTCTTCATAAGGTGTATGTGTGCATGTGTGTGTGTGTGTGTGTGTGTGTGTGTGTGTATTTTCAATGGTTTATTGTTGTCTTGATTTTCAACCCTATTAGTGAAGTATTTCTAAAAGACTTGTAGACATGATATAATTTAATCTTCCTAAGCATCTTATGAAGAAGGTATTAATCCTTCCATTTTACAGAAACTGCATCCCCAAAGCTCTCTGTCTATAAAGCTTCAGAGCAACTATTTTACTCCCAGAGCTGTCTGGATTAAAGTGTTCATTTATAAATTATTACAGTCATTTCAGAAAACAGTATGAGCTTCCTCAAAAAACTAAAAATAGAACTATATATTCCAGTGACTCAAAACCGGGTATATTTCCAGGGGAAATTAAATCAGTATGTTGAAGAGGTATCTACACTCTCTTATCTATTAGGGCTGTACTCACCAGAGCCAAGAAATGGAAACACATGTCTGCCAGCTGATGAATGGATAAGATGTAGTGCTTGTACACAAAGAAATACTAGTCTGCCGTAAAATCACAAAATCTTGTCATTTGCAGCAACATGGACAAAACCAGAGACCATTGTGTTAAGTGAAATAAACTGAAGACAAGTACCCCATGATCTCACTCACATGTTTTAATGGAATCTAAAAGAGGTTGATCTTGAAGAAGTATAAAGTAGAATGGTGGTTACTAGGGACTGGGAGATGTAGAAGAGGGTTAGGGAGAGTTTTGATAATAAGTACAAACTTACAGATGGTAGGAAGAAGTTCTAGTATTTGGTTGCACAATAGGGTGGCTATAGTTGACAATATATTATGTATTTCCAAAGAGCTAGCAGAGAGGGTTTTGAATATTCCTTTGATGTGATGACGTTTAAAATGACCACTACTTTTCCTCTTTGTGGTTTAATATATAATGCTGTTGTACTATGTGTGTCTTTGTTGATTTTTATTAATTCTATTCTTTCATCAAATGTATTTGACTTTTCTCTCATTCAGGCTTTCGCTCACTTTCCATATCTTTTTGAGGTTAATAATTTGTTTGATAAGCAGAATTGTGGTAAAGTTACTCTTTGAAAGGTTAGGGAATAAATTCTGATTTAGAAATACTGAAAAATATCAGGCTTTTTTTCCTCTCTCAAATATCTTAGTCAAATCATATATTTAAAATCTGTTCTTATATTAATTGAGGTCACAAAATAAGGCATCATCATATTCAGTGTTTATAAATGAAAGTTATGTGTTTTTAAAAAATCAGTAGCAGAAAAAACTCTTTTATTTTATAATACTCATTAAAAGATTATCTAGCAAATTTTAAAAAAGAAAAATATCTGATAATAATAGCTAAGTGGTAAATGTTATCATGGTCAAGAATTTCCTATATTATTACATTTTCCCCATGGACTAATGTTGAAAAATGTGTCTAATGAAAAGGAAAAAAAATAAATAAACTGTTTGTATTAGGAAAAATTGTTTCTCTTAAAACAAGGTTTTGATAATGGAAGAAGCAACTGGAGTTTTACCTACACTCAAGTGGGTAGACTTATATGGGTATAAAAACCACTAGTGATTTTAAAATACTTAAAAGATCACATATTATCATTTATTTTCATCAGTTAGACTTCACTATACTGAAATGACATTTTGAGTCATAATACTAAAATTCATATTTCATATGGTTCTTAGTGTAAGAGAAAACAAGGAAGGGGGAGAGAATTAAAGGAAGAAAAAGAAGGAAGGACAGAGGAAAGGCTTCCACAGAGGTCATTATTCTAAAAAGAATCAGTGGCTGAGATAATTATTTTAGTAACAACTCACAAAGGAATTACCTTTTATTCACTACTTAATGGTTTGGTTATAGTGCTTAAACTAAGAGACTAAAAAGCTAAAATCAGTATTGATTTTTAAAAATCCTCAAGAATATACTAAAATAATAAACTTTTGTGACTAATATTTGTTATTTCCAACTTTAATTCGTTTTATTCGTGTGACACAATTTAAAATTAAATGTAAAATCTAGATTAAAAGCTATATATAGGAGACTAATAATTGTCATAAATAAGGATATAAATGTTAACAGCAGTGATCACTAATTTTTGAGGTGCATTACAGATGCCTTTTTAAAAAATTTTTTTAGTGTCAATGGACCTTTATTTTATTTACTTATTTATTTATTTGTTTATATGTGATGCTGAGAATCAAACCCAGGGTTTCACACATGCCAGGCAAGAGCTCTACCACTGAGGCACAACTCCAGCCCCTACAGATGCCATTTTTAGAGCTTTTTTTTTTTTGCGGTGCTGGGAATCGAACCCAGGGCCTTGTGCTTGCACGGCAAGCACTCTACCACCTGAGCTATCTCCCCAGCCCTAGTGCATTTTATTTATACATAATAGTGAGATTCCTTTGGACATATGAGTATAAAATAGTTTTCTCTCTTTCCATCCCCAGTGCTATCCTTCTCTCTCCCCTCCTCCTGATCCCCTTCCTGTACTCTATTGTTCTTTCATTTATGTATTTTAATTGGTGCATTATAATTATATATAAAATTGGAATTCATTGTGATACATTCCTACATGCACATAGCATAATTTGGTCAACTTTATTCACCTGTTCTTCCCCTTTCCCTCTTTCCTCCTTTCCCCTTGGTCCCCTGCTTCTCCTCTAATGCTCTTCCTTCTATTTTTGCTAGATCCCTTTTCTTACTCCTTTTTTCTCTCTAACTTTGTCATATGAAAGAAAACATTAGACTCTTGACTAGCTGAGTCTGGTTTATTTCACTTACCATGATTTTCTCCTGTTCAATCTTATTAACAAGTGACATGGTTTCATTCTTCTTTTTGGCGGAATAGAACTCCATTGTGTATAAATTGCACGATTTCTTTTATCCATTCGTCTATTGATAGGGCCACTTAGGCTGGTTCCATGACAAGCTATTGTGGACTGTGCTGCTGTAAACATTTGTATGTATGTATCATTGTAGTATGCTGATTTGAGTTCTTTTGGATAAAAAAAAAAAAAAGATAAAGAAGTTTCTTTTAATTTTTTTTTTTTTAATTTGCATTGCTGGGGGACAAACTCAAGGACTTACACATGCTAGGTAAGCTCTCTACTACTGTGCTACATCCCCAGACTAACATACCTTTTGTTTTATTTTACTTAAGAGTTGGGAAAAAATCATTCTTAGTTTTTTAAGTGCTCATTCAAAGAATGTAATCACCTATGAAAGGCATCTATGACACACACATGGTGTTCGATGAGTCACAAGTAAATCTTTCCTTATGCCCTAAAATTTGAAATGTTCATGCTCTATTGATCTGATGGAGCAAACCAGTTCCAAAAACACATGCCCATTACAGGAAAGTCCTGGATTTGGCTGCTAAGCACCCCAGGGCAGAGGTTCTTAAGCTTGAGTGAACACTGGAATCTCCAAAGCCACTTGTTATAAATACAGACCAGGGAGTTCCAGACCCAGAGATTTGGATTCAGGAAATTGGGAGTGGTGGCCAGGATTTCATGTTTTACATATACTTGGTATAAACTTCTTCTGAGATAGATGATCATGTTTGAGACTAGTTCAGAGAAAGAAACAAAAAAACAACAGAAAAATCAGCTACTACTTTTCAGTTATATACTGTAGATCACAAATAAAACTGTAGGAAAGGTGATATCAGAATTGCAATTAAATATCAACATTTCTTCTATTACCAATAGCAGGTCACAGAAACAAGTATCAGAGCCTAATTGAGAGAAGTAATGAAGGGGAAAAAGCCCTGAGCATTCTCTCATGCAAACACACACACACACACACGTGTGTGTGTATTTCTGGAATTTAGAGATTCTTCCACAAGAAAGGTCTAGACTACAGTTTACATATAGTATTCTCAGCATTTACTAGACATTGTTTGTGGTTGGAAGTGGGTGATTATTGAGAAGACAACAGAACAGCTCCTGAAATGAATGTAACTGCTTTTAGACAATAATACAAGATGGCCATACTTAAATGTTAATTTCTGTGGGTGAAGATAAAATATTAAAGAAGATGTCAGAGTGAAGCCATGCAAACTGACAGACTAGCAAAGACATATGGGTGGGAAATGAGTACTTGTAAGGAAAAGGCAATGTGCGGGGAACTGTAAAGCTGAAGGGTGCCAATGCAGAATAAATCACTCACTCTTCTGTCTGGAAAAATCTCTGCTGCCTCTGCTATGTTCTAGATTTCAATATTTAGTTTTATCAACTCAATCACAGATTAGTTCCTTTTTATACAGCACACATTTATGGGTGGCCTACTCTGTATACTATTCTAGGCCCTGAGGACACCGAGAAAATAAAAGGTGGAAGGCCTAGAACTCATCCTTAAGTTTACTCTCCAGTGAGTGGACCAGAGCTAGGCACCGAGAGGAGGTGAAGAACTCCATCCACCATAGCACCACTCCCAATCAGTACATTGCCACATTCATTGGAAATATGCAGAGATTCTCAACTTGTTATAAACACAGAGTACAATTATCACTATGTGTGTGGCTCAATAGGGTTTACAAAATATTTACAAATGCACAATCTCTTCTAAGCTTCATGAAGACAGAAGTCTTTGTTTGGTTCACCAGTGCATCCCACGTGCTTAAAATTCTGCCTGGCACATGGTATGCTCTCAAAAGACACATATTAAATTTAACTTGATCCTCATAGTTCCCACATTTGACAGAAGAAGAAGCATATTGGGTTCTCTCTGACACATCCAGAGTCCCCACATGCATCTTAGGTTGGCAGAAATGGCATGATAATCTTTGCAACTTCAGAGCTGTATGTTCTGCAAGATCCTTAAAACAAGTGTTTCAGTTAATTCACTGAGTTTCCACTCTCCCAGTGTTTGCAGGCCTCCTGGCTGAGGTGTTAGAGCCACCTGTTGATCTGGTGAGTGAAGCCCTCAGCCTACCACCTTGGCTGTTAGTTAGTCTGTGAAAGGAAGTCATTGTAGAACTAGAAATGCTGCAATTGTCCTTTTGGTCTGCAGGTGGAAGCAGCCTTGCATTTTCAGTTGAGAAAAACAGCAAGATATTTTTGTGTTAAATCTGTTGTTCCTGCTAGTCTCACAAAATGTTCCTTCTATATTCATTATGATAATGTAAGTTCTTAGAGTAAACTAACTTATATCCCATCTTATGAATAATCTTCTCTCTCCTTTGAAATGCCCACTGATCATTGGTAAACTCTGCACAGGAAAATCAGTTGCTATTGTCAAAGTCCATACTGGCTATAACTAATGGCAAAATAAATCATTGGTTAAAAGCTTGGACCTCAGTCAAACAGATCTGAGTTCAAACTAAGCCTATTAATATCTGTCAGATCTTGAACAAGCTTCTTGACATTCCTGAGGTTGCTTCCTTGTTGATAAAGTGGGAATTATGAACTTTGTCTCATAAAATGATGGTGAAAAATAACTAACATTTGTAAAAGTTTAATACAGTTCATAAAACATAAAAAAAATCAATAAATTATAGCTCTTATGATTTTTATATCACAGCCTTGCTCTTTTACATGTGTGGCACAAACACACATACACACACACACACACATTTGCATAGGTATTTGTGTATATGCATCTCTACCTGTATTTATTTAAAACATATTAGATACAGCTGCATTCCAGCTATGTAGGTCTCTATACTCTTTTGCAGGCTAATCCCCTTAATAGCCTCTCCTCCATCCTGTGAGCCTCTGAGCAACACACCTACTGTAAAGTTTGCCCATTAGATTTCTTAGGCCAGAGATGTACCGTAGTTCACTATGTCTCTCCAGACCCAGTGGACAAATACAAGGCTTAAAGTGAGGTACAAGAATCCCTACCTCCTCCTCCATGGAGACAGGGAAATGGTGGTCCATATATACCATACAACTCTATCTAAAGATTCTCTCCCAATCTTCAATGCCTTTCTTGGAGTTTACTTGTTTTCTGGGGAGTGAGGGTGGAGATTGACTGGTCCACTACATTTCACAAGACTGGTTCTACCTGATTGTAGGTCTCTCATTTTGTTTTGGAATGTGGAATTTATTATCTGGTGGCATCAGTCAAAACTGGAGTGAAAATGCTTTCCATTGAACACCTTATTACCTGAATTTACAGAGTATTAGATTGGAATTCTAGTGTTCATTCTGGACAGCCTACTCCTGGATTTGTTTACTCCTGGGTATTGGCATGTAAGAAAACTGTAGCCCATCCAGAGGAAAAGGTTTCAGTTAGTGAGATTCACGGAGAGACTGACAACCATCTCACATGAGACATGTCCAAAGGAAGGGTGAAATGAGTATTTTAGGTTTTTAAAAAGGAGACTGAGGCTAGATATGGTGGTACATGCCTATAATCCCAGAAACTTGAAAGGCCAAGGCAGGAGGTTGGCAAGTTCAAGGCCAGCCTCAGCAATTTAGCAAAATCCTATCTCAGAAGGAAAAAATAAAAAGGGGTGGAAGTATGACCTGGTGGTAGAGTGTCCCTGGGTCAGTCCCTGGTAACTCACACACACACACACAAAGGAGACTTATTAAATATGATGGTGCATTTTAAATAGGATGGTCCAAAGGAATGATCTTTCTAGAAGGCTTCAGGAAACATGATAGTATCCAAAAAGAAAGAAGGAAGAACTTTCCAACAATTCCAACTGTCTGAAGGGGAAGTAGTTTGGTTTGATGAGTTTCCTGACGTTGAAGGGCAAATGGAAGTAGAATCACTATCAGTGCAGGTGTTACCTGAATGGCTCATGAATCAATTCAAGATGGAAATTACTCACCTCTCCAATTTGAAGAATGTTTGGGAGAGCTTGGGACCCTGGAAAATTTATGATCTTACTTTATCTCTTATATTATAGAATTTGAGTCTTATTTAAGCCAAACCTCAGAGAAGACTCAGTGAATCATTCATCAAAAATCACACCTCAAATTCAGCAGTGAGGCATGTGTCATTATTCATTTTGTAACTTATTTCACCTGGAAAAACAAGATGTTCATCATGGTACAGCACAGGCAAGCCATTAAGGCTTCTTTGGGTGAACCAGGATGGAATAAACCTGGTGTGAAATGTTAGTATTTTACTCCCTTTGAGTTGACAGGTAACTCATGAAACCATCCTAGCATGAAGCTTTTCTGTTGAATGTCCTATACCCTTCTTTGTATATCCTTATACTTATTATTATATTGGAAGTAAAACGAATCCATCTGAACTAGATTTAATCTCATGCATTGAAGTATTTTCAGTTTATTCAAGCACATTCAATTGTCCCTTATTATTTCTCACCATTTTTATTTCCTGTTTAAAAATTTTACCAATTTTTACCAGTATACACTTTCTTATATAACCAGTATCAGCTTTTCAATCTGAATCATGAAGTTGGAGAGAAATTCAAACTTTTTTCCAAAGTTTCAATATTTGAGTCTGCTGTAATAAAGCAGTAATAAACAGATTATTTTAAAAAAGGCCATAACAAATTTATTTGATTATAGTTTCGTGTGACATGGGGGCCTCTGATCAAAGACCTAAAGACCCAGGGAGAAACACCCCTTGTTATTGTTAGGTTTGATAGAGTGTTGATCCCATATAGACATGATTAGACACAAAGGGTGGGATCTAGTAGTAGGCTAAGGGCAGTGGGGCTGGGCCTGCCTCAACTTTCCTTGGCCTCTCTGTGCAGCATTCCTTCCTCCCAGAAATGGGGAAGGACTGTTAATGGAATGGGAGTCTCATGACCTGTAATTAAACAAGGTAGGTCAGAGAATTTATGGTGAACTCTTACACAGAATGGAAGGAAAAGTCAGGGCAATATTTTTAGGTTTTATGGCTGGCTTTAGGCAAAAAGAACTCTGGTTTCCATGACCTGCCTTGGAAGGAGGAATTCTAGCTTCTAGGGCTTGTCTCCAGGGAGAATGAGAGGTGAGCATCTAGAGGGCAGAGAAAGCTTCTGAGTCATTTGCTTAGTCTTGGCGTTGAGGTTTCATTTTCTGAGCCCCAACAAAACTTTATGAATAGTGAACGCTCGGGGTATGCTGAGCAACCCCTGTTGATTCAGGAAGCACTGGCATCCTCGGAGACAGACTGTTGAGCGGTGTCTTACCTCTGTACTCAAGCACCTTTGCAGGGCAGTCAGATGCTTTCCTAACAGATCCTCTTCTACCACCTAACTGCTCAGGAATGACAAGTATGCAAAGAGAGTTTCTGCTTAAGGCAGCAGATGACTGACTTTCAGTTTTCGTATAGTGCTGCCAAATGATATCAGGGATGCAGATAATATTATCGAGGGCCTAGAGTCAGGAGGACAAAGTATAAGACTAAGAATGATTGCCCTGGTATGACCAGAGTTTGGCAGATGTTTAGAACAGTAGAGAACAAGGAAGTGGAGCGGCACGTTACGGTAATCTGGGGAAGATCTTCAGTTCCAGATGGATTTAATGTGAACTTCTCGCTTACAGTCAATGAAGTTTTTAGATAAGAGAGATGCAGTGATCTGATAGGAGACACATAGATAGCATCCTTGTTTACTGCTACCTGCATAACCTTTAGCCTTTAATCCAAGTGACCTCCTACCACCAGGTGAGGGAAACTAAATAATAATACAACATACAATTATAATAATATAAATATAAAAACAATATGTAAAAATGATAATTAAAAACAACAATATAAAAACAAGTCTCTGTCACTTATACAAACCGTCCTATAGTTGCAATGGTTTGGGTTATCATTTTTTAACTTGACAATCATGTGGAAGTGGTACTCATTCAGTAGAAATGATATGTCTTCACATACTGAATTTTGAGAATTTCCTGGGCTAGCTATATGTAGCAAGATACTTGCTTAATGTTGGACAATAGTAGCATAGAGCTGAGCTCCCAGGCAGCCAGTCAATCATGAAGATAAACCACGAATACTCTACAGTGTACTGCACTACAAAGCTATGATGTTTGGTAGGTTAGGCAAATCAGATGAGTTTTGACTTATGTTATTTTCAATTGATGCTTTATAGGTTTGCCAAGATATAACCATATTGTTAAGTCTAGGAGACTCTTTATTTTAGGAAATTATCTTGGGTCCTCTCCCTTTACTCTTTTTCTTACTCTTTGATCCACATCACCCCATACCACAACCATGTCTTCCCATTTCTTTCAGGATTGGAGCCTTTTGCGTTTGTTATTTAAATTCCAGTGCTAACCCTTTGTACTTGAAAACTAACTTTGGATTTCCCAGTTTCTACTTTTACTGTTCCCTAAGGCACAACTTGTACTGCCCTCCTGGCCCACCCAGTAGCCTCCATCTCCAGCCCTTTCCCTAGTACCTTAGTCTTGTCAGTTCATTTGCAATAATTATTTCCTGCTGCCCAATAGGGTGAGGCAACTCCAGGTCTTGATTGTTCCTCTGATTCCTTGGCAAAGGGTCAAAAATTCTATTAATTTATAAATAAATTCATCAGTCAGGTTTTTTTATTGTAATTTTTTCATACACACTTTATACAGCCAACGGTATTTCACAGTCAGCATAAAGCTGGAAAAGGAGAAAAGAGAAGAGAGCATAAATTTAAAGCAATTGATTGTTGACGGAAGAAGACATTTGCTGCGGGTGATATTTTGCCACTTCCTCTCCTCATCCTATGCTGTACTCAGTGTTGGTAACCATTTCTAGAACTAAAAATGTCCTATCTATTCATCACTATCCCTGTTGCCACATTGTCATTAGGAATGCGTCTCTTCAAAAACCCAAAACCACTAATTACAAACCTACATGTTCTTCAGTATATTTTTTCTACAGATAGCATTTTATTAATGCTATAAGAAATTAACATTTCCTAATATCTTCTCTATACCACTTGTAATGGTTAATTGTATATGTCAACTTGATTGGGCCACAGCATACCCAGATATTTGGTTAAACATTATTATTCTGAGTGTTTCTATTTTGGAACCAGATTAACAATTGAATTGATGGAATTGTCCTCTCTAATGTGTCCTCTCTCATTCGATCCATTGAGAGTCTGAGTAAAACAAAAGGTTTGGTCCTCTCCAAAGTAAGAAAGAAATTTGAACTGGGACATTGACCTTTTTCCTGCCTTTGGACTTGAATTGAAGCATGATCTCTTTCTGGGTCTCCAGCCTGCTGGACTCACATAGAAACAGTCCTTCCTAAGAAGAAGCCCCCATTCCAGTCTTCATGCCATTTCTCAATCTCTGGGGACTTCTGTCCTGACATGTTTATTCTGTTTTCTTTTGCCTGTAGTCCCTTTAATTTTTATTTCCATTTATTATAATGCTAATTATCCCTCAGGAATGAATAGTAATTTCATGAAGACTGATTGAAAATTTTCAGTTCATTCTTTTGTCTCTCTGTTAGACTTATCACCAATACCATATAGTTTATCTGTCAATATCTCCAGCCTTCTGTATATTAGTTTCATGTCTCCAGATGTTATTAATTAGTTTGAAGGAAAGAAGAAAGAGAGAAAGAAGAAAGAAAGAAAGAAAGAAAGAAAGAAAGAAAGAAAGAAAGAAAGAAAGAAAGAAAGAAAGAAAGGAAGGAAGGAAGATTTCACTAAATAGAAAGTCAGGCACAAGGTTAGCCACTCAGTATCTATATAGCAATAAAACATAATTATAAAGGTTTTCAGTCAAATGGGAGGACATAAATATATATATACATACAGATATTCATCTCTCTGTCTATACATAGTGTTGAAATATGTGTTTTTACAAAATGGTTTAGGAGCATGAATGAAGCTATGATTAAATGTCTTGGAAATCATTACCTAAGGCCTTCGTGGAAGAGGTGATGGTTGATTTGGTTCTGCAATGATAAGCATTTGCTAAACATAAAAGAAGGAAAAGAGTTTTCCTGAAGGCAAAAATATGAAGTGAATACAGACAGTTGTGAATGTACATCATGTTATTGAGGAAAGAGCTTGTGACAAGCATCTTATAAACACCTGGGAATCTTTTATTTTGTTTGTACTTATAAATGTCCATCAATACCAAGTACAGAGATGGCATCATTATTAAAGCACACAGGCTGAGGTTGTTTTTCTATTTGAGAGTTTAAGTCCAATGGAAATAGAAATTGTGTAACAAGCTTTATTTGATACTGGGCTTCAATGTATGTTGAGTTCCTGAATAAATGGATGCTTTATGCCAGGCCTTGTGCAACACACTGGAAATTGATCACTGAGCAAGATATTCTAGACGGGAATAGGTATCCAGTAATATGTAGGCTTCCAGTAGATACTTTCTGCTATCACACAAATACATAAGTTTACTGTAAGCATTCCACAGTGATCCTTCTGAAGTGACACTGATCTACAGTAGTTTATTTGGAATATATTTTACATTCAAGAGGCAGGGCATTTTAATTGAACATACTGGCCTAGAATTCCAGATACATGGGTTTTGTCCAAGGTACTCTTCAGAATTTCTTGTATTTTATGGTAATATGGAAGGTAGAACTTTGACAATTTTCCAATAAATTTGATTGTTGCAGAGTCAATCTATATAACTGTGGCTTGAAACAAACAAAAATAATCAAATTTCTTCACCTATGTCTTAAGTGAGTAAAAGGTATATATATCAGTCTTTGAAAATTAATGAAAGAAGTCTTTATCAATATTCCTTATTTTGGTCATATTTAATTAGAGTATATAAACATTTTAAATTATATTTTGTTTCATTTTATACTAAAATATATAAGGGGAAAGGTATCATATCACCCTTTTAGGAGAATGAGTACATTTATTAAGTGACTTATCCAAACTGATAAAACTAGAAAGTAGTAGGATCAAAATTTGTTTCGAATACAGGGAGGAACACAGACAAGTGTCCAGGGGAAACTGAAGGCAATGAATATGAGTCAGGACCAGATCCTCCTCCAAAGGAGAACAAGGCCTGTTCAAGTACAAGCTTCCCCTCCACCCAATACCTGTCCATAACCCTGACTCACAAGGCCTTCTCTCAGGATTCAAATGTAGGATTTTCTTCCACACGGAACAGGATGGCATCGGGGCCCAATACCTCGTGGTGTTTGGATTATGATCATGAGTGCACAAAAGATTTCTGACGAAACTGTGAAGCAAGTTGGAATTTATCAGAGAAGCAGTTTCAACCAATCTGCCTTCAGGGAAGCATTAGTCATGAAAGGTGGAAGATTCTATTATAATTTATATCCTATTTAATACCCATGTGAAAAAGTTGTACAAGTTCCACCTTCCTTTAACAGAACTCCCATTCTCCTGAGATCTTCTTCTGTCTTCAACGATCTTCTCAAAAGCTACCTTCTCATGAGTACACTGTGAGCCCCCATTTGTATGTGATATTTGCTTTGAATTAATATTAACTCTTTGCTTGTCCTAATAATAATTACAAAGGAGGTAGTTACTATTATAAATGTACATTTCATAGGTGATGAACTATATGATCAGCGGTGGTAATTTAACTTATCCCAGGTTTTATAACCATTAGGTAATGGAGCAAACATCCCAAACTAGGTCTGACCGACTCCAGAGAACATGCAACACACAGACTTTTAACTTGCTTTTAACCATGCCTTTCCCTGCTAGGTTGCTGGAAACCCATGGTTAAAATTGAAAGAAACTTACATCTGATTTCAGTTAGCACCCTCATTTTATAGATGAATAAACTGAGGCTCAAGGAAAGTGTTTTACCCAGGTGATACAGGTGTTAATGAGACAGATACCTGAACCGTAGCTCTGCTTTGTTCCTGGTACTGCCTGTAAGATTCACCATGGCAGAAGGGAACCTGCTAACCCTCTCATCACTCACGGTGTGGCCCACATATCTTGTTCATAGCCCGTAGTAGAGAATTGAATTTCACTGTATTATGTGTGTGTGTGTGTGTGTGTGTGTGTGTGTGAGATCAGAGATTTCTAACAAGAACACACAGAGATCTGAGGGAATATTTATAACTCAAAACTAGTGAGTTGCTTGCATATCTAAGGAAACTTAAGAGAGGACTCAGAGCATTGTTTTGGCTTTCTGTTTGTTTGTTTGTTCACTTGCTTTCTTATCAAGGACCAACCAAGTTTCACTAAACTCAATGGGTTACAGAGGTGAAACTAACTAAAAGTGATAAAACCCAAAACAGAGCCTGAGACTACAAATTCTTAATGATAGAAGGATATTAATCACATGCCCCCTCCATTTTAGTGGAATATTCTAACCACGGAATTTAAATCGCAGTGAACAAAAACAACTTTTGGGGAATCTAATGGCTTAGAAGCATTTCCATAGTACATCCTTACCACATTCCTCTCCATTACCCTTTAAAGATTCTAGTCACTATCAGGATCACAGTCTTTAGGGTGGTATACAAGAAAGATCTGACTCTTTCTGCCTCTTTGGAGTCACTTCTTTTAAGTCCCTAGCATGTACCCTCTTTACTTGCATTCTGAAATGCATGCAGTTCCTTTAAGCCAATACCACCTCCTTGGCATTTGAAGTCTCCTTCCTTTAGAAAAGCCCTGCCCTGCTCATCTCCTCACCTCTTAATAATCTCTGCTTCTTTCTAAATTCAAGTTGTATCATCTCACAGTAAATTGATTCCGAAACTTATTCATTCACCCAGATCACCTGGGAGTTGTTATCAAATATCAAATGTCTGTAGAGATTGTGAATTTCAGGCATAACCATTCTTAAAATTGGACTTCTGGAAGATTCCAGAGATCCCCTACAGTAGGTACTCCTTCCTGTTACATCAGTTATCTGGGTGTGATTTTCCGTGTCTTCCCCCTCCCAGGCTGAGAGTTCCTTATAGGTAGAGGTGTGCTTTCAATTTCTCTACTTCCAGCATTACATGAAAAATAAAAGTTCAATGAAAAAAATAAATCAATGAAGTTGATGAATCTTTAGTTTCTCTACTCAAATAGCTTCCTCTGCCTATAACATGACCATAACTACCACAGTATTTTTTATTACTTTTTCAAATCTTCTTAAACTTTCTCTCTCCTTATTGTATATTTCCATGGCAGATATTTTTGTTCTCTTTTCTTTTCTAATCCTTTATGATCTGACTTATATTCATGTATCAGTGTAGCTCTCCCACTGAGTTCTGAGTTCCTGATGTCAGAGTGTCAATCTTTTTCAATTGCATGATTACTTAGGCAACCATCAATATACCTCTTCATCCCTGATGTTGAATTAAATTGAACTTTTATATTTCTTTAATATCCTAATCATTCATATCATTGAATTTATCAGAAACATCTTTATGACCATTTAACATTCCACAGAAATACAGTTTTCTTGTACATGAGCTGGGTTAAACATGTGTGCTCAAATTGGATATAAGCATCTTTTTTTTTCTTTTTGAAACAGTGTCTCACTGTGTTTCCCAGGTTGGGCTCAAGCTATGCTCCTGCCTCAGTCTCCTGAGTAGCTGAAATTGCTGGTGCATTTCCCGATGCCTGACTGATATAAGATTCTTGGTAGTAAATCTGTAATTGGTGGTTTCAGAACAGTTTATTCTAAAGACAGTAATGTTGATTTATTTGAAAATTGTGCCTCAACCATTGGATCCTAATGTTCCCTCAGTTCCAAGTCATGCTTGTAAGTCTGCTAGGAAGTAGTAAATGGGAACGGTCTGATTCTTGGGGAAATGAAGACCATTGCTGGAATCTCATTCCAGATGTGGCAATTTGAGATCCCAATACTGGAACAATAGAGACATAAATATGGAGCCAAGTGGCTAGTGGAATTTTTTAAACCACTAGAATAGCTAAACCAATGTAAGGGTGAAGAAATGGACAGGAGAAAGCAGAGACCAGTGAAGAGTAACTATCTTTTTTAAGAAACTGAATCTTCTAAAAATGGGAATCCTAAGGGGTACACATTATGCATTGATCCACAAATGTTTTGCTGATAGAGAGAAGGCCCTTGAAGGAATTACAGGGAACCAACTATAAATGGTGAATAAATAGCTAAATGAGGATGAGTGAATGCATAAATGAATATCTGGCTTCACCTGCATCCATAATTTCAAGTAGTACCATCATAGCCTGTTCTTTACATATCCTGTTGTTATTTTATTTTTTTGCATAATACTGAGGATTAAACCCTCTACCACTGAGCTATATCCCAGCCCTTATTTATCTACTTATTTATTTATGTACTTATTTATTTATTTATTTTTGATGCAAGGTCTTGCTTAGTTGCCCAGACTGACCTCAAACTTGGATTCTTCTGTCTTAGTGTCCTGAGTAGCTAGGATTATGGGTATGTGCTACCATTATTGGTCCCTGTTATTGTCTTTATACGGAAATGTCTAAATCTCTCAGTTGGGGATCAACTGTAAAGCAAACTGTTTTCCTCCTTCATGAGCCATGGTCATGTAGGAGGTATTTCCTGTTACTCCTGCCATGTGATCACCTTTCATCTAAGTTTCCACAATGGTCAACAGTTTTCTCTAGTATGACTTGACTCAGGTCTATAACTATGCTACTACACTCATAACTCCAGTATCCCAAAGAGCCCAGAGGCTCAAGCAAAATTAAATGCCAAGGCTGAAATACAAAATGAAACCACCTAAATCCCCTCGGTCAGTTAACATTTGCAAAATTGCTGTCGGCGAGTTATTGAACAAACATTATTTCTTTGACCTTCAAGAATTATAGATGAAAGGAAAAGGCAGGGATGCTTATCATTTATCCTGAAGTATATCTCACTAACTGGAGTTTAAACATCTCTTTGAATAAGTAAAAATGGCAGGGTGAGGTACAGGAAGAAGAGAAATGGAAAAAAAAAAAAAAAACAACACTTCACAGTATTACACAAGATGCTTTTGAAAACTTTGTCATTCTATGTCTATTTCATAAAGAAACACAGTATAGATATAAACCACAAAGATCTGTAAATCAAATATTATGTAAACTTATAAAAATATTTCCTACTCCTCTATGCTTATTTTAAAGATGTCAAGTTCAATGATGGAAATACACACTCTCTTCTTATAGTCTTCCTAATAATGCTTAAAACTAGAACAAATATATAGTATTAAAATTCAGCATACAGTATATAGTACATGGAGAGTTTTAAAAATCTTGATCTAGGTATAATAGTCTTTTATTTTAAAGCAAACTTTCTTATCTGTTTATTTTAACAAAATGGTATTTGTTTCTGGTTTTTTTTTTTTTTAATAAATGTGAGTAGAAAAATTAAAACTCAAAAGCTGTGCCTGGGTATAGCAGGATCATTTGGTGTCTGGGTGCAGTCAAGAGCTCAGAGATATACATGCTGAACTCTATGAACTGCATGGATTAGGCCCAACCACAAGAGTATTGTTTTCCAAATCTACAGCCAACAGCGAGTCCGGTCCTGCAGCCTGATGAAGAATGGAGTGTTTCAGGGTGTTAGAAAGAGTAGGAGGAGAGGGAAGTAGAAACTAACCGTCAGTCTGCCACTCCTTTAGATGGCATCCTGTATAAGCTATGAATCTTTTCTAGGCTGAAGAAATTTGTGGAACTTGATAACTTATACTTTTAGCTTTGTACACACTAAGGATCTCTGCCTCAGGTAAAACCACACACACACACACAATTTTTCAGTGTTGGAAGGAAAACAAAAATCTAACATTCCCTCCTCAGATTGATGGCTGCCCTTCTCATATAAAAGACCAGTCTGGATTCTTGGCATCTAGAGATTTTTAGCTGCCTTTTGATTTCTCCAGTGCCTTTCTATTCCTGAGTTCTATGATCATATAAGACATAAGCTAACAAGTTCAAAGTCTTCTGCTAAAGATCTCCACTCTCACTTTCATCACCTGGAAGAGATGATATGTATCTGAAACTAAAATTCAGCTACTGGAAAGTTTTTTCCTTCTGAAGTGGAAGGGTAAGGGGGAGTCAGAAGTTTCCTAACTGTAATTACAAGGAAAGTGTATGAAAATCTCTCAGGTCCCTTGCCAGACTGCCAAACAATACTGTACTCTCTTACATTTTAAAAACCATGAGCACATTCTGAATAATTTGGAATATATATCATTGTTATGAAAATTTTCAATCTCATTGACTGTTACTGAAGAATTTATTCATAAAGTGAAATTGCTGCCTGAGCACTATACTGGATGCTGGATAATTAAAGATGATTAAGAGTTTGTTCTCTGGGAGGTCACCATCTATCCCAAAAACAATGGCATTTTTAAGACAATATAAATTAGTTAAACACAATGTATTACAAGTATAGTTGAAGCCTGCCCATGCCTCACATCTAATAAATTCTGAAAAGGATAGTCTTTCCTAGCGCCTTTAGTGAAATAAAACAGAATTAGGTGGAAATTCCTTTTAAGCATGTTTAGCAGATAAGGAATCGGAGAACATATTTCCTTTTTCATAAATGAGTCACTCAGAATTATAATATGTTCTTTAGCTTATATGATTAATGTAACTGTTCATAAAATGCTTCTGTCATCATAGGTGTGAAGTATTTCTAGGCTTAGTGACACCTGGAGATAGAAGGTTATGACCGAGAATAGCAGCTTGGGTGAACCAGTGTTCTAAGGCTCATGAAGGCCCAGGTTTCAACCCAATTCAAACAAATATCCATTGTTTTAGGAAAAATATATTATTGCTTTGAGTGTCATTTTCAAATGAGGAGGGAGATAAGGGAGTTCTCCGCTCTTAAAAGTCTTATTGTAAATTGTATTTCTTAAACCTTTTATATGTCAAATAAAAGGAAACCTGAGAGAGAGAGTTGGACTGGTTATGTCAGGGACTGGAAGGTAGAACAAACAAAAGGGCTGCTCCTTGAAAACTAGACAGATACCAGTATGTACAGTAAGGCAGAGAGGTACCAGAGGGAACAGAAAGGTAAGGAGTTAAAAGTTGGGGCCTGTAGACAGGAAATAGGAGCTGAGAAAGCTGGAGCCAAGGAGGCAGGTCTGGGCAAGCAGATCAAATGTGGATACACACCCCTGACCTGGAAGGACTTTGATACCTAAGGCAGGCCTTTAACAAATCCCAGCTCGTGTGTTTCCCCCTAAGGGAAAACTGAAGGAAAATAATTTGTATATAATTGCTAAATACAAAGGGCCACATTACACACTTCCACAAATGCTGGCTCATTTAATTCTGTGTTGCTTTTGAGGAAACTGAGATTCAGAGAATGTTAGTAACTTTCCCAAGGTTCAGAGGAGAGGAAGGAACTGGGTGTCTAACCTGAAAAAGTCTGGTAATGAGGCTGACAGCAGTGTCTGCCTATTTTTGCAAAGCTTTTCAGCTTGTGAGTTGAAAAGAGAATTTCCAAATGCTGTCTAATGCAAGCTCTGTCCTTCAACAGACTTCAAGTATGATAAGTACTTGGAAGTGAGTTGGGTCAGAACTGAGAAAGGCTGAGAGATGGGGCCTGGAACATAGAGATGAGATTCATTCCACATTGGAGAAAGTAAGCAGAGCCAGACCAGGACCACTGCAATTTTAGGACCAACAACTTGGGAAAGAGGGCACGGATACAAACCATTATGGTGATCAGTAGTAGCCCCGTCAAGTAGATGTTTAAACCACTTGGTGCAGCAGATGTGAGCTCCAGTGCGTGAGTCTGGTACCAGCAACATACAGAGCCAAGAAGAATGGAAGAAACAGAAGGACTAGGTACCTGATTGGGAAGTAGGGCAAGCAGCTGGTTGAATTGGGCAGAATATTCATCGATTAATTGTTTCATCAAGTATTTATAGAGCATGCACTGAATCCAAAGTTTTGTTGGATCAGTGAGCAAAATAGACAAAAATTCATGTCTTCATAGAACTTACTTTCTTTTGGGATAAGGGAACAATGTGTAGCAGCAAACAAGTCAGGAGCATAATTTGAAGAGCAGATATTTAGAAACTATGAAAAATCAGTCCAAAGTGACTCTGCCTGAACTGATAACCAACGGCTTATAAAGTTCCCATCACATAGGGACACACTGTCAAAGCTGGAGTGGCATCAAGCCTGCAAACTGGGGAGTTTGGAAGGATAAAGATAGCAGAAAAATCACTTCTGGTGTCAGAACTACAACTAAAAAAATTTAAAAGTTTAAAAAAAAAGTAAATTACTGAACTGTGACTGTAGCTCAGTGGCAGAGCACTTGCCTGGCAGATGTGAGACACTGGATTTGATCCTTAGCACCACACAAAAATAAACAAATAAAATAAAAGCACGCTGTCCATATACAATTACAAAAAAAATTTTTTTCTTAAAAAAAATTGTCATGGACAGCACAATCCTTCTCTGTGTATGACTTATTTATTCCTATCTGATTACCTACATGAGATGTTTAACAGTTGTAAGTATACTAATGGTCAAAAGTGTTGCAGGTCGCTTATTACACAAGTCTAGTTCATTATTCAGGTCAGAGTCTATGTGAATTACACCCCTGCTGTTAAGCAAATCACAAACCATGTGACCACATTTAGAAGCCCTAGAATTTTTTACCACAAGTTGTAATAACTGATATTAACCTGGTATTGGTGTTAACCAAGATATATGGTACTAAAATTATTCACTAAAATTAGTCTGCAAAATACTAAGTTAAATTAACCCATTTAAATTAACTAGTGTGTTCAAAAAGTAGATAGCTGAAGATACAGCATAAATTGAGGAAAGACATCCACCTAGCTGATTCTCCATGCATTTTTAAAACAAAAAAATGCATCTTAATCCAATCCTAAAAACTCATAAATGAAACAGAGCTAAAATAGCACTAAGAGATTTCTGAAAAGGAAAGGGACCCCTCCAACACCAAGGTTGTAAGTGCTAGCCACAGTCTCCTCATTTTGGATCCCAAGTTGTTAAGGTACATTAAGTGTTCAGAGTATCTCTACCATGTTGTCACATCCGTCATGTGAAGAATAGCAACTGTGTGGGATAAACACAAATGTTTTCTCTACAATCTTAGCCTTTCTTAAATATAAAATTTGCCTTGAAACTTTCTACTAATTCTGACTCAGTTCATGGAAACTTCACAGGTTTCATCCACCCACACCTAATTTTATCTGAGCAAGGGAAAATAATATTTAGTTCTTCCCTCCAACAAACAAGTCTCAACAGAACCAAAGCTAGTTTAGTCATTTTTCCAGTCATTCTTTTGTAATATTTTGTTTATGATAATGAACCTGAGTCACTATTTTCCCTAAAGATAGACACAAAGAAATACATGCTAGAATGATTATGATGATATAGAACTCAACAAATTAACATATTTATATTGTTGACATGGAAATAAAATTTTAAATGATAAAAAACTAAATAATAAGGGCACACTTTTTGTATAATATACATACATTTATTAGAAAAAGGCTAAGATAATTTACACCAAAATTTATATAGTCAAGTTTCCACTGATGGCTATATTTCAGATTTTTTAAATTAATAGAGTGATTTGCTTATCCAATTTTTTAATGTTTTCTACAGTGAATATTCATTATATAATAGAAATTTAGGAATATTCAAATTATGCTAATTTCTAACTACATGTTCCCAAAGAACTCATTTCAGAGCACTTTCATGTAACATATATTTTCTGAGCAACTACTATATGAAAAAGCTATACATGCTTTCATCTGAACCCTACAGTAGCTTCAGAGTAAGTCAGTTAAAAGATAATACTAGAATCAAGACCTTAATGGTTATCATCAGAGAGAAAAGAAAATGCATGATTGGGTACTATGGGTCAGTAAAACTTTAGTAGGCCTCTCAGAGGCAGTTCCTATCTGGAAATGGTACATCAATTAGAGAATCGCATATGGCAGTTGTATTTACTCATCAGTAGAGATAACTAGATAACCTAAATGAAATGAATAACAGTGTCATGTTGAAAAAAACAACTCCTCTTTCAAGAAGCAGGGCCTAATTCAGAGCAAGTGAAAGACTGTCCGACCTGGTTAACGTCTTTGACTACTTGTTTGAGATCTAAGACTTAGATGTTTACCAGATTGTACATTGTGGTTTAATAATACAGTACAAGCTAAGAGACTTGTTAACATATAAAGGCAACATTTCTGCTTTGGTGTGTTTTGAGGATGTTTTGGGGTAGCAAGTGATAGAAAATCTAAATCAAACTAGTTTAAAAAATAAAACTGGGGCAAGGGCTGTAGCTCAGGGGCAGAGGTGTTTGCCTAGCATGTGCATCTTAGCATCACATAAAAATAAACAAATAAAATAAAGGCATACTGTCCATCTACATCTACAAACAAAACATTTAAAATTTAAATGATAAAACAGTTTGGTTGGGAAACAAAAAAGAAAAAGAGAGGAAAAGATGGAATTTCATGCATGTTTGATCAAGGTCTGTCTGTTTCTCCACAATTCTTTAAGCTCAGCCCTCTTCAGAATGACAGCTTTGTCTTCAGACTGGCTTTCCTCATCCTGAAAGAATGGTTCCAGCACTCAGTACACATGCCTAACCATCTAAGAGACAGGAGAATGTTCATATACTGCAATTCCCCCCAGACGTTCCAAAAGTCATTCTGAATGAATCAACTTAGGTCAAATGTCCACCTCTATTCTTCCCAGTGTGGCAAGAGGAATGAAATGCACTGATTGGCTTGGTCTGAATAATTGTATTAGGTATCTATTTCTGTATGACAAATTATCCCAAAACTTAGCATCTTAAGAAAACAAACATTTCTTTGTATGGGTCAGAAACACAGCATCACCTTAGTTGTGTAATTCTGACTCAGGAACTCTTGGGAGATTATAGTCAAGCTATTGAAGGAGGTTGCAGTTTTATCTGAAGGCACCAATGGCGAAAAACTTATTCTGCTATGGCTTGGGTATGGTTTGAGTGTGTTCCCCAAGGGTTCAAATACTGGGAGCAAGATCCTGAGTATGGTGATGTTAAGAAGTGGTGGGACCTTTAAAAAAATGGAGCCTTGTGGGAAGTCATTACTAGTACCTCACTGTCTTTGCATGACTTCTCATCTTGCCAAACTGTCTTCCCTTTTGTACATCCTACTTCCATTATGACATCAAACATCATGAGACCTTCAACAGTGTTGGTGCTATATCTTTGAACTTGGGGAACTGTGAGATAGACCCCTTTTCTAAAGTACACAGACTTAGGTATTTCCTTATAGTAACAGCAAATGATTCATACACATTTTGTCATTGTTGGTAGAATCCAGAGTCTGACTATTTATTGGGTGATCATAGACTACTGTTATAGTACCTCTCCATAGAGCGCCTGCAGGTTCTCATGATGTGACAAATGTTTTCCACAGAGTCTCAGAGAATGACAGTGTTCTCACACTATTATAATCATTTATAAGCTAATCTCAGAAGTAACATACCATCAATTCTACTGACATCCTACTCACACTGATCAGTCCTAATAAAATATGGAAGGGATCTGCACAGCAGATGAAGACCAAGAGGAAGAAATCAAGTGTTATTTTGGACAAAATGTCTACCACAACCAAATATACCATTAAACAAACAGGAGCAGTATCACCTTCCTCAATACCATATGGGAATCCATGTGGTATTCATTAGACAACACAGGTTTTTGGTAAGGAAAAAGGAGGAAAAATTTCGAGAATGTAACAGCTAGTAACCCAGCAGCCTACAACTTTCCATTTCATGTTAATTATTGTAATAATTGTTTGGGAGACTTCCCAGGGAAATTAAAGATTTTCAAGAGCAAAATGGAGCCAGAAGTACATAAATATATTCTACTAATTCTAAAGAATTATAAGGAGTTGTTCCTAAAGTATTCTCTGTGGGAAGAAATTTCAGCCACAAAAAAAAAAACTAACAGTGTGATTTTTGAGTAATAAAAGCATTGCAGAACAAAGCACTTTGTAAGGCTTATTTTCTGCAGACTACTCTATGGAAAGTAATGAATCAGACATTTGAAGAAAATTTTCACCTTTAATTCCCTCTAATTCCAATATATTATATACTCCTTGCTTATTCAACATGCATATATGAAATAATCCCACAGGAGAAATTTATACTGAAGTTGTACTATTTTGTCACTAGCCACAGGCCAAATTTCTCTGTTCATTGGGCTTCATCTGGTCTGTGAGTAAATTCCTGAGGGAAGATAATTTATAACTACAATTTCATTGTAAAGCATCAATTCTCTAAAAGGTCACAGGATAGAAAGATTGTTTCATGGAAGTAATAATGATATATATTACCTTGCTTTTTAGCACATCTGAAGTTTCACTATGCTCTTTTATAACCATTTTCAAATACAAACCTTTGCAATTATCAGGACAGGTAGTATTATCAAAAAGTAAAGAAGAAGGAAAACATTTTCTTTTAGAATGACAAATTAATCTCCCTAGTCAAAAGACAGCAAGACATGAAAAATAGTCTTAACTGAAGATAAGGATTTCAAAATAAACCACAGTTTCAAATTTTATGTTGGATCAAATTCTTGAAAGTTTTTTCCCTGGTAATTCCCTTATCTTACTTGTTACAGTTTGGATATGAAATGTCCCCCGAGAGCTTCTGTGTTATTGCAAGAATGTTCAGAGGTAAAGAGATTGACTTGTAAGAGCTGAAACATAATTAGCCCATCCTAGTTTTAATGGACTGACTGGGTGGTAATTGTAGGTAGGCGGGGTGTGGCTAGATGAGAGATTTCACTGGATGTGCGCTCTGAGGGGTTGCTCTTTTCTGTGACTCCTTCTCCCACCGTCTCTTGCTCTCTCACTCTCTCATTCTCTATTTCGTGACTCCATCATGAGCTGAGCAGTTTTCCTCTGCTGGGCCCTTCAGCCATGATGTGCAGCCATACCTCTGGCCCAGGGCAATGGAATTAGCCATCTATGAACTGAAACCTCTAAAACCACTAAAACCATGAGCCGCAAATAAAATTTTTCTCCTCTAAGTTGTCCTTGCCAGATGTTTTGGTTGCTGTGCAAAAAAAGTTGACTAAAACAGAAATTGTTACCAAGAATAGGGTTGTCACTGTGTTTAATGTGATTGTGTGTTTCAAAAGCCTTTGGTACTGGTTTGCAAGAGGAATTTTGGAAAGTTTTGAGAGGAAAGCTAGAAACACTTTAGGACATGGTAAGTGGAGCTTAAGGAGTGAGTCTGGTGGGAGCTTAGAAGACTGGAATTCTAATAGGCATGTGAACTGTGCTCATGAGATTTCAGAGAGAAATTTGGACTATTGGAAATTGGATAGGATATGACTTGTGTTATATCCAGGCAAAGAAGTTGTTTACATTTTACCAATGTCCTGAGATTTTGTGTGAGGTTGAATTTTAAAATGATGGATTAATTAACCTGGTGAAAGAAATTTCAAGGTGGCATAGCACTTGGTCAGTGGCATGGATATTGCAGGCAGGTTTTAGCCAGATTTTCATTGAGAAATAAGAGCAGAAAGCAGAACTAACAGATTTTAAAAACTTGAATTTTAACCAAAAATATGCATGTAAAACTGGCGTCAAGGAAGTTGTACTTGTTGAAGAGATTACAACTCCTAAAGAGATGCTAAGTACTTTACATAGAGACAATAGGAAGGATGCCTCAAGAACATCTCGGGAATCTGTGAGACAGCACCCACTTCAGGCTACATGGTACAGAAGAGAAAATTCCTTTGAGAAGAGATCATGGACACCCTGCTCCCACACAGGGCCTAGGAAGTTGTTTAACCATGCTGAACCATGCAGGCACTCCGGCCATTGCAATTATGATACCTGTGGGCCAGGTACTTGTGGCCCCAACTTGCGAGCAAGTTGGTGACTTGAGATCATGACTAGGGATCATGAATGCTCATACTGAGATTTCAAAGGAAAGCCTGGGAGGTCAAGCAAAGTGTAGCAGAGTCAGAGTCAGGGGTGGGCCATCCCTGAGAGGGCAATGTGCAAAGCTGTGCATGTAAAGCTGAAGCAGGAATTAAGAGATGACAGTAATGTGGACTGTATGCCAAGAAAAGTTGCTGGCCACACAGAAATAAAGTCAAAAAAAGAATCCATGTGCTTTGCAACCAAAAGGCCAAAGGGGTGGGGTTGCTTAAGCCCTTGGGGACAGCACATTGCACAGTCATGTCTCCTACATGCTGTACACAGAATTATAGGACTCATTTGCCCAGTTGATTTTCAGTCTTGCTTTTGCCCCATTCTATCATTCTCTACCCCTATTCCTTCCTTTTGGAATGGGAATGTTTACTCTGTGCTGTATATTGGAGAATTACTGTATATTGGAGATTTTTAAAGGGACCCCCAGCTGAAAGTTTGCCTTGAGTCTCTGAGGAAATTCTGAACTTGAAATTTTGGGCATTGCTAAAACTGTTAAGACCATGAGACTTTTGGAGATGAACTATGTGCATTTTGTATTGTGAGATGGACATAAGCTTTAGGGTGCCAGGGTTAAAATATTATGGTTTGGGTATGAAGTGTTCCCCCCAAATTTCTGTGTTAATAAAGGGATGTTCAGAGGTAAAGTTATTGAATTGAGTGAACCGTAACCTAATAAGTCCATCTTAGTTTTAATGAATTGCCTGGGTTTAACCATAAGCAGGTAGAATGTGACTGTATGAGGTGGATCACTGGAGTGATTTTTCTTCCCTGTGGCCTCTTCCCTGACCCTCTCTCTCTGATTCCTGACCCCATAGTAAGTTGAGCAGCTTTCCTCAGCTGGGTCCTTCTGCCATGGTGTCCTGACTCACCTTGGGCCCAGAGCAATGGAGTCAGTCATGTATGGCCTGAGACCTCTGAAACCATGACCTCAAACTTTTCCTCCTCCAATTAATCTTGTCAGGTATTTTGCTCACAGTAATGAAAAAGTTGACTAAAACATTGCTGTAGGGAAAACTTAAGACATTCTTAATTTTGAAGGCACCAGTTTAGATCATATCATACATGGAAGTTATGGTATTTTCCTCCCACACCCCATAAGAATGAGGCACTCACTCCCCCAAATTACTGGGAGTATTAGGTGATGGAAGCTTTCAGATGAGATCATTTCCAGATATTCTACCTTTATAGGGAAATTTTGCACCAAGATGCCCTTCTTCCTCGGTAGCAGCATACATCTCAAGAGGAGGAAAAATCATATAATTACCCTTTTCCCAGTCTTGAGGCAACTCTGAAGTCTTATTCATAATCTAGAGTTCCTTGTGGTATTGGCCAAAATCATGCTATAACTATCAGAACTAAGCATCTTCCTTTGTCCAAACTTGCCTTCTCATTGTTTTACAGGTATGTTCCTATAAGTACTCTTCAGTAAATCTACACTTACTATTATCTGTCTCAGAGTCCTTTGCTCCCAGAGAAAATGACTTAAGATCATTGATCTCATGAGTGGGTCTAAAAATCAGCTTTAAATATGGGATCTTAAAATTGGATGGCCTACTTACCCACTGGTGATGAGGATCCTGTCACTGGTGGCAAGTGGAATACTTACTGACAGTCTGTTATGGCTGTTATGCTGGTGATATTGTTCAGAGTTTCACTGGTGATTAACTTGATGGCATTATGCTAGAAAAGAAAACCCTAATGGTACAATACGCTACATGTGTGCAGAAATATAATGAAAGGCCAAAGATTATAAATTACCAATTTAAGGTAAATGTCAGAGGCAGCATAACAAAACACACTATTTCCCACAAATGGAAAACCAATTAAAGCCGATCAAGGTAGGACTCAGGTGCTCCATAAAGTGTTAATTTACTGCATGGCAAGTCTCCTATACCAAGATCAAATTCCTGATCAGAAAGGGAAAGGATATTTAGGCTTAGGATGTAATACACATGAAAACCTTGACTTCTCCACCTGACTCTCCTAGGCCTAAAGAAGTGACCCACTCCTCTAAGTTAGAGAAGTGTTCAGTCTGATTTGAGGATGACGTAGAGATCTCTTGCCATGCTAAACTCTGAATATTAAATATGTACACACCTCTCTTCTATAACCAGGGTTAAATCACAGCATAATCTGGTTGTGAGGAAGAAGGCCTGATGAGGTAGGAATAAGACACTGGTTTAGAAATAACTGAGCTTACAAAAACTATCCAGGCAGACGTTACAAGAGTGTATATGGAATTGAACCCTAAGGGTTTCAAGGGTATAAAATGAAAGAAGGTAAAACACAAAGCTGTGTACAGAAAAGGTGATTTAATACTTGATCAAGACCCTGCATGATAATACTAACAAACATGGTCTTTGGAAAATAGATAGCTCATACTAGATAAAGTAGAAATATTTGAACTCTCATGGAAGACATTGGCAGGAAATACCAAAAGGCTCAGAGATGAGAGCCTGCTAAAATATTATACAACCTAAGGCTGGAAACAATCAGTGAATATATTCTATGAATGGTCCAAAAGATGATCCATCTACTAATACACTAAAGAATGCACTAGTAAGGTTTCTAGAGACATATGAATTGCCTAAACTGAACGAGGAGGACATACACAATTTATTCATTTTTATTTATTTATTTATTTTTTTATTGTAAACAAATGGGATACATGACGTTTCTCTGTTTGTACATGGCGTAAAGGCATACCATTTGTGTAATCATAAATTTACATAGGATAATGTTGTTTGATTCATTCTGTTATTTTTTTCCCTTCCCCCCCACCCCTCCCACCCCTCTTTTCCCTCTATACAGTCCTTCCTTCCTCCATTCTTGTCCCCCTCCCTAACCCTAACTCTAACCCTAACACTAACCACTCCCACCCCCCATTATGTGTCATCATCCACTTATTAGCGATATCATTTGTCCATTGGTTTTTTGAGATTGGCTTATCTCACTTAGCATGATATTCTCCAGTTTCATCCATTTGCCTGCAAATGCCATAATTTTATCATTCTTTATGGCTGAGTAATATTCCATTGTATATATATATATATACCACAGTTTCTTTATCCATTCATCAATTGAAGGACATCTAGGTTGGTTCCACAATCTGGCTATTGTGAACTGAAAAGCTATGAACATTGATGTGGCTGTATCTCTGTAATATGCTGATTTTAAGTCCTTTGGGTATAGGCCAAGGAGTGGGATAGCTGGGTCAAATGGTGGTTCCATTCCAAGTTTTCTAAGGAATCTCCACACTGCTTTCCAGAGTGGCTGCACTAATTTGCAGCCCCACCAGCAATGTATGAGTGTACCTTTCTCCCCACATGCTCGCCAACACCTGTTGTTGCTTGTATTCTTGATAATTGCCATTCTAATTGGGGTGAGATGGAATCTTAGGGTGGTTGTGATTTGCATTTCTTTTATTACTAGAGATGTTGAACATTTTTCCATATGTTTGTTGATTGCTTGTAGATCTTCTTCTGTGAAGTGTCTATTCATTTCCTTAGCCCATTTGTCTATTGGATTATTTGCATTCTTGGTGTAGAGTTTTTTGAGTTCTTTATAGATTCTGGAGATTAGCACTCTATCTGAAGTATGAATGGCAAAGATTTTCTCCCACTCTGTAGGCTCTTTCTTCGCATTGCTGAAAGTTTCCTTTGCTGAGAGAAAGCTTTTTAGTTTGAATCTATCCCAGTTATTGTTTCTTGCTTTTATTTCTTGTGCTATGGGAGTCCTGTTGAGAAAATCTGGTCCTAAGTCGACATGTTGAAGATCTGGACCTACTTTTTCTTCTATAAGATGCATGTCTCTGGTCTGATTCCGAGATCCTTAATCCATTTTGAGTTTAGTTTCATGCATGGTGAAAGATATGGGTTTAGTTTCATTCTGTTGCATATGGATTTCCAATTCTCCCAGCACCATTTGTTGAAGAGGCTATCTTTTCTCCATTGCATATTTTTGGCCCCTTTGTCTAGTATGAGAAAATTGTATTTATTTGGGTTTGTGTCCATGTCCTCTATTCTGTACCATTGATCCACCTTTCTATTTTGGTACCAATACCATGCTGTTTTTGTTACTATTGCTTTGTAGTAGAGTTGAAGATCTGGTATTGCGATACCCCTGCTTCACTCTTTCTGCCAAGGATTGCTTTAGCTATTCTGGATTTTTTATTCTTCCAGATGAATTTCATAATTGCTTGCTCTATTTCTGTAACGTACATCATTGGGATTTTAATTGGAATTGCATTGAATCTGTATAGCACTTTTGGTAGTATGGCCATTTTGACAATATTAATTCTTCCTATCCAAGAACATGGGAGATCTTTCCATCTTCTAAGGTTTTCTTTAATTTCTTTTTTAGTGTTCTGTAGTTCATATTGTAGAGGTCTCTCACCTCTTTTGTGAGATTGATTACCAAGTATTTTATTTTTCTCGAAGCTATTGTGATTGGGGTAGATTTCCCGATTTCTCTTTCTGAAGATTCATCGCTTATGTATAAAAATGCCTTAGATTTATGTGCATTGGTCTTATATCCCGCTACTTTACTGAATTCACTTATGAGATCTTAAAGTTTTCTGGTGGAACTTCCTGGTTCCTCTAAGTATACAATCATATCATCAGCAAATAGGGAGAGTTTGAGTTCTTCTTTTCCTATTCGTATCCCTTTAATTTCTTTGGTCTGTCTAATTGCTCTGGCTAGAGTTTCAAGGACGATATTGAATAGAAGTGGTGAAAGAGGGCGTCCCTGCCTTGTTGCAGTTTTTAGGGGGAATGCTTTCAGTTTTTCACCATTTAGAATGATATTAGCCATGGGCTTAGCATAGATGGCCTTTACAATGTTAAGGAATGTTCCCACTATCCCTATTTTTTCTAGTGTTTTGAGCATGAAGGGGTGCTCTATTTTATCAAATGCTTTTTCTGCATCTATCGAAATAATCATGTGATTCTTGACTTTAAGTCTATTGATATGGTGAATTACATTTATTGATTTCCTGATGTTGAACCAACCTTGCATCCCTGGGATGAAACCCACTTGATCATGGTGCACTATCATTTTAATATGTTTTTGTATGCGATTTGCTAAAATTTTGTTGAGAATTTTTGCGTCGATGTTCATTAAGGATATTGGTCTGAAATTTTCTTTCCTCGATGTGTCTCTGTCTGGTTTAGGTATCAGGGTAATATTGGCTTCATAGAATGAGTTTGGGAGGGTTCCCTCCTCTTCTATTTTATGGAATACTTTGAGAAGTATTGGAATGAGCTCTTCTTTAAAGGTTTTGTAGAACTTGACTGAGAACCCATCTCGTCCTGGACTTCTCTTTGTTGGTACGCTATTGATGACTTCTTCTCTTTCATTACTTGAAATTGGTCTCTTTAAATTGTGTATGTCCTCCTCGTTCAGTTTAGGCAATTCATATGTCTCTAGAAACCTGTAGATGTCTTTGAAATTTTCTATTTTGTTGGAGTATAGATTTTCAAAATAGCTTCCAATTATGTTTTGTATTTCAGTCGTGTCTGTTGTGATATTTCCTTGTTCATTCCGAATTTTAGTGATTTGGGTTTTCTCTTGTCTTCTCTTTGTTAGTATGGCTAAAGGTTTATCAATTTTGTTTATTTTTTCGAAGAACCAACTATTTATTTTGTCAATTTTTTGTATTGTTTCTTTTGTTTCAATTTCGTTGATTTCAGCTCTGAGTTTAACTATTTCCTGTCTTCTACTACTTTTGGTGTTGGTCTGTTCTTCTTTTCCTAGGGCTTTGAGCTGTAGTGTTAGGTCGTTTATTTTTTGAGTTTTACTTCTTTTATTAAATGAGCTCCATGAAATAAATCTTCCTCTAAGTACTGCTTTCATAGTGTCCCAGAGATTTTGATATGATGTTTCTTTGTTCTCATTTACCTCTAAGAATTTTTTAATTTCCTTCATAATATCTTCTGTTATCCATTCATCACATAATAGCATATTGTTAATCTCCAGGTGTTGGAGTAGTTTCTGTTTTTTACTCTTTCATTTATTTCTAACTTCATTCCATTATGATCTGATAGAATACAAGGTAGTGTCTCTATCTTCTTGTATTTGCTGACATTAGCTTTGTGGCATAATAAATGGTCTATTTTAGAGAAAGATCCATGTGCTGCTGAGAAGAAAGTGTATTCGCTCTTGGTTGGATGGTATATTCTATAAATGTCTGTTAAGTCTAAATTATTGATTGTGTTATTGAGATCTATGGTTTCTTTGTTCAATTTTTGTTTGGAAGATATGTCCAGTGGTGAGAGAGGCATGTTAAAATCACCTAGTATTATTGTGTTATGGTCTATTTGGTTTGTAAAATTGAGAAGGATTTTTTTAACATACATGGATGAACCACTGTTTTGGGCATAGATGTTTATGATTGTTATATCTTGCTGATTTATGCTTCCCTTAAGCAGTATGAAATGTCCTTCTTTATCCCTTCTGACTAACTTTGGCTTGAAATCCACATTATCTCAAATGAGGATGGATACTCCAGCTTTTTTGCTGAGTCCATGTGCATGGTATGTTTTTCCCCATCCTTTCACCTTTAGTCTATGGGTATCTCTTTCTATGAGGTGAGTCTCTTGCAGGCAACATATTGTTGGATCTTTCTTTTTAATCCAATCTGCCAGTCTATGTCTTTTGATTGATGAATTCAGGCCATTAACATTCAGGGTTATTTTTGAGATATGATTTGTATTCCCGGTCATTTGGTTCATATTTAAAATTTTATTTATTTATTTATTTATTTTTTGACACATCTTGGTTCCTCCTTTATTTGACAGTTCCTTTAGGGTAATTCCTCCCTTTGCTGATATGCTTCTTTGTTTTTTATCTCTTCCTCATGAAATATTTTGATGAGAATGTTCTGTAATGCTGGCTTTCTTTTTGTAAATTCTTTTAGCTTTTGTTTATCATGGAATGATTTTATTTCATCGCCAAATTTGAAGGTAAGTTTTGCTGGGTATAAGATTCTTGGTTGGCATCCATTTTCTTTCAAGGCTTGAAAAATGTTGTTCCAGGCCCTTCTAGCTTTTAGGGTCTGGATTGAAAAATCTGCTGATATCCGTATTGGTTTCCCTCTGAATGTAATTTGGTTCTTTTCTCTCACAGCCTTTAAAATTCTGTCTTTATTTTGTATGTTCGGTATTTTCATTATAATGTGCCTTGGTGTGGGTCTGTTGTAATTTTGTGTATTTGGAGTCCTATAAGCCTCTTTGACTTGATTTTCCATTTCATTCTTCAGATTTGGGAAATTTTCTGATATTATTTCATTGAATAGATTATTCATTCCTTTGGTTTGTTTCTCTAAGCCTTCCTCAATCCCAATAATTCTCAAATTTGGCCTTTTCATGATATCCCATAGTTCTTGCAGATTCTGTTCATGATTTCTTACCATCCTCTCTGTTTGTTCAACTTTGCTTTCGAGGTTAAATATTTTGTCTTCAATATCTGAAGTTCTGTCTTCCAGGTGTTCTATCCTATTGGTTATGCTTTCTATGGAGTTCTTAATTTGGTTTGTTGTTTCCTTCATTTCAAGGATTTCTGTTTGGTTTTTTTTTCAATATCTCTAACTCTTTATTGAAATGATCTTTTGCTTCCTGTATTTGCTCTTTTAACTGTCGATTGGTGCTATCATTCAATGCCTGCGTTTGCTCTTTCATCTCATCATTCAAAGCCTGCATTTGCTCTTTCATCTCATCATTCGATGCCTGCATTTGCTCTTTCATCTCATTGTTTGCTTCCCTGATCATTTTAATTATGTACATTCTGAACTCCCTTTCTGTCATTTCTTCTGCCATGCTGTTGTTGGATTTTATTGATGTAACATCTAGATTTGTTTGGGGCATTTTCTTCCCTTGTTTTCTCATATTGTTCAGGAATCAGTGGGTCATTAAGATATTGCAGATTTCCTCTATCGACTTATAATGTCCCTGAAGATTGCTAGTATATCCCCTCTTATCCTTCAGTAGCCTGAAGTCTTGGAGGAAGTTGATAATGTGGAGCTCCACGAAGAAGCCGCCTCTCTAGGGGTGGTGACCCTCAGGTGGCGTATATTCCCTGCTAGTGGGCAGAGGTGCATCCACTTGTTGACCAATGGTCATCCAACGGGGAACTAGGCTGCGGGCTGAGGCAAGTCCTGTTTGTGCCTGTGTCTCTGGTTTTACCGTCCCTGTGGGAAAACCTCACCCGGCAGGGAAGACTCACTCGGTGGGGACGTCTTGCTGATCAGTTCCCCTCCTAGAGGTTTCCCTCAATCTACAACTACCGCCTGGGCTGGGCTGTCTTCCTCTGCAACGTTCCCAGGGGCCCGGACCTACCTCCTGGGCCTGGGAGCCTCACCCTTTGCAGGCGAGTCTCCTTAGGCTGCCTCTCCCAGAGAATCTGCCCGCAGTCCTGGAAACTTCGCTCCGCCCCTAGGCGTGTCTCTGTGCGGCTCTTCCAGCAAGAAGCCACCTAGCTCCTGGGACCCTGCTCTGCACCTAATCGCCTGGCTATGCGGCCCCTCCTCTGAGCCGCCACCTGGAGCCCCGTACAATAGCTCCGAGACCCAGAGACCCGCTACACACCTCCTCCTCCGTAAAGTGGCCCGGTTTCCGATGCAGTCACCAGGAGTCCAAGCAATTCACTTCGTGTCTCCTCCTCCCACCACCCGCCCGTAGCCCTAGGCAGTCACTCCAAGTCCAAGTGACCCACCTCTTTTGTGAGATTGATTACCAAGTATTTTATTTTTCTCGAAGCTATTGTGATTGGGGTAGATTTCCCGATTTCTCTTTCTGAAGATTCATCACTTATGTATAAAAATGCCTTAGATTTATGTGCATTGATCTTATATCCCGCTACTTTACTGAATTCACTTATGAGATCTTAAAGTTTTCTGGTGGAACTTCCTGGTTCCTCTAAGTATACAATCATATCATCAGCAAATAGGGAGAGTTTGAGTTCTTCTTTTCCTATTCGTATCCCTTTAATTTCTTTGGTCTGTCTAATTGCTCTGGCTAGAGTTTCAAGGACGATATTGAATAGAAGTGGTGAAAGAGGGCGTCCCTGCCTTGTTGCAGTTTTTAGGGGGAATGCTTTCAGTTTTTCACCATTTAGAATGATATTAGCCATGATATTACCTTTAATATCATGATATTACCTTTAAAGATATTACCTTTAATTATAGATATTACCTTTAATTAAATTAAATTAAATTAAATTAGATAATTAAAGATATTACCTTTAATGATATTACCTTTAAAGAAGAGCTCATTCCAATACTCTCAAAGTATTCCATAAAATAGAAGAGGAGGGAACCCTCCCAAACTCATTCTATGAAGCCAATATTACCCTGATACCTAAACCAGACAGAGACACATCGAGGAAAGAAAATTTCAGACCAATATCCTTAATGAACATCGACGCAAAAATTCTCAACAAAATTTTAGCAAATCGCATACAAAAACATATTAAAATGATAGTGCACCATGATCAAGTGGGTTTCATCCCAGGGATGCAAGGTTGGTTCAACATCAGGAAATCAATAAATGTCATTCACCATATCAATAGACTTAAAGTCAAGAATCACATGATTATTTCAAGAGATGCAGAAAAAGCATTTGATAAAATACAGCACCCCTTCATGCTCAAAACACTAGAAAAAATAGGGATAGTGGGAACATTCCTTAACATTGTAAAGGCCATCTACGCTAAGCCCATGGCTAATATCATTCTAAATGGTGAAAAACTGAAAGCATTCCCCCTAAAAACTGCAACAAGGCAGGGATGCCCTCTTTCACCACTTCTATTCAATATCGTCCTTGAAACTCTAGCCAGAGCAATTAGACAGACCAAAGAAATTAAAGGGATACGAATAGGAAAAGAAGAACTCAAACTATCCCTATTTGCTGATGATATGATTGTATACTTAGAGGAACCAGGAAATTCCACCAGAAAACTTTTAGATCTCATAAGTGAATTCAGTAAAGTAGCGGGATATAAGATCAATGCACATAAATCTAAGGCATTTTTATACATAAGCGATGAATCTTCGGGAAGAGAAATCAGGAAAACTACCCCATTCACAATAGCATCGAAAAAAATAAAATACATGGGAATCAATCTCACAAAAGAGGTGAAAGACCTCTACAATGAAAACTACAGAACACTAAAGAAAGAAATTAAAGAAAAGCTTAGAAGATGGAAAGATCTCCCATGTTCTTGGATAGGAAGAATTAATATTGTCAAAATGGCCATACTACCAAAAGTGCTATACAGATTCAATGCAATTCCAATTAAAATCCCAATGATGTACATTACAGAAATAGAGCAAGCAATTATGAAATTCATCTGGAAGAATAAAAAACCTAGAATAGCTAAAGCAATCCTTGGCAGAAAGAGTGAAGCAGGGGTATCGCAATACCAGATCTTCAACTCTACTACAAAGCAATAGTAACAAAAACGGCATGGTATTGGTACCAAAATAGAAAGGTGGATCAATGGTACAGAATAGAGGACATGGACACAAACCCAAATAAATACAATTTTCTCATACTAGACAAAGGGGCCAAAAATATGCAATGGAGAAAAGATAGCCTCTTCAACAAATGGTGCTGGGAGAATTGGAAATCCATATGCAACAGAATGAAACTAAACCCATATCTTTCACCATGCATGAAACTAAACTCAAAATGGATTAAGGATCTTGGAATCAGACCAGAGACCTTGCAACTTATAGAAGAAAAAGTAGGTCCAGAGCTTCAACATGTCGGCTTAGGACCAGACTTCCTCAACAGGACTCCCATAGCACAAGAAATAAAAGCAAGAATCAATAACTGGGATAGATTCAAACTAAAAAGCTTTCTCTCAGCAAAGGAAACTTTCAGCAATGCGAAGAAAGAGCCTACAGAGTGGGAGAAAATCTTTGCCATTCATACTTCAGATAGAGCGCTAATCTCCAGAATCTATAAAGAACTCAAAAAACTCTACACCAAGAATGCAAATAATCCAATTGCAAATGGGCTAAGGAAATGAATAGACACTTCACAGAAGAAGATCTACAAGCAATCAACAAACATGGAAAAATGTTCAACATCCCTAGTAATAAGAGAAATGCAAATCAAAACTACCCTAAGATTTTATCTCACCCCAATTAGAATGGCGATTATCAAGAATACAAGCAACAACAGGTGTTGGCGAGCATGTGGGGAGAAAGGTACACTCATACATTGCTGGTGGGGCTGCAAATTAGTGCAGCCACTCTGGAAAGCAGTGTGGAGACTCCTTAGAAAACTTGGAATGGAACCACCATTGACCCAGCTATCCCACTCCTTGGCCTATACCCAAAGGATTTAAAATCAGCATATTACAGAGATACAGCCACATCAATGTTCATAGCTTTTCAGTTCACAGTAGCCAGATTGTGGAACCAACCTAGATGTCCTTCAATTGATGAATGGATAAAGAAAATGTGGTATATATATACAATGGAATATTACTCAGCCACAAAGAATGATAAAATTATGGCATTTGCAGGCAAATGGATGAAACTGGAGAATATCATGCTAAGTGAGATAAGCCAATCTCAAAAAACCAATGGACATATGATATCGCTAATAAGTGGATGATGACACATAATGGGGGGTGGGAGTGGTTAGTGTTGGGGTTAGAGTTAGGGTTAGGGAGGGGGGCAAGAATGGAGGAAGGAAGGACTGTATTTAGGGAAATGAGGGGTGAGACAGGTGGGGGGGAAGGGGAAAAAAATAACAGAATGAATCAAACAACATTACCCTATGTAAATTTATGATTACACAAATGGTATGCCTTTACGCCATGTACAAACAGAGAAACAACATGTATCCCATTTGTTTACAATAATAAAAAAAAATTTTAAAAATTATAATCCGTCTGCTCGAAAAAGAAAAAAAAAGAAAAGAAAAGGAAAAAAAGAAACACTATGTAGAAGCTATTGGCTATAGTGCAGGATGCCTTGCTATTTTAATCGACAAGACCCCAATGTTATGTAACACAGAGTGTGGATGTCAAATGAGTTCTTTGTCTCATGAATTTGAAGAAGAAAATCCAGAGACACAAGAGTGAGAGCAAAGCAACAGAATTCATTAGAGTACTAGAAAGAAAGAAAGCAGAGTTCCTGAAGAGGGTCCCAAGAGAGGGATGCCCACAGGTGGCTATTGTCCAGGGGATTATATGGATCTATAGGTTTAAGGAAGTCAGCCCCAATCCTGAATAAGGCACTCAGTGTCCACAGGTATTCATGCAGCTGTTAATCCAACCAAAATATTGATCAAGCACTTTTCCTTCTTTAAAGAGTCCATGGACTGCAGGTCACATAGGTCTTGAATTTCTATAGAATCCAGGTCACATAGGTCCTGGTTTAAAAATAGTATATTTGTAAGTTTCTCAGCAGAGATATGCAGCTGCTGTTTGTGCTCTGCTGCCCAGGAAGTTACCCAGGGGCCCATTTCCCTATCTGTGCAACCTTATCTCTTCCTTGTAACTTCATTACTAGAAGTTCCAATAGGAGATATAGAGAAAGGTCATGCATGTTATCTGTAGCAGAGAAGCAAGCAACATTTTAAAAAAATGTTCTTTGGTATGCAACATGAACCTGGTAGAGATGAAGGATCTAACTATAGGACAATGAGTAACCCTCATAAGATCAGACAGGACCATGGAACTTTATTTTGAGAAGAGATACATCTAGGATGACATGAATGGAACCAGATCTACACAAATGGATGACAGAGACCTCAGTCATACACCACCAAGGTAATGGCATATCCCCCTCAGTCAAACTATGCTCACATAGTTTCCTCCGACTGAAAGAGGAAAAAGGATAAGCTTGGTTCACAAACATATAGGTTTCACTCAACATATGGTACAAGCCAATAAATAAATAAATAAATAATCATTCTGCTCTACATCTTCACTCAGGGTAGCACCAAAAGACAACTGAAAGAAGAAATCCTTCTATTAGGCATAATTTCACAGAGTGCAATTGATTTTTTACCTTGCATGGCAAAAGAAATATCTCTTGGTAATAACATACACAGACTTAGCACCAAGTACTTGGTCAGGAGTCTAGAAGATTAGAGTTGGGAAATGAGGTCTAGGCAAGAGACGTGTGGCTGGATCTATAGACCTGGGCATGAAGTGTCATCTTTGGGTCATGTGTTAATGGTCAACACAGAGCATCAACTGTGAAAGAAACACCAAATCACTAATGAGGCCATTGACATCAGCCAGTAAGTCCTGCTAATTTAAATTGATAGTTGCCCCTCAACTCAACTTATACAGGAATCTGATTGATCTGTACCACACCCTGACTGTCAGACAGAGGAAAGAAATCAACCAAAGAAATACGTACATTTTTCTTCACCATCCTTTTGTTCACAAGATCTGGAATAGAACAAATAATTATAACACAATCAGTGAAGCAGAAATGTGAACAATAATAGGTTAAAAATCTAGTTTGCAGAAGCAATCCCACAGATGACCCAGACCTATTTATTGGAATTAGAGAAAAATACTTTAAAATAATAATTGTGGTTAGGTGTTCATAAGTAATGATGAATATAATTAGTAAACTGATGGATTGTTTAAGGAGAGAAGCTCTAAAACAACCAAATGGAAAGACTGTAACTAAAAAGTACAGTATCTATAATTATACATTTCATTGAATAGGCTCAATAGCAAATGAACAGAAAATGAGGGGAAAAAATATGAATAAAGAGGCAATAAAAATCACCTGAACTGAAATACAGAATAAAAATGGGGTGAAAAATGAATGCCCTGTGAATTAATATTAACTGAGCATAATGAAAATCTTGGAAAGGAGAAGGATTTTGGAATTCAGAGGTATATTTAAAAATATAAGATTTTAATTTAAAAAAATCTTGTAATACACAAATCTAAAAACTGCAATAAACCCAACCATGAAAAAAAATTTTTTTTAAAAAGTATATCTAGACATTTCTCTGCACCACCTCCCAACAAAACAAAACAAAATAAACTCTTAGAAAATAAATAAAATTTAGTTTTAAAAAATCTTAAAAGAAGCCAGAGACAAATGAAAAATAAATAAAAAAATAAATAAAAAGGACAAAAAATAAACCTTGTAGGGAGACAATGGTGAAAATAATGACTAATTACTTACCAGAAACCATGCAAACTGGAAGACAAAACCACATGAAAAGTTGAAATGAACCAAAACAAATGAAAACAAAATATCAAACTGCAATTCTATATGCAGTGAAAATATTCTTCAAAAACTGAAGGTGAAGTAAAAACTAAATGAAATCGTGCAAGCTAAAATGCCCAATTTATAACAGCATTTCATGAATAAAGATTGTGATCTCTCAAGGCCCTTTAAGTGACTCCCACATAGTGAGTACTTGATAAAAATTGACTGAATGAAATAATATCATTACATTGAAGTGTTCAATGTCTGTGTGGTTATACTAAAAGTCTCTTACCTCTTTATCCAAAAAAATAAAATAAAATAAAGTAAAATAAAGACAATTTCATATAAACGAAAATTGAAGAAAGTGATTCGTGGCAAACCTACACTAAAAATAATTCTTAATTTCTTTAAAAGCAGTTTGATGATTTAAAGCAAGAATGGTATCAAGGTTTTGCAGGGTTTGTCACACTTAAAAATAGCACAAAAAACAGGAGGACTCTGATATGTTTCTTTCTAAGTGAAGAGCCTTAATATTATTCCAAGGTAGACTATAACAATTTTTGAATGCACATTTTATTCACTAGAGCAAACACATAAAAGTAGAATGAACGCAAAACAAAGAAAAATGGTCAAGATGGCAATAGAGAAAATTAAATGGAAATCTGGGAAACAAAAAAAAGTAGGAAAGGAAGAACAAGTATGAACTGAGAAAAATGAATAGCAAGATAGTAGGCTGAAGTACAAGCAAATCAATAATCACAGTGGACATCAACAGACTGAAAGCACTAGCTACATTTTGTTCTGATCTTACATATCATTCCCATTTCTACTTTGTTGCTACACTAATTCAGCTTCTTGGTATCTCGCCTTTTAATGGTTGAGAATGATCAACCTGTCTCACCTTCCTCACCTGCAACACCAATGCCAGATAGGTTATACTAAAACCCAAACAGTGTCATGCAACTTGGCTGGAATCATCTTCCTATTGCCTTAACCAATTTCTTTTCTATCTACATGAAAGGTTCTATGTCTTCTGTCTATAAAACAAACAAACAAACAAACAAACAAAAGATCAAATTGGGAGCAGTGCTGCATTCATGCAATCCCAGAGACCCAGGAGACTGAGGCAGGAGGATTGCAAATTCAAGGCTAACTTAGCAAGACCCTATCTCAAATAAAAAATAAAAAATTTTAAACAAGACTGAGGAGACAGCTCAGTGACAGATTGAGCATTTGCCTAGGCTTTGTGAGTCCTTGGTTTCAATTCCCAGTACTGGTGTGGGGAGAACTAGAGCTAAGTCTTGGAATCTTAAGAATTATCCCTATAGTCTCCCCTCCCCTAGAAACAGTATACAGTGTTTTAGAAAACTTTATAGATACTTTACCGTGGCCTGGACTTCTGACTCTGTCCTAGTTCATTGGCATCTGCACATGGTTTGCAAGGTTACTTTGCTCCAAATGCTATACATTAATTTTCTTCTTTACTTCACAATTAGGAGGGTAAGGATCAGCCACACTTCAATATCAGTTCAGTTCAACCCAGCACTGCCCAGCCAGATCATGCTAAGAATGCCAGCCTTGTCAAGAGTACCGGCTTGGCCAGGTGGAGCATTCAAACACTTGCCAAAACTCAAGCATGACATTCCTTTTCATCGAGTCCCATAGCTTCTTTCAAACCTCAGGTTACAGCCACATCAAATTTTAGAGTCCCTTGGACATTTCTTTCTCTTTCATTTGTTTGCATCCTTGCTTCCCTTCTTTCTTCTTTCAGAAATACCCTAACCATTTTCTGTACTTCAGGAACTCTTACTCACCCTCTAAGACCTGGCTAAACTCTTACACATACTGTGTGAAGCATTTCCAGAAAACCTGCCTCTTCTTCCTCAGCACCTCCATGCCTCCTTAAACCAGCAAAGATGGCATTCATTTGTAAGTATTGTCTGTCGGCTCAAACATTAAACCATGAAGGAGATTTGGATGTCATTTATCCTCTTCACACTTAGTCCTAGTGTTAATATTTAAAATCTTTTTGCTGAACATTAACATACAATGTAAAGAGATTCTTGAAAGAAAGAAAGAAAGAAAGAAAGAAAGAAAGAAAGAAAGAAAGAAAGAAAGGGAGACCTATAATAACTGGTTAGAAATGACTGTAGAACTGTGATAAAATTTCTTTAGATTTCACTCATTTAACCCTCCTACAGTTTGCTAAGTATCTATGCAGAACTAGAGCTAAAGCATATGCTTAAGAAACTCAGGGAAGGGAGGCTGAGGCAGAAGAATCACAAGTTCAAAGCCAATATCAGCAAAACTGAGTAAACTGAGCAACTGAGTAAAAACCTGCCTCTAAATAAAGTACAAAATAGAATGGGGATGTGGCTCAGTGGTCGAGCGCCCCTGAGTTCAATCCCCACTACCAAAAAAAAAAAAAAAAAAAAAAAAAAAAAAAAACAGAAGATGCTTAGAGCACTTGAATGACTAAATTTTAGCACTTTATACACATTCAATTATACACAGAAAATAATTACAAATCATACTGTGGTGTGTGAAAAGTTCCAAAGGCTTCTATTAAATAACAATTTATTATTTAATTTGGGTACAAATACACATTAAAAATAACAGAGTATTAGAAAAATCAGAAAGAAATCATCTACAACTTGATTTCCTGTGTTCTTTAAGAAATGTAACAACAAATTAGGTTTCAATAATGTCCCAAATTCTTTATGTTCTGGAAGAAAGGTTTGTAAGGAAAATTTATCTACTGCAATGGACTATACATTTCATTAGTATGGAAGTTCTCCCAAGGGTAACAATTGGAAAAAAAAAAAAAAAACATAATTTGTAGCAGAATTGGCATGAATGAAAAAATTATGTCCACTGAACTTCAACTCACATAGGCTAATATGATGATGGTCCTGTCATCTTGGTTTTCTTATATCATCTTGGATTGTTTCAGTTTTGAGCAGTGTACTCAAGTTTGAATTTTCCTGGAAAAGTTCACTGTGGAGACTGATTATGACATTTGGGGAATGAACAGCCTGCACCCACTGCAAAATCCCACACAATTTGCATTCATCCTGCAATTGCTCCATCTCTGGAGATGACTTTACTTTCCACTCCCCCTCTTGTGTGTGCTAAAGAATTTTGAGAGTGAATTTCTCTATCTACCTGATCCATTCATTTGCACTTAGGAGGGATTAGCCAGATTTTTATTCTACTTGAAATATTCAGGCTCGTGCAGTGTTTCTACTTGAAAGTTACTGAATTGGGAAGATGAGTGCATTAGTAGTTAGGTATTTTTACACATTGTGAGAGAAGAAATGCTTTGTAAAGTATGCCTTAGTTCTGATTTATCTTTATAGCACCTCTCATTGGCCCTTATTGTGATGTGAAATCCACAGATTCATACTCTGGGCTTATAAAACAGAATGTGAGGTAAGAAGAAAATCATTTTTCCTGAATCACAAAGCAAATTATATCCATTCTCACTTGTGAAAGAAACAATAAAGGGAATAAAACCAGAAAGCAGAGTTAAAGATTTCAGATTCCGCCTATATTCTTACATCTTACACCTCCAAGTGTGTCAACCTTATGTTAGATCCTCATCTATAAATGTATTGAACTCCTGCTACTGACTTGGTGAAGTCCCTATGATGAAAAGAAAGTGCAAATATAAAAGTAAAATAAACACTCCCTCCACTGAAGGAATTTACAATTTGTGACAGGGAGATTAATTAATGCTAGTGTGTATCAAAGTGAAATAATGCCCTGAAACTAAAATGCTGTGGGATTATGGAAAAGAAAAATGACTAACAGGGAAATTCAAAGATGGCTTTAGACAGGCTGTGATGTTTAAGCTGGATTGTAAAGCAGGGAAGGATTTATGAAGGGTCAGAAAGAAGCAGACTGGGCTAAGGAAAACCATGAGTACACCAGAACAATGTGACAGAGAAAAATGTACACATCAACAGGGCAAGGCGTGGTGTGGAAGTCAGAAAGGAAAATTCCAAACATTTTTGTGAAGAACTTTGAGTATGGTACTAAGGAATTGGACGTTAGTCTTTGGGAGATCAGAATCCCTAAAGATCATGGCTGAAGTTCAGAAAGATCCCCCTACAATAGTAGTGAAGTATGAAACAGGGCCCAGAATGAATGAAGGCAAGGAAAAAAAAAAATGTGGCTACAAAAAGAGTGAAGGGACTCTTGCTTAATCCAGGCACAAATGAAGAATGATTGAACCACAAAGTTGGCTGTTAGCAACAGGGAGGCCAAGAACATGAGATAATACTCAAAACAAAATTCCAAGCCATAAGTTAAGGAATAGCATGACTCAATGAATATGTTGACTCAAGGTTGTCTTGGTTCTATTCCTAGTTCTTTATAGTTTTGGACAATTTCCAGTTTTTAGAATCACTTCTTTAGAATTGGGCCAAAATTTAGTATTAGAACACACTCCACAGGACAATATTCACTCCATATGCATGTTATCTGCAAAAATGGAAGAAATTTATTTTTGAGTACAAAAATAAGACAGTATTGTGAGTAATTTGAATTGGTTTCAAGTGGCTATTTTGGCATTTCCGTAATGTGATGATTAATTTTTATATTCTGAGAATATAAAATGCAAGGCTTTGTACAACCTAGCAGAGAGAATCATATACCAACTATACTTATATCCATGCATATTTATTCACATTGTATAATTCCTCAATTTTAATGCAATATCATTTAATGCATTTAATAAGTGATAAATATTTTCAACATAATTGATAATTATCTTATCTGCAGACACTAAACTTCAAAATTATACAAATGAGGGCTAGGGAGATAGCTCAGTTGGTAGAGTGCTTGTCTTACAAGCACAAGGCCCTGGGTTCAATCCCCAGCACCACAAAAAAAAAAAAAAAAATTGATTTGTAGTTGTAATAATAACTCTTGCTTTTTTGTAGCAGGCAATATTTATTTCATAAAGACTTTATGGTATAAAAGGAAGCTATAACTTTATTTCTTCAAAAGAGACATTTATGTCAATGCCACTTATTGAATATTATGTCTCTACATCCCTTAATTGACAGTTGATAACAAAGTAAGTTATTTTAAATGTTTTAGTATGAATAACATTGGGTTTTAAATGAGACCAGGGAAGGGCTATCTAATCATTTTGGATAAATATGGCTTTGGTTTACCACAAATAAGTAATTTGCGACATTGTTATTTGTCCTGGCAGTTCAAAACCTTTTCATTAGCCAGCACATTAGTCTGAAAATCTACAGATTTGCCCAGACATGAGCTATCTGTGTTCCATGCGTGCAAACATTTCATTACAAGAATCATCTAAATTTGAAGGTCATTGCAGTATTTAGATCTTATCATGCTTACTAAGGCAGTATTTTATCAGCAATTAAAGTAAGACAGTCTGAGAAGGTGAGACACATTCAAAGTTTTTTATATGTTAACCCCACAAAATGCAGTTATAAAAGTAACCTTAAGTTACAATTATTAATTCATTGTTTACACTTATTTGATATAAGAACCTGAAAGGAAAAAGAAAAAGAAGGGTGAACTGATACTCAGTCCACCAAAATGATGGTTTTTAAAAAAAATTTTCAGCAAAAAATTATATTGGTTTTCCTCTCAATTTCTTTTGGGTTCCGTTCAAGTTTTAATGACACCAAATCTCTTATTGTGAAAGACCCTAAAAGCTAAAATTTGAGTACTTCAAGTAACCATAAAATAGAAAAGTAAAAAAACAAAACAAAAGCATCCCACAAATGAGAACTCTAAATGAGTTTGGAAATTGCTTTTTATTCCCCATAAAGAAGGTATAGGAAAAAATTTGCTATATTGCCTTTTCCTTTTATATGGATGATAAGGCACTGACTCTGTGCATATCATTGGAATCTCAATGTGAACATGCCATAAAATGCTCTAGTTTTTATGGGATTGTAAGGAATTTTTTCTTTAAAATTTATAACAGAAAAAAGTTATTACAATTACTATAGAATGATAAAAAAAAGTTCTTAAATTGTCCACTTTCCTAACAATCTGAGATCTGACATTTCATTTTAAATTCTCAAGTTTAAATCATCCTAAAAATAAAAAGGTGGCACTTTCTACAAAATTACTTCTCAAGTAATGGTTATTAGAAAGTTTTCAAAAAGGAAAAATAAACAACAAAGCCACAGCTTAATTATTGCCTTCATCTTCCCAAGTTAGAAGTTTTAAGAGAAAGGAATATGACTTGGGGATTTTCAACAAGCTAGTAATTGTTAAGTATTTGGCTAAAATGGGCCAAAAAAGACCACAGAAATCAATATTTTGGTAGCAATTAAAATATAACAACAAAGTTAAAGGTGTCAACAACAACTAAAAAAAAGATTCTTAGTCTAGTCATGACAAACCCTATTTATCATAGACATTTAATTATCTTTGAATGTGTGTAATGATGGTGTGAGAGATTTAGATTACTAGGAATGTTTGCTGTGCATAAGACTAAGATAAAGAAGTTCTAAAAATAACTTTGTAAGAGTTTATATATGTTAGGGATTCTTTGGATAAATAAGACACTGCTCAAAAAAGACTGTAGAACAATACTGATTTATTAAATAAGTACTGTGACTGATGTGAGGTCGAGCACTTGAGTGACACCTGATGTGTTATGTGTTGGCAGAGCTCTTTTTTAAAAAACAATGCTGTAGACTGAACCCAGGGTCTTACACATACTAGGCAAGCACTCTACCACTGAGCCACACACCCAACCCCAAGCAGAGAGCTTTCAGAACAGGACAGAAACCCAATTACCCTGGGAAAAACTCAAGATTTTATAAACTTCCATAAAATGCATATCTGAAAGAGCAAGGAAAATTCCCATCTCAGAGACATCCAAACGCAGAGTATGAAACCTTTAGAATTTCTTATCATTTCTGTTTGCCCTATCTACTGGCATTATTCTGCAGTGACAGAAACTCCAGAAAGTCTGACCCATTGTTTCAAGGAATCCTAGGCTTACATTCCCCACAATCACAACCAAAAAGGACAAAATTCTCCCCTTTTGGCACGACTTTTCAAAAGTAGGAATAACCATTTCGATCATGTGTCATTCCAAACTGTGATGGTTCACCTGATTGGTTCACCTGTCTTGCCATTAAGGAAACAAAAAAACATGATGATCAACACAAAACTCACAAAGACTAGTTTCCTGAAAAGTATTTTATTGGCAAAAGAAAGGAGGCTGTGACTCTGGGTAAACTAATCAGCAGATGCCCACTTTAATGAGAAAAAGAGACATGAATAAAATGTAGTTTTGGGTCTCAAAATAGCCACACTTTAGCAGTAAGTGCAGTAAAAACAAACTATAACTGTGTGATATGTGGGCTATACAAACATCTGAAAAGAGGCCCAGAGGACAGAGGGCTGACCATACACATTTTAGCTGTACAGAAATAGTAGCTCTCTGGGAAAGATTCCTGAAGAGGTCACATTTGAACTGGGTCTTAAATACATTTGAAAATCAGTGAGTTTTCCAGCAGTTTTAACAAATGGATCAGGAGGATGGGAGGTGGACTGAGGGAGGAGAATAAAACATTAGGTTGAAATTGGGATGTGGGAGCCTTGAAGTGCCATGGCAATGATCTCCAACACTGTTCAACCAGCCAGACACTCTGCCATTAGGTCAACTAGTTATATATCAAGTACCTAAGTGACCTATCCTGTGATGAGTCAGTTCAGAGGTTCATGAGGCTGAGAGGCCAGCAGTGGTGCTTTCTGTAACTCATTCTCATTCAGAGCATAACCCCATATTCAGTGACAGGTATCCATATCAGTAGACAATTTTGTCTAGGTTTAGCTAAACTAAAATATCACAAAAAGCTAAGTGGCTTTGTATTGCTCTCCTAATGCTATTTTATATTACCGACTATCAATATACCAAAACCTAAGTTGATGAAAGCAGTACCTATTACCTCACGGTTTTCTTGGGTGGGAGTCCACCCATGGCTTAGCTGGATGGTCTGCTTGGGCCTCACACTGCGCACTCGCTGTGGTAGCTGGCACCTCCCACCTACCTCATACTCGGGGTTCTCTTCCAGAGTCATTCAGCATGTTGGTAGAATTCATTTCTTTTCACTTCTAGAATTCAGGGCAGTTTCCATCTTCTTCAAGACCATCAAGAGAAGTCTCTCTAATGCTTCAAATCTCTTCTTTTTAAAAGGACTCCTGCCTGGCTAAGTCAGGTTCATTCAGAGAAACTTTGCTTTAATTAACTCAAACTGATTTGAGACATTATTTACATCTTTAAATTTCATTTTCCTTGTAATAAAAAATAATTACAGGAATGAAAATCTGTCATATGACAAGTCCACCCACACTCAAGGGAATATTCATATATAAGGTAGGCACACCAGAGTGTGGTTGTCTTGGGTGTCATCTCAGAATTCCTACCAGAGCCTCACTAAAGTCCCTCAAAGAAACTGTAAATTGTAGTAGGCTGATTAATGGCTTCCCCAAAAGATAACTCCATCCGTATACCTGAAACTTGTGAATGTTGCATTATATGACCAAAAAAAAAAAAAAAAAAAAGGCATCTATGATTAAATTAAGGACATTGTGATAGAGAGATCATACTGAATTATCAGGGTGGGTCCTAAATGTAGCTAATTGAATCATTATAAAAGGAAGGCAGAAGGATACTTGATACAGATAGAAAACAATTTAGCCACAGCAACCAAGATTGGAATGACATTGTCATGAGTCAAAGGATGCTTATAGCCAGCAAAACCTAGGAAAATCAAGAAGATTCTCCTCTAGGCCCTCCTGGGGGACTACAACCCTGCTAATACCTTCATTTCAGCCCAGGGACACTGATTTTAGATTTCTGGCCTCTAGAATTGTAGGAATAAATTTCTGGTTTTTTTTAAAGCTTCTAAGTTGGTGAAAATTTGTTATAGCAGTCAGTGGAAAACACAGCTTATACTAACAATGGGTTAAAGATAAGATAATTCATGTAAGAGTAGGTAAACTCAGGTTGGGGTATAGCTCAGTGGTAGAGCGCTTGCCTAGCGTGTATGAGGCACTGGGTTCCATCCTCAGCACCACAGAAAAATAAATAAATAAGTAAGATAAAGGTATTGTGTCCCTCTACAACTAAAAAAAATTACTTAAAGAAAAAAGAGGAGTAGGTAAATTCCATGAGAAGAGTAGGGCTATCACTTTATAATTTCAACCAGCTCATTGACAGAACTTTATGAATAAAAATGATACAAATAAATCTATTGGGTTGGTGATGTAGCTCAGTGGTAGAGCCTAGTCTAGTGTGTGCCAAACCCTGAATTCTATTCTCATCACTACAAAGGAGAAAATAAAAACAACAACTAAGTCTGGTTAAGAAAACTATAAATAAATAAAGACGATAAATATTGCCAAACCCTGAATTCTATTCTCATCACTACAAAGGGGAAAATAAAAACAACAACTAAGTCTGGTTAAGAAAACTATAAATAAATAAAGATGATAAATATTGAGAGGACTATTTGATAGCTCAGTTGTTAAAATGAACTTTATACTACATGTATATTTTGTCTTGAATATTTAAAGAGTTACCTTAATTACTATAAACTTTGAAAGTAGTGCTTATTTCAGCTTGACCACAACATCTTCTGAGATTTGTTGTTGGATGTTTACAACATAAAAAATACAGCAACTTTTTGTCCCATGAGGATAAACAATTAACTATGCACATTTTTGGGATATGTTCCTCATTTATTTGTTTACTTATTTACTGTTGGGTTTGTAGAACAAAAAAGTTTGAAGACTATAACCATAAAAATCATACTGAGAAGCTATGGGAATTTTGGCATCATAACCTTGTTATGATAAAATTTATATCTTGGAAAAATATCTTGGGTAGTAGTCTAAAAAGTTGGTGGAAGAGAAAAGAATGACAACAGGAAGACTAGTTAAGAGGTTACTGGAGTAGATTACTCACAATAAGTCACTAAGACTAAACTAGGATGAAGATGGCAGTCAATACAATAAACAGCAAAACACAAAATGGTCGCCTGAGTGGTTGTCTGTGACTTTGCAACAATACTCACAATATGTATCTGGGGGTAGATATTGATCCAATTTCACAAAATTATTTAATCAGCAAATATTGAGTGTTTACTATGGGTTTAGAACTCGATTAAGAGAAAATTAAGTCATGGTCAAGGGCCTTTCTAAAGCCACAGGACTTCTAGATCTGGCACCAAAGTCAGGTCTGTTTCTGAGTCAGAGTCAGGTGTGTTTCTGAAGAGTCAAAGAAAAGAGTCTTGCAAAGTAATTTAGCACTATCTTAATTGCTTTAAACCAGTGATCTACACATTGCCTGAAGGCAATTGTTAATAAGAAGAGTGTTTATTTTGTTTGTTTTGCTTTGTTTTCTGAGTAAACACCTGAGTCCTGATAAACTCTGAGAGATTTTCACTGGAGACCCAAAATTATTCTGAAAGCAACTGCAATATTCAAATGTCCTTTTCATGTCCCAGAATTGTAGTTTGGCTTATTGAGGCACTAAAGAAAGAAAGTTATCACATTCAAGTACTGCAGTATTCTGTACCACTGTTCTCAACCATAGCTAATTTGATTTCTAATTACATGATTAGAAGTTAACCTGATTATCTCCATCTGGAATAAAACATTCAAACAGAACTTTGCTAAAGAAAGTAGAATTTACTGTTAAATTAAACATTCCAAAGTGGTGTCATAAATATTCCTAAATCTGTAAATGACCTTGAATGTTTATCTTGTTCGTCCTTCTGTTTTAAGGCAAATCTAAATAAAAATGATTCCAATCACTTATCCTATTTCTGAACTACTCCAGCATAATTAAATAAAAAAATTATTGAGAATTCATGTGCCAGGTACAAGATCTAGGAAAAGAAAAACTAAATTCCCTTAGTAATCCTTCCTTATTCTTTAAAAATTATAATCATGTTTGAAGTGAAAGAAGTAATTCTGAACTCCCTTTCTCTTACTACATTTTACTAAGTTATTCCCCACCCCTGTATTTTTTTAAAGCAAACTACTCCTTCAGTTGCTCTGCAGTTTCAGTTTCAGACAAATAATGTTGAGAAAAGCTTGATCCCAAATTATACTCACTATCAAATTAAGGCCATCAATTACCTATGTGTATGTAGAATATATTCAATTACTGGGATAATTCAAGCCAAGAAAAACATTTTACTGCACTTTCTAGACTTCTTCCTGAGATTTTGATTTACATTTGGGAAAAGATGATTCAGTTTAACTGAGTCAAAGATAACTTAATCTCCAATGGCCCAATAACCCCAAGGTTGGGTTGCTTAATCCTGAATCAATATTACCTTCTACTTTAGAGAGCTAACAGATGAAATAATTTTATGTTTGTGATTTTTGCTACTATGTTCTTGTTAATTGTATATGTATATATGTATACATATATGTATATTGTTTCTTAGTTATTTTTTCATTTATTTTATCCCTATATATGTTTACCTATATGTATATATAAATCCCTATATATGTATCCCTTATATATGTATATGGTTTGTTTCTTAGTTATTTTGTTTTTCATTTATTTTATCTCTATATTTCTCTAGGAACAAACAGTTCTCAGCCCAGAGTCTACTAATGAGTTGCAATTTTTTTACATAAAAAAACAAAACCCTTAAGAATTAATAACAATGAAAAAAGATTCAATCAATTCATTCAACTTTTACTAAAATGCCAGTCACTGTACAATTATGCTTTAAATTCATTGATTCATTTAAACAGTACATTAATACTATGTCTTCGGTCATATTTCACACATGAAGAAACTGAGACTCAAGAGAAGTCAGTGTATTAGTTGGGCTTCTCAAGAAGCAGTTCCAAGATGAAATTAATTAAATTAAAGGAAACACCCTTGTAGTCAAAATTTGTTAAAAACCAGAGAAGGAATGAGACAAGGAGTAAACCTTTATAAACTATGGAATGTGGTTAATAATTATATGTTGTTGGTTCTTCAGCCGTAACATATATACTGCACTGGAGGGAACTGTTGGTGGGGGTGCTGTGCTTTTGGGTGGAATTTAAATGTGAATTCTGTGGTTTTCACTCATTTTTCCTGAGGCCTACAATCACCCTAAAAATGGAATTCCCTATATATTATAAAAAGAAAGCAATTAGTAACTAATTTCCTTTTATCTTGGAGTGCTACAGGTAAGGCAGGAAAACTATTCGCCTATCTGCCTACTTACCTATCCTCTATTTATCTATTTATCTGTCAAATTATGATTTGTGTTATAACAGAGGAATAAAGAAAATTCAGTGTGAATCCAGAAAAAAATTGGTAGGGAACTGGAGAAGTTTGTGATTGAGGGGACCAGAACACAGTACAGGTCTGGCCCAAAATGAAGGAACGAGAGAGAGAAGATTGGGCTAGAGCATCCTGGGCTGTCTGCCTGTAAGGAAGTCTGGATAAAATTTTTGAGAGCCCTTGAACCAAATTATTGACCAAGAGTTTCCTGACTCCAGTAAATAGGTCAGCCTAGTGTCTCTACCACTACACTCAGTCAGGTCAGCCTACGAAGAAATGGCTTCAGTCCCATCAAAGAAATGGATCTCAAAGCCAGCAGCTTGAGCTGTCAATCATATTCCCTATAGGACTAAGAGATGAATTCTCAAGGCCACCTCGACTAGTTAGGTAAAGTTGAAATTCAACTTTGCACAATCCTAATGCCAGAGACTTTTCCATTTATTTATTATATTTTTCATGACCTTTGAATGTTCTTTTGATTTTTGTATCAAATACATTTTTTCAACATTTAAAAATCAAAATTAGCAATTCTTAATTGCTTTCAACATATGCTTCGACATTCTTCCCTTTTAAGACTGAGTACATCATTTTCAATATGCTTAAGATGCTAAATAATTTAATTAATTCAATCCAACATTTATTATGAAATTCACATCATTATAAATCATGATTTTTAAACCTCAAGCAAAGCTCTTGTGTAAAAAAGTTTTATTATTTCACAACCAGACTTTGGGTCAATTTGAATACCTTTATGTAGGGAATAAAATGAATCATGTCTCAAGAACCGGTTCCTTTTAAACCAAACCTGCAAATATTTCTACTAGATTCTACTGGATTCTTAGAACCTCCATGAAGTATTGGGTACTTTGATGTGGGAGATGACTAACTGCTCTGCCATGCCTTGTCCTGACCTGCCCATCAATTCCTCACTATCCCAGTTTGTTCAACTAGGTCATCCCTTCAGAGTTTGGTGAACCTATTGTTGTGTACCAAAAGATCCTCAAACCCAATGGCTGTAACACCAATCAATTGCTGCAGTTTCCATGCTTGTGGGCAGACTGGGCTGATTTAAGCTGATCTAGGCTGACTTGCTTTCATGCCTGCAGGTCAGCAGGCGGCTCTGCTTGACTGGGGGAGCACAGCTGGAAAGGCTGCCTTCCACCCATCTCTCATACTCCTGGATGCCAGGCTCATGGTGGTAGCCAAAGTGCATGTGTTTAAAACGGAGGCATGAACTGCTTGCATATAGGACTGTCGCTTCAACCTTGTGTCACTGGTCACAGCAGTCACGTGGTTACACTATTTGCATTTGCAAGTTAAGGGTTAGGAAATTATTCTATATTCCTTTTGTGGAGAAAAAAAAAAAAAAAAAAAAAAAACAGTCAAGTCACATAGCAAATAATGTAGCCTTAGAAAAAATAAAACCTTGAGGTTATTGGTGAAAAATACCAGAAACGGGAGTCTGATTTTACTATTGTTTTTCATCTACTTCAAATCAAGTTGTTAAATACGTGTTGACACCATTTTGCACAAGACACTTTGCTTGGCTATGGGAAAACCACTTCCATTATAAAGGGAGAGACAGAAATGAAAGCATTTTACTTTTTCCTTCTGGTCTGACTCCCTCTTTTCCGTCCAGTGCCAGGGGCATTTGTTTTTTCTCATTCTACTCTATCTCCCTAGGCAATAGCTTTCATAAATAAAACAAAATTTAAAAGAAACTTTAAATGAAACAAAATGATGTGTGTGTGTGTGTGTGTGTGTGTGTGTGTGTCTTTGGAAGATAGTTCTCACAAAGACACACATTCAATCACATACACACACACCCCACTCATGGCTCCACAGCATGCCAGCTGCATCCTACACTACTTTCCCCACTCCTTTGGTTCCTTATACTCCAGTCACACTCACTTTTTTCTTATTTTTGATTTTCAGGTGCCAGGGATTGAACCCAGGTGAGTACTACTACTGAGATATATCCCCAACCCTTTTTTATTTTTAATTTGAGACAAGGCCTTGCTAAGTTGCTGAGACTGGGCTGAAACTTTTCCATCCTCCTTCCTCAGCCTCCCCTGTTGCTGGGATTACAGGCATGTGTCACCATGCCCAGCCTGGCCTTTTTTCTGACCATACAAATTTCTAGGTCATGCCTGCCTCTAGGTGTTTGTACATTGACAACCATGAGGTAAGCTCCTCATCTTATGGAAGTCTCAGTTTACTTGGTGTCTCCTCAGAGAAATCTACTCTTACGATCCAGATCGAAGAAGGCAATCTCTACCAATCATTCTCTTTCAGATCACCCCTATCGTCTACTCAGCATTTATTCCAGATAGGAATTATGCTACATAATTTGTTTATTGTCTGTCCCTCCTGTCAAGAATGCATTTCCATGAAAACAGGAACTTTGCCCATCACAGCTGTGCCCTTGATGACTATAATAGTGACTGACACGTGGTGGGCACTCATAAATATTTGGTGAGTAATGAACAAATATTTCAGTTTTCTGATAGTTTAGTCCACACCTTTCTTTTGAGTACTACACCATTACATCCATTTGCAATTAGATGTTCCACAGGCACATCAAATTTTCCCTTTCTTTTGTCCAGCGCTCTCTTGCTGTAAATGTTAGAACTTCCATCCAGACATTCAGGTCAGAAGCTGGAAGTTTTCTTGACTCCCCCCTATTCACTGATTCTTCACATCACAATTATTAACGAATGTTATTAATTGTACTCTAACACTATTCGTGGGAACCATTCACACTTTTCCATCTCTCCTGCCACCATCACCACTGGTGCAGTAGTTTCCTACATGGCTTCCCTACCAATCCAGCTCTGCTGCATGTTGACCTTTGACCTTGAATGCATTTCTTAACTTCACAATGCCTATGTCACCACCTCTCAACTGGGTGGACCTCTGAAGTTCACTGTACTAGGTTAAATGGCGACTTCAAAATCTCTGTCTCCCCAGGATCTTCAATGGGACATTATTTGAAAATAGCACCTTTCCAGATGAAATAAATTAAGGTGAGGTTATACTGGATGAGAGTAGCCCTGAAGTCATGACTGGCATCTTTGTAAAAGGGAAATGTGCTGCAGAGGCAATGACAGGGAGAAGAAGATGTGATAGTCAGGAAAATGTCATGCGAAGATAAAGCAGAGGCTGGAATGGTGTACCTACAAGGCAAGGAGTGCCAAGATTGCTGGCAACCCCGAGAAGCAAAGAAAAGGCACGGACAGAGTCTGTCCTGAAGTCTTCATGGCGCACACGGCCTGCTGATTTCAGCCTTGTAGGCTTCAGATTTGTCAGAGACTAGATTTCTTTTATTATAAGACACTCATTTTGTGGTAATTTGTTGTAAGCAGCCCTAGGAAACTAACACAGTTGTTGTGAGGCTTAACTAGGGCACTTTATGTAAAGAATTCATAGTTGTTTCTGAGGTAAATGTGAAATAAAAATTTATTAATTTCATTTTCATTATCATTATGAATTCAAATTAAAACACTTAAAATGCAAACCTTTCAGGGGCTTTTTAATGTGCATAGGATAGAGTCCAAAACTTTAAGATGGCTCAAAATGTACTGTAAAAAAAAAATCTGGCCACACACTCACCTCTCTATACTTCTTTTTCCTTCGTTATCTCTTCCCCTGCTAAACAGAACTTTTTTTTCAAATCCTTGTTCTCTCCAATATCAAGATACTCTAGGTGATGTTTTCTTGTTCTAGAGCATTCTTCCTTTTTTATTCACAGGTAATTCCTGTTTTTGAAGGTCCAGTGTAAGTCCTCCTTGAAAGGTTCTCTTTCTGATTGGAAAGGATCTCTCTGTCTTAATCCCTTGGTACTTTCACTCTGTCTTCAGCTACTTTGATCACACTTGTGAAGTCTCATGTATATTCTCAGTTACACTGTGAACCCTAAAGGTACTGTTCTTGCCTGCCCCATTTTTTGTGTTTGTCCTGGTGGCTGGCATACAGTCAAAACTAATTCAACAGATATACATTGCATAAACAAATGAAGAAGTTTATTTGAATGAAGTACAATAAATGTAGAATCCTGACTTGATAGGAAAACAGATGGATATGCTGGCAGGTCACCTGAGACAAACTAAGAGTCAAAATGTTATGGGAAGGAAAGTCAGTAAAGTGAGTTCATTTCAACCCTGTCGTATATTAAATAAATGAGTAGCCAGAAGCCAATGAGGTAAAGCTGATCAGTCATCAATGGAAAACTAAAACCAAAATTCCTTTTCTTCTCCAAGGAGTAACTCCATGGCATTATGTTGCTTATACTAAAAGGAGACAGCCAGGATGTTGAAAGAAAAAGAAAAAGAAACAACACACACACACACACACACACACACACAAAAAAAAAAAATGGACCTGGGGAAAACACTAGACTTGTGTACACAAGACAAAAATAAGAGAGATGGGATGGGGTGCATTTACAAAGGAGTCCAGCATTGCCAAAGAGTGATTCAAACTGATGGGAAGGAACTCAAATTCCTTAAGTGCAGTGAGAGAATGTGTAACTAAGGGAGGAGAAATCAAATTCCTGAAGTGCAGCAAGTGTGTGATCTAGGGAGAAGAGAAATTTCCTTAATTGAGATGTACCACAGAAGGAACACAGAGTTTTTGAAAGACCTGTTATGTACCCACTCAAGCCCAAATCCTTCCTGTCTGACCCAAGGAGCCCTTGCCTACTCTCTATCTTTGATTGACATCAAAGGTGGTAAGACAACAAGAACCAGGAACTAAAAATGCAGCCTAACACAGATAACAGCAGAAGCTCTGTGTATCAGGGTGGAGAGGGCATCTTTAGATTCTTTCCTTGCTTAAATCAACACATTCCAGCATCAGCTGTAGGGTTGGAGTAGCTGTTCTTCCATGAACTCTGACTATTTTCTGAGTTATTCCCTCTGCTCACATTTCTAGGTAAATAAAATTATTTCTACTCACTCATCCAAACTGAAAACTCTGAACTAGCTGACCCTCCTCTGCCGACATTCAATCAGCCTCCAGGTCCCAACCACATCTGCAGCCTGGATAGGAACAGCGCCTCCCAGCATGGACCCAGCTGCCTTTTACAACCCTCTCCAGACACTTCCCCTCATATATCCTACATCCTTGCCACCCTGTTCTCTACCATCATTAGCCATTTCTTACATTTTCACACCCTTGCTCTTATTCATTTACAGAAGACTAGGCATAACTTCATTCTTTAATTCTGAATATTTTGCCAAAATAAAAATTGGGGCAAAAACTATACATTCACATATAATTTTTATAACTAATTTGAATATATTTTCACAGGTGTGCACATACACATGTAGAATGCACAATATGTAACACAGTATGTACCACTTATGATTATGAAGTCTATATGCTGAAGATACTTTGTTACTTCACAATACTGCTATGAAAATGAAAATGAGTTAGAAATTTATATGTACCTTAATTCTGTCACATGTTCCTGACTGCTTGAATTATATTTAATAGTAATTTATTTGTAGTACCTCTAATAGTGGTAATGAATATGATTAAGATCATGAAAGACAGAGCCTGTGAGATGTGTGACTAAATATCCATGTCCAACTCTTCTGTTAATTTTAAGAAATTACTTACAGTGCTCGCTTCGGCAGCACATATACTAAAATTGGAACGATACAGAGAAGATTTGCATGGCCCCTGCGCAAGGATGACACGCAAATTCGTGAAGCGTTCCATATTTTTAAATAATAACAGAAAATTTCCCATATCTGAAGAATGAAATGGAAAACCAAGTACAAGAGGCTTATAGAACTCCAAACATACAAAATTACAACAGACCCACACCAAGGCACATTATTATGAAAATACCTAACATACAAAATAAAGACAGAATTTTAAAGGCCGCGAGAGAAAAAAATCAAATTACATTCAGAGGGAAACCAATAAGAATATCAGCAGATTTTTCAATCCAGACCCTAAAAGCCAGAAGGGCCTGGAACAACATATACCAAGCCCTGAAAGAAAACGGATGCCAACCAAGAATCTTATACCCAGCAAAACTTACCTTCAAATTTGACGATGAAATAAGATCCTTCCATGATAAACAAAAGCTAAAGGAATTTACAAAAAGAAAGCCAGCATTACAGAACATTCTCAGCAAAATATTCCATGAGGAAGAGATGAAAAACAACGATGCAAATCAGCAACAGGAGGCGCTAGCCTAAAGGAATAGCCAAATAAAGGAGAAACCAAATCATGTCAAAAACAAATATGAGTCAATTGACTGGGAATACAAATCATATCACAATAATAACCCTGAATGTGAATGGCCTGAATTCATCAATCAAAAGACACAGACTGGCAGATTGGATTAAAAAGAAAAATCCAACAATATGCTGCCTGCAAGAGACTCATCTCATAGAAAGAGACACCCATAGACTAAAGGTGAAAGGATGGGGAAAAACATACCATGCACACGGACACAGCAAAAAAGCTGGAGTATCCATCCTCATCTCAGATAATGTGGACTTCAAACCAAAACTAGTCAGAAGGGATAAAGAAGGACATTACATGCTGCTTAAGGGAAGCATAAATCAGCAAGACATAACAATCATAAATATCTATGCCCCGAACATTGGCTCATCCACGTACGCCAAACAAATCCTTCTCAATTCCAGAAATCAAATAGACCACAACACAATAATACTAGGCGATTTTAACACACCTCTCTCACCACTGGATAGATCGTCCAAACAAAAATTGAATAAAGAAACTATAGATCTCAACAACACAATCAGCAATTTAGACTTAACAGACATATATAGAATATACCATCCAACAAAGAACGAATACACTTTCTTCTCAGCAGCACATGGATCCTTCTCTAAAATAGACCATATTTTATGCCACAAAGCTACTGTTAGCAAATACAAGAAGATAGAGATACTACCTTGTACTCTATCAGATCATAATGGATTGAAATTAGAAATAAATGACAGAATAAAAAACAGAAACTTCTCCAATACCTGGAGACTAAATAATACACTATTATATGATGAATGGATAACAGAAGACATCAGGAGGGAAATAAAAAAATTCTTAGAAGTAAACGAGAACAAAGACACATCATATCAAAATCTCTGGGACACTATGAAAGCAGTACTTAGAGGAAGATTTATTTCATGGGGTGCATTCAAAAAAAGAAGTAGAAATCAACAAATAAACGACTTAACACTACAGCTCAAAGCACTAGAAAAAGAAGAGCAGACCAATACCAAAAGTAGTAGAAGACAGGAAATAGTTAAAATCAGAGCCGAAATCAACGAAATCGAAACAAAAGAAACAATTGGAAAAATTAACAAAATAAATAGTTGGTTCTTTGAAAAAATAAACAAAATTGATAAACCCTTAGCCACACTAACAAAGAGAAAGAGGGAGAAAACTCAAATTACTAAAATTCGGAATGAACAAGGAAACATCACAACAGACACGAGTGAAATACAAAACATAATTAGAAGCTATTTCGAAAATCTATACTCCAACAAAAAAGAAAACCTCGAAGACATCAACAAATTTCTAGAGACATATGAATTACCTAAACTGAACGAGGAGGACGTACACAATTTAAATAAACCAATTTCAAGCAATGAAATAGAAGAGGTCATCAAAAGCCTACCAACAAACAAAAGTCCAGGACCAGATGGGTTCTCAGCCGAGTTCTACAAAACCTTTAAAGAAGAGCTCATTCCAATACTCCTCAAAATATTCCATGAAATAGAAGAGGAGGGAACCCTCCCAAACTCGTTCTATGAAGGCAATATCACCCTGATACCTAAACCAGACAGAGACACATCGAGGAAAGAAAATTTCAGACCAATATCCTTAATGAACATCGACGCAAAAATTCTCAACAAAATTTTAGCAAATCGCATACAAATATATATTAAAAAGATAGTGCACCACAATCAAGTGGGTTTTATCCCAGGGATGCAAGGTTGGTTCAACATTCGGAAATCAATAAATGTCATTCACCATATCAACAGACTTAAAGTTAAGAATCACATGATTATTTCAATAGATGCAGAAAAAGCATTCGATAAAATACAGCATCCCTTCATGCTCAAAACACTAGAAAAAATTGGGGTAGTGGGAACATTCCTAAATATTATAAAGGCAATCTACGCTAAGCCCATGGCTAATATCATTCTAAATGGTGAAAAACTGAAAGCGTTCCCCCTAAAAACTGGAACAAGGCAGGGATGCCCTCTTTCACCGCTTCTATTCAACATCGTCCTTGAGACTCTAGCCAGAGCAATCAAACAAACCAAAGAAATTAAAGGGATACGAATTGGAAAAGAAGAACTCAAACTATCCCTGTTCGCTGATGACATGATTATATATTTAGAGGAACCTGGAAATTCCACCAGAAAACTTTTAGAACTCATAAGTGAATTCAGTAAAGTAGCAGGTTACAAGATCAATGCTCATAAATCCAATGCATTTTTATACATAAGTGATGAATCTTCAGAAAGAGAAATTAGGAAAACTACCCCATTCACAATAGCATCAAAAAAAATAAAATACTTGGGAATCAATCTCACAAAAGAGGTGAAAGACCTCTACAATGAGAACTACAGAACACTAAAGAAAGAAATTCAAGAAAACCTTAGAAGATGGAAAGATCTCCCATGTTCCTGGATAGGCAGAATTAATATTGTCAAAATGGCCATACTACCTAAAGTGCTATACAGATTCAATGCAATTCCAATTAAAATCCCAATGATGTACCTTGCAGAAATAGAGCAAGCAATTATGAAATTCATCTGGAAGAATAAAAAACCTAGAATAGCTAAAGCAATCCTCAGTAGCAAGAGCGAAGCAGGGGGTATTGCAATACCAGATCTTCAACTCTACTAGAAAGCAATAGTAACAAAAACGGCATGGTATTGGTACCAAAATAGACAGATAGATCAATGGTACAGAATAGAGGACATGGACACAAACCCAAATAAATACAATTTTCTCATACTAGACAAAGGTTCCAAAATATGCAATGGAGAAAAGATAGCCTCTTCAACAAATGGTGCTGGGAAAACTGGAAAACCATATGCAATAGAATGAAATTAAACCCCTATCTCTCACCCTACACAAAACTCAACTCAAAATGGATCAAGGACCTCGGAATCAGACCAGAGACCCTGCATCTTATAGAAGAAAATGTAGGTCCAAATCTTCAACTTGTTGGCTTAGGATCAGACTTCCTTAACAGGACTCCCATAGCACAAGAAATAAAAGAAAGAATCAACAACTGGGATAGATTCAAACTAAAAAGCTTTCTCTCAGCAAAGGAAACTATCAGAAATGTGAAGAGAGAGCCTACAGAGTGGGAGAATATTTTTGCCAACCATACCTCAGATAGAGCGCTAATTTCCAGAATCTATAAAGAACTCAAAAAATTCTACACGAAGAATACAAATAATCCAATCAACAAATGGGCCAAGGAAATGAACAGACACTTCACAGAAGATGTACAAGTAATCAACAGATATATGAAAAAATGTTCAACATCCCTAGTAATAAGGGAAATGCAAATCAAAACTACCCTAAGATTTCATCTCACCCCAATTAGAATGGCAATTATCAAGAACACAAGCAACAATAGGTGTTGGCGAGGATGTGGTGAAAAAGGAACACTCATACATTGCTGGTGGGGTTGCAAATTAGTGCAGCCACTCTGGAAAGCAGTGTGGAGATTCCGCAGAAAGCTTGGAATGGAAACACCATTTGTCCCAGCTATCCCACTCCTTGGCCTATACCCAAAGGACTTAAAATCAGCATACTACAGAGATACAGCCACATCAATGTTCATTGCTGCTCAATTCACCATAGCCAGATTGTGGAACCAACCTAGATGCCCTTCAGTTGATGAATGGATAAAGAAACTGTGGCATATTTATACAATGGAATATTACTCCGCAATGAAGAATGATAAAATTATGGCATTTGTAGGCAAATGGACGAAATTGGAGAATATCATGCTAAGTGAGATAAGCCAATCTCAAAAAACTAAAGGACGAATGATCTCGCTGATAAGCGGATGAGGACATATAATGGGGGTTGGGAGGGGTTAGCATTAGGTTTAGGGTTAGGTTTAAAGTTAGGCTAAGGAGAGCGGTAAGAATGAAGGAAAGAAGGACTGTATAGAGGGAAAAGAGGGGTGGGAGGGGTGGGGGGGAAGGGAAAAAAAACTTCATTACCCTATGTAAACATTAAAAATAAATAAATAAACAAATTAAAAAAAAAAAAGAAAGAAATTACTTACAGACATTTAAATAATATAAGCAATTTCTTTGGAAACATTTAGTTACAAAAAATTGACAATTCTGTATTTTACAATGCTAGATTGATGGGTATTCATTTTTATGTGTTTTCACTCTTTTTAGATTTTATGTTTTATTCTTTAAAATAATTGTTCTTGTGTATTAAGACATGTAACATGATGTTGTAAGATACAAACATATGGCAAAATGGTTATAAGAGGGAGAGAAAATAATATATTCATCATCTTCATATCCATTTCTTCCCACTGTGTCAAGAAAAATTATAATCTACTTAAATAGCAAAAACCTTGAACACAATATATTGGTATGAACTATGGTCCTCATAGTTTTTAAATAGTTCATTAAACATATCTGCTACTTTATATCCTTTGATTTGCATCTCCCTATTTCCTCACTTCAGAACTAGTCATGATTTTTTTATTCTGTATATTTGACTATTTTAGAGTCCATATACAAGTGAGATAATGCAATATTTTTCTGTGTCTGGCTAATTCATTTAGCATACTGTATTCTAGGTCTTTCCATGTTGTGTAAATGATAGGATCTCCTCCTCTTGAAAGATTGTAAGACTGAATACTAGAAAGAGAAAAGGGGCAGGTAATTCAGAAAATAATTGAAAAAAATCTTAAACTCCAATATCCATGGAAATAACGGTTTGGGGTAAATTTGAATGATGAATAGGCAGTGAAATTCATTTAAGGATTAAAATGTCTTAACTTTCTAAGAGAACTGGAACCATCTATCTTGCCGATACATGGCAATGAACAAGGGGGTTCACAGATATAATTTCATTTCCTTTGGGAATATACCATGAACACGGATTATTGATCACATAGTAGTTTTATTTTTAATTTGCATAGGAACCTCCATACTATTTTCCATGACTGCATAAATCTGCTTTTCTCATAGTAGTGTACAGGGTCCCTTTTCTCCAGAACCTCACTAACACTTTTTATCTTTTTTTTTTTTTTGGATAGCTATCATAATAGGTGTGAGGTCATATCTCATAATGATTTTGATGTGCATTTCCTGATGATTATGATGATCAGTGATGTTGAGTACCTTTTCAAAAACCTTCTGACTTTTTATATCATCTTTACAATAATGTCTATTCAAGTCCTTTGCCATATTTCAATTATTTTTCTTGCTTTTGTGTTCTATATAATTCTTGAATATTAAGCCTATATTACAATTATTTTAAAATACTTGTTCCTATCTGTAGAGTGCCTTTTCTCCTTTTGAATTATTTCCTTTCTTATGCAAACATTTTTAGTTGCCTGTGGCCCGATTTATTTATTGTTGCTTTTGTAGTCTGAGTTTTAGTATAAAATTGAAGAAGTCATTGACAAGAATAATCTCATGGAACTTTTCCCCTTTGTTTTATTCTAGCAGTCTCACGATTTCAGGTCCTACATGTAGTTCTTTTGTCCCTCTTGGGATTATTTTGTGTGTGCTGAAAGATAAGGACTCCATTTCACTTCTTCCATGTGGAAATATAATTTTCCTATCCCCTCTTATAAAAAAGACTATCCTTTCCCTATTGAGTATTCTCTTAATGAATATAATTTGATCATATATGCTTGAATTTATTTCTGGGCTCTCTTGTTTCACTGGTCTATGTGTCTATTTTTATATCAGTACCATATTATTTTAATTATAGTAGCTTTGAAATATAATTTTATGTATGTATGTATGTATTATGTATGTATGTAGGTAGTACTGGGGATTGAACTCAGGGACCCACGCATTCTAAGCAAGTGCTATACCACCGAGCTATATCCTCGGTCCTGTAATATAATTTTAAATCAGGAAGTATGATGCTTCCAACTTTTTTTTTTTAATTTTGGTTTCTGGTTTTAGTCAACATTACTTGGAATTATTTGGAATTGTTTTTGGTTTCATAGGAAGTTTACTATAATTTTTTCTATTTCTATAAGGAATGCCTTTGGGAATTTGGTAGTATTGCATTGAATTTTTATATTGCTTTGGGTAGTATGAGCACATTAGCGATATTAATTATTTCCACCCATGAGCTTTGATTATCATTCCATTTATGTTCCCAATGTTTTCTTGGTTTCAGCAAACAAATCTTTTACAGCCTTGGTTAAATATATTCCCAAGTAACTTATTTTTTGATGCTATTGTTAGACCTTTACTTGTGTATAGAAATGCCATGAAATTCATTTATTATATTTTACCAGTTTGTGTATGTGTGCATGTGTGTATTTGTGTGTGTGTGTGAGAGAAAGATTTTCTACATAAGTTTCATGTTATCTACAAATACAGATGATTTAAATTCTTCCTTTCCGATTGGAGTACATTTTATTTCCATATTCAATCTAGTTGATGTAAAGAGTACTAATAGTATGCTAAGCAGAAAAGATAAGAATGGGCATACTTGCCTTTTGACAAATCTGAGAGGAAACTCCCTCAGTTTCTTCTATTGCTTATGATGTTAGCCATGGAAATTTCATTTTATATCTGAGCTAGTAAGATGTTTTATCAAGAATGGGTAATAAACTTTGTTGAATACTTTTTCTGCATCAATTGATATGATCATATATTTTTGTCCTTCACTCTGTTAATGTGATATATCATATCAATTGATTTTCATAGATTAAACCAGCATGCAAAGGATAAATCCCATTGGATAATAATGTATAAGCTTTATAATGTATTGTTGAATTCAATTTGCTCTTTTATTGATGACTTTTTCATCAATGTTCATCACAGATCATGGGGTTTGTTTGTTTGTTTTTTGCTTTCACAGTGTTTTGTTTATAAATCTAGTATAGCATTTACCTTGTTTGGTCTTTTATAACAACCACCAAAGTAGGCACATCTCATTATTAAAACTATAAGTTCCTCAAGGATAGTAGTAATTTTTTTTTACACATGTAGAAAAATAATCGTAAGACCTTATACGTGGTTCCAGTTCTCTTAGGAAGTTAAGACATTTTAATCTTTAAATGATTTTCACTGCCTACCTATCATTCAAATTTACCCCAATGTGCTATCTCCATGGATATTGAAGTTTAAGGTTTTTTCCAATCATTTTCTGGATTATTACCATAACCTATTAAAGGATCTTTTTACAGCAAGACTTGCCTTTCTCACAATCTCTCCTGCACTATGCTGCCAAACTGATCTTTCTAAATGTAAATCTGATCCTATCACTCCCAGCTTTCCCCTGCATTTTTATTCAGGATTGTGACAGGAAACCAATGTCACATGCAAATGCAGGAATTCAGAAAGTTAAATGAAGGGGTTATATTCAAAGATGTTAGCAACATTTAAGGAATGGTAAAGCTCCAAGGACGATCAACAGGGAAGCTAAGGCTCCTAAGATGGCAAAGGAGATTCAATCTTCACCAGAACCTAAAAGAGAGGTGTACACAGGAAATGAGCACCGAGGAGACTGTGATCCTCAGAAGAGGAACACAGCCTGCCAGTGCTACACCCGGTTGGTTTAGGTCAGGGAACCAAGAAGCAAACATGAGGTAGGGGAATCTCGTGCATGTGATTTATTGAGGAAATGCTCTTTACAGAAATCTATAAGAAATTAAGTAGAGCAGGAAAAAGTTAAGGAGAGAGTTAGGCAAGAATGCAATTTCAGGAGATGTCCAGACAAAACCTAACTCCATAGAAAACTCTAGAGCATCGATTGTAACCAGAGGTTTTCCTGCACAGAAAAAGAAAAAAAAAAAAAAGACCTATACTGCCACATCCCCCCATCAGTACCTCAGTGACTACAGACTAACCCTTTGAGGAGAGAAGAGTTTAACTCTTCAACTATCTCCGGGTGATATCTGCAATTATCTTAGGGCAATCCTTCAGAGAAATGTGCCAGTTTGAACAGTTTTCAGCAAATGGGGGAAGGTGTGCGCCAATGTGTGCACCTGCCCTGCCATAGGAAACTGAAGAGGTACCAAGAGCTTCAGCCAAATTGACAGAACAAGCTTTTCCTATTTATTCTCAGCTTCTTCAGAATTTGGGTCGGTCTTAATTTCTGGGAAAGCTTTCATAGGATAAATTACAACCTTCTCTGCTGCAGTTGTTCTCAAGACTGCAAATATTACTTATCATCTCCTTTGCCTATACTTCTAGATTCTCTTACTGTCACTGAGAACTTCTGTGGTCTAGGTGGTTTATATGACAAGAATCTTGATTTCTTAGTTAAAATGTCCTCCCTGGACAATGATTACTGTACTTCTAAATTTATGGTTAAAATTGGTGGTACCAAGATGGACCCTATGGTTCACCTGCATATCAAAATATTATTCCACACCCCTATCAAGTAGCAGAGACTCTATGTCCTTAGACAAACATGCTAAGAGATCCCAGTTCATATTAAAGTATCTCAGTGTATTCAACACTGCCCTTATGACAGTCTTTCCTTTGCTTGCTGGTCTATGGACAACTGTGAGGTATCAGGTATCAGCCATGTTTTTAAGTTTAGTAAAATGCTTGCTATGTCACTGATTAAAAGTATACTGCCCTGAGAAACAGAACCTATAAACTCACAGTTCTAAAGAAAAGAAGACAGGAGATTGACATATCCTGCCAGGTCCTGGAGTGATGTAAGTACAGATACCACTTCCTCTATCTCAGTTGCTGAACTCATGTATTCTATCTATTAAGGACTCAGCATGCTGAAAAAGACCCCCAGTTTATGATAAATGTACTAATTCCTAAAAGATCATGTTCTCATTTCAAGATGTCATCTCCAAGCTAATACTGCAGTTGCACCTTAAAAGTCAATCTCCATCTGTATCAGGTGTGTAATTGCAAATGATTCAATGTATTATAGAACCAGAGGGGTCCCTCTGCAATATTCCACTCCAATACCACCTTTACAATAAAGGGGGTTCTCCTGGTTTGAGTTGATATTATACGGAAGCCTATTCAATAGGTTTCTCCATGAGCCTTTTGGAATGACGCTGAGATTTTTGTGGTAGGAAAGGCAAAAGTGTATTTGAATAGATATCAATACTACCCAGGATGAATTGTTACCTTGGTAAGGATGAGAAAGGTCCAGTTTTATCCACTTGCTACCAAGTGTCTGGCTTGTTTTCTCAGAGGATAGTATCATATAGGGTTCTAAGCATAGGAATTTATTCCTGAGTAAGTTGGACATTTAGCCATGGCATTAACTGTATAAGTTTCAGTGAGAAGAGATCTCATGATCTTGGGTTCACAGATTGTCTCCATCTCTGCCACCAGGGCTTCTCCATTCATGATCCCATTCAGCTAATAAAGCTACTGGTTTATAGTCTACTGGACTAGTCATTCTCTGTACTTCATTGGGTTGTGTCTCTTTGACAACAGATGCTCTGCAATTAAGTCCTGCAGCTGTTCAGCAGACATTCACTTGGCCTACTTTCCAGCAGCAGGTGACCAGATACAATGGCAAGTTACACTTACTTTGTGTCCATTACCATATGTCCACTCACATTTTTCTTCCCTGGACCAAATTATCCCTAATCTGAGAATTTTACTTCCTTCAGGCCAAATTAGCTGAGACCTTCACCACTGCTCCTACATTCAAACTTGTGGTTGGGTTACATGTGGTTTTGCTTTCTATAGTTTCAAATAATTGAAACTATAGGTAACTGTGGTCAAACATGATTAGAAATTATCAAATGGAAATTTCCAGAAATAAACAATTCATAAATTTTAAAATTGAATGCCATTCTGAGTATTTTGATAAATCTCACACTGTGCCACTCTTTCTCATCCAGGATGGGAAAATTTCTTTTTGCCAGGATACCAATACTATATACAGTATTCCTGTTTCTTCATCCTTGTCTCCATTAGAAGATCTACTATCAAAGTATTTCAGTGCTTGTGTTCAAGTAACCATTATTTTACTTAATAATGGACCCAAAGCACAAGAGTAGTAAAGCTGGCAATTTAGATATGCCAAAAAGAATCCATTAATGTGCTTCCTTTATGTAAAAAGATGAAAGCTCTTAACTCTATAAGGAAAGAAAAAAGTTATATGCGGAGGGTGCTAAGATCTAGTAAGAACAAATCATTCTGTGAAGTTATGAGGAAGGAAAAAAGAAATTAGTGCTACTTTAACTTTTGCTTCTTGAAGTACAAGTTAAAACACATGTGTGCAAAGTGCTTATTTAAGATGGAAAGCGCATTAGATTTGTATGTACATGTGTATGTACAGAAAAAGTATAATACATGTAGGGTTTTGTACTATCCATGGTTTCAAGAATCCCCTAGGGATCTTAGAACATATCCTCTGCAGAAAGTGGGGCAACCAATGGGTCTTTATTGCAAGTCATTTTTTTTTTCTCCCAACAAAATGTCATGATGAGTAACACTGACTGCAGTCCTATCTTCTGTTGGTATCTTGTCACCACTCCTGTCTTTCAGGGCTGCCCTGAGTGGGGATATATTGTAGCAGCAGTCCATGTTTAGCTGACAATTAAGCACCAAGGTGAACCAGCCACAGACCAATGTTAGTTTATTTTCTTCTTCTACTCGGTGGTCCTAAGAATCTTCTGTGAGGCTACAAGTGTGAGTCGAGTGAGACTCACTGGTGACATAGGAATCTGAGATACTTATCAATACAGCTTACTTATGACCTTTCCATCTGTTTGAGAGTGATCCAAGACATAGCCCTTCCATTTAACAAGTAATTGCTGCGGGGGTTGCTCAAGTTTATGATTTGAAGGTTCTGCAAGCTCCCAGCTCATGACAAGCAGCTTTGTTCATGGTTATTTGATGTCACATTTACTCCTCATTCCCAGGAGCATTCTAGCATCTACATTTTCAGTGCTGTTCTCTGCTGCAGATGGATGGCATGGACTTACTCCAGAATCTCAGCTTCTGTACTCTTCCGTTGGGGCTTGCTGGAGACTCCACAAGGCATTCTTACCTCCTACAGATAATTCCTGTGCCACTTGCAGAATCTGTTGGGTCACATGAACTGCATGGTAGGACTGTTTATACTATACAGCCTGACATGCTCTTTCTTGTTCATGGCCCCACTGAAAACTGGTGGCTTTCTACATCGCTTGCAAAATCTTTCAGGGAAATATTCTGAAGTGTGGAATTTGCTGCATTTTGCTTCTTAATGGTCTGATGCACACGATGAAATAATTTCACTTAGGGGGATTTCTCAGTATCCCAGAACACTGGGTACTTAAAAGCATCACAGATATGGCAAGTAATCAATCTTTTGTAATTTGTCTTTTGTTCTCTGAAACCTGCATGTCTTATCATAACATCCAGTCTTATGTGGGTTGTAAATTCAACTTTCTCTGAAGTTCTGCATTCTCACAATTAAGCTCAACGCCTGTTTACCAGCTCAGTATGCCTCCAGCTGCAAGTGATAAGTGTCTGTTTAAAGATAGCCAAGGTAGAACTCTAACTTTAGCACCTAGTTTTAAATTAATAATCAGTCACTTAGTCTCCTGAATATGTCAAATACTGCTCACTAATAGCTGCACAATTCCACATTACTCGTTCTCCCCACAAATGTCTATCACCTTAGAAAATGTGCTATTAAAAAAAAAAAAAAGCTCTTCAGCCACATCAATGTTCATTGCTGCTCAATTCACAATAGCCAGATTGTGGAACCAACCTAGATGCCCTTCAGTTGATGAATGGATAAAGAAACTGTGGTATATATATATACAATGGAATATTACTCCACCATAAAGAATGATAAAATTATGGCATTTGCAGGCAAATGGATGAAATAGGAGAATATCATGTTAAGTGAGCTAAGCCAATCTCAAAAAACCAAAGGACGAATGATCTCGCTGATAAGCGGATGATGACATATAAAGGGGGGTGGAGGGGTTCGCGTTAGGGTTAGGGTTAGGATTAAGGAGGGGGCAAGAATGGAGGAAGGAAGGACTGTATTGAGGGAAAAGAGAGGTGGAAGGGGTGGGAGGGGTGGGAGGGGTGGGGGGGAAGGAAATAAAAAGCAGAATGAATCAAACAACATTACCCTATGTAAATTTATGATTACTCAAATGGTATGCCTTGACTCCATGTACAAACAGAGAAACAACATGTATCCCATTTGTTTACAAACAGAGAAACAACATGTATCCCATTTGTTTACAATAATAAAAAAAAAAAAGCTCTTAATATGCCACAACACTAGGGATAGGATCTTCATCGCCATCTAGTTGGGGTATGTCCCAGTAGCAGAATTAAATCTTTAGACTTTACTCTATAGAAGCATTTCTGGCAACTATTATCTTAAATTGGTTTGGTTTTGTTGCTGTTGTTGTTTGTTTGTATCTTTGTTTTGGAGTACTGAGGATTGAACCCAGGGGCATTTAACCACTGAGTTACATCCTCAGTCCTTTTTATTTTTTATTTTGAAACAGGGCCTTGCTAAGTTGTCAAGACCGACCTCAAACTTGTAATCCTCCTACCTCAACCTCCTGAGTCACTAGGGTTACAGAAGTAGACCCTGCACAAATTAAATTGGGTTCTTTAGAATCAAAGTCTTAGGGAATCTTATCCTATTCATTTAGGCTGTTAGGATAATTTCTTGGGGTGGGGAGGGGACCGGCAATTCAACCTAGGGCCTCACACATGTTAGGTCCTCTCAGGATAAACTTTAAAGAGGAAATAGAAGTGAGATAAAATAAAGGAAGAAGTTAGTCAAAGATAAGGTTTGGAAGAAATTCATCCCAGTCTTAACCTGTAAAAGCTTTGGAGTATTGTTTATAAAGGTGTACTAACCAGATACAAGGGACTGTGTTTTCATATCAGGTCTTTAGTCTTCCAGTACATACTGCCTTGTTTTATTTTAAAGTAATACAGAGCACCTCTGAATTTCTTAGTATTGTGGTGTTTTGTAATCTTAACAACCAACATCTGCAGGACATAGGCGATGGATATACCATCCTAACAAAGAAGATGGGGTCGGGTATCAACAGCATCTAGCACACCAATCTCATTCTCCTGCCTTCTAGTTTCCTAAAGGTGGTGCTCTTTGGCCAAAGCCAAAGGGTAAAAGACACTGAGGATGCAAATGCAAAGACTGGCCTCTTGGGGCACAGCACAGGGAAAGATTGCCTAATAGATAAAGAGGCACATACAAAAAAACATTCAGTCCTATCATGTAAAATCATTCAGGGCTTCCACATAACCTAAGAAATAGAACCTAAAGGTTTTAGCCTGGCAGACTTTTCACAGCTCTCCTCCTTACCCATCTTGCATTTCAAGGCTCCCTACCTTACATGACAAATATACTGGCTAAAATTTTCACACACTTTCGTTTATGAAATACTTCTTGTCTAGTATCACCCTCCCCAATATCTCAATACACTATAACTTCCCCTCACTGTGCCAAACACACACACACACACACACACACACACACACACACACACATTTTATCATAACAATTCCCTCATATTTATAAGTTATTTTTCAAGTAGAGTTTGAATTACTTGAGAACAGGTGTGGCTTTGTGTTGCCTTTCTTTGGCACAGAGTAATAATGAGTGAATGAATCAAGAAGCAATGAATGAATCATTTGTGTCTGTCATGGTTCAGTTTTAAGTAATATCATTTTAATGACCATCCTGGCCTCTGCTTCCCTGCCTCAAATTTTAGAAACCCCTCCTAGTCATTTCAATCATACCCTTTACCTATATTTTTCATAGAACTTAACATGGGCCTATTACAAAAGTCCTATCAGGCTCCTATTACCTCCTATGGAATACGAACCTTTTATTATTTTTTTTCTTTTTATTATTATTATTTTTTTTTTCTTTTTAAAGAAAAGCAGTATAGAAGTAGCAAAGGGAGGACAATAAGGAAGGGAAGGAAAGAGAGGAAGAAAATACATAGGAATTGAGACTTCAGCTTTTAGGTTACAGTAAATTTTCATTTCCTTAAAATATTTTAAATTAAAATACAAACATATACATATATCCTTTAGTTATATCCCATAGATTTGGACAGTTTGTCATGCCTTTAACATGAATTATCTGAGTTAGGTATAAAATCTCCAGATGGGGAGAAGGGTGATTTTTTTTTTCTATTTACTGCTAGTTTTATTGTGATCAGAGAATGCACTGAATATCCTGCTTCTGAGAGTATGATCCAGCAATGTTTGTCAATGTCCTTCACCAGAATGTAAAGCAACTATGTCATTAAGCACCTGTTTTATTTTGGTTTACTTTTTTTTTCTTTCAAAGCAAGGCTTTCTCAATGAATGAACTAATATATTTATTTATATTCAAGCATAAGTTTCTTTCCTGATTGCAGACAAGTAACAAATGGCTCAAGGATTATAACTCAAATGACACTTATCTTTACTATTTCTACATTCTGAGATTAGTTTTATTTATAATCAATTTTTGGTAAATGTTACTACATAGGTTCTTTAAAAGTTATCTTCTCTATTTTTTAAAATTTATTTTTATTGTAAACAAATGGGATACACGAACCTTTTATTATTGCAAGGAATTAAGACTTTAAAGAATATAAAAGATGAATAAATGAGTGAATGGGTGAAACATGAGAAACCAAAGAATCTATGTGAGGGAAAGCATATTTTATGTTTTTAGTATTAGAGAAAAAACTCCTAACTATAATGATATGTTAATAAGTGTGGTGTGCTCAATGGGCCATGCAACGTTAAGCAGAACATCATAGCTAGATGAGAGGTTAATCAATAGATAGGAAAATTATAGGGATAATATAGAAAAATGATAGAGATACAGGCTTAGTAGTTTTACACAATTTCCAATTACTATAAGTGAAAATTTCCAGTTGACAATAAATGTAATTTTATCCATAAGTTTTAAGTAAGAATACTACATTTAAGTTAGAATGTTTAAGGTACTCAACACAGCCAATTTAATGATCTATTTAGAATAACATTAGCCCAAATATTTCTAAGAGTCTGATTGATTCTCAAAATCAACATCCTTTTAGAGAAAATAAATTGCTTTAAAACACTTTGATCTGAAAGTTGTGACTCCTCAAAGTTCTTAAACTCCAGCTTATTTCATTTGAAAAGCTTCTGTTTGCCTAATGTTATGGGGAAAAAAGTCTTCATGTCACTCTTTGGGATGACCTTCAATGAGATACCACATAACCCAAGACTAACATCTATAGCACAGAAAGAATCTGCTGTTTATGAACCTTGTTAGGTGCAAAGGTTCATTTGCTTAAGAGTCTGATAGCATTTGATAGAACTGTTGCTCTTTTTAATGGCAATGGTGTTCTATTTTTTTTTTCCTTCTAAACATTGGACTAAAAGCAGGGGGATGAAAAGTTGTTTAAATGTGTTAGAATTCATAATCAATGTGAGTCTAACTTACCTGGACCTACAAGTGTTTCTGTATGCCCGCTTCAGCCTCAATCAGTGAGATAGTCAAGTGAGCGCCATCAGAGGTACTGGGCTCTGTTTTGACTATTTTTACTCAGTTTCACAACTCTTCATCCACAGTATATCTTGCAACTAAAATTGAGATGTGTTCTGCTGTATCTGATTAACTCATCTCTCTGCTGTTTTCTAGTACATACTGTCTTGTTTTATTTTGAAGTAATACAGAACACTTTTGAATTGCTCAATATCATGCTGTTTTGCAATCCTATCTCTTCTGCTACCTTAATTCATAAAGGAAATTTTTAAGACTTGGAAGGGACATTAGAATTAATTTTATGAAACATAAGTCCAGAGAAATTGCACAACTAAGTTTCCATGCCACAAAAAACCCTCTATTTTTGTGATCATTATTCCCTGTGTTTTCTTCCTTTTATGCAATGTCTGTATTCACTAATTCATTCATGAGTTCATATGCAAGCTCTTAGAATCTTAGCCTATACTGCCTGGCACATATTATACAAATCATTAATATCTTATTTACCTTATAGTTAATTATTTAAATTATTTCATTATATGTAATCAGAATTTTATTAAATTAGAAACATGAAGGATTATATGTAATATATTTACAGAGCCTCTGTCCCCAAGGAAAATAACACCTTGTAAAATATTTACTCATCATGGTAGGTAAAGCAACAAACTTGCCCCATTGCAGATGTCCATGTGCAAAGAACTCAAGCCAGGAAATAGGTTATGTCACATGGAAAAGGGGGGGCTTAAGATTGTGGATGGAATTAAAATTGCTCATCACTGTTGTCACAGGAGTTCTTTTAAGGGAAAGAGGGAGGTAAAAGAGAAAGAACTAGTGGCTGGGGTTGTAGCTCAGTGGGGGAGTGCTTGCCTCATCTGTGTGAGGCACTGGGTTTGATCCTCAGAACCACAAAAATAAATAAATAAATAAAGGCATTGTATCCATCTACAACTTTATATATATATATATATATATATATATAAATATATATATAATGTGAAGCTTTAAAAAGAGAGAGAAAGAACTAGAGAGGTGGCTTTAAGAAAAGCATTTGGCTCTATGTTGCTGGCTTTGCAAATGGAGGAAAACAGTTAGCCATGAGTCAAAGAATGAAGCCAGCCTCTAGAATCTGCAAGGACAAGGGAGAAAGCCTCCAGAAAAGTATGTGACCCTGGTGACACAATTTTAACTGAGTGACACCCATCTGGGGTGTTCTGAGATATAGAACAAAATATTACATGATAATAAATTTGTTGTTTGAAGTTGCTAAATTTGTGGTATTTTGTTAGAGTAGCCATAGGAAATTAATACACTCATTTTTAATGTATATAAACAGAAAATTTCAAATGATGCAAATGGATGTTGAATCCAATTTAGAACTATGACCATATAATTCTGGTGCCACGTTGAATGACACAAATGTGTGATGTGATGTAGTGTCCTATGTCTGTACTTCCCTGTAGCTGGACAGAACCCTTGGAATGTGGCCAGGACTAAATTCTTTATGCTAATTTTAATTACTTAATAGGAACATTGCCACATGTGACTATTGTTTATCTAGTAGTCTGGATCGTAATTAAGCTTTTCTCCCTATAACCTGCCAAGGATTTGAAGACAGTTTTCACAAAACAAAACTATACCAAATCAGAAACAAGTCTTTACCTGCAGTAAGGACTGGAACTATGTTTAGTAAACTATGTGTTCAGTAAATATTTAATGCAGCTCATGGGAATGTGATGTAGCCACTATTAACAAAAGATGGTAGGGAAAGACGGTTATGAGGGAGAAGATACCAGCTGTTGGCAACCAAATTCCAGCCTGTTTAGCCTCTGCAGCAGAAACATAGGTATTTCAACCAGCCAGCTGCATTAACCTGTTGGCTCTGACCCCAAACATGTGGCATCACAAATCAGAGCAACAGCAAATCAGGTTCAAATTCATTCCTAACTATAGGAATTCTGCAATGTTGTGTCCTTTGTGCTCTATTTTCACCATTATTTAGTGCTTCTGGTTTAACCTCTAACTTGTGCAAATTTCATAGGATAATTGTTTTTGCTGAGGTTTTTCATGGGGAGAGGGTTGAAACAGTGACAAACTGCATTTTGATAGTTTAGTTTTTTCTTTGGAAGTAAAAATCATATATACACACTAGGTCATTAGAAAATTATTTTCAGATACTTCTGGTTATTTTGCTAGTAATTATAAGATTTATATTATTCTTATTATTTCATGGCATCATAACAGAACTTCTCCTATTGCAAAATCTCTCACCTTCACTCCACTTTCCATTCTCACCATAAGATCCTCACATCTTCCCCCACACCAAGTATTATAAGAGCTATGATTTATTGAGCTGTTAACACGTGTCAGACCCTTTTCTAAATGTGTTACCTGTAATAACCCACTCCTTGCCATTACCAGATGATGCCAGTGACACTATTCTATTTGTTTTCTTTTTTGGCACATGAAGAAAATGAGACACCCAAAGCATAATAAGTAACTTGCCTAATATTGCACAGCTGGCACCTGCAAAGCCCGGACTGGAATGCAAGAACTCAGGAAATACACTCTCCTAGACATTTTCACCACATTGACTTCGGCATCCTAATCATGACACACGGCCAAGGAGCATCAGGTAGAGGATAGATTCCCATTAACTTGTTGTTATTATTATAAAATAGCATCATTAATTTAATAGTGTAATAACTAATTAGTTTCTGCATCTGAAAGTCTCAAGGTGGAGCTCTTAGAGGAGTGGGCATACGGTTAAAATCGATCAATGCTGTTTTAGATTCCCAAATTGGGAAATATTTGTAACTAGTGCATATGGAATTGCGCATAATTCTTGCATTTGACCATATATATGACTCAGTGAGGGGGGAAGGTTGAGATCTCTATCCTATAATATTTCAATTAGTCCCTTAATTAGATGGCTAACTGGTTTCCAATTTACCAGTATACTAGTAATCTAATCCCATCATACCATTTCAAATTTTTTTCTCACTTTTGTCTCAGTTTGGACTCTTCAGTCCTGGTCTCTGTACTCCAGATTACAGCAAGCCTTGCTACTGAAATGTGTTGATCCCTCCCTAAGCCATTTTTCACTCCTTAGAGTAATTTTAAAATGCAAATCATATCAGGTACTGTGTCTATTAAAAACCTCTCAATGTCTTCCATTCCCTTATTCTTCCTGACTATTCCTCCCTAAATTTTATTTTTCCTCCAAATACAATATAGCAGAGTTATAGCTTGTGGGTTAAAATCATACATAATGTAAACCCCCTTGAAAAATCCCTTAGGATTTTTTTAAGACATACTATATCAGGCTAAATGATCCAGTTTCTCTTCCACCTCTGAAATGTTAAATCTGTGAGAGGGAACCATGGTCCTCTTTCTCATTCCTTACTCTCCCTTAGGGACATGTATAAGGTCTCTGTCCTGTGTTAGTCAACATCACCCAGCATTTTTTAAAACTATCAGTCAGTTTAAAATAAATACTTGAATTCTCATAAAGTCACACACAGTTCTTATCTACCCATCTCTGGCTGGTACGCCTTTCTATCTCCAATGTCCCTGGGCCTGTGTCCTTCAAACCTTGTTGACTACTCATTCCTACACTTTGCTGCAATTTCTTCATCAAACTAACCTTTATCTCTGTCTTCTACCACCTGGAAAAATCTCTTTAAAAAATCTACTGAAGTTCCTGCTTAAAATCCTGTAATCACCTTTTTTGCCTACTGCATGATAAAATCACTGCTTATGCCAGGTACTGCCTATGCAGACATTGGCACCAGATGTCTGTAGGGACCAGGGAAATGGCATAAATGAATGAATGGCAGACACTCTGGAGAAACAGGAAACCAGAGAGTACACCTGGAACTGCACAGTATCATAATCTCTTTCAATTATTCTAGACAACCAGATTTTCAGGTAAATCTTTGAACAATACATATTTTCAGGTCAAATTTGAGGTGCAGTTTACCAGTTTGTAACTCTGCTTGACATTTAGACATAAATTTATTCCTTTATCTGGAATGTTCTCTCCCTTACATAGCTGCAATTTCAATTCAAATATTTCATTGAGCATGATCAAATGAGAGCCTGCCTTCCTGTCTCCATTCAGTGGCAATGAAACACTTCCCCAGGTTCTCACAGCACGGGTATCATTTTATCCAGCACTTTCTGTGTTCCAGGTACAGGGCACAGTGTTGGAAAGACATCATCTCAATCAATCTTATTCACTTTTTAAAAGCACTGTGAGTTACACATATTTGTTTTTACTTCACAGGTGGGGAAAAGCAGCACAGAGGACACTAACGTGTGTGACATCACACTGAATGCAGGAAGACGGTGGTGTCATAGACTAGATTCTGTCTTAATCTTTTCTGCATTCACTACATCTTTTTGTTTCCATGGTTTTTGTTTTGTTTTGTTTTGTTTTTTTTTCCCTACAAAAATCAGGATGTCATTGAGGGGCAAAACTTCTTCCCCTCACTTTTGTGTTCCCAGTGCCTTAGATTCATCATCATAGAGATTAGTGATTCTTCCTCCATCAGTTCATCCATCTCCTCACTCACTCATTTAGTTACCCAGCACTTACTGATCACCTGCTGTTCACTCTGGTTTGACTCTGATTTGGGGAGTGGATGAGGACTGGATTTGTGGCTATACAATCATAGGGGAGGCAGAAGTGAAGAACTGGCTTCAAGTGTAGTTTAGTGAACTACATCAACTGGCTTAGAAGCCAGATCAGCTGAGTTTGGATGACAACTCTCCTCTCTGCTGGCTGTATGTAACTTGGGGTCAAGTACTTTACTTCAACAAATCATCTCTGATGATTGTTAACTAACTCACTGACTTTTTTGAGTACTAAGTAAATTCATATGAGTAAACTTTTATATGTAAATGATTAGTTGAGCATGCGGTGGTTAATTTTCTGTGTCCACTTGGCCTCTTTTTTGGTCAACACTAGCCTAGATGTCACTGTTCAAGGTAGTTTTTAGATGTTATTAACATTTAAGTCAGTAGAATTTGAGTGAATCAGATCACCCCCCATAACATGGTGGACCTCGTCCAATTAGGGAAAGACTGAGGAGTCTCACGAGAGAAGGAATTCTTCTTAAGACTCTAAGATTTCAGACTCAGGACTGCAGGGCCAACTCTCACCCCAGTGTCCAGGCTCCTGGGACACTCTGCAAATTGCAGACTTAGCAGTTCCCAGAACTGCATGAACCAGTTCCCTAAAGACCCTCTCTGTCCCCCCTCTCTGTCTCTACATACACACACACACACACACACACACACACACACAATCCTATTGCCATTTAAAAAAAATATTTTTTTTTATTTTTACAAACTGCATTTTGATTCATTGTACACAAATGGGGTACATCATTTTTCATCTGGAAAACCCTGACTAATACAGAGGGTGTTACATTAAGAAGAGTAGAATTAAAATTCTATTACTGATTTGATATCAACTCCATGATCAAATTAGCTGTACACCTAGACTCCCTAATGATTAAAATGAAACACTTCCCCAAACAAAGGAAAGGAATAGAAAGAATAGTGCCTCACCTTCAAACCAAATATCTATGATTGAAATAGTATATTTTACAGCTGAAATTTCACATTTTCCCCATTTTTCTGAATAGAGCTATTGGACAAAGTTGAAGGGAGGCCTAAGGGGGAGTTTTATATCTACATAATAATAATGCAGATATTTGATCATAAAAATCTCAAACTAAAGCTTTACTTTACTTTTCTTTCCCCTTACCCTCTAAACATCCTCCTTGGTCTCTAGGAGAGAGTCATTTGGCATCATATGCATCTGATTCTCCCTCAGTTCCTGTCCGCCTTTTCAGGAAGGGCTCCTCAGGCTTTAGTCCCAGTCATGGGAGCTATCTAGCACTCAGAGAGGGAACCTCACAGGTTCCTGGAGCAGGGATCTGGAAATCTCAGTTAATGCCCACATCCCTCTCATTGCTGCATTTTCCGTTTCTAGACACAAATTTGTGTCTTTCAGATACAGAACTGCATGTCTTGTCACCATGATATTAAATGAGATGATCATAAAATCAAAGCAAGAAAGGTTTTTTCTGAACAAATGTAAGGATCATTTGTAAATGATAGGATCAGCATTTTAATAAATCCGATCTGCTCAAAATGATAATAAATCCCATTTCATCTGTGCTTGTCATGCCAACTACTGTTCAAAATACCTTACAAGTATTAACGTGCTTAATGCTCACAACAACCGTGGGGTTTGACTCATTTGAAAGAAGAGAAAATCTAAGGACAACAAGGACATTGTATGAATTTTTGAAGTTTCTCTGTGGATACATATAATTAGGATTGAAAAAAAAAAAAAAAGTTGTTTTTTCTAACCACAGCTCCTCACTAACCTCTCACAAGCTCCAAGGAGTTTCAAAAGACTGTTTTAAGACGTTACATTAGGCATATACCAGTATAAGTAACCTGCATATTCTAAAATTCACATTAATTTTTTTAAGTTTGAACTGTGATTGCTCTCTCAAGCCCTGAATAATTACACAGCAGATTGATTATTTACTTAGTATTATGTGCATCCATTCTGGCTTTACCACCCGAAAGAAGTCGGGGAAAGTTCAAGGGAACATCTACTACCTCTAAGTGAGAACTTACAGAGGTTGTCTTTCTCTCATCATTAGTTGTATCAGTACTCTGTTGTGCTGCCTCTTGGGAACTTGTTTCTTTTTCTACACGCTCTTCTATCTTCGTCTCACCTTTACTTCCATCTCTTCGTTTATCTCTTCTATTGAGGACTATTTGCGTGGATCAGGGCTAAACGGGAGCATCTTTCATGTGCATGGGGTTGACCCCCGGTAGCACTGCTGTTGTCCTGTATACCTCCCTCCCTGCAGCAGTGGATCCTTCACCACATGACTCCAGATCCTCAAGATAGAGAATGTCTGTGGGCTGCAAGAGACTTTACAGAAAGGACGGTCAGTGTTACATCTCACCATTGCCTGGAGCCAGAAGCACATGATGAGGATGTCTAAGCTCATCCAAAATGGCAATTGTTCTCAGTTGACTTGGTTCACACTGAGAAACTCTAGCATAGTGGTTGAAGACGTGGCTTCCAGAGTCAAACCATAGTTTAGAATGCCAGCAATGTCTATACCAAATGTGACCCTGGATAAGAAGCTTGACTTTTTTCTCTGTCACCTTCACGTAGAGATAGCATATAAAACCCTGAGCTCAACACTTGAAGAGAATATATTACAAAAAAGTATCAGTTACTATTTCATAGAGTCATAAAACTCTAAACTTGGATGACCTTTAGATTTCAATCCTTAACTTTTATTGATAGGAAAAACAAGACAGAGAGAAAAAGTCTGAGTGTACATAACAGATTATCTGTCTTCACACACGAGGACATTTGCCACACCATTGCCAGTCTCTAGAATCTTCTGGATCACAGGGCTGCCTTTATGGCTTACATGAAAGACTAGTGTCTATAAATTGTTTTTCCTCATGAGTTAATGGAGTTGCACTGAGCTATTATCTCACCTGTTCTCTCTCTGAGGCTAAGGACAGAAAAGTAGACAGGATTAGGATGCCAGAGACAGGCATGGGTCACAGTGGAGCAAACGGCATTCACCACAGCCTCACAAACAGGGTTGTGGGCAGTGAGGTAATCAGCCTCACACAGACCTGGAGTAAAAACACAAAACCACAGGCCCTGCTGACCACAAAAACTATCCCTCCAATTCCCTGCCAACTGTAGGCTAATGGAAACAGATTCCAATGCAGATTAAAAGGGCTTGTAAACAAATACATTCATTGGATTCAAATTTTGTCTTTTAAAAATGGTTTTAATTCTGAAAAGACTGGAAGAACAATGGGTAAGCTGATATGATTCACAGGGCTCTGGATGAGTCCTACAGTTCCTCTGATCTGGGGAATAAATAAATAAATAAAGCATGATTGATATCTACTCATCCGCGGCACCAACAGACCCCTGCAGAATATTCATATGAACCTAGAGAACGACACTGCTTGCAGACCTAGAGCCAGGGGACAACATGTGGACAGAGTCTTGCCCTACAGATATTACTTGGAGCCTTTCCCAGGTGTGGGGAGGCTGGTGGAAGGACAGCTCTCACTTGTTTAAATATTGTTTAATTGAATCCCTTCTTCCAGCTCCTTGTCACCCTCTTTCTAGCAGCTCACCCCAAATCCCTGGGCGACAAGTCCTGTATCCTTACACCTTCACACAAGTCATCTGGAAGCAACCCGTGGGGCACAGGGCTTTTCCACTCCTTTCATCCTCAGTGTGAACATGCTTTACCATTACTTCCTTGTCCAATCCACAGCTCCTTTAGTGTGTATGTGCAGCACTTGCTTGCTCCTTCGTGTTTTTTTCTACCTCCAGGTTTCTTCTGTTTTTACCAAAACCATAGAAGTTCCCCCTCCCACCACACTTACACCACACACACACAGAGTTGCAAAAACATTTTAATTATTCTCAACCACAACACCACTTCTGAGAGCTCTAGAGATCCATAGCTAGAACTAAAGTTTCAAGGAGATCAAAGCCTGGGAATGGCAGAGCCCTCACTGCAAAAGCCAGGGTGGGACCCCGCAGACTTCTTAAATCCCAATAGGGTCCTCTACCCACTGGGGGCTGTTTTGATGCCCTCAACTCTGACGAACACCACTTGATAAACCATCCACTGGAACATCCTTGAGTAGGAACAGGCACTAGCCCATTCTGATAATTTGAGGTGCTGCTCTAAAACAAACTCAGGAAACGACTGTTGCATATGAAGGGGGCGACTTGGGGTTGGGTACTACTAGGCTGCATTTTCAAAAGGAGGATAATATATGAAAGGGCGCGTGCTTCTTTCAGCTTAAGATACAAGGGCAAACACAGTGGGTTAGGAACCACGTATTAGATACGCTACTAACGAGCTGTGTGATTTTATGAAAGTCGTGTTTGCTCTCTGCGTCTCAGTTTCCTTGACCTCTAAAGTGTAAAGATCTCTGAGGCCCCTTATGGAGACAGATGACAGGACCTTGAAGAGAGGAAAAGAAAAGAGGGAGAAAAGGAGAATGGGAGGAAGCTGAACGAAGGAGAGGGAACCTGTGGAAGGAGGAAGGGAGGGCGGAGTTGGGAATGTTTTTAATAAGATATTGGGGGCGTTAAAAGTGAAACTGAAGCTTTTGCCGGGATCCATTTTCCTTTTCTTGCGTGTGTGTGTGTGTGTGAGTTTACACGTCCATAGTAATTTGGGGGTAACTACGGAGTGAGTGAATAATAGACCTGACCAGCGGGAAGAAAAATGAGAGGGAGCAGTCACGGACACACTCCTGGTCATTCTCCGGTTGTCCCAACATCGCTGGCGGGACAGTCCCGTCCGGGGCGCGGTGGCCTGAGCCTACTCCAGCGCTCCGGCTCGCGCTCCTTGTGAGCCGCCCCGAAACCGCCAGGGGGCGCAGCGTGGCTGCAGCAGGGGGCGGAGCTGCTTTAAATCGCGGCGCCCAGAGGTTGCGACTCTCAGTGCCTGAGCCTGGGAGCAGCGGTCACTTCTTGCAACCAGAGTCCAGCGCTAACTCGGACTGGGACCCTGACCCGGAAATAGAGCCTCTCCAGCAGCAACACAGCAAGCGGGATTCCTTTCAATAACTTGCTTGGAGCGGCCCGGCTACCTTCGGGAGCCCTAGGTGCGCACCTGCAAACTCTCCGCCTTCTGCACCTGCCACCCGGAGCCCGCGCGAGCTCCTGAGCAAGCCATGGCCAACGCGGGGCTGCAGCTCTTAGGCTTCATTCTAGCCTTCCTGGGCTGGATCGGCACCATCGTTAGCACTGCTCTACCCCAGTGGAAGATTTACTCCTATGCTGGCGACAACATTGTGACTGCCCAGGCCATCTTCGAGGGGCTGTGGATGTCCTGCGTGTCGCAGAGCACAGGGCAGATCCAGTGCAAAGTCTTCGACTCCTTGCTGAATCTAAACAGTGAGTGTATCCCCACCTCACAGCAATCACCTACAGACCCCAGTCCTCCCAGTGGCTCCCTTATGGAGTAGTGGCCCCATTATGTTCTGTGATTACATGGTCATCAGTCTTCAGGTGATCAGGTCTTCTGATCATGTGATCTGTTGTGAAACAACCCTGGTTTAGGAAAAAGGAGGCCCAGGCCTAAGCTCTAGGTTTGCCTCTAACAACTCCCTGCCACACTTTTCTGCCCCCATTTCAACCCCCGCTGCAGGTGTGGTTTCATCTTAAATTCCTATGAGGGTGGGTGGAGATTGGAAAAGTAAAGGCCAAGTTTGAACTTGATCTCTTAAGGCCTCTTCTAGACATTCTAATTCTGTGTAACTTCAGGATTGGTAGGGTTCAGGCAAGAAAATGGCATGCCTTGTGTAGGTTTTTCAGTGTGCAAAATTAAATGCATGATTCCAAAATATCAAATAAAAAAGTTAAAAAAAAAAACTTTACTATGACTTTTCATAGTAAAAGTCACTTTCGTACCTTTTATTTCCCATCTCAGTATCTTCTATTCACATTTGAGGCTGGATCCTTTGTTTCTTTGATATTTATGATCTAGTAAGCGCACAGAAGCCCCTTTCAAGACTCCTTAAAGAAGCCTCTTGATATTTGCCCTGAATTTTAGTTTTCAAGCCCCACGTCTTCAGAGGAGGCAGAGTATATAGTATTATATTAGAAAGAGAAGGTTGATAGCAAGTGGGGAAAGATCATTGAGAAAGAAGGCAGAATTCTAAATGAGCTCTCCATACTATAAAGGGTAGTGGGAAGACCTGGAAGAGAATGCTGGAAGACAGGCAGCTTATGAAAGCAGAAATCAGCTAGGGAAGAAGGCAGCAAGAAAGCAAGAGAGATGGGTCTCCTCCAGGTTTTCATCTTCTTGAGGACTTTCTGATTGATGGAGATTCACTTCTCATTTGTCAAGTTGGAAAGGATTATGTAGAGAGAAACAGGAATTTGAATGTTGGGGAGACTGATGATAGAATGGCTTCTCCCATCTTTCTCCCAAGCTTTTGAGTGCCTTGTTAGAAAAATCAATAAATTCCCACTTAGGTAATAAACATTCATGACTGGATTACCTTCCTTGAGCAGTCACACTTGATGTTGTGAACCACGTGTCTGTTTTTTCCTTTAATCAACTTGAAGAAAAGCTTCCTCAGTTTTTGTAGAAAAACAAGACTGCCCACCAATCCCCATGGTGGGCCCAGGGCAAGCACCTTGGGACTGCTCAAGTTCACTTTACTTGCTTCATCCACCTCCATTGAGGAACAACTTGTAATATGGAATATTAAAAGTCTTATGGTTTAGAGTTATTAAACCTGCTTCAGACCTGATTGACACCTGGAGAATTTGATCAATGTGTGTGGTGGTTTTGTGTGTTGTCATTTCAACTTTTCAAGATTCCCATATCAGGTCTCTTTTATATCAAAATTAATCTATAAATTTAGTAATTGTGTATAGTTTATTGCCCTTCTGGGATATATTTATACTTCTAAAGTGAACAATTAGGAGTGAAACATTGAATTTCCCCATGGAAAGAGAAATACATTGAAGGAAAGGGTGTCAGGCATTTTGGGGTATTTTTGGCCGATGGAGAAGGTAATAAGGGCGATTCCAGAGATGTCTCAATATCAGTTTCATTCCTTTAATTAAAATAATTCATTTTCAACATGTTTAACTAGGTTTTCTCTATAACTTAAATGACAAAATTGGATAAGATTGATTTATGCTGTAGACACTCAATTAGATCATCTTTAACCATAACATGGTGTTAAAATGTTTCATTTTCATTCATTTCTTGCTAACATAGTTATTATAGTTTTTTTTTTTTTTTTTTTTTTTTGGGGGGGGGTGCTGGGGACCGAACCCAGGGCCTTGTGCTTACAAGGTAAGTACTCTACCGACTGAGCTATCTCCCCAGCCCCTATAGTTTTTAAAACTGTGATGGAAGCAAAATACTTCCCTCTCACATGTGCACATTTTAGAGACTTCTAGTTTGTTTCTTCAGTGAGAACAGATTCTCCTTTCTGCTTTGGTTAAAGCCATGGTTTATCCAAGATGGAGGTAAGACCTTTCTCCCAAAACCAATTCCCAGGAGAGGGAATCTTGACTCACAGGTTCTTTCTCCTAACTGGCCAGTGACTCACTGGATGCCTTTGGATGGAGCCCAGGAAATCTGTCTCTGTTTCTCCACCTGAGCCGTGATGCTCACGCCCACCTGATGAGGAGATCTGGGGTGGTGTCACACTGACTGGTTTTGGTGTAGTTCTGTGACATATAGAGATGAAAAGGACTCTCTGTGTGCCTAAGTAGTGTGCCTCATCAAAGGTTACATTTCATGAAATGCTTTTAGATGAAAGCTTGACTGTAGATTTCCTAAAATTGTGCCTTGCTGTCTTTGCCAGTAGAGCCCATTTAGCATCTTAACATTCACGTAGGAGAATTTCTCAAGGTGTGAGCACTGAACATTAAATTTTTGTTTCCCTGCTTTAACTGGTATCAGTTGTTTAAAAAAAGAAAAAAAAAAAAAAAAGGACCTTCAGGAAGTATCTTAAGGAACATAGTGTGCTTACACTGTATACAGAATGTACTCTATATAATGTAAGAAATGAGATACAGCCAGAATTCTTTTAGGTAGCTCTTCCCAAGCAGTTTATGAAAATGAAACTGAGGAGATACTTCCTGGAGAAACATCTGTCACACAGTGTAATATGATTTACAGGGGATAAGACAACTTCCATTGTACCCTATGTGATGTCCGTCGACATTCATGACTCTTCCAGCTGAAAGGTGAAATATACATATACAAAGGAGAGTACCAGATATAACTGCACAGACTTTTCTTAATTAACCTGTACATTTTGCCTTGTTTTAATGAAATTCTCAAAATTTGGGAAGCTAGTGCCTATTTTGCATGCTTAGTTAATTTCCTCTCCTTGTTTGACTTTAATAGCTAGAACTGTCCAAAGATTGGGCTGTCCAGGGAGGCTGCATGTTGGGAGATATCCAAGCAGAGAAAAAGTAAGCATTTTGTAAGAATGCTCTTGGGAAGATTCAAGCACCAGACAAATGGGAGGTTAGGCTAGACTCTTCTTAAGTCTCATCTAACCCTGAGATTCTGTAATTTGTTTATAAGCTACTCTAGCCTGTTAAACTTGCTTTGCATGAATCCACATGTGTGTAGGTGTGCTTAATGAGTATTGGTTGTCATGAGGTTTTCCCAGCACTCTCGCCATGATGTCAGGCTCAGTCAGAGAAACAAAATCTCTGACTTAGACAGTCTTTGAAGCATGGGCAGAGAGGAGGGCACCCACTTATGCTTCTCCAGACTGCTTTATACCTACTAAACCGAGAGCATTCAAAGGGTGATTATTGTTCAGATGTTTCAAGAGTTAGTTCTGACAGTTGGAATGATGAAAGTTGAAATTAAAAACCCCAGGCTTGAGATCAGAAGTTCTCAATTCTTAGCCTGGTTTTGCACTAGGTAGCTGCGTGATGGAGGATGAGCCACTTGATCCCCCTTAGCTCAGTTATTTTCCCCACATGTAAAATGAGGCAAAATAGGTGGAACAGAGATGAATTCAAGATTATTTCATCCATTCAACATTCCTAATCACACTCTTAGGGATATAACTGGAATGATCCTATGGTTCCTTCTAGTGCCAATGTTCTGTTACTAACTTCAGTGATGGAAGAGGGAAAAGCTAGTGGCACATCTTAAATTTCCTTAAGTGATGAGTAAGTGACATGGAGGTAATAGAGGAACCCAAATTTAATTGTGAGGCAATTTCTTTAAGACACAAACCAAAGAAAGGTAGTGAGACCTCTCAGGACATCCTAAAATGTATGAAGTCCTCCCTTATCGTGGAGTTACTGACTGTGCTCATGTTCTGATTTCACACCAGCTCAGGCACCAATAAAATGAAAATGCTAACAATGAGTTCTCTTGTGAAACTTCGAACATCAGTAAAAGTGAAAGACTTCAGAAGTGAAAAGAAAAAAACATAGGAATATAATCTGTGACAGTCTTGATGAGCTCATTTAATTGCAAGGGAGCCAAGAGCACTTTTCTTCTTGTCACACAGTGGTCAGTTCCTTCTTTTATTCACCTCATTCTTATTAGCAACTATGGGTATAAAGAACTATGTGAGGCTACAGTTAGAATAGAAATTAATTTTATTTATGATATACACTCCATAGGGTAAGAATATGGTAACATGGTTAGTAAGTAGCATGAACAATGTCAAGTGTTTACAGGAAACTCTGCTGCTTGTGTAGCAAGACTTTAAAACTTTAGGAAAAAAAATCCACATTCTTGTCTGTGCTTGTCTTTCGACACTTAACGTTGATTAATCTAAGTGCAGTAGATCAGTACCATCCAACTCATTTCTTGTCTTATAAGTAGAGATCTTTGTAAGTATTTTTTAAATTATACTTTCAGGTTGAAAATGGTGAGAACTCCTTAGGAGGTCTTTAAGCTCAAGATTATCAGTCTGGCTAAGTATAATTAAAAGACTGCCTTCTCTGTTTACTGCTGAATAATGAAGAGAAACAATAGTATGACTTTTTGAATGTTTGCTAACCAGATCCTCCACAGACAACTTTAGTTAGTTTTAATATTGTAGAGGTATCTGCAAATTCAAAGGTCCAGGAAAGGAACACACTAGATTTGATCCACTCAGACCAATTCTGAGTTAATGGCACAAATCTATATTATAGCTCTCTGATTCAAACTATGACTTTGTAACTATTAAACATCTCTTTCAACTCTGCCCTGCCCTTTGTCATTCCATTAAGGAAAAAAAAATAGGAATTTCATCTTGAGAGCTCATTGAACATATAATTTTTAAAAAATAGATTAAATTAAGCAAAAGTATAAATGTTTCCTCTCTGTATGAGTTTCTAGCTTTTAATGACCTAAAACTATGTCTGGCTTTATGTATCAAGATTTTATCATCCAAGGCTCTTGAAGGAATTGTTTCTCTATTATTTTAAAGATTAAGATAAACACAAGAATATCTATTTTTATATATCATATTATTACAATTTTAAAGGATAAAGATATTGCTCTAATTTAAATTCTTCTTCAAGCATAGATTGTCAGGTTTGATGCTCAGTACTCTGGATGGAAATATGAATAGATATCTAACTCAAGTCATCCAGGAGCTCACAATTACATATTTTAGTTCTCTGACCTAAAAGCCTTCCACAGGAACTTGGTTTTAAGAATTTCTCTGGCTCCAGCTTAAAACTGTGCACTATAGATTTGATCTGCACATACAGTCCTCAACTTGTAACACAAAATATTGCTTAACTTGACTTGAATTTCATCATTACACATGCCCAGCTAGTGAGTTTTCATGCTGTCATGATTCTCAATCTTTCTATATGTGTGTGCATCAGTTTTACATTTTCCTTACATATCACTATAGTTAAGAATTCATTCAACTGTCCCCAGTGAAATGAGATGAGATTTTGTGCTTGATGTCAGCTAATATTATAAAATACAAAAACCAAAATTTCATAAGTCAATGACTGCCAGGATATAAATGGAAGATATTTCTTTGCAAAACATCCTATACTACTATTTTGTCACATTTAAAAAAATTTTTTTTCTTTGGTTGTTGATAGACCTTTATTTTATTCATTTATTGAAATGCGGTGCTGAGAATCAAACCTGGTACCTCACACATGCTAGGCAAGTGCTCTACCACTGAGCCACATTTGCCCCTTGATCTCCACGGTTTATGTAGTCACCAGTTTCATTTTGTCTACTTTCTCCATTTTGTGTGTGTGTGTGTGTGTTAGATAAATAACACATTTTTCTATAAGGAAATGAAACACTGCAGGACGGTTAAACAAGTGTAGAGCAGAATATCTGTTCCTCTTCCTTGGAAACCTTGCAAAAGAAGTGGTTCGTAATAAGTATGACAAAAACCAAATGTGTTTTCTAGATAAAGGGGAGAAATTTAGATTACTATTGTGAAGATTAGATCATTCTAGGCAGATGCAGGTGGAGCCTGGCGTAGTTTATACATGTGTATGTCTTGCTTAAGAAATCAGAGGTTTTATACAAGCCTGACTCAGGGGCCCAAAGCCCAGTAGACTCCTTGTTAAGGATGCCCTGTGCTTTCTCAGTGCTGAGACCTGCTGGTCGAGTGGCTGCTGTTTTTACTTGACAAACAGAAGTATGATTATTATATAAGCTAGGTAACATTTGGGGCCCTATAACTTGAACACAGTAGAAAACTTGGAGAGAGATCAGAGAAAGCAATAAAAGCCATTAATATAGGGTTGGAAAACTGAGTATTTATGATAAAATAAAGTAGAGGTGACTGTAAGATGGAAAAGGTTATACATTTTTGAAGGGCTATCATAAAAGGAATATTTTCTAATTATATGATCTAAATACTGAGAGAAAAATTATTTTGGAAACCAAAATAATTTCTTGCTTGATCTCATTAGAAAACGAAACAGATAATCTCTGCCTCCCCTTATCATACCCACCTCCTCATGTGTATGAACATTTATACACACCCACCAACACACCTATCTAAATATTCTGAGAAGTATGATTATTATATAAGTATAATAAGTATGATTATACTTATGTGTATGAACATTTATACACACCCACCAACACACCTATCTAAATATTCTGTCGCTCTTGCTTTAAGATCCTTCAGTGACTTCTAATTACAGTTAGAATAGACTCCAAACCCCTATCCTCACTCTGTACAAAACTCTTGATAATGTACGCCTTCTGTGGACTTGCTGAATCTCTTTTCACTTTCCACATCTTATTCTCCCAGTTTTCCCAGGACCCAGGGCCTCCTTAGGATGCTAGACAGTTAGTTTTAACATGAAGACAGTCCAAGGAAAGCTGTCCTGAGTGGTTACTCTATCCTGCAGGCACATGGATCATTTTTGTTGCTTTTGACTTCTGTCTGTGATGCTTCCCTTTAAGTGGAATCTTAGAACCACATCTGAAATCTGTGTTATCGATGAGAATGTAGTTATTTTATTTCTATTTTTCTTTCTAAGTAATGATTTTCTTTGCAAAGGCTGCTAGTGAATGAGAAAGAAGCACACGCCTTAGCTATGGAGTCCTTGATACTTTCCTCTTCATACCACAGTATAGTTTGTGATTCCGTGCAAAAAGTTGTGCAATGACCTTGTAAGCAGCTTCACTTCCTGTAAACCTGTGAGTTGTAGAACATGTTTTGATTCCTCAGTTTCTCTCCCACCCAGAATATTTAGATAGGTGTGTTGGTGGGTGTGTATAAATGTTCATACACATGAGGAGGTGGGTATGTTAAGGGGAGGCAGAGATTATCTGTTTCGTTTTCTAATGAGATCAAGCAAGAAATTATTTTGGTTTCCAAAATATCACTCAGATATTGTAAAAATACCTTTGTTGCTTCTTAGAAAGAGATCAATGTGATTTGTCATAGATCAATGATGACATGAATAGAAATATCAAAAAATGGAAACTTAATGATGCTTCAGAAATGTTTAGCTTTAATTTTGATTGGTAGCCCAAGTTATCAATCCTGAAATTCTGAGACTGAACCTGGGTATAAATTAGGTTTTGAAATTCAGAACTTCTCCATCATCTCAGCCACTTTTGAAGACCAGAAGCAGCCATTTATTCTAACTAAATAAAATCTAATCTGTTTAGTTTCCCCTCCTTATTTATTTCAAGTCTGCACCTTTATGCCACAATGATGGTCTTAAGATTTTTCTCTTTAAGAGATATATTGGCATAATCTCTCAAACCTGATCCTGTCTATTTGATCATGACTTGGTATAGCAAAAACAATACAGGGAATTAGAAAATTAGTGTGATCCTGAGAAATACCAAAATGAATTATTGTGTCTGCTATTTTATAATATGACAGCTCAAATAGTTGGAAAAAATTGGTGAAACCTTTGAATGTGAATATACTATTGTGTTTCAAGTTAACTTCTCAAAGATTATTTCGTTTTGTTTTGAGAAAATGGGTTTGCTATTCTCCCTCTAGTCACTGGAGACTCAAGCGCGGCTTATCCAACCACAATAACTTTGGAAAATTCATTTATGTTTCATATTCACTGTTTTTTCTGAAGCTTGGTGATTGTGGTGTAAAGCTGGTGATAATACCAAAGACACACTGTAAGCCATTTAAATTACAGTGAACATCAAGAATAATATGTATGATTGTTATTTCAGAATTAAGATACTCTGTTAGTAAGGATTAAATAGATATTAGTTAAGCTAAACATATTCAGTTAGATCATTGCTCATTTTTCCAGTTGATCTTGAATTTAATTTTTAAAACACAAAGTGTTAGGACTGGAAAGTCTGTTTGGCAGCCAGCCTAGGTGTTTTTGTAATGTTTGTTTGTTTGTTTTGTTTTGTTTTTGAGAGAATACAGTTAGCTGCCAGCAGAAACATCACTAGAATGGAGGCTGTCTAACTCCTACTTCAGTTTCCTCCCTTCCATACAAGACTAAAATACATTTAGTCTCCTAACACCCTTTTCTTGTTGGTCTAGGCATTGTTTTTACATGTTTTAAAATATTTTCTTTCAGGCACTTTGCAAGCCACACGTGCATTGATGGTGATTGGCATCCTGCTGGGACTTATAGCAATCTTTGTGTCCACCATTGGCATGAAGTGTATGAAGTGCTTGGAAGATGATGAGGTACAGAAGATGCGGATGGCTGTCATTGGGGGTGTGATCTTCCTTATTGCAGGTAAGAGAGCCTGGCTCCATGATTCCCATTACCATTATGGTTTGAGATTTAGTGTTTGGTTTCCTTAGGTTATGTCGAATGAATTGCTCTTGAAATTATTTTCATCCTTTAAAATCTGCAGACACAGACCTATCGTTAGTTGATTGTCATGTTCTCAATGAAAGCCAAATAAAAATATCACATATGCTCACATGTCAGGTCTATTCATTAAGGTTTCAGATGCTCACTTTTTTGTTAGAACCAGTCTCCCCAGGTGAAAAGAGATGTTTACTACCTAGCAAAAACTCAAGAGCAATTTTATGTAATTTAGAAAAAGTCTGTTGTGTCTCTACAGATACTATGTTGAAAGATTAGGGAGTAGTGAGAGGATGCATAAATCACCTTCTAACCATACAGATCTATGAAAGGGAGACAGAATTGGGATTATTGGAGAAAAATGAGGACAACATTCCAGATGGGAAGAGCTCATTCCAGAATAAGAAGGATATATCCATAGATCAGAAAAGAGAAAGACCAGCTGAAACGGAGGTGGAATGCTGAAGTTAGATTAGATAAATAGGAAAGAAAACAATATGGAAACACCTTGGAAAAAATCTTGATAAAATAATGTTTATTTTTATCATAGAAAATAAGGACGTTTTGCTGTTCTATTCAAGGGATAGATTGTTTGTCTTTTGAGAAAATAAAAGCTAGAAAATGGACAGCACCATTTCACATCTTTACAATAAGGCTTATTTTAATATGCCTTTAATACATCTATGGATGTATACCATACATATATCTCTATATGTAGATAAATCTGTCTGTACACATATAAACTATAACATAGCATCCTATATATGCTAGTTATTATGTGTGAATATAAATATAAATATTTATTAAATATGTATGCTAAATATATATTATATACATATATAAACCCATTATTTTGAATAAGATATAAATCTACTACTAGAAAAAGTAGAGTTAAACTTTCTTAATATTTTAATTGACCAAAGACCTAGAGGGGCTTTGATCCAGCACAACATGTGAATTTAGCCAGGAATAGAGGGAAAGTGTGACTTTGCTGAAGATGTGATTCAAGTAACGAGTGAAAAAATTTCAATTTACTCAAGCATGCATTAGCTCCTGTCTGAAAAGACATGAATGGTGTTTTATTCCTAACCATTTCATCTTGAGCCTTGAATAAACTCAGTATGTAGCACCCTTTCTTCGCTTGCCTTCTTGTAACTCCCATAAATAATTGCTTCACTCTCACTTCAGTCCTGGGAACTTCCTGAGGCGTGCAGCTCACAAGTGTGTGCACATGGTCTATTTGAACAGCCAAAACAAAGTGTTTTCTGTCATGCATTAGAGACAATTAGATTGGACCAATTATTTTTTGAGGAGAGAAGTAGTATAGAAATTCATCTCTCTATATTGAATGATCAGAATTGTTACCAAATATATTAGTTTCTTTTTAAATTTATTTCTTTTTTTAATAAATATTTATTTATACATGGTGCTAAGAATCAAACCCAGTGCCTCACACATGCTGGGCAAGTGCTTTACCACTGAACTATAACCCCAGGCCCTAAATTTATTTCTTGACAGATAAATTTGCAGCTATTTATCATATATATTGAAGAATAAATAAACTAAGCTAATTAATGTCTTACCTCACATAGTTACCATTTTAGTGTTAAGAACAATCTATATATACTTTCTTAGTATTTTTTCAAGAATATATTAACTGTAGTTAGTATTTTGTACAATAAATCTCTTGAATTTGTTTCTCCTATCTAACTGAAATTTTATATACCATTTATAACTTCTGGATAAGAAAATCTGAGGCATTTTCTATTTCATTATAAACATTTTATATTTATATTGATGGGATAGGTGTTTTTGATGAAGTGATTTCTCTGGTTTAATGGATAAAAAATGTTGTGTGAAGCTTAGCTTGTATTATTTAAAGCAATCTGATATGGCAGCCTCAACAAATCATACCAATGTTCAGTGTTACTCTGGCCAGTGGGGCAGTAGGGATTCAGTTGTTCTGGTTCATTCTGAGATAGGTCCTGCTCTTTTTGCTATTTAGTTGTTTCTTTTGATTTTGTCCCAGCAGAACTGTAAATTTTCACTTTGATCAAGTGGAATGTAGAAGGATTTTCACCTTACTTTTTTAAGCACAACTAATACGAACAACAGTTTTATTAAAAGTAGCTTAGCATATAAACTATAGTACTACAGTACCTTTGAAGGAGATCTTGAACTATATGAATTTGCTGGATTATTTCTAAAAAGCATTATTTGTGCCAGGGACCATGAACAATAAATAAGATGTCATGAATAGTTAAACTATGCCTAATTCCAACTTAATATTTTTGTATATATTAACAGAACACTTGGAATAAATCATAACTAAATCAAATCTGTTGCTAATACTAAGATAAAAATGTCAGCACTATTGATGAGATTTAATTCTTATAAAACACATTTAGATTTAAGAGGCTCACTGTTCCATAGTGATTAACAGCCTTTGTTTTGCCTTTCTGTAGGTCTGGCTATTTTAGTTGCCACAGCGTGGTATGGCAATAGAATTGTTCAAGAATTCTATGACCCCATGACCCCCGTCAATGCCAGGTAATGCTATTCAAGCATAAAATGGTTTCCTCTCTGAGAGAAATGCCCTTTTCATGTTCAGCAAAGTCCTGCTAGTGCCATAGTTCCTCAACTTTGCTTTCAAAAATTGTATGAAATCTTATGTTAAACTTGCAAACAATTCAAATGACCTGTGACTCATGTTAAAACAAGTTTGATAATTGCTTTAACAGCCTATATTGATGACAAAATGCACTTCAAAGTAGAAAAGTTCTAGGCTGTGCTGTGTACTTCCCAACTACATATGGCATCTTTATTTTTTTTCTCCAAATACTAACAAGTGTTAATATATTTAAGATTTTCTTCTTGAAGTATATTCTGATGTTTACAGCAACTAACTGTGATTACTTGTAACTAATGCAGTTAATGATGGATTAAAAAAAGCATGACCATAGTGCTTAATGAATAATACTTTATTCTTAACAGTTAATTCTTACATGTAAAACCATGATATATTTTTCTAGTATATTGAGCTATACCTTTGAAGTTTTATGTTCTATTACCACTACAAAATTGACTTTATAAAGATCATCTTTCTTAATATTCCAAGTTGTACAAGTTAAAGAGCCGATTCTTGGTCCTCACATAACAACACTCTTTGATCAGGGACAGCACTTATTGTCTCACTGTCTTCACATCTTTAAAGCTTAATAACTACATTCAAAGTCAGGATGTTAAGATGTAATTATTGTTTATAAGACCTAGGATGAACAAATGAAAAATCTCAGTGTTTTCAGAGATAAGGTGTGCTTCTTTTTATATAATCACCCACGTACAGAACACAGACTGCAATGATTATGTTGGAGCCTGTCCCATAAGATTTATGATGCAGGGACAGAAACTGCTGGAGGTCAATAGGCCAAAATTTTACCAGAGCAGTAATACCAGTAGTGCATGTGAAAGCAGATTATAAATTGCTGGACACTATGCACTTGTTGTTTACATACTCACACATGATCCTGAAAGTGGTCCAAGGAGGCAGGTGGGATTATCCTGCTCTGAGAGAAGAAACTATGGGTGAGAGGTAAAGTTGCTCTCCCATAATTGTTAGCAGTTGAGAGTTTGTATCAGGATCCAAACCCAGGCCTTAAAACTTTTGGATCCAGTTCTTTTCTCTTTATTGCTCATAATCAGTCACAGATACCTGACCCCAAGAAACTGAGTGGCTTAATATATCCACCTGGATCAGCTTAATTCAAAGTGGGTTATGAGCTACTCAGAAGTCTTTTTATAAAAAATAAATTTTAGATTTTATTTTACATAGTAGGATCAACTATTTAAAACTTTGGTAGTCTCTGCCACAATCTAGCCGTTTTTTAAAAAATATAACATGATTGATATTTGATGATAGCCCCAATTAATAAGCTTTAGTCTAGGAACTGTGGTCCAATCCCCACTCTGAAATATATAAACATACTTCACAAGTCTCCTTTATATGGAAAAATCCTTGGAAATATTCATGTAATTAAACTGGCATTGCACGTCATAATCCTGATATACTATTGTAAATTGTCAATACTTGCAATGTAAACATTCTTGTGCCTATGTGTTCACAAACCTTAAAGTACCTCCCCAAGGAATCAAGGAAGAAAAATGTACATTATGTCATTTCCTTCCTTAGAAGAATTGCCAGTGATTCATTGAGTAACACATGCATTCTCTCCTCTTTTTAGGTATGAATTTGGACAGGCTCTGTTCACTGGCTGGGCTGCTGCCTCGCTCTGCCTTCTGGGAGGTGCCCTACTTTGCTGCTCCTGTCCCCGAAAAACAACCTCTTACCCAACACCACGTCCTTATCCAAAACCTACACCATCCAGTGGGAAAGACTACGTCTGACAGAGGCACAAGGAGAAAATCCTGTTGTCACAAATACAGAATAGACTTTGAAATACTATCATTGACATTAAGATTTAGACTTTTGACTATTGTAATCTGAACTGTGGTTTTACAAAAGAAACCATATTTTTATAAATATCCATTGCCACAAGTAGCTTAGTCTTATTTTATCTTCTTTTCTCAATGTAGGAGGGAAGCCCTTTCTATCATTTTACTGCTTCCCACCGAGTAGTCATGCTCACGTGGGGGAGGGGTGCCCTTTAAATATGTACAGATATGTGTATATTTATATACATGTTTTTCTATAAAAAAAATTAGACGATAAAACAACTCTTATTGTCATTATGTTGGTGTTAGTACACTCAGAATGTCTCTAAAATAGCAAAAATATATACTTTCATTTTAATTAAATAAGCTTATTAGCATATTTTTCTTTCTTTTTCTCCATGCCTATATAATAGGTCAAATATCATTTAGCACCTGCCATCAGCTTTTATTGTCTGCCATCAGCTTTTATTGTCTCTGCCACAAGACTAAAACTGCTTTACCAAGTGTGAATTCTTCATGTTTGTCCTTTTCACATACTTTCTTTATCTTATTTTTCCATAATCTTACAGTACTTATTCTTTATCACCCACCCATCACCGCCACCCTCTTTTCTTTATGTTGGGCTCTTTTCCTGATGATGTATCTGGTAGCGTACATTGTCAGTCCTGAAGCCAATAAGAATCTCTTATAGTTCAGAGCTGTGGGGGCAAATCCTTCTGCATAACCAGATGATGTTTCTCTGTTGACCTTCCCTCATGACCCCAGTACTTTGACCTACAGCACTCTTGTTTGCTTCAAAAATATTTGTTTCATGGAATGGCTGTGCTGCTCACCTGAGTGTCATAACACAGTCTTATTGGTTGAATTTTTAAGATACTTATTCACAGTTCCACATCCCCCAAATTACCTTTTAATTCCTCCCTCCTAAGCTATATTGTTTTTTTCATATGTAATTATCATGTAGTTTACCTCTTCGTGGAGAGGAGTGGTATGTTTATCTGAACAAAGTGCTAGACTTGCCGGAGTGATAATGTGGTGACGAATACTCTCTCTGTAGCTGTGAGCAAGTCACTTAATCTTTCTACCTCTTTTCCCATCTGTCAAATTGAGATAATTATGCTTAACCAGCTGGTAGAGGTAATGGGAGTATTAATTAGTTGATATGAGTCTCATTCTTTGAACATGAAATATGCCTAAGTAGTGTTTTTCTTTGCTCAATTGGCAGCTTTGAAGTTGCTGAATAAAATCTACACACAGCCTTTGCTTTGTGTGGTGGCTCCCTTTTCCCCCAGTCTATTTCCTTTCATTCAGCTGGGTTGAGCATGTTTGTCAGCACTCTGTTCCATTTTAATGACTTCTCCTACCTTTCTAGTCTGTAGGAATGCTACTTCACATGAGCAAGATGATGTAATGGAAAGGGTGTTGACTCTGAGGTCTAGAGACCTGGATTTGAATCTCAGTGCTATCAATTATTGCCTTGAGTTTGGGCAAGGCACTTGGCTGCCCCAGATTTATTGCTTCATCTGTAAAAAGGGGTTTGTAATTCCTGACCTACCTACGTCACAGGGAGGTTGTGGGAATCCAGTGAGATGCAATTCTTGCGAATATGGTTTTGTAAGGTGAAATGTACTATCCTCAGGAAAGAATGAAGGAATTTAAGTGCGTAGTTTTGGGGGCTACTTTTAAAAGGAGGAAAAAGAAGAGAAATATTGACATGGGTTTTTTGCCTTAACCAGTCTCTTGAGTGATGAGACCCTAAAGTGAAATTCAGGTCACTAAATAGAAAGATTCCTAAGAAAGTCTTCATTTTTTCAGGCAAAATGGATTGATGCTTTTGTGGTTAAGCAGATGTAATGGAGGAAACAGAAACCTGAGTGTGGGCAAAGCCACCAATATGGGAGTCTGACATGTAACCTGTAAGGGGATGTGGAGGTTATTTGTTAAGTGATAACCTTCAGTGTTCTTGCTGTCAGGTGGCAGCTAACAAGCACTGCAGAAGAGTGGGAATGGTACTTCATGGTAAAACCTCAGGGAGAAGTAATCTTGAGTCTTATGAGGATTTGGACCAAGTAACTTTTAGCATGTCTCCCAAACCTGACAATCTATGCTTCTAGATGTTATAATTCAAAGGACGCTTGCCTCATATATAGAGCTTGATACATTAGTATAAATGCATATGGAAACCTGTTGCTATACTCCACAGACATCTGTAGTCCAAAGATCCAACAGAATTTTTATGCCAGAATCTATCCAGTTTTGTTATTTTTATAATCTGCTATTGCACCTGGAAAAGACCAATAGATATTTGGGGGGTTTGTAATGGGAATTTGTATAAAGCATTACTCTTTTTAAATAAATTGTTTTATAATTAAAAAAAGATCCTTGGCTTGTTTTCTAATAACTTATTTCAAGACTGCTATGCTTGCCAGAGGAGGTGCTCCTGGGGAAGATCTATGATACTTCTGGGCCATCTACCAAATATTTACCTGACTCTATTCAACTAGAATATTCCATCTCTCTCAAACTGGGATCATTACCAGGCTGGTAATAGAAGAGGTTCCAGGAAATTATTACTTGATTATATTTTTCATCCATGAAAAGGGGAAGTACATCAACGAATGAAGGAAGAGTAAAATCAGGCTAGAAATCCTTGTTATTTTTGTAATGATTCTTATCAAAACTACCTGTTAGGAAAGCAAGTGATAAAACTCATTGCTCACTACCTTAATATATCAATAAATGAGCATATCTTCAGTGTGACCTCTGTCTGGGTAATTTTCATATTACTGAGACCAAAGAATGTGAGCAAAGGATGGCAGTTTTACTGTGGACTCAGCATGATTGGTGAGGGACCAAGATCATTGGGGACCAGTTTGATTTCAATTCCCCTTTAACAGACACAGCAGAATCCACACTCTGTTTCTACAGAATTTAAATCTCGAAGGTGAAGTCCAGGCCCTTGAAGTTTGTAGAAATAAAATTCTTGGGTCCTACTAATAAGAACTGGAAGAAAGGCAAGATCGTAAATGACGTTCATCTCTATGGGCGCTTGTCCTCATCTGAGTGCCAGTGTTCTACAAACTGGGTCCTTTTTCCTCCCTCTTAGTTAGCACTTTCTTTGTAGGCCCAGGTTCAGGTATCATGCCACCTCATTCTCATATCTCCACACTTTAAGCCTGTCATTAATTCTAATATGATCTGGTTGTGAATTTTTTTCCTTTTGGCAGGTAACTCCTGTGATCGATTTCTGTTTTTCCTTCTTCTTCACTCCACACATTCCCTTCTGACCCCCAGCCTGCCCTAAAATCTCTTCATTTTAACTGGTATCATGGAAACCCTGATGGAAATCATGACAGGTTCTGGGGTTACATGGGGACAGCTTGCTGAGGACCAAAAACACAGGACATCAAGAACTCCCTGTGCTGGACTTCTGAAAATCTCATGGTATTTTGAATACTTACTTCTGTTGACAGATTTTTTTCCCCCCCCAAACAACGGATATTTTGGCAAATGAAAAACAGGTATGAATTTGTAACATTGATAGTTACTGAATACCTACCATGGGTTCAACTCTATTAAATGGAGACAGGCCAAAGGAGATATGAAATTAGTAAGACACAGTCCTGGACCTGAGTAGTGTGAAGAATGTTAAATGGAAAGAAATTCAGCACTGGTTCTACCACTGATCAGACTTGTGAGCTATGGAGATCTCCACCCACTATTCCTCCTTCATAAAACGAATAGCTTAGATCCATGCAGTGTGGTTCTTCTCCATAATAGGAATTTAGAATCACCTGTGAGCTTTTGAGACCTTCTCATGTCGGGGTCCTACTCCAAATCAAGGGAATCAAAACTTCTGAAGGGAAAGTCCTAGTTTGAGCTTCTCCTTCAGAGAGGTGAAGACAAACATTTCTCACATCCATTCCAACCAGGTCTTTCTGGTACTCAGGTGAAACGACATCAAGCCCCATCATGTCCTAATCATACTGCTCATGCCACGTACTGATCTGTCTTGCACTTCAGAGAGAAAAGCACAATACTATGGCCGCAATCTGATCAGAGCAGAAAAGCATGTTAGCCATTTGTTCAAAGAAAGAAATGTGTTAAAAGTAAATTATTCTGAATACCCCAAAACAAATTCTAACGTAGGACAAACTGACCTAGGGTAAGATGGGGTGCGTAAGTTTAAAGGCGCTGCTCTGTAAGCACCTGTTTTATGGATTTCACGCTTGCATATTCATACTGCTCCCTCTAATGTTCAGAATGTATTCTTATCCATCATGTCAACACATTATCTATTAATAAACTATTCTATTTTATAGAGACAAAGTCAGAGGGAGGAAGACATTACTTTTTGCTCCTTTGCTCCTCATCTCCCCCACTTTCCCTTTAAACGTTGTGGTTTTAATTGTAAAAAGCACTGGAGAGAAAAGTTACTTCTATCTGCCCCGAAACTCGACAATGTGCTCTGGAGAAGGGGATAAGATAAAGGGTACTGACTTTGATAGGCATTTCCATAGGGCACTTTGTGATCGCAAATGAGGAAGTGGTCGATTACATATGGAACTCTCAGAAAAAGATGCCAGAAAACAATGGTGCTTGACCTACGTCTTAGATTTGTAGATGCAGAGATGGGTACAAGAAGGGAAATTCCAGAAGGGAAATGCCCGGCAGAAGCAGCAGCTGAACACATGCATCAAAACATGAAATATTACCACACATTCAGGAAGAGCGGGGGGGGGGGGGGGAGGAGGAGGAGGAGGAGGAGGAGGTAGAGGTGGAAGTGGAGGTGGAGAAGGAGGAGTGGGAGGAGAAGGGGACTTGTTTACTTGCAAAAATAAGGCAGAGAGAAGATAATTGGTAGCTGTCAGCCCCTTCCCAGATCTTCCACTGCACACTCCTCACTACTTTCACCACTGTTAGGCACCAGGGCAATAATTCCAAACAGGATTTAAGTAGTGGGGCTTAGGCTCTTAGGCCTGGAGAGAATTCCACTTACAGATTTTCTAAACCCATGGCAAAACCTCAAGAGATGCTAATGATTTCACTTACTTTGTAATAGAAAAAGCATTAGAATTTCTCTAGAATCAAAGAAAAGTTTAAGGACATTTATACTAGACATCTTGTGCATGCCTCTGTGTGTGTGTGTGTGTGTGTGTTTGTGTGTGTGTGTGTGTGTGTTATTGTCTAGCATTGACTCCCTCTGCCCATAAAGGCACTATAGTTTATTTTGGAGAACCATCCTATTTTACATTCCATAGGTTTGATTCCAATGGCCCACCCTAACCCTGACCTCCAACTTTGAGACAGGAACATTAATCTGTTCTATATTCCCATAGAGCTATAAGTATCTCTATGAATATAATCACAGAATATAAAGAAATGCAAAAACAAACAAACAAAAAACTTGGATATGTATATACAACTTTACATCTTTATTTCATTCCAAAGAAAAGTGACGTGTCTGATGGATTCATCTTATGAATCTCAATCTTCCTCTTCGAGGACAATATTTAATTTGACGGCAAACTTTTGTCAACTCTACCTTCAAAATTTATCCTGAGAGCCACATGTGGTCTTGCACATCTGTGATCCCAGTGACTCAGGAGAAATGCAAGTTCAAGGCCAGTCTGAGCAACTTAGCAAGAGATCCTGTCCAAAATAAAATGAAAAGTACTGAAGGTGTATCTACCTGCTTGCCTAGCTTATGTGAAGCCCTGGGTTCATTCATCAGTACTGAAAAAAAAAAAATCATCCTGAATCTGACCAATTTTCTTCACTTACTCCTGTAGTCCAAGCCACTTGGATGACTGGGAAAACCTCCTAACTGATCCTATCTCTTCTCATCTTAATGTCCTATGTCCTACAGCCTGTTCTCCATGTTGCAGCAGGAGTGATCCCCTGAAGACACAATTTGGATAATTCTTTTGTTTCTCTACAGATTACAACCTTCCAGGATTTCCAACCAACTAAAGTAAAATCTGATGCTCATTACCTACTTTTCCACCCTCATTCCCAACCACTGTCCTCCCAACATCCATCATTCTGCCCTAGCTAATCTCCTGGCTAGTCCTGAGACATAACAAATAAGCTTCCTAAACTCACTGCTTTTCTCCCAGAAGAATCTCAAATATTCATGTATAAGAAAAGAATCTTGTCTCATCACTCTCTACCAAATAGTCCCTCATCATTCTCTATTCCTTCCCTCTACTTTCTCTTTGGAATATTCCAAGAATGGTAGAACATTAAATTTTTATTTATGTATGAGTGTGTTGCCTGATTATTCTATAAGAATAAATGTTTAATAGAAAAGGGACTTTAATATTTAAAAAAAAAAAAAAACTTTTTTACAGCATTATATCACAGATGTCTAGAACAGCCCCTATCACAAAGTAGAGATAGAATAATAATTAGCAAGCTAAAAAATAACACATGAATGGTGATTAGTTGGAAGCAGAGCATATGACTCAAGTTGGACCAAGGTAACTATAAGGAAAGAAAACTATTTCCCAAGAAGTTGATACCTTCAAAGAAAAATATCTAGAGGCAAAAAACAGAAAGAGAAACAAAGGAAGCCAGACCTAAGGGATGGAGAGGGACAGAGCCTGAGAGCCCAGTTTGAGCCCCTTGGTCCAGCTATACTGGAGCTGCTAATAAACCTGACATTTTCAGTTATGTGCAGAAATAAATCTCAGGTACTCTAATGCACTTTGACTTGCACTTCTCTCATTTACTTCCGAAAGAGCCTTGACTAATGTGATCACCAGTCTCTTCTTTAACAAATAGATTAAGATTTGGAGAAAAGAAGTTTTGCCCACGCTCACAAAATTAATGATGAAGCCAATATTTAAGCCTGGTCTTCTGAGTCCAAGTTCTGGCCTATTCCCACTCCACTGCCTAGATGGCTGCTTACATTCAAACTCTCCTGTGATCTCAAGTTGTACGTTTACCAAAACAAAAACAAAAACAAAAAACAAAAAACACAAAAACATAAAAGCGAAAATCAGTATGCTAGCCAGGAATCCTAGGAAATTAAGTAGATTGAGATAAAGTTCCCAGTGTTATTTAATCTTTTTAAATCTTAAACTGCTACCTCACTGTAGGGGAGTTCAGCTCAGAAAAAAGAAAAAAAATTCCTCCAAAGAAAATACCAGGACTAATCCTCTCAGTCTAACTTACGCTATAGGTTTGCTATGGAGAGGGGGAAAAAAATGCTTCGATGAAGATTTGTTTATTCCCCAAAACTTGTTACATTTATACTTTTACCCTGAGTTTATTGCAGGTCTAAAATATTTTACATCCTGCATTCCTATAAAGGCAAACCAACCACTGTTTCTCTGCACTGTTTACCCGTCAACCCTCTCCAGCTCATCTCCACACTGTCAGAGAATTATAAGAAAGTATCTTGCTCTGTACCTGGCACATAGTAGGCAGCTGATACCTTACATTCTTAATGGTAAAAATGAATACTTTTTGTCTATGGCACTGTAAGTTGGTAAATATTCAAAGTGACATAATCCCTCTATTGGATCCCCAGATTATCCATATAGTACACATTACCAGATGATTAAAATAAAGCAAGAAAAAATTAGCTTCCACATTATGGTTTAAGTCACTGGAAAAAACTATTTAATGTGATAGAACTTATGTAAACAAAGTCTAAATTTGTCAGAACCAACAACTTGGTCCTGGGACAAAATTAGGGTAAAGAATACTGTTCTTCAGATGAAATTGTTTTTAAATAATGATACAAAGGTAATTCTTATTGAATATGTCAGTCATTGATGTTAAAACAGTGGTTTTAAACCCTTGAAAAAAGAGCATTTTTAGTTTATTGTTTTAAACCAAGTGTGTCAAACTTTGGTTTTATTATTAAGGGCGTTTCGAACTCTCATAAAAAAAGTAAATGAAGAACATACATTGTCTAGAAAATATAAAACTTGATTTGCATTCTGCATTGAAAGTTTATAGCATACTTATTCATCTTAAGTGTTAATATTTTGTATATCCTCAATCTTTCATTCAACCAAATTTATGAATCAAGAACTCACAGCAATTGACTACATACAGTGTGCTCTGACCACTTATCTAATACTTGAAACTTGAATTTTGTTTTTTTAATTGAATTCAGTATTTTCTTTTACTTAGTTGTAAGGCCAGCACTAGCTATGAAAAATGATTAGACACGATTGAGAATTTGAGTAGCTTAGAGGACAGTGTTTTCCGTTAAAGAAACCAACCCAACTGAACCATCTTTCCCAACTGAGGTAAATCCCAACAGGAGATAGCTCTCAGAAAAATAGCAGTCTCCTCTGGTTTCTTTTTCCTGATTTTCTCAGTTCCTCTCCCCTAAACCCATGAAAAAGCAACCCGAATTTAAAATTGCAGGCTCATTTTGTTCCCTGAACCCCAGACTTGCGTGCAATTGCTTCCTCTGGGCTAATTGGAATCTCAAGCTAAACAGGAAAAAAAAAAGATCCCCCCCCCACTATATCACCTCTATCCCCCGCACCACCCCCCAAAATAAGCATAACAAAACCTAAGTCTTTTTCAAATTTAACTATGTCTATATTTCTTTAGTTTCTTGGGCATTTTTTGCAATACCCTTGACTATATTCTTTCTTAAATATACATTGTTATTAGTTCATTATTAAATCCTGTTCATCATAGGTTGGAATCTACCACAAATCTGATCACTTCTCACCACCTTAGTCAAAACCCCATTGTCTTTCATTTGATATTGATATTTTATTGCATTTTTTCATTGGCCACTGGGTTTTAATCTTTGTCTAATTTCCTGACAGAATCAAGATTATTTTAAAATCCAATTTATATTGTGTTGCTTTTCTGCTCAAAACCTCTAAGACTTTTGTACTTGGATAAAATTCAAGTTCCATCCATTGGTTGATGACCAACTGGGTCCTATATATTATATGGTCCTCAGTCTCCTTTCAGGTCTGTGTCTTCCCCTTGGTTCATTTTTCACTAACCTTCTTGCTTTTCCTCAGATACCAAAAGCATAATCCTAGTACAGGCTGTTTATATTTGCTGCACCTTCTACATAGGGAGAATCCCACCCCTATATCTGTATGATATAGTCCCTCAGTTGCACTCAGCTATATACTCAAATGTCGCTTTATCCAAGAACCTTTCTTGACCACCACATATAAGCTAGCACATCACTCAACTCCTCATCACTTGCTAACATCTTGCGTCTTTTATAGATTGTTCTTATCACCAACTAATACAGATATACTGGCTTATGTACACATCTCTTACATTCTCATAGGAATGTGAACAATTTTTCTGGTTGCTTCACTGCTCTCTCTCCAGTTTCTAGAAACGCATCTAGCTCTAGGCAGGGATTTATTAAATAATTAAAAAATAATTAACTTTTCCTCAATGGTTATGGTATGACTTTGTCTTACAGATTCCTATAAAAACTATTCATCTCTGATTTCCCCATATCTTCTGTATAAGACAGAGTTATACAAGTGGTGGTGTGCACTTGATCCCAGCTACTTGGGAGACAGAGGCAGGAGGATACCAAGTTGAGGCCAGCCTGAGTAACGAGGTGAAATTCCTACCTCTTCTAAGAAAAATAGAGGCACTTGCCTGCAGCACTTGCTTACAGCTCTGTGTTCAATACCCAATTTTTAATTTAAAAATAAAAAATAAAAAGATAGTGCTGAACATTAGGTGGTAGGCATACAGGACAAAATATCTTGCTTAGTTTCTTGTTTGTAAACTTCCAGCAATGAATCAATACTAGGATACTAGGAGGGGAACTCACAGAAAATGAAAATGGTAAGCAGTAAGAGAGAGTTTTTCTTTGCTCAAAATTCTCTTCCACCTGCTACTGAAAGAGATCCTGAAGATTGGATGGTGCAATTTAGATTGGTTTGATTGGTTTTCCAGTATCCTGGGAAATCTGCCATCCCCTCTACCTCCAAGACAGGAAATTCACTGAAATGCAGGGCCACAGATCACCCAAGTCAGAAACTTCTCCAGTAAGCTCCACCCTCTGGAGCACCTTTCACCACTTTACAAGGTTTTATTTTATTTATTCCTGAAGAATTTTCTTGTCAATCCCCCCCACTACCGCAAAAGGAGCACCTTCCAGATCCTCTGCTGTTCTTCATATTAAGCAAGTATAAAAACTGTCAGCTTCTGAAGGTAAACATCACATTCTGCTCTCTGAAGGGTCTAGAGGCAGTGCAGCAAATTATCAACTTTAGTCACTAGGACTCAGCTCACACATCCAGCACAGGGATGGCTGCGTCCAAGGACCTCCCGGAGAAACTGCTGTAAGAAACTCACCCCAGGGCTGTTATGGGAAAGGCTTGGCAGTGCCCATGAATGGTGGTGCCAGTGAAGTTCTGAGAATGAGGAGCCACCTTCTCTCTGCTCTTTCTCTGGTTGTTTCTTGAATTCACAGTGATTCTTAGCCTCATGATTTAGTTCTGCTGTGGTTTGGTGAGGATGTTTATCTTCTTCTAGCCTCAGTTTCCTCAGTTCTAACTGGGACTAATGATAAGTAACAAATTTATTGTGTTGTTGGTAGTATTAAATAAGTAGCTATGCATCCTGGTCATAGTAGTTACTCAGCAAACATTGCCTACCATTATTTATGTTTTTCTGAAAAAGGACATGGGGAAAATGGGCTTTATCTTCCTATATTCTTTGGTGTGGAGTTAAGTGAAAGTTCTCACTTATAATTAAAGGATCAGACTTGCCAGAATTTGTAAAAATATATTAATTACTCAGTGTTTAAATAAAATGTTTAAGAATATATTGCTGGGGATTTCAAGATGGCGGACTAGACGGTGGCTGCATTTCCAGGACTCAGGATTCAAAAGAGGAGATATTCAGAGACTTGGGACCAACTCAAAGTCGCCAAGTGAGTCTCTCCTGTTGGGGAGGCATCCTGGATGGGGCAGTAGTCCTGGAACGCAGGGAACATTGTGAAGTAGAGTTGCCCAACGAGACACCCCTCCCCCTGCTGGAGCAGTGAACTCGGACAACTGGGAGCATGGTAGAGGAGGCCGCTCAGCACAGCGCTGGGACTCAGAGCAACCCACTGGGGCTCCGGGCGGCTGCCCAGAGGAGGAGCTGTGCGGCAAGCTGTTTGGACTCAGAGCAACCGCTCCTGAACACCAGGGGGGCTGCCCGGAGGAGGAGGAGGAGCAAGGCAGGTCACTTGCACTCAGAGTGACTGCACCAGAGCTCCGGGTGGCTGCTCAGAGAAGGAGGCGAGTGGTGAGTTGTTTGGACTCAAAGCGACCGCTCCTGAACACCGGGGGCCTTCCCGGAGTAGGAGCGCGGTGGGTCGCTTGGACTCAGAGCGACTGCTCCTGAACACCCGGGGGGCTGCCTGGAGGAGGAGGAGGAGCACCGCGGTTCACTTGGACTCGGAGTGACTGCCTAGGGCTACGGGCGGTAGACGGGAGGAGGAGATGCGAAGTGAGTTGCTTGGACTCCTAGTGACTGCGTCAGAACACTGGGCGGCTGTCTGGAGGAAGAGGTGTGTGGCGGGTCTCTGGGTCTTGGAGCTATTGTATGGGGCTCCAGGTGGCTGCTCAGAGGAGGGGCCGCAAAGCCAGGCAATTAGGTGCAGAGCAGGGTCTCAGGACCTAGGAGGCATCTTGGTGGAAGAGCCGCAGAGAGACATGCTTAGGGGCGGAGCAAAGGTTCCAGGACTGCGGGCAGATTCTCTGAGGAGGGGCAGCTTAAGGAGACTCCCAGGCCCAGGAGGTAGGTCCAGGCCCCTGGGAACGTTGCAGAGGAAGCCCAGGCGGTAGTTGTAGAATGAGGGGAACCTGTAGGAGGGGAACTGACCAGCGAGACCTCCCCACCGGGTGAGTCTTCCCTGCCGGGTGAGGTTTTCCCACAGGGACGGTAAAACCAGAGACACAGGCACAAACAGGCCTTGCCTCAGCCCGCAGCCTAGTTCCCCTTTGGATGACCATTGGTTAACAAGTGGAGGCACCTCTGCCCACTAGCAGGGAATATACCCCACCTGAAGGCCACCACCCCTAGAGAGGCAGATTCCTTGTGGAGCACTGCATTATCAACTTCCTCCAAGACTTCAGGCTACTGAAGGATAAGAGGGGATATATTAGAGATCTTCAGGGACATTATAAGTCAATAGAGGAAATCTGCAATATCTTAGCAGTCCACTGATGCCTTAACAATACGAGAAAACAAGGGAAAAAAATGCCCCAAACAAATCTAGATATTACATCAATAAAATCCAATGACAGCATGGCAGAAGAAATGACAGAAAGGGAGTTCAGAATTTACATAATTAAATGATCAGGGAAGGAAACAATGAGATGAAAGATCAAATGCAGGCATTGAATGATTGCACCAATCGACAGTTAACAGAGCAAATACAGGAAGCAAAAGATCATTTCAATAAAGAGTTAGAGATATTGAAAAAAAAAACAAACAGAAATCCTTGAAATGAAGGAAACAATAAACCAAATAAAGAACTCCATAGAAAGCATAACCAATAGGATAGAACACCTGGAAGACAGAACCTCAGATATTGAAGACAAAATATTTAACCTCGAAAACAAAGTTGAACAAACAGAGAAGATGGTAGGAAATCATGAACAGAATCTCCAAGAACTATGGGATATCATGAAAAGGCCCAATTTGAGAATTATTGGGATTGAGGAAGGCTCAGAGAAACAAACCAAAGGAATGAACAATCTAGTCAATGAAATAATATCAGAAAATTTCCCAAATCTGAAGAATAAATGGAAAATCAAGTTCAACAGGCTTATAGGACTCCAAATACACAAAATTACAACAGACCCACACCAAGGCACATTATAATGAAAATACCTAACATACAAAACAAAGACAGAATTTTAAAGGCTGTGAGAGAAAAGAACCAAATTACATTCAGGGGGAAACCAATACGGATATCAGCAGATTTTTCAATCCAGACCCTAAAAGCTAGAAGGGCCTGGAACAACATTTTTCAAGCTCTGAAAAAAAATGGATGCCAACCAAGAATCTTATACCCAGCAAAACTACCTTCAAATTTGACAATGAAATAAAATCATTCCATGATAAACAAAAGCTAAAAGAATTTACAAAAAGAAAGCCAGCATTACAGAACATTCTCAGCAAAATATTCCATGAGGAAGAGATAAAAAACAAAGAAACAAATCAGCAAAGGGAGGAATTATCCTAAAGGAATTGTCAAATAAAGGAGGAACCAAGTTGTGTCAAAAGAAAAATAAATAAATAAATAAAATTTTAAAAATGAACCAAATGACCGGGAATACAAATCATATCTCAATAATAACCCTGAATGATAATGGCCTGAATACATCAATCAAAAGACATAGACTGGCAGATTGGATTAAAAAGAAAGATCCAACAATATGTTGCCTGCAAGAGACTCACCTCATAGAAAAAGATACCCATAGACTAAAGGTGAAAGGATGGGGAAAAACATACCATGCACATGAACTCAGCAAAAATGCTGGAGTATCCATCCTCATTTCAGGTAATGTGGACTTCAAGCCAAAGTTAGTCAGAAGGGATAAAGAAGGACATTTCATACTGCTTAAGGGAAGCATAAATCAGCAAGATATAACAATCATAATCATCTATACCCATACAGTGGCTCATTTATGTATGTCAAACAAATCCTTCTCAATCTCAGAAACCAAATAGACCATAACACAATAACACTAGGTGATTTTAACATGCCTCCCTCACCACTGGACAGATCTTCCAAACAAAATTTGAACAAAGAAACCATAGATCTCAATAACACAATCAATAATTTAGACTTAACAGACATTTATAGAATATACCATCCAACCAAGAGGGAATACACTTTCTTCTCAGCAGCACATGGATCCTTCTCTAAAATAGACCATATATTATGCCACAAAGCTAATGTTAGCAAATACAAGAAGATAGAGACACTACCTTGTATTCTATCAGATCATAATGAATTGAAGTTAAAAATAAATGAAAGAGTAAAAAACAGAAACTACTCCAACTCCTGGAGATTAAACAATATGCTATTATATGAGGAATGGATAACAGAAGATATTAGGAAGGAAATTAAAAAATTCTTAGAGGTAAATGAGAACAAAGAAACATCATATCAAAATCTCTGGGACACTATGAAAGCAGTACTTAGAGGAAAATTTGTTTCATGGAGCGCATTCAATAAAAGAAGCAAAACTCAACAAATAAACAACCTAACACTACAGCTCAAAGCCCTAGAAAAAGAAGAACAGACCAACACCAAAAGTAGTAGAAGACAGGAAATAGTTAAACTCAGAGCTGAAATCAATGAAATTGAAACAAAAGAAACAATACAAAAAATTGACAAAATAAATAGTTGGTTCTTCGAAAAAATAAACAAAATTGATGAAACTTTAGCCACACTAACAAAGAGAAGACAAGAGAAAACCCAAATCACTAAAATTCAGAATGAACAAGGAAATATCACAACAGACACAATTGAAATACAAAATATAATTAGAAGCTATTTTGAAAATCTATACTCCAACAAAATAGAAAATTTCGAAGACATCAACAGGTTTCTAGAGACCTATGAATTGCCTAAACTGAACGAGGAGGACATGCACAATTTAAATAGACCAATTTCAAGTAATGAAATAGAAGAAGTCATCAAAAGCATACCAACAAAGAAAAGTCCAGGACCTGATGGGTTCTCAGCCGAATTCTACAAAACATTTAAAGAAGAGCTCATTCCAATACTTCTCAAAGTATTCCATAAAATAAAAGAGGAGGGAACCCTCCCAAACTCATTCTATGAAGCCAATATCACCCTGATACATAAACCAGACAGAGACACATCGAGGAAAGAAAATCTCAGACCAATATCCTTAATGAACATCGACACAAAAATTCTCAACAAAATTTTAGCAAATCGGATACATAAACATATTAAAAAGATAGTGCACCATGATCAAGTGGGTTTGATCCCAGGGATGCAAGGTTGGTTCAACATCAGGAAATCAATAAATGTAATTCACCATATCAATAGACTTAAAGTCAAGAATCACATGATTATTTCAAGAGATGCAGAAAAAGCATTTGATAAAATACAGCACCCCTTCATGCTCAAAACACTAGAAAAAATTGGGGTAGTGGGAACGTTCCTTAACATTGTAAAGGCCATCTATGCTAAGCCCATGGCTAATATCATTCTAAATGGTGAAAACCTGAAAGCATTCCCCCTAAAAACTGCAACAAGGCAGGGATGCCCTCTTTCACTACTTCTATTCAATTTCATCCTTGAAACTCTAGCCAGAGCAATTAGACAGACCAAAGAAATTAAAGGGATAGGAATAGGAAAAGAAGAACTCAAACTATCCCTATTTGCTGATGATATGATTATATATTTAGAGGAACCAGGAAATTCCACCAGAAAACTTTTAGAACTCATAAGTGAATTCAGTAAAACAGCGGGATATAAGATCAATGCACATAAATCTAATGCATTTTTATACATAAGTGATGAATCTTCAGAAAGAGAAATTAGGAAAACTACCCCATTCACAATAGCCTCGAAAAAAATAAAATACTTAGGAATCAATCTCACAAAAGAGGTGAAAGACCTCTACAATGAGAACTACAGAACACTAAAGAAAGAAATGAAAGAAAACCTTAGAAGATGGAAAGATCTCCCATGTTCTTGGATAGGAAGAATTAATATTGTCAAAATGGCCATACTACCAAAAGTGCTATACAGATTCAATGCAATTCCAATTAAAATTCCAACGATGTACCTTACAGAAATAGAGCAAGCAATTATGAAATTTATCTGGAAGAATAAGAAACCCAGAATAGCTAAAGCAATCCTTAGCAGAAAGAGCAAAGCGGGGGTATTGCAATACCAGATCTTCAACTCTACTACAAAGCAACAATAACAAAAATGGCATGGTATTGGTACCAAAATAGACAGGTAGATCAATGGTACAGAATAGAGGACATGGACACAAACCCAAGTAAATACAATTTTCTCATACTAGACAAAGGGGCCAAAAATATGCAATGGAGAAAAGATAGCCTCTTCAACAAATGGTACTGGGAAAATTGGAAATCCATATGCAACAGAATGAAACTAAACCCATATCTCTCACCGTGCATGAAACTAAACTCAAAATGGATTATGGACCACGGAATCAGACCAGAGACCCTGCATCTTATAGAAGAAAAAGTACGTCCAGAGCTTCAACATGTCGGCTTAGGACCAGACTTCCTCAACAGGACTCCCAAAGCACAAGAAATAAAAGCAAGAATCAACAACTGGGATAGATTCAAACTAAAAAGCTTTCTCTCAGCAAAGGAAACTATCAGCAATGTGAAGAAAGAGCCTACAGAGTGGGAGAAAATCTTTGCCAATCATACTTCAGATAGAGCACTAATCTCCAGAATCTATAAAGAACTCAAAAAACTCTACACCAAGAATGCAAATAATCCAATCGACAAATGCTCTAAGGAAATGAACAGACACTTCACAGAAGAAGATCTACAAGCAATCAACAAACATATGGAAAAATGTTCAACATCTCTAGTAATAAGAGAAATGCAAATCAAAACCACCCTAAGATTCCATCTCACCCCAATCAGAATGGCGATTATCAAGAATACAAGCAACAACAGTTGTTGGCGAGGATGTGGGGAGAAAGGTACACTCATACATTGCTGGTGGGGCTGCAAATTAGTGCAGCCACTCTGGAAAGCAGTGTGGAGATTCCTTAGAAAACTTGGAATGGAACCACCATTTGACCCAGCTATCCCACTCCTTGGCCTATACCCAAAGGACTTAAAATCAGAATATTACAGAGATATAGCCACATCAATGTTCATTGCTGCTCAATTCACCATAGCCAGATTGTGGAACCAACCTAGATGCCCTTCATTTGATGAATGGATAAAGAAACTGTGGTATATATATACAATGGAATATTACTCAGCCATAAAGAATGATAAAATTATGGCATTTGCAGGCAAATGGATGAAATAGGAGAATAACATGCTAAGTGAGATAAGTCAATCTCAAAGAACCAAAGGACGAATGATATCACTAATAAGTGGATGATGATACATAATGGGGGGTGGGAGGGGTTAGTGTTAGGGTTAGAGTTAGGGTTAGGGATGGGGGCAAGAATGGAGGAAGGAAGGACTGTATAGTGGGAAAAGAGGGGTGGGAGGGGTGGGGGGAAGGGAAAAAATAACAGAATGAATCAAACAACATTACCCTATGTAAATTTATGATTACACAAATGGTATGCCTTTATGCCATGTACAAACAGAGAAACAACATGTATCACATTTGTTTACAATAAAAAAATATATTACTATAATAAAAGATAATCAGGTACTTTAAGATATATAGTTTAATAAATAATAGCATCATACATAGATAAAACATTTTAATTCAATTATATAGACTAATATATATACAATTGAATTATATAGATTCTTTTTTAGCTTAATCTCTTTTGGTCTTGTTTTCAACATTTATCCTCTGTGGTAACTAACATTAAGTCTCTCAGATGCAATGACAGTGAATTTACTAGGCAAATGGTAGGGTGTTATGGTTAGATGTGAGGTGTTGACACAGGAATGTTTGGAGGTGAAATGATTATATTACAGCAGCTATAACCTAATCTGTCTATCCTACTTTAATGGACTAGATGGTAACTATAGATAGGTGAGGAATGGCTAGAGGAGGTGGGTCGCTGGAGGCATGCCATGGAAGAGTTCATGTAATCTGTGGCCCCTCTCCCACATCCCTCTCTGCTTCCCGGCTACCATGAATGGAGCAGAGCTCCTCTATCCTTCCCTTCCACCATGACGTTCTGCCTCACTTGGGCCCTGAGCAATGGCCTTAATCAACCATGGACGTGACATCCGGAGCTGTGAACCAAAATTAACTTTTCCTTTTTCTAAGTTGTTCTTGTCAGGTATTTTGGTAACAGAGACAAAAGTTGACAAACACATAGGCTCTTGTCAATATGATAAAAGGAGTCATAAAATTAAATAAAGTCTTTTCCTGGCCTGTAGCATAAGCACCCAAATTAGGTGGTTTTCAAAGATTGATACTGAACCTTCTAGGACACTCTGAGTTTTGTGATTACAAAACTATTTTCTTAATAATACTCATGTTATGTGCCTTTTCCACTGCAGATATAAAAGCACTGATGAGTGAAATTGCTGTCATCTAAATAGGGACCAAGGAAGTGACATCAAACTCTATTTAGTCATTACTTTCCTCACTGCCACATCATTCACTTATTAAAGAATGAATTTCATGAACGAGTAAAAGAAAATTTTTTTTCTTATCAACAGACTTATAAAGAATAGACATTAAGTATCTTCTTAATTTTACCTTCTAGTAAAAGTGTCACCTTAAATTGTTATTTTAGTTTGCATTTCTCTACCAGTGAATTTGAGCAGTTTGCTTGCTTTAATTTAAATCTGCTTATCTGAGAACAACCCAATTTTCCATTGGGCTATCTAATCTTTTTGTTGAAATATACTAGTTCTTTGTATGTTAGAGGTCTCGGTGTTTTGTTTTGTTTGCAAATATGAACCCTTGAGTACATCACACAGTTGCTGCCTACCAAAATATGACAACTTCATTGAAGAAAGGCCCTTGCATGAGTGTTTGGGAGGCAAACTGTACCAGCTGCCTTTTTTCATGGAGCATCATTTTTACTTGAAAAAAATTGTAGGAAGATTAGCTATTATTATTCAAACTTGTTTATTAAGAAAACATTTTCTTGAATAAAAATGAAGTGAGGTTGCGATGTCAAGGAAAACAACTGACAGTATTTGCAGTCAGTGATAAAATTTGCACTGTCAAAATGAAAGTATATTTGTGTGAAAGTATATCTGTTTGCAATCTGGAAAACTTAGG